>NC_134539.1:91027909-91675826 GCF_050624435.1 Tenrec ecaudatus | reverse complement strand
TGTTCTAATAATTGCTAGTAATTGGAATACAGAAAATTGGAAATGAAAAGGAAAGTTTATGCTAGAGGTCCTTTGGTAGAATTTTGCAAGACCAATGACTAATTGCAAATATTCTTTTTTTTTAACAACATAAACAGCAACTATACCTACAGATTTTACTATATGGAATGCATAGGAATCAAATTGACTGTGATCTCAGATAAGATACAATGTAATATCCCAATCTAATCTGTGGAAGGAAAGCCAGGGGCCAACTGTGGAATACACCATAAATCTCTCATCTCCAAGTTCACCTTAAAGTTGCAGTAAATTAAAGTTACTCCATGAGATTCAAAATGTAGCCCAACAACCCAGACCTGAATTTAGAGACCATCTCAAGAAGATATTTGATAGATTAAAACTAATGACCAAATACCAAATGAGCATGAGAATGAGAACCAAAAAAGATCATTAAGAAAACATGAAAGACAGGAAGGACCATTTTGGATGTCAAAGAAAGAATCTGATACGGATCCTGCACATAAAGTGAGTGGAAGAGTTGTGGAAGCTAAAGAGCTGAACAGAAACTATCAAAAGGCAGCTTGAGAAGCTAAAGACATTAAAACTATCTGTGAAAAGACCTGGAAATAGCCCCAGCCCCCCGCAAAAAAAAAACAAAAAAACAACACACTAAGCATTTCTCAAGTTAACAGAACTGAAGAAAGAATAATTAAGCCTCAAGGTGTTGTATTGAAGGATTCTATTCAACTATGGAAAAAGCATCAAAGATGATGGAAATCATACTACACAAAGAAGTCAGTGTATCAAAGTGACTTGGTTGATGTTCAACCATTTCAGAACGTAGAATATAACCAAGAACCAATGGCACCAAAGGAAAAGGCCAAAACAGTACTGATGGCCTTGACCAAAGAACAAGGGTCCGAGAATTCATGGAATACCAGCTAGAATCTTTCAACAAACTACTGCAACACTGGAAATGTCTACTGGTTTATTCCAAGATAATTTAACTATGACCAACCTCCTGGAAAAGTTCGAAACTTGTGACCTGCCACACTACAATGACCCACCAGAATGTAGAAATTCCTGAACAATATCATTAATATCAAAGGCAAGTAAAATTTTACTGAAAATAATGAATAAAAAATCGGTTTCAACATTAACAGGAAGCTGCCAGAAATTCAAGTTATATTCATAAGACAAAGTAATATGAGGTAAATCATTGTTTCCACCTCCTAACCATTTTATTAGCATACAATAGCTCAATTACATCAAGAAGAGTTGTACAATCATCATCACAATCAGTTTTAGAGTATTTTCTTCAATCTATTGTCTCCCCATTTCCCAAAACTTACACTCAAGAGACCATTAATCCTATTCTTTGTCCTGAATTTTATATACAGAAAAACATTAGAAAAGAAACAACAACAATAACAACAAAATTAAGAAGAATAAAAAAGTAAAACAGAGAGGGATATTATTGTTGATGTCAGATGGATCTTGAAGGAAAGCAACGAATACCAGATCTATGCTTACTAGTCCATAACTGATTATGCAAACGCATTAGATTGTGTGGATCCAACAAACAATGGAAAACATTGGCTAAGAATATGAATTTCAGGACACTGAATTGTGATCACAGGGAACTTCTACATAGACTAATAGCCAATAGTTCTGTTTGAATATTATAGGCATATACTGTAGACTTTCAAATCAGGAAATGTTGATGTCAAGGTGGAATTTTGCCACATGGATACTCAATCTGTGCTGAGCTAATAATCTGAGAAAATGGACTACATGATGAAGAACTTGGCATCACACTCGGAGAAAGTTTCATTAATAGCCTGTGATAAAACATTTTTGCTTGCTGAAAGCCAAGAGAACTTGAAATATTTACTAATATAGACCAAAAACATAGCTTTCAATGTGAATTACAACTAATTTAAAGAAAACAAAAATCCTTACAAGTAGGCCAATATAAAATATCACGATAAATGAGAAAATGGTTGAAGTTGTCAAGAAGGTCATTTGATTTAGGCCCACAAACAACATTCATGGAAGCAAAACGAATGATATATTGCACTGGACAATCAGTTATAAGACCTCTTTAAAGTGTAAAATGAAATATGTTACTTTGACCCTAAGGTACAAGTGTTTCAAGCCATAGAATATCCAATCACCTTGAATGCTTGTGAAAGCTGCGCAATGAGCAGGTAATGAAGTAGAATTTGATGCATTTGAATGATGGTTTTGGTGAAGAATATTGAATATACGATGAACTGCTAGAAAGATATGATTGTATGGTTTTACAAACATCAATGTCTTGGAAACCCTTGTGGGCACTTCTTTGTCTTACAGAGTTGTCTTGGGTAGCAATCTAATGGTGAGCAATACATTTGTTTTTGTTTGTTTGTTTGAAGAGGAGAGATTAGCAGATAATATGCCGTGCCTAAGAAAACTCACAAATTTCTAAACCCAAAGGGATTTGTTCTGCATTTATACAATCTCAAATCACATTATTTTCTGGGAAGAAACCCAGGCTGGGCAGTCTTTTTCTAAATGGGTGCTGACCCCGCGAATAATTTACCATCCGTAGCAATGATACAGTAAACAAAATAAGCACCGTTCTAATTGCCCTCAAAAGTCAAAACACATTTGCAACAAAGTGTTAAGAATTAGAACGAGATGGCAGAATATGGTAAAATAAAATTATCACACTGCAATATGTGATATCGAATGCATGGTGTTTAGCACATTAACTGTATGATGTAGGTGGTAGCTCGGTAGTCTGTTGTGAAGGAACCACCCTCTCAATAATAATCAGATTGCAGGTATTCCTAGTTTCTAGTTGATTTCAGATGAAGGGAAATGGGCATCATTTCCCTAACAGTTCCTCCAAGGTATTTTTAGCAGATTAAGATGGGATCTCAATTATTTCTGCTAAAGCTCAAGTACTTTAATGACATGCTTTATTTTAGAACGATTCAGACACAAGAAACCTCAGAACAAACCAAAATAATATGGTAGCGAGAAACAGGAGGTTAAAAAAAAAGTCTTTTGTGGAAGAAAAAAACAAAAGCCTATCATCAAAAGGTGTGAGCAGCCCCAAATGGAAGCATTTATCAGAATGATCGGCCCAGTCCTGAGCCCCACTTCCCCTTAGCTGGTACTTTTTTATTTACCTTCAACCTTCAAATGCTAAGATTTCCTTGGAATGGTGAATTCTTAGAGAGACAAAACAAACAGTATTTATTGCGACTGTCAGAGCTTTAGACAGATTTAAGTGCAAAACACGGGAAATGTTTTTCTCTGTGGTTCAGATAAAGCAATGTTGTTACTTAGTAGGGATCTTGACAGAAGAAACTTATCTGAAAATCCTTCAGCCTTCTTCAGGAATTTTAAAAGAAAATTACCTCTTCAAACTGCCATTTAGTCTACTAAATAAAGGAGACAGTTTAAGTAACCTGCTCTGGACATTAGGGCTCTCCCACCCCATCCTGCTTCAAGTTCTCTTGCCACTAGCAACTTCCAACCATCATGTGATACCTGTCATTATTGATTTATATGTATTATATAAGTCATAATATATACAATAATATATATGACTATAGTACTAGATATACCATAGTGCTACACACACCCGTATACCATTGTTAACCACTTCAGAACATTTTATTTTACTTTGTGAGATCAAACATGTCTTGTTTATTTGAATCATTTTATTGGGGTCTCTTACAGCTCTTACAACTCTCAATGATTATAGAAAATATTAAAAAGCAAAGGAACAATCTTACGTTTAAACCAGTACAGTGTTAGTAAAAGAATTAGAAAACGTCAACATGATGGATGGACACGGTTGCTGAAAACAATGGCCTCGAATAGAACCACACTTGAGAGGACAGAGTGGGAGCAGCCAGGGCTGCCTTCGGTTGCACATACTTTCATTAGGGGTTTGAATCAGTTTCAACTTCACGACACCGAACAATAGCAACAACATGATACAAAACCCACTTAGAAAATAATGACTCAGAAACACAAATCCCAAAAGGGTTCAGGTTGCTCAGTAGAACTTGAAGTAATTTGTCAGGTTTATCAGCTTGTCAGATGATTGACAGTCATTGAAATAGTAAAGCTTGATGACTTTTAAAGATGGTTTTCTTCTCTGTCTTACACGCAAACATTTTGCAGTGTTCATAACAGTAAACAAGGACTATAAAGTAGTCAGGAGAGAACTGAACTGGACTCCCAGACTCAGAAAGCTTGTGAGACTCCATGCAGCACTTTTAGTACAGATTCTAAAACTTGACTCTGAGAAAACCTGTTTAAACTTAAAAAACTCTGCTTTTATCAAGCACATTTGACATCGTCTATTCTTTCCAAGTCTTTATCTTTTAATAAACTCCCTTCCAAAACACACATAAAAGGATCTATTAAAAAACAGGCCTGTGTTTTCCCCAGAACAGGCAAAAGCAAGCATTTTCTGATTGGACCTAAGACCTTTAACTTGGGTTGTAGCAGACCACTGCCCTCTCATCTGTTCAGACTCATGATCAAGCAGAACAACTCAGGGCAATTTTGGGCTAGACCTCGACCCCCCCAACTGCAAAGTCAGCAATTGGAACACATGATCAGTTCAATGGGAGAAAAATGAAGCTCTCTGCTACCAAATAGATTCTGTTTAAAAATCTCAAAAAGCCTTTTTGGGTCTCTTTTGGCCCTGAAATTTCTTTCAGAGTGAGAATTACCTCAATGGCCATGAGTGAACCAGTGACTGGGAGCTGGGTCTTCCTCCTGCAGAGTGACTGATGTGTTTGGACAGCGGACCTTCCTTGAGACAAGCTTTCCCTAACTTAAAGGAGCAAAGAAATGCAGTTTGGGTTAAGTATTGTCCTTAACACGCTCCTAAATCTTAAGTATTTCTGACTATTAATATTCTAAGCACTGTCCTTAATATGATCCTGAACATGAAAAACAATAAAAAAGAAAAAAACCCAAGTGGAATTATAAAACCTCAGGTAGTCGAGCTAAATGAGCACAGAAGCATTGGAAAATTCGATTTTTACAAGTGGACAGTATCCAACAATTTAGTCCAATATCGATTAGGGGTGACCCAGATCTGTTACATTACAGTTTTATTTGCTTGTTCTTTTGTAACTCAGGGCAAAGACTTGAATAATTTTCCAAGTCAGCCAGTCTCATTAGCTCCCATATGATGGAAAGATCCAGGGATAGATAAACAACACCAGCAAGATAAGTCCATTCTTAGGGCATCTAGAAAATAGGAGCATTCGTCGTTCAAAGCAAAGACTCAATTCAAAGGAGATGGGACACACAGACAGACACACACAAAAACAAACCAAAACAAAAAACATCTCTCCACAATAGGAACGAACTAGTTGGACACCATTTTTATAACTTTCATACACAGTAACAATTAGATTTTCCTTTCCCATTCAGACCAGACAAGCATAATCTCACATTAAATTCTCTCTCATCCACCGTGAAAGAATGCGCTTATAGCAGTAGAGTCAGGCTGATGATGACTTGTCCTGCTTGAGGCAAACCAAATATATCTTTAGATTGAGCATACCCTTGTTTTGTACCACACTCTTGGTCCCTGCTCTTACCCCTGTCGTCAGTGTCATCTGTAGTCCAATGAACTGTGACATCACAGTATCAAAGGGCATATAGTGAGTGCTCACGTTTTGAAGTATTGTTTTGAAACAAAGAAACAAAAAGCATTTGTGGAGACCTGCCAAGAGCTTGTCAACAAATGTCTTATGACAAAGGAAAGATTTTCTCACTCCTAGTATTTCAGTATGATTCCTTTGCACTGTCTCAGACCTCATGAACAAAATTATAGGTTCCAATTCAATATTTTTAAAAACCTACTCCCTTCCAAATGTAAATTTGTGATAATATTCAAAAACACGCCTCTAATACTTTTTCTTGTTTTAATTCATTGGGCTTAATACATATATCACATCATTCCATAGTTGAATCACGTCCAGAATTGTACATTAGCTACCATAAACAGTTTCCAAACATTCTTCTTCTATGCGGTACCCTTGACGTCTTCATCCCTTACTCCTTCACGCCATCTGTGTCCCCCTATCACCGTGTTACATGAATCCCCGGTGGTAGAATAGGTTACAAGCTAAGGTATTAACTGAAAAATCAGCCTTTCCAGTCCGCCAGCTCCTCCTAGGGAGAAAGATGAAGCTTGCGGCCGTCAATAGTTATATATTTCTCGGGATCAACTTAGTGGCAAATGGGTACCTTACTTGTTGTAGAAATTTTGATTATTCAAATTTATTTTGTAATTTAGAATCAAATTTTAAAAGTGACAATTTTAAAAATACAATTTTTACATATTTCTCACCTTAAAAAGATGTTTGGGTGGGTAGAAGATTATCCATGTTAAGTAATATCTCAGGTTTGAACACAGTTTTCTAAAAAGTGTCAAGATTAATTATCGTGCAAGCAACAACTACCTACTGAGTACACATAAAACAAATCAGTATATGTTCTTGTTATTGAGTGCTTTTAAGTCAGTTTGATTGTTACTGACCCTATGTCCAACAGAACAGAGCACTTCCTGGTCTGCGCCATCCACCATTGTTGCTTGCGGTCATTGTCAAAACCAGTGGGTCACTTCATCTCATGGAGGGCTTCCTAGTTTTCAATGACCCTCTTCTTTACCAAGCCGAGCGTCCTCTCCCGGGGTCTGATCTTTCCTGGATGTGTGAGATGACGTCTCACCATCTTGGATTCCAAACTTTGGGATGTACAAGACACATCATTTATACATCCAGGTAAAATCAAATGGCAACAACTAAGTTGAGCACAAAAACAAATGTTTACCGAGAATAAAAAGAAAATTTATGAATATAATTCCAATATGCACTTTTTTAAAATGTCATGAATCAGAACAGGCAGCTGTCAAAGGTACAGGTTCAATGCATGAAATCATTTACTATTAGATTTGAAATTACTAATAGCAACACAAATATAACAGTGTTTGTTCTAAATTGGGCATCCTTTCCATACTGTGATTTTAAAAATAATGGTTTTAAAAGTGAAACTATTATAGAATCTGAAATTGCAACATCTGCAGACTCTGTTTTATTGTCCAGAAGTAGTTGATTTATTTTTCGTTGCAGGGTTCAGTTACTCTACACCTTTCATGCCGCTTCTGTGCACTGAAGTGCAGACGTTACAATGTACAAGGCAGTGAGGGAGTATTGAAATGTCTTTCTAATAAACCTTGAGAAGCACATGGTGAAGCAACAAGTACAAGGTTGGACTCAGACGCTCCGATTCTACATGCCTTAGAAAACAGGGCTGAAGAGCAGACCTACCCAAGGAGAAGCTGACAGCTTCTCCCCCGAAGGCCTAGAGCAGAGTAGGTATTCCTGCTGATTGTGTGGAATCACATGATCATATGGCAGCATTTTTGGACAAGTCAAAAATCTGCAAGATGCAGAAGTAAATTTGACAACATGCAACTGTGGTTACCAGTCACTACCAGGGTATTTATAGAAGAAGAAGGAGATTTTGAAAACTTTGAAAATACAACAAAACACATACTGCAAAACATGAATGTTTCTAGCAGTCCACCAGGGTAGAAGCAATAGGAACATATGAATGATAAAAATGCTTCAGAAGTATTAAGTCAGATAAATTTGCTCAAACACATACTACATCCTGACTGACACACTTCAATCTAATGTAAAAAAAGGGTAAAAGTATACAAAGTTCTTTTACATAGATTTTCTTTCTTAAGGAATGTGGACGCAGGCAAAAACTGGGTTATGAATTATGGACAACTCTCATTAAGCCTTTAATGTTATGTAAATTTGTCTTCACCTTAAAAAGACTGAACCAAATATAGTCTTCATCACGATCACCTTCATTTTGTTGCAGGTGCAGTTTTTAATCAATGGGAAGGCTTGAGCATCTTACAGTAAACTAAGGCTAAATAAGAAAGGTAGGCCCTTGGTCTGAGTTCTCTACAAACACAGTATCAAAAAATACTTAATGCAACCAGAGAACTCTGTATATTTGATGAAAACTGCAAGATGACACACAAAAATGGTCAGGATAGGCTTTTGCCGGGAATTTACACTCAAGTCTTTTTAGCAGAAATGCACAAATTTCGTTCTTACCTGAGAACTCAGTGTACAAGTCAGGAAAGACAAGTTTTTCTCATGTAGCCAAGCTTCAACACCACGGCTCACTGCCAGTGAGCGGATTCAAACTCATAGTGACCCTGTAGCACAGACTAGAACTGCCCCTGTGGATTTCTGAGACTGACAATCTTTCTGAGAGGATAAAGCGTCATTTTTCTCCGGCTCATGTCGACATAAGCACCAAAAATCCATTGCCACCAACTCAGGGTGGCACTAAACAGGGTTTCTGAGACTGTACGTCTTCAAGGGCGCAGACAGCCTCATCTTTCTCCCACTGAGTGGCTGATGACTTTGAACCACTGACCTTGCAGTTAGTAATTCAATGCTTACACCGTAGCACTACTAGGGCTCCCTGCAGGCATGTCTGATATTGTATGAGTCTGGGTATCGAATTTCTATTTTAGAGAAACAAATCCACAGAAACTGGTGCATATGAGAGTTTTATATAAGGATAAGGGCACATCATGAAAACATCCCAACCCAGTGCTGCCCAAACCCACAAATCCAACATCAATCCATATGTCTGACACCAATCCACAAAGTCTCCTCTATCTCACAAAGCACACGCTGTGACGCCGACTTACACGAATCAGTGAACGTGTAAGCATCTCAGGGCTGGCAGGGGTCTCCACGCAGCTGCTCCAGCACCCAGGGCTGCATCCGAGTAGGTCCATGTGGCTTCTCCTCAGGGATGTCTTGCAGGAAGTGAGCTTTGCCAGCTGAAGCAGGGAACTGGCTAAGGCAGCTGCACCCTGGTCCGACCATCACAAAGCAAGAGACCTGAGAACTAGAAAGGCGAGGCTCACCAAGCCATTTATCATTCCGCCCTTCAATTAACCCCACATGTGTTTATTGGCCAGGTGGGCACAATAAACTAACTACCTCAGATATCATAAGAGATGGCAAACTGGAAAAAATATACCCCAATGTAGAACATGCCTTATGCATATTCCTATCTCTTATGATCCCAAAGTAGATAATAGAATGCTCACTTTCATCCTCAGACACATATAATGATCTTCAGTGTACAACAATAAGCAAGACCAGATTACTTATCTCGAGATATATGAAGTTATATTTATATATATTCTAATGGAATGTATATATAAATTTAGGAACATGGTAGACCCACCCGGTAAGTGTTGGACTGTTAACCACAAAGTCAGTAGTTCAAGCCCTTCCATCACTCTGAGGGGTAAAGAAGAGACACCCTGCTCCCACAATGCTTTACAGCCTCAGAAATCCTCTGTAGGCCTCCTTTGAATCAGAAATGAACCGATGGCAATGGGTGGACACTACATACACACACACACACACACACACACACAGAGAGAGAGAGAGAACTAAACAAAAACAAATTGTATATATAAGTATGTATATATATATATATATGGAGGACCCTGCCAGCCAGATAACTGTTATTTAACTCTCAAAACTCACTGCCTGTGAGTTGCCAAGTTGTAACTTTTCATTCCAGTAGAAAACTCTGTCTTTCTCCCGCAGAGTCCCAGGTGATTTCAAACTGTTGTCCTTGCAGATAACAGCACAATGGGTAACCAGTACACCATTAAAAACCCAACCCAAACCTAACTCACTGCCATTGAGTCCATGATGACTCTTGGTGACTCCTGGTGGATTTCTGAGGCTGTAACTGTTTATGGAAATAGGGAGCGTAGTCTTTCTGTTGGTGGTTTTGAACTGTCGACCATGCTAATTGCTGCCCAATGCGCAATCGCCACACCATCAGGGCTCCTTGAAAGCTGCCTTATACTCTTGCCCAGCCCTGCAAAGAGCTCACCACTGTTACTGGCAAACCTTCAATTTTGTTCCATTTTAGATGTAACCATTTTCTGATTTAGCTCTTGAACTTGCTTTATCTTGCCTTAAATTGGTCCTCAAACCTGCATGACTTAAATTGGTGCCCCAATATATCATCCAAAGATAGATGTGCCAAGCATGTCGCTACATGGGATTTCAGAACTGTGGAAATTGAAAAGAGATAGGTGTCAGAGATGTTATTATTTATATATTTGCATGATGACAGATTTAGAGAAAGGTTATTCACTGATAACTTGGATTGTACATGCATATTCAGTACTATTCATTTTGTTTAGTGTATTTGTTTCATGAATGTTAACACATGCACAGATTCTTGTAACCCCAGCACAAAACAGGGTACAGAAAAATACCAAAAATCCCATAATTCCCTCATAGACATTTACAGTCACATCCTTTTCCTACTCTAAATTCTGGAAATTTCTCTTATGGCTTTGCATTTAAAGAATGCTGCATTAGTCTGGGTAGATTAGAGAAACAAATCCACAGAAACTCCTATGTATAGAAGAAACAGTTTTATATAAAGGGTAAGTGTACCTTCAGAAAGCATCCCAACCCAGTGCTGTCCAAGTCACCAAGTCCAATATTAGCCCACATGTCCTTCACCGATCCATAAAGTCCTCCTCAATTTCACCAACCTTATGTTAGGTAGCTTAGCCTAGGGAATTGGGAAGTCCATTTACGCATGCCCAGGAGAGCCAGCAAAAGACAAAAGCTGGATTTTCCCGCCAGTGGGCTTGGATGGACGTTATACCTGGAGCAGCCCACCTGGGCCGGTGATTGCAATTCCGCCAATGGAATTGACCTGGGGTTGTTCACCACACGTCCCCCGGGAACCCTTAAAAGGCAGGGACCGGAAGGGAGAGGGTCTCTTGGTCTTCTGTCTTGTCTTGCTTGGGCGGTCTGGTGGTCTTCGTGGGAGGAGAGAGATCCTTGCGTGTCCCGGAGCAGTCTCTGCCAGGCCGCATGGTCAAAGGAATCCTATGGGTGCCGCGTAAAACCTGAAGCTTCTTTGAACTTTCATTAAATTCACTTGGATCACGAGCCCGGCTTCGGCGTGAAATCTTTCTCGCGTGGAGCTAAGGACCGAGGCTGAGATTTAGGCCGGAGAGAGAAACCTAACATAAGTGTTGCTGCGTGACTCGGATGTACAACACCGCGTGTAACTGAGGAGTTCAGGCTGGAGTGCTCCGGCAACGTCTGGCAGATGGATGGTTCCTCGAGGCGACCCATGAAGACATCAGTAATGTATTCCCGTACCCCTCTCCTCCTCTTGGTGTTCGGGATTTTACGTCTGTCTCTCTATGCTCACCTTCTTGGGAGTTTGCATGTCTTCCCCAGGCTGGATTGCTGGGATGGGGCTGGGACTCTGTGTGCTGAAGGCCATTCCCCAATCCTCTTTGCGTCTCAATTGCCCCATGCTGATCTCCCTCTAGGCCGCAAGTGGCGGCCGCCATTTTCCGGACCACGTGAGTCGCAGAGCCATGGCAACATGTCCCCACCTGGTGTCCGCCATTTTTGCTATGGGTCAATGGAGCACTTGACCCTGCCAAGATGGCGCCCACTGCTCCAAACACGTGGGGGGGGGGTGGTGCCTGGATAGCTAGCCCCTCCTCCGGTTCCGGGAGCTAGCCCCTGCTCTAGTCCCGGATCCAAATGTTCCCCTTTCCCCCCCTTTTTCCCTTTCAGCTTCCCCTGGTCTTCCAAACATGCTGCGTCGGTGTTCTGCCTGTGTGGGTTTGTTCCTTAATGCCGGCTGGTCTTCCGTGGCCCAGGCCTAGGCCCAAGGCGTTCGGAAGCCAGGCCCGAGTAACTGCTGTCAACTTCTGCCTTCCAGTGATGCTGCCTCTGACATTTTCTGGAAAAGCTCTTAATACGGTTCCACCCCTAGGATGCTCCAGCCAGAGATCCCGATTCTTTAGAGGTTCCCAAGCTGCCGGAGAGACGTCCCCCTTCCCTTCAGAGATTCGGAAGTCTGCTCCTGCCAGCAGGCGTCTCTGAAGGCCAGGGTGCCACGCCATGCAGTGGCCCTCACAGTTTGGAATCTGGAAAGCGGCCAGAGTAGAATGTCGTGACTGGTCTCTGACTCCTCCCTTGGGCGGGGGCACCTGCCTGAGGCCTCAGATTCACGACACGCCAGATGTGGGCGCTGAATCTGCGATTACCCCACCTCGAGGCATCGAGCTCTTGGTAATCTTCGTGTTGTTTGCTTTCCAGATGGGACAGACCAGCTCGATACCGATACCCAGCGATTGCCCCCTCGGATGCATCCTGTTCAATTGGGAAAGATTTTATCGGGAAAAGCTGGAGAAACCGAGGCTGACTATGCTCTGCAATTCCATTTGGCCGCAGTATGTTTTAGAAGAGGGAGAATCGTGGCCAGTCAATGGTACACTTTCCCTCTCAACTTTGCAGCAGCTAGAACTATTTTGTGGAAGGATGGAAAAGTGGGAGGAGTTGCCGTATATTAGAGCATTCTTCCTTTTAAGGAAAAATAGGGATCTCTGTGCCCAGTGCACCCAGGACCCCCTGAGGGTTCCTGGACAAGAGGGAGACTGTGGTCTCCACCCTGAAGTAGTCCAGAGTATTCTACCTGTAGTAGAGGCAGCGGGGAAACACGGTCCCCAAGCAATTTACAAACCTTTCACTCTAATTGAACTCAAGCAGATTAAAAGTGATTTGGGCAGTTACTCTAGCAAGCCCGAAAACTACATCGAGAACTTCCAACACCTCACCCTAGCCTATGATTTAACCTGGAAGGATGTCATGATCATACTAGGACAGACCATGATGGAATTCGAGAAAGAACGTGTGTTCAAAGGTGCTAGAAAGTTTGCAGAGGAGTTACATGTGATGAATGAAAAATACCCTGTAGGAGAAACTGCTGTACCCTTCACAGACCCTGCTTGGAGTTACAGTGAGCCTCAGCACAAGTGGGCACGGGAACATTTCCTGATGTGCATCACGGGGGGACTAAAGTCAGGCAGGCAAAAGGCCATTAATTATGCCACGGTGACAGCGATTCACCGGGGACCTACCGAGTCTCCTGTAAGCTTCTTAGAGAGGCTAAAGGAAGCCCTAAAGACTCATACTGCTGTAGATATTGATTCCTATGAGGGGCAAGTCCTGCTCAAGGACAAATTCCTCACACAGGCTGCACAGGACATTCGCAAGAAAGTCCGAAAACTAGTGCAAAGCCCTGAAGGAGCTACCCTGGAGGAGATGGTTGCTTGTGCCAACACGGCTTTTTACAATAGGGAGCAGGAGAGCGAGGCTCGAGCAAGGGAGAAGGAGAAAAGAAAGGACATTAGGCATGCCCAGGTATTAGCTGCACTCAATAGCAGACGCCCGTCAAATGCCTCCCAGGTTACCCAGACTTTTGAACCAGGTACCAAATGCTATATTTGCCGGCGATCGGGTCATTGGGCTAGAAACTGCCCTAACCGGAACAAGCCTCCTCAGACTCCATGCGTCCATTGCAAGCAGACTGGCCACTGGGCTGGCCTCTGTCCTAAGGCCCAAAACCTGGAGGGGAGGAGCCCACAGGCCAAAGCGCAGCTGGTGATGGAGGAGGAGGACTGAAGGCGCCCGGTCCAGACGGCCCAGCAGCATAAGATAGCTGTCACTGGTCTGGAACCTCGGGTGAGCATTGACGTAGCGGGAAGGTTAGTGGACTTTCTTCTGGATACGGGGGCCACGTTCTCTGTCCTTATTTCCTTCCTTGGACCCCTGACACCCCGCACCTGCTCTATCCGGGGAGTGTCAGGAAGACCTGCGGTTAAACATTTTACTGAGCCTCTCAGATGTCTTTGGGATCACTTCTATTTTTCTCACAGCTTCCTAGTGATACCTGAATGTCCAGCTCCTCTCATAGGCCGAGATCTGATGTCCAAACTGCACACCTGCATAATCATCGGACCTCATCCTCGTCCCTCTACCGCTTTCCAGTTGTTCCTCACAGTGGAGGAGCCCCAGATTCCCCCACGGGAACCATGGGAACAAGCCATAACTCCTGAGGTTTGGGACACAAAAGTCCCCGGCAGAGCTAAGTATGCTACCCCTGTAAAGATTTTCCTCAAAGATCCTACCCAGTTTCCCCATCAGCGACAGTATCCCTTGAAACCTGAAGCTATCAAGGTTACAACCCCTTATCAGTAAGTTCCTCCAACATGGACTTTTGGTCCCTGTTAACTCCCCTTGTAACACCCCAATATTACCAGTTAAGAAGAAAGATGGGTCTTACCGACTTGTCCAGGACCTTAGAATAATAAATAAAGCAGTGGTCCCACTGCACCCAGTAGTGCCAAACCCCTATACCCTCTTAGGGGAAATCCCTAGCTCCACACAGTGGTATAGTGTCCTAGACTTGAAGGATGCCTTTTTCTGCATCCCGTTGGATAAACAGTGCCAGTTCCTTTTTGCCTTTGAGTGGAAGCTAGAGCGAGGGCAGTCACAGCAACTCAGTTGAGCTGTTTTACCAATGGGGTTCAGAGATAGTCCCCATTTATTTGGACAAGCCCTAAGCCAGGACCTAGCTGACCTTACTCTGGAAGGGGGCACGGTCCTACAGTATGTAGATGACCTCCTCATCTGCTCGGCCACTCGGGAACAGTCCATTGCCCATACAGTACAAGCTCTAAACTTCTTGGCAGAAAGAGGTTACAAAGTCTCCAGGGCCAAGGCCCAGCTAGTGCAACAGGAGGTAACCTACCTGGGACTAGTTTTATCAAAAGGAAAGAAAGGGCTCTCCTCCGAGCGAGTAGGGGCAATAGTGGAGCTACCCGAGCCGGAAACGTGGAAGCAACTGCGGGCGTTTCTGGGCCTCACAGGGTTTTGTAGAATCTGGATTCCTAACTACGGACTCATAGCCAAGCCCCTATATGAGAGCCTGAAAGGGAGGAGTGATCTCGAGCCCCTACAGTGGGGTATAGAGCAGAGAGAAGCAGTAAACCGGCTTAAGACTCTGCTGCTCCAAGCTCCAGCGCTGGGTCTCCCAGACCCTGCAAAGAAGTTTTTCTTGTACGCTCATGCGAGAAAAGGAGTGGCTCTGGGGGTGCTGGTCCAGAAGCTAGGACCTCAGCCTCAGCCAGTGGCCTACCTATCAAAGAGGTTAGATCCTACCTCTGCAGGCTGGCCACCGTGCCTGCGAGCAATAGCTGCTGTGGCCCTCTTGGTCCAGGAGGCAGTAAAGATCACTATGGGAGGAAGCCTAGAGGTCCTGACTAATCACAGGATCTCTGAAGTGCTACAAGCGAAAGGCTATAACTGGCTTTCTGATAGCCGCCTATTGAAGTACCAGGTTCTTCTTATAGAGAACCCTGATGTCACTATCCAGACTTGTAGCACACTCAATCCAGCCACATTACTCCCTGATCCAGGGGAAAAGGCTACACCCCTCCATTCTTGCTTCGAGCTGCTGTCCACTAGTAACCTGCCACGACCAGACCTCAAAGACCAACCGCTGGCAGCTGCAGACTGTATCTGGTTCTCAGATGGGAGCAGCTTTGTGATTGAGGGAGTGCGCAAGGCGGGTTATGCCATTGTCTCCCTCGACCAAGTCATTGAAGCCAATCCCCTGCCCCCGGGAACTTCAGCCCAACTGGCGGAGCTCACAGCCCTAACCCGGGGCCTTGAGTTAGCAGAGGGGAAGAAATTAACTTTGTTTACTGACTCCAAATATGGGTTTCTGGTTCTCCATGCCCACTCTGCCATCTGGCAGGAAAGAGGATATCTAACCACTCAGGGAAGCCCCATCAAGTATGGGAGCCAGATCAAGGCACTCTTGGAAGCTGTCCAAAAACCAGCTGAAGTGGCAGTAATGCACTGCCGGGGGCACCAGAAGGGGGACTCAGAAATCGCTGTGGGCAACCGAGCGGCTGACAAGGCCACCAGGCAGGCAGCCTTGGGCACCAGTGCCTCAACTTCCATAAATGCCCTCATCCCCCAAAACCAGCTCCCTCTTCCAGACTATACCCCGGAAGAAGTGGAACAAGCGAAGACGCAGGAATTCTGCCTTCGACCTGACGGATGGTGGGAAAAGGAAAACAAGCTCCTCCTACCACTGAGGTTCCAGTGGAAAGTCGTGAAAGCCTTCCACGACGCCACTCACCTTAGCCATAAACCCTCCTTGACCCTGCTCACTCAGCAGTTCTGTGGGGCCAACTTAACCTCAACCATTAGGTCAGTAACTTCCCATTGTGTCACTTGTCAGACCAACAGTCCCCAAGGAGCACTCAGAAGTCACCTGGCTCAGCCTGTTCAGCACAAGGGATCCTACCCCGGGGAAGACTGGCAAATAGATTTTACTCAGATTCCTGCTGCCCAGGGATTTAAATATCTTCTGGTGTTTATAGACACTTTTACCGGGTGGATTGAAGCATATCCCACCCGCACGGAAAAGGCTCATGAAGTGGCTAAGAAACTACTTCAGGAAATAGTTCCTCGATTGGGCTCCCCAAATCACTGCAGAGTGATAATGGGCCAGCTTTTATCTCCCAAATCACTCAAACAGTCTCCCAACACTTGGGGATAACTTATCGCCTCCACTGTGCCAGGAGACCCCAGTCTTCAGGGCAGGTGGAGAGAATTAATCAACACCTGAAGTTAACCCTCAGAAAGCTAATGCAAGAAACTCAGATGAGCTGGAAAGATGCCCTACCCATAGCTCTGCTGTGTTTTAGGATTGCCCCACGGCAATCTACATGTTTGAGCCCCTATGAAGTTTTATATGGGCGGCCATTTCTTGTAACAGAGCCAGCTATAGACTCTGAGGTAGCCATGATACAGCAATATGCCACCCAAGTAGCCCAGTGTCAGGAGGCATTCCATCAGTTTGGGCTCACTCAGGCCCAAGGGGAGGAAAAGTCACCACCCTTGTGCCAGCCAGGAGATCTAGTTCTTATAAAAACTTGGAAGGATGGGTCCCCTAATTCCCAGCTTCAGCCAGTCTGGAAGGGACCTTTGCCAGTAATTCTCTCTACACCCACTGCTGTCAAAGTTCCAGGGCAGAGTGCTTGGATCCACCATACCCGGGTGAAACCCTGGAAACCCTCAACATCTGACTCCTCCGAGGCCGGGGCTGCAGATGGATACTCCTGTGAGCCACTGGACGGTCTTAGGATGGTATTTCATCGCCACCCCAGGACGGATGAGGGCTGCACAGATGAGTCTACCTCAAACCCCTCACAGCCCGTAGGCCAGTGAATACCTCCCCTCTGTTCCTGTGTTTATAATGAGCAAAGTCTGTGACACTAACCTAACTTCAAGGGCGCTGCCACCTTACAATCTTACCCATGTCTCACCTAATCTGTTCACCTGTTGTTTGTTTGTTTTCCAGTTCTCAGGTTACAAAGGCCTCTAAACACAGTGTGCCAGCTTCAGGACCACCGCCTCCAGAAAAACCCACCTCGACCTTATCTATCCTGGGCTCTTAATGGACAACCCCTTCTAACACAGTAGGAAGGGTATGGACCCAAAACCCCACTACGCCCTTTTGTCAGCAGGAAGGAGCTAGAGATGTCATCGTCCAGTACCCCAAAGATTTGGGTCCATATCTCTTCAGGGGGGAATGTTGGGTAGCTTAGCTAGGGAATTGGGAAGTCCATTTACGCATGCCCAGGAGAGCCAGCAAAAGACAAAAGCTGGATTTTCCCGCCGGTGAGCTTGGATGGGCATTACACCTGGAGCAGCCCACCTGGGCCGGTGATTGCAATTCAGCCAATGGAATTGACCTGGGGTCGTTCACCACATGTCCCCCAGGAACCCTTAAAAGGCAGGGACCGGAAGGGAGAGGGTCTCTTGGTCTTCTGTCTTGTCTTGCTTGGGCGGTCTGGTGGTCTTCGTGGGAGGAGAGAGATCCTTGCGTGTCCCGGAGCAGTCTCTGCCAGGCCGCATGGTCAAAGGAATCCTATGGGTGCCGCGTAAAACCTGAAGCTTCTTTGAACTTTCATTAAATTCACTTGGATCACGAGCCCGGCTTCGGCGTGAAATCTTTCTCGCGTGGAGCTAAGGACCGAGGCTGAGATTTAGGCCGGAGAGAGAAACCTAACACTTACACAATGATGCCAGGTGCAGGAGGAAAGCCGAGTTAGTGAACGTGTAAGCAATGCAGCGCTGTCAGGGGTCTCCACGCGGCTGCTCTAACACCCAGGGCTGCATCGGGGTAGGTCTATGTGGTTTCTCTTTAGGGATGTCTCACAGGAAATGAGCCTTGCCAGCTGAAGCAGGGAACTGACTAAGGTAGCTGCACCCTGGTCCAGCCATCACAATGCAAGAGACACGAGAATGAGAAAAGTGAGGCTCACTGAGCCATTTATCCCTATGACCTTCAATTAACCCCACATGTGTTTATAGGCCAGGTGAGCAGAATAAACCTTAACTATCTCAACTGCCTTTTCTAAAATCACCCACTATTTAATCTGGCTAGTGTCACTGAAAGGGGCTCTGATGGCAAGCATACGATTGCTAAGTGCAAAGTCAGCAGATCAAGTTCTGAGGGAGAAAGATTTACAAAGCCAAGGAAATTCTAGAGAGAGATGCTATAAAACAGAGCCAAGGTGATCGTAGTGGGTTTGGTCACTGGCAAGTTAGAATAGGCCACTAGAGATTCATATGCAGCATCGCCTACTTCAGTGATCCACTCCTTTGATTGCTGAGTACTGTCCCATGGATGCATATGCAGCGATTTGCTTATGCATTTACCCATTAAATGGCATTTGGATTACTTCCAGCATTTAACAATTATGCTCCTGTCAGAACTGTTCACATTTATAAATGGGTATAAATTTCATTTCCTTAGGATAATTTCCTCAAAGTAGGATCATGGGTTCATATGGCAATTGTATATTCTACTTTATGGTGAACTGCCAAACTGCTTTTCAGAACAGCTGGACAGTTTTGTATGATTTGGATTTGAACAAATAGACAAAGCCACATTATAGGTAAAAATGTCTTTTTAGGTAGTTTCCATAAGACCAAATTATTTTTTTAACTGAAAAAGATGAGAAAAAGCATATTAATTTCTGTTCTGTGTATCACCAGAGGGACTCACCTGGTTCATTTGTCCCTTGAAGAGAAATCTAGTGTCAGATAAAGCTGCCGAATACTAAAGAGGAGTTATACGTTGCACAACTACAGTTTAGTCTGAAAACATTGCATCCTAATTATGATTCCTGTGTTCCTGCGAGCAGCTGCTATCAGTGCACATTGTCAGTGATGCAGCAGATTCAGTGAGGAGAGCATCACTGGACATTGTTTCTCTGTCTGGCCAGGACCTGATGGTCACAAGAATTCAACTCAGCATGGAAACCACATGTATAGAGCAGGTTAGAAAACCACAACCCCTCACTAAGCCATTAGGCAAATATTTCAGTGGATTCATATTCTACCACATTGTCGGGAAGAAAGGGGGATACCGAATTCGTGTTTTCAAGCCATTCTTTGAAAGGTAGAAAAATGTGGTTCCTATGACCCGAAGGGCTTCCACATCAATGTTCTGTTACAGCTCTTCAGGGAAACAAAAAAAGCATCATAGTAGCGTAAAATCTGAAGGAAAACACGTGAAAGATGAAATCAACCTAAATGATATGTCATGTCTTTAGAAGGTGAAGTCCTGATGGTGCTTTTGAGGAAGCTCTGGACTGTCAACCACAAGACCAATGGTTCAAACCCTCCAGGCACTCGGTGGGTGGAAGATGAGGCTGTTTGCACACCTAACGATTCATAGCCTCCGAAGCCCCAGCTAGTATAGCCATGAGTCAGATTTGACTTGAAGGTAGTGGGTTTAGATTCAGTTTTTGGTATTTGGACGATAGACCTACATAGCCGTCTTGTTTTGCATTTGTTAAAGCTGATTTTCGCATTTTATTCGATAAACATATATGTCTTTCATTAAAGAGATACGTAAAGAAAATGATGGTTCCAATATATACGTCTTGTTAAAAGGATTACATTTCTAAAGAGCATTTCAGGCCATTATGAAGAAAGGTCCAGTTAAACCTACCAGAATTTGTTGAAGGCTAATGCCTCCCCACCCCCACCTCCCCAATGGTCAATTTTGTCTTAAAATTACAAAAATATAATGTCTGGATCGTTTTAAGAATTCTGATGCCATCCCTATCAGCATTTCTCTAATTTTGTTAGATGATTTTAGTTCATCTAGGGCAGTCCACAAACCCATCCCTTCTCCATCACTTTGTCAAACGGATATCTTACACACCTCTGTTACTAGCAGTTATGCTATCAGTAAGTTAAGTATCAGCACGGTTACCAAGGGGGACAGATTTTGCTACACTAGGAAGCAAGATCTGGTAAACTGCTTTTAAAAACAAGGGCAACAAAAACTGCCAGTAAAAATCTTGCGAATAGCAGTGGAGCATTGTCTGATGTAATGCCAAAAGATGAAAGCCCTCAGGTTGGAAAGCACTCTGAGCATACCTGGAGATTGGCCAGCTACCTCCGCAAAGTAAGATGACATTAATGATAGAGTGGTAGAGTGACTGGAGTTTTTAGAACCTTCATTCACTGATTTGTACATCCCAAACTGAGAAGGAAAAAAGGTGTAAACATCAACTACCAGTTAGACTATGAAGCACAGAAAATCTGAATCCGAGAAAGCTAGAAATCATCACAAATGAAATGGAATACATAAATAATGATGCCCTAGTCATTGAAAACAAAAATTCAAAAGCCATGTCACAGAGCTGAATTAGACTCATAATGAACATCGAGGACAACTGGTCCTGTGGGGGCTCTCCATCTTCAGGGGAGTAGAAAGTCTTAGCATTCCTCTTCTGAATGACTGGTGGGTTTCCGCTGCTGCTGTTGCAGCCCCACGATTAACTGACTATGGCATCAGGACACCTGTCCTAGGCACTCATTGGCAGGTATTGACAATGATTGGAAGGCAACAATCAGCTGGTCTATCACAAGGGAAAGTTGAAGAGGATTGCTACTATGTTTCAGGACATCCATGCAAAGGTTTGTTCCAAACAAAATGTTTAAATCGATCATGAGATGGTGGCAGGCAGTACTTCTCAATGTTACCTTGTCTAGTCTTGAAAGAGTGCCTTCAAAAGGAAAGGATGCTTTTTGGGCCTTGCAGAAAAGAAATATTTTTAATTCAATGTTCATGCCAAAATGTTGACAAAAACTCAAAAAAATATCTTCCCAATTCAAGGAAAGCTGTCCTAGTTTATGGAGACGCTGCTCACATTGTACAAAATTTTAGAGGATCACACATGTTAAAAAAGGTTGAAAAGAAGAGCCAAGAAAGGGAATATTATCAACCTACGGGAATGAAGAAACAATGACCACGCCCAGAAATTGGGTGAATAGGACCTTAGAATTACTACTGATGTAATAACTAATAAAGGTGGCCTCTCAGGTGGTTGGATCGTTTCAACTGTATATGAACATCTTGGCCTCAAGAAGCTCTTGGCTTGATTGTACCAAAAGTGCTGAGCTATGAGCAGCTAGCTCCAAAAGCTGAACTTTCTATCAGTCTTTAAATAGGATTTAAACTAATGAAGGTCATTTTATGGAATGAATCATCACCACATATAAGGCTTGGATTTTTCCAGTATGACCTTGAGAGCAAGGTCCAATCAAAACAGTGGTTTTCTGCTGGGCCAATGTACTCAAACTCTAGTCAGTTCAGAAATGCTTTGTGAGTGTGTGTGTGTGTGTGTGTGTGTGTGTGTGTGTGTGTGTGTGTGCGTGTTTGTATTCCCAAGGGGCCATCTTTATAGGTTCTCTCAAAGGACATAGGGTGATCACAGGGGCCTATTAGGAAGTTTTCAGAAAATTAAAAACTGCATTCTTGAGAAAAATCCATGAAATTTTCACTAAGGATTTTTCCCAATGCATCTGCTCATTCTTGGAAGACAGTAAGGACTGTTCTATGAAAATATTGTGAGAAAACTTCACCGTATCCACCTTATAGCCCTGATCTGTCCCCTTCAGATTTCTCTTTGTTTCTGTTTTCTGAAAAAGACCTTTAAAGGGAAAATATTTTGTATCTCTCCAGGATGCCAACAATGCTACTTTGACGTGGTATAAATCAGAGAGTGCAGAATTATTGGGGAATGTTTAAGTGGTGAAAACACGGATTTCAGACGTGTCTACACCTAAACGAGGGCTATATTGAGAAACAGTAGCTCATAGTCTGATATTTCTATTTAATAAAGTTTTCTATGACATTTTCTTAAACAACAACAAATTTTAAAAAATATGAAGCTATTGTTTCTCCACAAAGCCTCCATCTATCCTTGCGTTCATACCCAAAGTGACAAATTAAAGAGGAATAGTGTCTCATTCCCCATCAAAGAACCACTCAAGATCTATCTTGAAGTATAATTCTCTCAGTAGTAAGATAATATCCATATTCCTATAAGGAAAACAACTTTGCACAATCATTATTCAATTTTCCCAATAACCACCAAAAATGAAGAATTATACCAACGTCTTCAGTCTGAAATTGATCAAACATGCAATCAAGATGCATTTAAATTAGTGAATTGAATTTGAAGAGTAATTGGAAAATATTTCCTTAGTGATAGAAAGTATGCCTGAGAAGGCATGATAATATTTTGCAAGAGCAATGCCTTCATCCATTCAAACATTTTTTTTTAATTTCAACAACACAATTGGTGATTTAACCCACATACCTTGACAGATGAAATATACAGGAAAGATACCAATTGCAGAATCAATCAACCACTGATTACATGTGAATTCTAGTTGAAGTTGAAGAAAATTAAAACAAGACCACAAGAACCAAAGCATGGCCTGGAATATATCGTGTCTGAACTGAGAGACAATCTCAAGAATGTATTTGATATTTGGAGTACTAATGACCTGAGATCAGACCAAAGATGGGGCAAAATCAAAGATTTCATACATGAAGTAAACAAAGTTCATTGAAGGGACAGGAAACAATGAAAAAGTTCAAAATGAGTGTTCAAAAGTCCAAAAGATTTGAAAACATATTGTGAGAAAGCAAAGTAAAGCATTAAATTGAAATGTGCAAATACATGGATTTAAGAAATATAGAAATATTTAGTAAAACTTCAAACCTTGAATTGCATTAATGAAGGATGCTAACAGAAATATATTGAGCATCACAGGAAGCATAAAAAGAAGATGGGAAGAATACACAGTAAGTGTATTATAAATAAGTGGTTAATGTTCAGCTATTCCAGGAGATAGAATATGACAAATAACTGATGCTATTGAAGAAAGAAGTACAAACTATACTGAAGACATTGGAAAAATAAACAAACTTCTGAAATTGATGAAAGACTAATTGAGATGTTTCAAAAAATAGCTGCAATGCCAGAAATACTCATTAATGTAGGCCAAGGAATTTGGAAGAAAACTATATTTGTGTTAATTCCAGAGAGAGGTGGTTGGACATAATGTGAAAAATTTTGAACAATATCATTAATATCTACTACATTCAAATAAAAAATGCTAAACATAATTTTAAAAACTGAAAACTGTAGCAGTAGTACATGAATCAGGAACTGCTGGAAAGTCAAGCAAAAACAGAGGCAAAAGTCATAGCATGAAGGACATCATAGCTGATATCAAATGGATCTAGGCTGAAAGTAAAAAACAAGAAATGCATTCACCTGTTTTATTGCCTATGAAAAAGCTTTTAACTGTGTATCATGATGCATCATGGGTACTATTGTGAAGAATGGGATTTGCAAAATGTTTAAATGGTCTTATTCAGAACCTGCACATTGACCAAGATGCAGTCATCCAAATAAAAAAGGGTTGTATTTAAAATCAGGTTAGGGGTGCATTAGAGTTGAATACTTTCACTATACTTATTTATATGTTGAACAAACAGTCTGAAATATTGGACTCTGTGAAGAAATATGCAGTATCAGTGTAGGCAGAAAAGTCACTAACAACCTGTGATAAGTACATGATACAACTTCATTTGTTGAAAGTGAAGGTACTGGAAGAAAAAGTGAAGTATTTCCTGATGAAGATCAAAACCAGGCCTTCAGCATGGATTCCATCTCAATATTTGGTAGTTACACAATTTCATGTCAACTTGATGAATAAGAATAAAGGGTATGGAGCATGAGGTGGGGCAGGAGGAAAGTCAAGGGAGAGGGAGGAAGGAGCTGGGAGTCAATGGGCATTTATGGAGGTCTAGACAAAGATGTGTACATGCAAACATATATATGAGGATGGGGAAATAGATCTAATTGTCTACATTTATAGGTCTAATATTAAGGTGGCGGAAGGACCTTGGGCCTCTACTCAAGCACTCCCTCAATGCATGAATACTTTCGCTTATTAAATTGGTACTCTATGATGCTCACTCTCCCGACACAACTGCTGAAGCCAAAGTGGGTAAACAAGTAAATGTGGTGAAGAAAGCTGATGGTGCCTGGCTATCAAAAGAGATAGTGTCTGGGGTCTTAAAGGCTTGAAGATAAACAAGCGGCCATCTAGCTCAGAAGCAAAAAAGCCCACATGGAAGAAGCACACCAGCCAGTGCGATCACGAGGTGCCAAAGGGACCAGGTATAAGGCATCATGCAAAAAAAAAAAAAAAGAGTATATGTGTGTGTGTGCATATGTGTATATGTGTATAGATAGATAGATAGATAGATAGATAGATAGATGATAGATAGATAGATAGATAGATAGATAGATAGATAGATAGATAGATAACATATTGAATGAAGGGGGAAGTGCAGAGTGGAGACCCAAGGCCCAAGTGTCGGCTACTGAAGATCCCCTTAGGAGAGGAGATGGGTCAGTCAGGGTGCAAGGTAGTACCGACGAAGAGTACAGCTTTCCCCCAGATCCTGGATGCTTCCTCCCCCCATCTACCATGATCCGAATTCTACCTTGCAGGGCTGGATAGGGCAGAGGTTGTACACTGGTACATATGAGGGCTGGAGGCACAGGGAATCCAGGGTGGATGATACCTTCAGGACCAAGGGTGTGAGGGGCGATGCTGGGAGAGTGTAGGGTGAGTGGGTTGGAAAGGGGGAACTGATTACAGGGATCCACATGTGACCTCCTCCCTGGGAGAGGGACGGCAGAGAAGGGGGGGAAGGGAGACTCCGGATAGAGCAAGATATGACAAAATAACGATGTATAAATTACCGAGGGCACATGAGGGAGGGGGGAGCGGGGAGGGAGGGGAAAAAAAAGAGGACATGATGCAAAGGGCTTAAGTGGAGAGCAAATGCTTTGAGAATGATTGGGGCGGGGAATGTATGGATGTGCTTTATACAATTGATGTATGTATATGTATGGATTGTGATAAGAGTTGTATGAGTCCCTAATAAAATGTAAAAAAAGAAAAGGGAAAAGAAAGAAAGAAAAGAAAATGATTAGGGAAAAGAATGTATGGATGTGCTTTATACAATTGATGTATGTATATGTATGGACTGTGATAAGAGTTGTATGAGCCCCTAATAAAACGTTTAAAACAAAACAACAAAAAAAAGAATAAAGGGTGGAGTTTAGCCTGTTAATCAGGTCACAGCCTGGTGATCCCTCCTTGTGGGCATGACCTTCTGGGACTTCCTCTCTTCCTCCCTGAGATGGGTCACACTCCCTCCCTCTGCTTCACATTCCTCATAACAAGCCACATGGAGCCACACTGATGGCAGCCAGAGCACTGTAGATGCTTCCATCACCACTGGGGCCACAAGATTTTCCACCCACAGGCCTGTGATCTTCCTGCATTTGGCATCATTGCATGTGTTGTATGAATTGAAGAGGAATTTAGAGATTAGTATAGGACATAGGGACTAATATCAGACTTACAGACTTGACCTACACTGGGATAGGATGTTTTCTTAATGTACAATTACTCTTTGATATAAAGCTCTCTCTTATACATATATGAATGTCCCTGGAATTGTTTTCCTGGTCAACCCGGACTAACACATAATATTACAAAAATAAAACCCTCACAGTTTATAAATATCGAATGTTGCCAATAGTGAGAATATTGAAGTTATCAAAGATTCTTTCTTCCTTCCTTCTTTCCTCTTTTACTTAACTTCCTTCCTTATTTCCATAATCAAATCTCCACAGAAGTAGGAGCCAAGAAAATAGGTGATGAAATGCATTGAGGAAATGTGTGCAAAAAATCTCCCTAAAGTATTAAAGAAGAAAAAAAGTACAAATAAGTTTTAGGACTAAGATGAACATGACTCAGTGCCTGATATTTTAAATTAACTTAAATCCAGGTGAAATCTAGGGAACGAAAACTAAAGCCCAGAGAGCAATTGATGTCTGTGAATTACGTTGGTGAAAGATAATCAATCTACCATAGACCGCTAGAAAGACGTACAGGCAATCTTGGTGGCAGTACAGCTAGGATGATCATTGGAAGCAAAGACGTCCTCAAATAAACTTTGAACGTGTCATCAGGAAGGATCATTCCCCAGAGAGACACAACAAGCTCGATAAATTAAAGCATAAGCAATAAGAGGAAGACATCATCACGATGGACTGACACAGCGGCTGCTACGCTAAATTCAGGCACAGTGATGAGTGTGAAGATGGCACAGAAGCCAGCAAGGTTTCCCTCTGTTGTACCTACGGATGCTCTGAGTGCTGACCAACTCAGTGGTGCCTGACAACAACAACAACAACAACAACAAAAGTTCACAATTGAATATCAATCTAGTTCACACTAAATACGTGTACTTCCTTTTACACACCATTGGCGTTTTATTGTTGTAGTGCTGAGTTCAAGTGTTCATTGTCTATATATCAATTAAAATGAATGACATTTTGGTTTGGTCTATCATAGATAATTGATTACTAAAAGACTATTTCACTTAAAGAAATATGGTTAATTTCTGGAAAATATTGTGAGGCTTAAATATCTGACTCTATTTTTCAAAAGTACACACTTTGACTTCTTTAAAATAATATTAAAAATTGAGTAAAATTAAGGGCATTAGGACAAAAAAAGAGTCTCTATATTATGAAGTTTACAGTGAATAGTCTGAGCCTACAAAGCACAAATGCTCCTAGTGAACGATGCAAACATAGCGTCTGATCTAGATTTTTTAAATGTACTTAGACAAGTTATTGGTGTTTTGTTATCTTATTATGTCCACTACTTTCTTTGGAAACTTACGTCTGCCTCTCTCATAGCATTTGTGAACCTCTCAAATATCTAATATGCAGGAAACTTGGCTATTCTAATTTAGGTTTAAATGACCTGCAACCCCTAGTTTGATCATTGCCTCAAACAGACCCTACCCAGATAAGGGAAAGAGTGTTTTCTGCTGAGTCCCCAATTTAAACATCTAGATGGGAGGAGCAAATAGTTATTTCCTTTAAGTAGCTCCTTTCTCAAAGGTATAGTATGACACACCTGATAATGCTCAATCATTAAGATGAAAAATTGTGATAACTACTTAAAACCCTCTTCCCAGTTCAAAGGCTTATTTCAAGGGGTGCTGGTTACAATAAAATTTCCATTTACAAACTAGCACTCACTATTGCAATCCAAACGCCACTCATTTGGACTTCTGTGTTAAGCTGCCTAACTGGTTGACCAGAGTTCCCTCTGACCTCTTTTCAATCTGTACAGCACAGGCCCATTGACCTGGAAGATCAGTTCAGTCACATATGTCTGATGTGGAACGCACAGGGGCCCCTCCCTTCAAAGGGCTGGACAGCAAAAGTGTAAGAAGGAGGAAGCGTGAAGTCCAAATGTACTAGTTGATATCAAGATTCCAGTATTTATTGCCTGTGCACACTCTAGGGATGACTTTGCTTGGGTATGCCTCGGTTTTCTTATTTGTACCATGGAGATGATAGTGGTGAGGGCTGTTGAGGATTACATGAATTAATTTATTGGAGGCTTCAAATAGAGTCTGATAGATAAGAAGTCTGCAAACGCTATCTCTATGCACAACAGAACAAAGGTTTTTGAGTTATTTACTATCTCCATCTCAATAATTATTTGCTGGTTGAGAATATAGGGTTTTATTGGCTTTTTTTAATATGATGGCACTTCAAAAAGTTTGTAGGAGAAAAATTAGACTGCCACGTGAAAGATGATATTTTACTATCACTAGTCTTTAGTGACATTTTTAGAGGGTGTGTGTGTGTATGGAATTTTATTGTTAAGGCCTAACAGGACCTGAACACATTGACTCTGGGAGGCAAGATGATTCTCATCTCGTCCAATCTCCCAGGGTTCTCCCCAGATCTCCCAATCTCTTCTTCTTCCTCTCCACTGACAGTCTGGACATCCTTCCCGTGCTATCACACAAACTGGCAGACCTGACAACCCTAACAAGTTGTTACCTAATAATTTCCCTACAAGGAACTCTCAGCGCATGCTGCCACTGAGTCAGTGTAGACTCATAATGACTCTTAAAAAAAAACCCAAAGCACTGCCTGGATTATGCCTACTCACAGGCACTCTATAGGACAGGCTCGAACTGCCCTTGTGGATTTCTGAAACAAACTCTTCACAGGAGTAGAAAGCACAGTCTTCCTTCATTAGGTGGCTTTGAACTACTGACCTTGTGTTTAACTGTCCAACTCATCACCACTGAGGTAACAGGGTTAAAATACTGTAAAACATTGTTTTTGGAATAAAATTCAAGCTCTCTGAGATCACATATCCCCCAGGATCAAACAGTGTCATATTTCTCTTCAAGAACAGTTGCTGCGTTTGAACGACTAAGCTTGTGGTTGGTAGCCCAATGCTGAATCCAAGCCTCACCAGAGGTCCTGAGTTAAGAACAGACTATCCAAAGTATCCAGCTAGACATGCCATACTAATGAGTTTGAATTTTATTCTGAAAGCTATGTTTTAGAGTTCCTAAAGCACATCTGATCATTGATTTTTAATAGATTTATGTAAATTAAATGCATTCACCAGCCAATCTGGTATACTCTGGAACCTTTCAAAATGTTTCCTGATTAAATATTGACTGCCTCAAGCGTAAAATTTGTAAAAATCCATCTATAGAGGAACTAAGAGATAACGTGGTCATGATTTTTTAATAGAACTCATTTATCAGCTTATTGACAGCAATCTGGATAAACTGTGAAGACCAAAAGTAAGAGCTAAGAGTATCTCCACAGTTAAGATAATAGATAAGACAACAAATTACCTGAGTGCCCTCACAGAAGACAGACTTTTGTCTGTTGAAAATAATGCATGAAGAATATCAATAATTATTCCTTCTTGTTTTAACATTTTTACAATTCACAGCAAGTCTCAAAAATGAACTTTGCCACAGAGCCAGGAGAAGTATTCTCTTGACTAAAGTAACTCAACTTTATAAAAATATCACTTCCTTTAAAACAAATTCAAATGAGCTTGAATAATTAACAGAAACTTAATAGTGTGGTCTCCCTACAATCATTCTTACATTAAACTCTGTATATCAAAATAAAAATTATTTTTACGCATGATTGGCATTTTTCCACTAACAATCTTCTAAGTCACTTAATGATTTTATGTAGAATAATTATAAGACTCCTGCTTGTGTATTTTTCTTCTTTTTGCTTTCCATCTGAATACAAATTAAAGTCAATTACTAGAAAATCTTTATGGTAGACATTTATAATGTAATGCCACAACAAAGCTACATAAACTGAACCTAACAGGAAAGCTCTTGAAATACATTTTTCTTAATAATAGCATATCCAGCTTCAGGAAGGAGATTTTCTAGGCCAACTGACTTTCTGAATAAAAACAAGGTAATATATGAAGATAGATTTATTGCTCATGAATTGTGCTCAGTTTTAAAACCATGCTCAGCATTTCCAACTCCCAAATCTAGCTCACCATTTGTAAAACTAGATCACGAAGCAAGTGCTTCACACATTTCACTCTTTTCCTTACCCTTCGTGTTCTGTCTACATACAGACCATCTATACTGTTATTAACATAACATCTTCCATTGAGGTGACTTCAAAGCAACTCTGTGTTTTTTATCCTGCCTATTTCTAAGAAACACTGTGAATCACAGATTTGGTGTCTTACAGTCATTCATAACTTCATACATACATAATTCCTACAGCATAGGAATATTTATAGTCCATAGTCATATATAAAAAATTATAAGTGGTTATGCATTGATAAATGAAAGCTGGGAAAAGCTCTCAGGCTCACTTTTCTTCTTAGCTTGACTTTTACTGGTAAAATCAACATTTTTTCTATTATACGCTGTTCAAAGCACACAGAACTTTTTATTTCACTTGTGGGTTTATTTTTCCATGTCAAGGTTTCTATTTTTGTTATATTACTCATACCAGAGTTTAGGCCTTTATTTATACAGACATAAAATGTGAAACTTCTAAGAACCAAGGACCTATCTTTAATTTCCTCTTACATACTCACCATATGGCTAATCAAACCATAAGTAGTACTCTGAGGATATCAAGACAAAGTACATTTATCTTGCCATAAAGTATATCAGAACTTAATGAAGTTTAATGAAGTGTTCACTCTAAGATAATTTTTCCCTTCTCACTGCCATTGAGTCAACTCTGACTCATAGTGATCCTCTAGCACAGGGGAGAGATGCCTCTTTGGGTTTCCAAGACTAACTCTCATGGGAGCAGACAACTTCATCATTCTCCTGAAGAGCTGGTTAGAGCTGTTGACCCTGAGCTTAGCAGTTCAGTGCATATCCCACTATGCCACCAGGGAGACACAATTGCTTCCTTAGAATTGATAAAGTACTCATGTTCTAGGGTTTAAGAGAGATGTCACTGTTTCCAAATAGGAATCCTCTGGGTCTGAAGGATAGGAAGGGGTTTCTAGGAGAAAATACAACCAAGGGGCAGTGTTACTGTCAATTGAGTGCTGGGAACTTAGACATAATTAGTCCCCTTTCTTGGACAGTGAAGGCTAAGTGACATGATTAAAGAGACTCAGGTTGGGACTTGCCAATCCATCTCCAATACTTGGCAGGATTGATAAGAGCATACTCATCAAAAAAAAATAAAATCTTACCATAATGAATGAAGGGGGAAGTGCAGAGTGGAGACCCAAAGCCCAATTGTCGGCCACTGGAGATCCCCTCACAGAGGGGTCTAGAGGAGGAGATGAGTCAGTCAGGGTGCGACGTAGCACCGATGAAGAATACAGCTTTCCTCCAGTTCCTAAATGCTTCTCCACCGCCCCCCTTGCCTCCTCCCCGCCCTTACCATGATCCAAATTCTACCTTGCAAGTCTGGATAGAGCAGAGGTTGTACACTGGTGCAGATAGGAGCTGGAGGCACAGGGAATCCAGGGTGGATGATACCTTCAGGACCAGGGATGCGAATGGCAATACTGGGAGGGTAAGGGATGGGTGAGTTGGAAAGGGGGAACTGATTACAAGGATCTACATGTGACCTCCTCACTGGGGGATGGAAAACAGAGAAGGGGGTGAAGGGAGACGCCAGATAGGGCAAGATATGACAAAATAATAATCTATAAATTATCAAGGGCTCATGAGATAGGGGGGGTGGGGAGGGAAGGGGAAAAAAGAGTACCTGATGCAAATGGATTAAGTGGAGAGCAAATGCTTTGAAAATGATTAGGGCAAAGAATGTACAGATGTGCTTTACACAATTGATGTATGTATATGTATGGATTATGATAAGAGTTGTATGAGCCCCTAATAAAATGTTTTTGAAAATGCTTTTGAGAGCTGATATCAGGGGCTTAAGTGGAGAGCAAATGTTTTAGAATGATGAGGGCAATGAATGTACAGATGTGCTTTACACAATTGATGTGTGTATGGATTGTGATAAGAGTTGTATGAGCCCCTAATAAAATGATAAAAAAAAAAGAGTATACTCTACCTCCTTTTCTCTCGGTAAGTGTCTTGAGTTAAGGTGGTGACATCACTTCTTAACCTCACGTTGGTCAATTTATTTGATAAATACATTTATTTGATAAAGGCAGTTACTTCTTCTACCCAGTGTTCCTCCCAACTTTCATTTTTTCCATTCCTTCCTTCATTCTGTTTTCCTTAACCATAATGACTATTGTCATTGATTTGATACATGATCTTTCGACACTAGGCAAAGTCTGTTCCAAAGTCTGATGTACCTCAGTTCTGTCATCTGCATATGTGGTAAAGCCATCCTTTATTTCCCACCTCTCTCATAACAGAGTTCAGCTCCTCTTCTCATGGTGGTCAGTTGTAACTACCAAGGCTCAATCTCCCTCCATATCTTGAAATCAAGACACTCTTTCCGCCATACAGACTTTGGTAGTTATATACTCTCAATTTGACAGATGGTCAGTTTGTCAAATTTGTCAGATTGTCAGTTGTCAATTTGAGGCTTACGAGTGAAGGGGTGGAGTTTAGCCTGTTAATCAGACCTCACTTGGAGGCACTAAGGAGATAAAACTGCTCACTGGAGGCAGGACACAGGCTCACTCCCTGTGAGATATCACTAACAACAATGAGCCTGATGGAGCTAGGCTGATGCAGCTAGAGCCCTGGGAGCTGGAGGAACCATGTGGAGACCCCTGCCAGAAATGAGATGCTTCTACCGCCACTGGATCCACAAGATTTTCCACTCACTGGCCTGTGATCTTCCTGCATTCGGCATTATTGCATAGAATTTATGGATCTAGTACTGGACAGATGAGCTAATATTGGATTTATGGATTTGATCTGGACTTGGCTGGATGTTTTCTTAATGTAAAATTAATTATTCTTTATACAGAATTCTTTCCTATACATCTGAATTTGTTTCTCTAGTCTACTCAGTCTAACACATAGACCAAGCCCTCAGAATACCTGATCCAAACCAATCCTTGTAAGAGCTAGGGATGTTGGATTAGAGAATTGTGATCGGGTACGCCATTTTGCTTGAATTATGAATCTTAGAGATCAGAGATCTTGGTTTAAAATCTGGCCTGTTAATTAGAGAGCTTATGCTGATTACTTATGGGAGACTATAACCTTTAAATAAATTTCTCACTGCATTGCGCATATTGCTGAGCACAGGGAAGATAGACTTTTCAGGGATTCCTGACTATAAACAATTGAATACCATTTTATTCCTTATTATACTCAAATAGCACAGCTGAGCCAACTTCAAAATAATAGTATTAATTTGAAGAAGATAAGAATACATAAACCGATGGTGTAATATGGATGAACCTTGAAAAAAATGATGCTGGTAAAAGAATTCACACAGAAAATGGTATATTTACTTAATTCCATTAATATATAATGTTCATAATAGGCACATCCCAGAAACAGAAAATAGATTAGTATTTTCCAGGGGTGGGAGGAAGACTGACAAGAATAAGAAGTAACTATGTATTAGAACCCAAACTAAAATTAAACCCACTCCAATTAAGTCCATCACAATTCATAGTAATGGTTTTGTTGTGGTTATTGTTGTTTGAAAGGGCTTGGAATGTGCTGAAATTAGATATTGTGGTGGCTGCACAACCTTGTAAATATACTAATAAAATTCAATTGTTCATTGTTAGGTAAACATTATGATACATGGATAATATGTCAGAAAAAGAGAAAAGAAACTTTGTAGATAAACTTCTGAAACTTGAAAACATTATTTCCTAATTCCTAAAACTAATGTTGTTATATGTGTGAACATAAAAATTGAACTGATCTCTTTGTCATTATCTGTAGTATCTAAAATAACATTGGGTAATAATATAGCCTTCTTTTCAGCCAATAAAATAGTAATGTCTAGCTCTATTTTACATTAGATAACTACTGAAACATTTTTTCCCAATGAATTTATACTGGTAGCAAATTAACTTGGGGATTTTTACATAAAAATATGTAAGGTAATTCATTCAAAAATGTAGTATGAAAGGAACAGTGCTGTCTGATTTCCAATACAATGGAAGCTATTCAGCTCTGTGTATGTTTCCTTTGAACCCTCAAGCACAGGGAAGCCAGTAAGGAGATTATCTTGAGTTTGGGATTTGGGAGCCACTGATTGGTTTAAATGGATAAAGGTTTACAATACTACTGGCAATTCGAACCTACTCAGGTGCCTCTGAAGAAGGCCTGAAGATCCGCTTCCATAATGGAAACCTAACGGACACAGTTCTACTCGGGATGCAAGATGCTACCATGAGTTGGAATGAAGCCCATCAAAATTGGTGGGTGGGTTGGTTCCGTTGAATCTATTAAGCTAAAATATGTGCATATTTTGGCTGTCAGCACTAATGGTGTTACAGTTGGTAGCTAGCCTCATTTATCAGCCATGCATCTGAGTCATCTGGATGTTCCACGTGGTTAAAACTTCCCCTCATCTCTGCCCTTTACAATGTCTCACTGTGTCTTTTGAGGGGAGCACTGTCCAACCAGGCCCTTGTTGAATTCATGACCCACAAAATCAGGAGCAAAAGAAAGGGGTTGTTGTTTCACATCACTAACATTGGGGGTCATTTATTATGAGGCAATAGGAGCTCAAACGCGGAGAACGCGAAGACCATCACATCTCCTCTGATAAGGACCCGTCCAGGTAGCCCAGCATCCAGCACATGTGCAAGGCCACACTTTGGACCTGCATCAGACGTGCATCAGATGTGCATCAGGAAAGAAAAGATGCAGGCCATTTCTATCCAGCTAAGACTCCGTTCATCTCTGTGTATCCAAGCGTTGGTTTTCTGCTTGACCCTTACTGAGTCAGGATATGATCTTATGTGCTCTTAATGGAGTGCTAATATATTATTGATAAGTATGTGTGCAAACATAAATGCAAGCTTTATCCAAGCCACCGTGGGTGCTTATAGGCTGTGATAAATTAAAGTTGAATTGCAAATCTGCCATTTGTTCAATATATACATAATGAGTAATAACTCATTACAAATAAAAGAGACATCATTCGGAAATGCTTTATTTTGAACCTAATTACTACCATAATTGGTAGATAGCCTATTCTCTTTCTGATAAGAAAATTCCCTCAGTCTGTAGACTGAATCCACAAAATATTAAATGCCTGAACTTAATTTTTATATGAAAATGCCTGAGCTTCTTTTGTAAGATATCTAGGGTACCCTAGCAACAATACGCTCTAAAATATTCTAATAAATAATAGAAATGTTTATTCAATAAAATAATGAAAATGTAAAACTATTGCTTCTCTCATATCCTCCATTAAATCTATATACCTATATGCAATGTACTAAACCTGGTAGGTCCATTCATTGAAGCCTTCCCCCCAAAATTCTGTGTGCTTCCATTTACACCACATCAGAGTGGTGGGTTTAGCATTCTCAAAAGACTCAAATCATGTTCTTTTTAAATGTTCTTTAAGTTTTGAGAGCAAAAAAAATTTTAAGTCTGAAGGGGCAAGTTAGGACTGTCGTGGAGTGTAGGGAAAGGATTCTTAAAATTTTCACAAGACAAACCTTTTGAAGAGTAAACAGGTGAATTATTGTGATGGAAAAATAATTCCTTAGTATAAATTCCCTTGTCTTTTATGCACCAATGCAGTTTTCAATTTTTTTAAAACTCCTTCATAATAAGCTCTGTGATTATCCTGGGTCTGTCAACAAAATCTATGAAGATTACCCCTTGGGAGACTCAAAAAGGGTCACCATCACCTTCTGAACTGACCTCTTTGCTCTGAGTTTTACTGGCATCCTAACAAGACTAAGACAAATGCATTACTGAGTAACCTTGTCTCCAGTCACCCTCTCATCACAGAGACATGTTGAATCATCATTGGCTTGGTATAAATACATGCATCTGTAAACCAGAGCCTTAGTCACCAAACTTTTTTTTTAACTTACCCTGATTCAGTGTGTCCTGATTTCCACATTAGCTCTCTTTAGTTACTATCAAGTCAATCCCACCTGACATATAGCCGAGGAGTCTATGTCCACCAGAGACTACTGCCTAGGCTCCGGTCAAACCTGCTTATCAGGTGGCAGCTTGAAGTCACCTCCTTGGAAATGCTGCCTTTTGTATAAGAGTGAAGGACTCTGGGAATGGCTTCTTTCTCTGCTGCTTGGCCTTGTGCCTGCTGGGATTCCATGTCTGTCTCTAGTGGTGGCCCCTTGTGGCCACAGGACTCTGAGAGCTTTTGACCCACTGTTATGTTTAGATACACATGACTGCACTCACTGGCCTCTGATCTCCTGCTTCTAGTTTCACATTTTGGAATCAACTATGTGAGTCTGAAGAGGGTCCTGGAAATCACTGGACCTCTGGACTTGAGTTGGATTGGGCTGGGGTGTCTTCTTGATGCAAATTTGCTTCTTGATCTAAAATTCTTCCTAGTACAGAGATGGGTTTACTGACTTGTTTTCTCTAGACCACTCATCTTATGAATTGTGGTAACCCCATATTTTGCAAAGTACAGTCTCACTCTGAAGAGTTTTTAAGGCTGTGACTTTTCCAAAAGAGATTGTTAAGCCTTCTGAGCATGTCTGGATGGACACAGTGCCTTTCACTTAATGGCTTGTGCCATCCAGCGACGCCTGTAAGTTCTAAAGCATACTTGTTTCACATTCGACTTTTAGTCCAAGTAAGAGACTTGGCAAATTAGAGTACATTTACTCACATGTTCCCCTAGCCAAACTTTCATTGTGAAGGAAAATTTTCCATGACTAAGGCCAAATCACCTTAAGGACTTTTTTATATATTATGTTTTCCAGAAAATCGCAGCTGTAAATATCTGTATATATTATATATTACCATTATCAAAGTTTTAAAAAATTAGCCCAAATTTCTTTCCTGGGTTAAATACCCAGCAAGTGACACTGAGCGAAATCCCAAATGAATAAAGGGATGAATGAGGGTCTAAATAAATAGAGTCATGTCTCTTTCCTTAATAGTAAACCAATGTTCCTGAAACTTTCATCAATATATAAAATTTCTCTCTGAATTCATCTTTCTGTTATGTGTGAAAGGACACCTCATTTTATGCTAAATGGATCCTTTCCATAAAGTCGTTAACACACTGTGTCTGTCAAGGACTTATCCATCTTTCATCTGAAAATTGTCAAATTATAATTGTGATCTCCAGGAGAAAACTTGATTCTTATGCAAAACCGCTTTGAGTTTTAGAAACAAGGATAACATTTAAATAGCCTTTAACACGGAGCTTTTAGAAAAAGGCTGTGTCTGAGAATGATATTTCTCATTAATCTATACTTTATTTTTCAATTGTTAAAATGAGAACGAAGATGTCTTCACCACTGGGATGGGGGTGGGGTGGGGTTTGAAAAGGCTAGTTAGAACCTTCTGATGTCCCTTTCCTTTATCTAGTCTCCTTGAATTTAAATGGTTAAATAGCCTCCCTCTGATGTTGGAAAAAGAGACTCTGGTGACTTAGGGTTAAATACTGGGCTGCTAACACATGGTCAGCTAGTGCAAACCATCAGCCACTCCCCCGGAGAAAAAGGAAGTTGGGATAGACAGCCTCAGAAACCCAAAGTGGATAGATATATGAGAGAGAGAGAGAGAGAGAGAGAGAGAGAGAGAGAGAGAGAGATTGAAAAGAATGAACTCTGAGTGCCACTCCAAGCCCTCGGATAAGGTATACCATATGTTGGAATAACACTGCCCCTGTTAGGCAGCTTACCCTAGGGAATTGGGAAGTCCATTTACGCATGCCCAGGAGAGCCAGCATAGGACAAAGCTGGATCTTCCCGCCAGTGGGCTCAAATGGGCGTTACACCGGGAGCAGCCCACCTGGGACAGGTGACTGCAATTCAGCCAATGGGAGCGACCTGGGTTCGTTCACCACGCCTCCCCCGGGAACCTTTAAGAAGACAGGAACCGAGAGGGAGAGGGTCTTGCTTGGGTGGTCTGGTCGTCTTCTTGGGAGGAGAGAGATCCTTGCGTGACCTGGGGCTGTCTCTGCCAGGCCGCGTGGTCAAAGGAATCCTATGGGTGCTGCGTAAAACCTGATACTTCTTTTAACTCTCATTAAATTCACTTGGATCACGAGTCCGGCTTCAGCGTGAAATCTTTCTTGCGCGGAGCCAAGGAATGAGGCTGAAATCTAGTCCTGGAGAGAGAGACCTTACACCCCCATTTTAATCTTTTTTTTTCGGGGTCTTGTTTCAAAAATCTCCTCCAAAAGTTAACCCTGAAAAACTGTCATCTGTTTTCCATAATAACATTCAAGCCAGTTTCTGTTGAGTTCATTACCACGCATAGTGACCCCAAAGGTCAGAAGGTCCGTGCCCCGTAGGGTATTCGAGGAAATAGTCTTTAGAGGGGAAGACTGCCACATCATTCCCCTGGGGTGTACCTGCTGGTTTGAACCACTGACCTGCAGTTAGCTCCTGAACACATTAACTACTGTGTCACAAAGCTGATGTTCTCCCTAATAGAACAAAAGTTGCTTCTTTCCCAGCACGACTCACTTCACAATTCATTATTGTGTTAAAATTTGTATCTAGCCCTCTAGAGTGTAAGTCTCGCCAGGAGGACAGCCTGCCTTTCTTGCTGTCCATCGACTCTGGAGCTCTTCTCGTTGTCTGGCAGAGTTAGCACGAACACAGTACAAAACAACAAACGCAAACCTAAGCCATCCACATGCGCTCAGTGTTGACATAGTCAAGCTTGGAAGGGATTACATGTGTGATTTAATTCCCTCATGCATTCCTCTCTGCTGGTTTGTGGGTAATGGCAAGGGGAATTAGAAAATTCCTTCATGTTTCAATTTAATATTGACGTAAATTTTTTGAGGCCCCCTTTTCATCATGATTCCTCTTTTATGGACAAGTTGACTGCAACACAGAGTTACACAAGCTACCTGAATCTACAAGATAGTTGTTTGCTTTAAGAAAACACTGAGCCCTCCTACAACCAGCAGAGCAACTCTGCATCCCCCACATAAACCTAGAACCATAGAGCCAGTTCTAACTCACAGTGACCCGGGTAGTGTTCCTAGAGCTGTACATTTCTACCACAGCAGATACCCTCTGCGATCTCCCATCCACTGGTTGATGGGGTTAAACCTGATGGCTTGCTGTCTTATCTAGCAGTGTCGCCAGCACACCCTGCTTATGCAGACCGCACCCCACCCGTGGTGCATATCATTCAAGAAGATAATTGCAGTTCAAAAGAACTAAAGGGAAAGAAAGGTGAAAATAATTAAATAGTACATAGAAATAGGTACTAACTGGGAGATTCTGATGTTAACTTTTCATTTCTAAGCTGTTCAGGAGTCCTGCTCACATATTTAGTCAGCAGTTCAAACTCACCAGTGGCTCTAAGGAAGAAATCTGAAGCTTTCTGCTCTGGAAAAGATTTAAAGTCTCAGAAACCTAAAAGAGCTTGAGATAGTTAAAGTTTACTGTGCCAGCCTGTCAGGTAAACATATGTAGGATCAATTGAAGGGCAGAGAGATAAATAGCTCAGTGAGCCTCACCTTTCTAGTTCTCTGGTCTCTTGCTTTGTTAGACTAGGGTGTAACTGCCTTAGCCAGTTCCCTGCTTCAGCTTGCAAGGCTCACTTCCTGCAAGATATCCCTGAGGAGAAGCCACATGGACCTACCCGATGCAGCCCTGGGTGCTGGAGTACCTGTGTGGAGACCTTTGCCAGCGCTGAGATGCTTGCACATTCACTGACTCAGCTTTCCTTTTGCAGTCGGTGTCATTATGTGTGTTTTGTGAGACAGCGGAGAACATTATGGATTAATATTGGACTTTGGGCATAGGCAACACTGGGTTCGATGTTTTCTTGATGTGTACTTACTCTCTATGTAAAACTATCTCTTCTACATATGAGTTTCTGTGGATGTGTTTCTCTAATACAGCCAGACTAACACAAAGCTGTTCTACTTGGTCCTATAGGTTTGTTATGAGTCAGAATCAACATGCGGGCAGTGAGTTTGGCATTTTAGAGTTCTAAATACTTAAGAGACCTGTTCTGCTAATAGAATCGCTGCCTATTCAAAGTCACCAAGCCTTCTAAGGGGCAAAAGTGAGGCTCTCAGCTCCAGTAAAAGTGTACTGTCTCAAAAACTCTATATGGAGTCACTATATCTCCAGTTAGAATTGATGACAGTGGATTTTTTGGATCTAAAGCTTTCAGGTGAAATCCACTCCGAACTAAGGAAATAAGGACTCACAGTTCATAGAAGCCTTGCTTTTTCCATGAATTTGGGGTGAGACCTTGAGAAATCAGGCCTTGAGGAGTCATACATTGAACTCTCCTAGGTCAGTTTCCTCCCACCTCTCTTGTTTGTTATGACAGCTTTGATGTTGTTTATGAAAATGCCCTGGGGCTTACCCTGTGCTTTGGAGATAGATATATTATCATTGTTGTTGCTATCTGAAACACTTCTCCAAGATTGTTCTCCAATTAATTTGGCTGAGGATTTAGATCATCCTCAAAGAACACAATGGAAAAGTATTTTGTGTTTGATTTTGTCCTCACCTATACTCATCTGAGATTCCAATCGCCAATACTTAGATATTGGATATTGGTTCACAATTGAGCAATATAGTTGCCAACTAGAGAAGCAAAGGTGGGTGAACCATCTGTTATAGATTGTCCTGTGCCCCCAAAGGGTGTGCTGTAACTTCTAATGTCTCCTCCTGTGGAAGAGGAACCCTGGTAGTGCAGGGGTTATGTGTTGGGTGGCTAACCTCAAGGTCAGTAGTTTAAAACCTCCAGTCCCTCTTTGGGAGAGATGAGCATGTCTGCTCTTATAAAGGGGGAATTATAGTCTCCAAAACCCACAAAGACAGTTCTCCCCAGGCCTATAGGGTTGTTATGTGTGAGAATTGACTCAATAGCAGTGGGCTTGGTTTGGTTTGGGATTTCGGTGGAGGAGAGTGCTGGCAGCATATTTGACTACAAACTGGATTACTAACTGCAAGGCCAACAGTTATAGCCTGCCAGTGACTCAGTAGTAGAATCGTGAAGCTTTCTGTTCATGTAGAGCAGTGATTCTCCACCTTCCTGATGCCACGACCCTTTAATACAGTTCCTCATGTTGTGGTGACCCCCAACCATAAAATTATTTTCATTACTACTTCATAACTGTCATTTTTATACTATTATGAATCAGGTGATTCCTGTGAAAGGGTCTTTTGAGCCCCCCAAATGGGTCCCGATGCACAGGGTGAGAACTGCTGTTGTAGAGTTATGGTCATGGAAACCCAGAGAAGCACTTCACTCTGATCCCTAGAGCAGCTGTTAATTAGAACTGACTGGGTTGGCAGTGAGGTTGAGGGCTTTTGTTTTGTTTACGCATTTTATAAGCTTTTATTCCTGTGGTTATAATCTTATTTGAAAATGTCTTGTCTTTGTGATGTTAATGAGGCAGGATTAGTATAGAGTGGATCTAAAGTGCACCTCCCTTGAGATATGAAAGAGGAAAACCCACCAGAAGAAGGAGAGATAGGTGTGATAGATTCTAAAGGATATGAAGGTCACCATGGAACCAGGAGGCAGAACCAGAAGCAATATAGGCCAACACAGAAAAAACCAAAAATCTCCAAAATCAGCTTCTGAATTTGGATTTCTAGAGTTTTAATTCGTGAGAAATTAAATTTCTGTTTGTTAAAGTCATCTACTTGTGATCTTTGCATTATAGTAATACTAGACAGGACAGAATCTAAATAATCTAGTCCCCTTAATCCTGAATTGCTACTTTTTTTTTCTTTGTAAGGATCTCTTTAAAACCAACATACCTGAGACGAAATACTAAGAGGCAGAAGTAGGGCAAGCATGATTGTGGGGCAGGAGGAAGGTAAAAGGAAACAGAGGAATGGTCAAGGAAGCAAAGCTATGGGTAGAGGAATATGTACATATGTAAAGACATTAATTCAAAAAATAGAGTTATTGGCCTGTGTATATATGTGGCAATACATTGAAGTGGTAGATGAACTTCTGACCTCTGATCATACCCTCCTTCAGTGCAAAAACACTTTGTTTTAACAAACTGGCTTTCTGCTATGCTCACCCTCCCAGCATAATTGCTGAAAACAAAATGGGTGCATTAGCAAATGTGGTGAAAAAAGCAGATGGTACCTGGCTATTTAAAGATATAGCATCTGGGGTCTTAAAGACTTGAAGGTAAACAAGTGACCATGTAGCAGAGAAGCAACAAAGCCCACATGGAAGAAGCACACCAGCCGTGGTGATCATGAGATGTCACCGGGACCAATTAACAGGCATCAGCAGATCCATAACAAGCAAACAAAACATATGTTTTTAGAATGAGGAGGGGGTCTGAGAAGAGACCCATAGCCCCTCACGGAAGGGTCACAGGGAAGGGATGAGTCAGCCAGGGTGTAGGAAATCATCAATGAAACACAATATACCTCTGGTTTCTTGAGGCTGCCTCACCCGCCACTACCATGATCCCATTGCTGCCTTCACTGTGGGTTAGAGGGGAGCATATACACAAGGACAGATAAGACTTAAGAGCTCATGATAAATGGAATCCAGGAACAGGAATGGGAATAGTGATACCAGAAGGTTAGGGGGATGGTTGTGAGAGGGAGGAGGAAGGGGAAATCAATCACAATGATAGACACATGACAACACTTCCCCCCACACCTCCAGGGAGACAAACAACAGAAACCATGGGGGAAGGGAGACAGCAGTCAGTGTAAGATATGAAATTAATAATTTATAATTTATCAAGGTGTCATGAGGGTTGGGGGCAGGGAGAGAGGGAAAAAATAGGAGCTGATACCAAGGGCTCAATAGAAAGTAAATGTTCCAGAGGATGTACACTGCTACAGATAGGAACTGGAAACAGGGAATCCAGGACAGATGAACCCCTCCGGATCAGGGCTGAGAGTGGCGATAGCGGGAGGGTGAAGGGAAGGTGGGGGAGAAAGGGGGAAAAGATTACAAAGATCTATATATAACCCCCTCCCTGGGATACAGACAACAGAAAAGCAGATAAAGGGAGATGTCAGACCATGTAAGACATGACAAAATAATAATTTATAAATTATCAAGGGCACATGAGGAGGTTTGGAGATGGAGGGGAAAATGAGCTGATACCAAGGACTCAAGTAGAAAGCAAATGTTTCGAGAATGATGATGATGGCAACAAATACACAAATGTGCTTGGCACAATGTATGTATGGATGGATTGTAATAAGAGTGGTAAGGACCCCAATAAGATGATCTTTTAATAATTAAAAAAACCACAACTAATTGCCATCATGTCAATGCAGACTCAACCCAACCCTATAGGATAGTGTAGAACTGACCGTGTGGGTTTCCAAGACTGTAACTTTTTATAGGAGTAGGTCTCCTTTAGCTCTAGGTTTTCCATTCTTAGCTGTGAACAAGTTGGAAGTCTGGACTCATAGCAACCTCACGCCAAAATGGAACAACATATTATGTTGTTCAATATCATTCTAACAATCAGATTGCGATCAGACTTTTGTGATCCATCTAGTTTTAATTGGTTAATTTTTGGACTTGGACTTCCTGGATTTTCTCTCTGTTTGATTATAGTCTAGAAGTATCAGTGAATCTGTTCAGCATCCACTCACAGACAGGTAGTAGCTGAGCATGAGCTATATTGGAGACTGAACAACCCAAGTCTCTTACATGCCATCTTTTACCCTAAAGCACCATCACCCATGTTGAGCTCCTAACCACACAGGGACCCTGTTGGCGTGGTGAGTTCTGCATTGCATTTCTACTAAAGTCGGTAGTTTGAAATCACCAGTCAGTCTATGTGACAAAGCTAAGGCTTTCTACTCCCATAAAGAATCCTCTTAGGAGTCTCAGAAACCCACAAGGGCAGCTCTACCCTGCCTGTAGGCTCTCCATGAGTTGGAATCCACTTGATGACAGTGAGAGTTTTGAGTATGTTCACACATTTTCAGAGTGTTAACCTTGGTATTAACAGAGAAGGATAGATTCCATTTTATAAAGATATTTCAGAAAAGTTTGCTCAAAATAGGGAGGGAAAAAAAGAGCTAAATCAAATCTATCCAAATGTCAAAAAAAATCTCAAACTTACTTTTGTAAATTAGGGCATCTTATCTACCCGGGGTCTACTTATTTGTAGAAGCCTTTAATAATTATCTCAAGCAACAGTGCTGAGATCAAGAGCTCTGGTGGTATAGTGGTTATGAATTGGGCTACTAACCAAAAAGTGGGCTGTTTAAAACCTCCCGCTGTCCACCAGAGAAAGATGAGGTTGTCTATTCCAGTCTCAGGAAGCCAAAGAAGCACTTTTACAGGATCACTATGAGTCGGCATCAAGTTGATAGCCGTGAGCTTGGGCTTGAGTGTTTAATGCTAAGGTTATGCCCCATGTTGGAAAGATCCTACTTAAAAAACCTCTCACTGGCATTAAAAATTCCTTTCTTCCCATTTGACCTCTTTATCACTCTGGTCCAGCCATCGCGGCTGCCCTTCAGGTGTTCCCGTATGTCATTTCACTCCTACCTACAGGCTTTTGCCAGGTTTTCTGCCCTGAAATTTGCTAGTCTTTGCTGTTCTATTTCTCATTCTTCGAGTACAGCTCTCTTTATGAGTGACTTGCCTCGGGAGCCCTCTCCTAACCACTTGTCCGAGAACCTCATACTTTCTTTTTTTTTCAACTACAACACACATCACAGATTCATCTCTATTTTTTTCTTGAAGCATGTCAGCATTTGAACCTAAGTTCTCTCAGAACAGATACTCACTGCATTGAACCAGCACATCAGTCAGCACCGTCGTGCCTTCAGTAGTGTTTATTAGTGGTATGAGAGAGAAAGTGCACTCACCCACAGTTTGCCTTTACAAAGCACACTCCACATGCACGAAATGTGTTAAGCACAGACAAAGATGGAGTGATAAGGAGTATATTAAAATATTCATGTATTCTAGACTCTCTAATGTTATTGTAGGTAAATGCCCGTCCTTTCCCCTTAAATCACGCTTGTTGTATTAACGTAGATTGTGTAAAATTGATTGTAGTAGAGGCTAGTTATAGCAAATGAAATCCTAACATTCACATTTGCTTTTTTCCTTTATAAATATACAAAAGAGGAATAGTCTCTATAACATACTCCATAAGATTAATTACAGTTTTATGGAATAAAATTCATTTATCCTTTGTGTTCCATTTTTTCATCAATGCATTCATTCAACTAATATCCTGATCAGTGGTTGAGAGCCACATCTGAGAAGCTGAGCCATATGGAGAAAGCAGCACCACAATCGAAAGAGGACACATTAACAACTTGTAAAATGCAGAAAAAAAAAACCCTGGTTTCCAAAGACAAAAATAATTTACAGAATTTATGGATGAAGGTCAAAGACTAAAGCCTTCAGTATCGAATCCACCAGAATGGGCAGAAAATAAAAATTCTCATAATTGGATGTTTTAAACAATATCATGAGACACTGAGAAAAAAATAAAATTGTGAACACTTATATTCTATTCAGCACGAGAATAAATAGCTATGAAAGAAAGGATGAAGAAATTACATGTTGTGAACTCCTACAAAAGACCTCGTTGAAAAGGTTGTGAATGTAAACGTGCCAAGAAAGGCCTGGCTTGTGGAGTAGGCAGAGATAATATACCCTCTACCAAAATCCCAAGGTACCAGTGAAATGGATAGAGAAGACAGCTCTTGGACCTAGGAGCTTCAAAGGAACCAAGAAGGCCATAGAACCAAAAGCTACTAGAGCAGCGGTTCTCGATCTGTGGGTCGCAACCCCTTTCAGGGTCGAATGACCCTTTCACAGGGGTTTCCTGATTCATAACAGTAGCAAAGTGACAGTGATGAAGTACCAATGAAAATAATGTTATAGTTGGGGGGGTCACCTCAACATGAGGAACTGTATGAAAGGGTCGCAGCATGAAGAAGTTTGAGGTCCACTGTGCTAGAGAAATAGGTTATACAAATGTAATGAACAGTGAAACCCATCAGGTGATGATTACCAACAGGTCCAGCAGAGTGTGGCCATTTTAAAAGATTGTGGAAAACACTCCAATAGGGGCAGGACCCAGATACTGACTGTAATAATCACCAGGACTGTAACTGCACCCATATTGGTGATTGCTGAACAGGGTGGGTACCTCACTCCTCCACCCTTACAAACTCCAAGTGACCAGACACAAGACATATCCCCCATGTCACAGCTGTTCAAACAGTCCACCAATCACCCCTAGCTGGCCAGTATGGTGGTACTTTTTTTTAAAGGTCTTTTCTTCTCTCTTCTTCCTTTTCCCTTTACTTTATTAAAAATAATTATTGAGTTGATTTTTCTTCCTATTTTTAAATTTTTGATTACATGGAACAGGTACGCTATTTCCCCCACCCCCACAACTTCCTTGGCCATCAGCGGACCTTCCCAGAGCTTCCACATCAACAGAACAAACTACCATTAAGTGAGCACTTTTACTTCTACAGCCACCTTGGGGGCTAGCGTTTGTACCAGTACTTTCTTGTTTTCCCCCGCTCATCTTTTGTTTTTATTCTTGCATTTTTCTTGAATTTTCTCTATTCCATCACACCCTCTTCCTTTTTCCTTCCTCTTCCCACCACCTTTAATTTTAAATCTTCGGAAGGTGCATTCCTGGGTAGGAAACAGAAATACTACCCAAAGTAATCTACAGATATAATTCAACTTGATTTTCAGATTTCATCATAAGTCTTTAAAGAAACAAAGTAATTATCAACCTAATACAGAAGTAATAATAATAAAGAGATTCTAGAGAAGCAAACACTACCCATGAAGAAGAATAATGTACAAGGCCCTATACTGCCCAATATCAAAATCTATGAACCATCCTATTCAAAGCAGCCTGGTAATGGTGCAATGCCAATGACAAACAGAACGTAGAAGCAAATCCATAATTGTTGGTGGTTATGTTCGTTGTTCCGGGAAGGAAACCATCTTCAGTAGTATTCGTCTCTGGACAGCTGATCTTTGACAAAAGGCTAGAACTCTTTAAATGAGGAGGAAACGATCTCTTTAGTAAAGGGTGATGACAACTCAATACCAAGATGTGGAAAAATGAAATGGGATCCACACATCGTACCATATATAAAGACTAAAGGTGGATCAAAGGCCTAAATGGAAAGCCTGAAGTCATAAAGATGGCCAAAGAAAACTTGGGGCAAATTTAGAGTCCTGGAATATGCTTTAATTTTACAATCAAGCATAAATAAAAATGAACAAACAGCAGAAGATTAATTACACAATTGAACTCTCCTAAACATTAAATACTTGGACACCTTAAAATTTTCACTAAAAAAGTAGAAAATGAACTTTAACACTGGAGAAAACATTGGCAATGACATAGCAGACATGATACTACTCTCTAATACATAGAAAACTTAAACCTCGTGATAATTTGGTGTTGTGTCAACTTGCCTTAGCCAAGTATGGTGTTGTGTCAATTTGGTGTTGTGTCAACTTGGCTGAGCCAAGATTCGTCGTGGTTTGGCTGTCAGGGACTTGCCCACAGTGTGACTTCATGGTGCCCTCAGCTCTGTGCTGCTGTGGGCACTTGTAAGAGGATTAGGGATAAGTGCAGCCTCCATACTCAGATCATAACCCTGATGCAATTGAAAGGGAGTTGTCATTGTAGTGATTAACCGGACTATGACCCAAGTGATGGTATTTTCAATGGTCCCATGTGCATATCAAAGCTAGATATTAAAAAAAGTGATAGAAAAAATATGCATTCAAATGTTGGTGCTGGTGGAGGATGTTGAAATTCCATGGGCTGTCAGAAGAATGAAGAAATCAGTCTTAGAAGAAATACAATCAGAATCTTTCTAGGCAGTGAGAGCACCTATCTTGAGTCTTGCATCCTTTGGACATATCATCAGGTGAGGCAAATGGCTAGCCTAACCCTCTGACATCCTAGTTCATAAATTATCGAGTTAGTGGGTATGAGGGATATTCAAAGAGATTATTGACACAAAGGTTGTAACAATGGATTTAAACATACCAATGATCATGCAACTGATGTATGTTTCCTTCCCTTATAAGAAATGTTGCCAGGAGTTGGAGTCATTTAATTGTAATTAGGAACCACAAATGTGAAGTTGAACAGCCTAGAACTAAGCCGCAGCTTCACGATTTACTTAGTAGAATGACTTTTTTTTTTTTTTTTACTTTTTGCCAAGTCTATGCCTCAGATGCTCTGGCTATACAAATAGATCATAATAAAAGTAAGCTCTGGCTGGTGAGGTTGGGTCTTGATAGTCTCAGAACGCATAACCCTGGAGAACTGCATCCTATTCTAACATACCATAAGTGGGTATACTGTGGGTGACACAAACCACCAAACTTTATGGTCTTCTGATATCCTAAGAAGATCCCTTTGAAGGTGAATTATTTGGCCTAGGTAGGCTTAAGGAATTTAAGTAGTTCAAGTATGCTGAGTATTATATACCCAACCCAACTATTATATTGAGTTTGGAAAGCCTCTTCTCTCCCTGCTGTAGAGACATTGAAACACAACAAGATGAGTGTATCAAAAGGCAAGTAGACTTCAATTTTAATCAGAGCATTACCTCTCAGTTTGGAAGGTAGTATACATCTTTCCTTCAAGACTATAACCCCCAATTTCGATCTGGAAACCAAATGTCACAAAATATCTTAAGTATTTTATGATGATCAATATTCCCAATATGTTAGTTAACATTATTAAATCTTTAAAAGTCTGTTGAATGGGTGTTATTTGCCCTATTTTACAGATAAGAAAACTAAGATCCTGAGAGTCCACATGATACATCAAGGACACATGACTCATAAGGAAAAGAAATGAGCCTTGAGAGAAAGTTTAGTGAGTGACAAGCTGCGGCTCTACTCCCTTGTGTCTATATTCGCACAAAGGAAGGGTGTTATAAAGAACTCCACATTTTCTTCTTGTGGGTCCTAATCTTAGAAATATCCCAAGGGCAAGAACCATATGGACATCTAGCAAATGCTATTTTTCTATTCAAATCCCTGCTTTTGAATTAAAAGGTCCTATTTCAAATCACACACACACACACACACACACACACACACACACACACACTAAAATAGTAGATATTACCAGAGTAAAATATATAAACTTCACAATTCAAAAATGATTTTGTAATATGAATGCCCATTTCAAAAGATCAAAATCTATAAATCATAGTGAAATAGTGGAAACTTGTTCATTCTAATAAGTATCTGGAAGGGCTCATTCCAATTAATGAATCTTATAAATAACTACTCAATTTTGCGGAAAGGGCATTTTTTCTTGATAGGGTCTGAGTATTTTCCTCTTATTGTTGGGTACAAGAAGCTCATTGTAATCTGGAGTCTTTTCAAAAATAAAAACAGAAAAACCCTGAAAGGATTTACAGACCTGAAACAACAGGGTACTCAAAGAGAATTTTCACAGAAAAACAAAGTGAATATTTCAACTTTACACTAATGGTTTTATGAAGGCCAATGGAAACTGCTTTGACCTCACATGAATACCATCCCCTTTTATTGCTCCCATGTGTTTCAGACAATACGATGTCTTTCCTGTGGGTGTACTCCCTCTTGCTGGCCTTAAGATGCGAACAGTATTTCTGTCAATATTCACAGATTCTTTTTAGTAACAAGAATAGCTATGACAACGCATCTACTTAGTCTAGGTATAAGTTTTTAAATAGTTAACAACTAAATTATTGAGATGTATTTCAGCAAAAATGAGAGTCAGAATCTCTGAAAACAAAGCTTGGAACCAACACCCGTAAACATGATGATCAATATTTAGTGTAATGATTTATTCAGAAGGCTGTCTGTCACACACAGAGAGACATATTTTGGCTTCATTCTGCATGATGGATAATAATAAATCATTTTTATTGAGTCCATTTAAAATATAGGCAGAGCAGGATATGTACAATAACTTTCATGTTAGTGATGTTGAAAGAAAATTTGCTCTGCTCAAACAAGTGACTATGCATAGCAAGGTGATAGAAAAACAAATGGGTAAAGCAACAACTCACTTGGAAAAATGATTTGAAATGTCAAGAGCACAAAACTCTTATCTGATTATGAACACAAAGGTGGGCTCTCAAGTTCTGTAGCAATCATTTTTGAGAACACAAAAACAAATTCACCCCTTCACTTAGAAAAGGAGAAAAGTATTCTTTATCTATTTTGCCTTAAATTTGAATATCTTATATTCATTTAAAAATCCCAGGTCTATATACAATGTATTTATTTAATTTCCATTATGGATGTCTAAAAACTCATGGCACATTATTGAAAATGTATGGTAAAATATTGTGCTTAGTAGATGTAACTTGTGAGGGATAATATTAAATGCCCTCCTCTACTTCCAAAATTACTTATCCTGAATTGTATATATTTCCTCCAATTGCTGTTCTGAGATAGATATGTGAGATATATATGTGATATTTAGGTTTTTTGTACCAATGTGGCACCTGTAAAAAGATATGGTTAGAGTTAAGGATGTTGATCAGTTCGCAGCTTGATGAGCTTGTTTAGAAGTGCCATTGAAATAAATGGCTCTCTGGTGGTGACCACTCCCTTTCTCTGCTTCACCTTCCTGATGGTGAGCCACTCAGAGACTTGCCAGACCCCAGGCGGAGAGCCCAACACCATTAGGTTCACAAGACTTTGAACCCACCAGCCTATGATCTTCCTGCATTTGGTATTATTGCATGTGGCTGTGTGAGTCTGAAGAGGGATTTATGGACTGATCGGGATGTTCCCTTGATATCTAATTACTTCTTGATATAATGTTCTCTATTATACAAATAGGAGTGTCATTGGATTTGCTTCTCTAGACAACCCAGCCTAACACAATATGTAAGACCCTTATGGATGATTAATATAAGTACATTGCTTGAAAGAGTGGGGAGAAATTGGAACCCTGATCCATTGCTGGTGACAAGGAAGAACAGCATAGCCATAGTGGAAAGTGTGGCTATCCCTTCAAAAACTATCCAAAAATAGAACTTCCATATGAACCAGAAAATCTATCAATAGTTATAGACCTAAATGGCTTGGAAGCACAGACTCAAGTAAGTACTTGTACATGAATTCCAGAGATGGTCCCTCAACTATGGAAACTGGAGATACAATATTTGGTATGTGCACAAAATGGAAAGCTCAGAGCCAGAAAGAAATAAAATCTTGATATACAAGGGGTACACCAAAAAACCCCAGAGTTTTCCCCCTAATCTATGTTTTTTTTTTGTTTTTTTTTTTACAAAACAACCTTTATCACCTTCAAAATACTTGCCATTACACTTAATACATTTGTCAAATCTGTGATTCCATTCTTGGCAGCATTTTTAAAACTCATCTGTTTGGATGGCTGACAGTACTTCCATCATTTTTGTTTTGTTTTTTCCTTCACCTCTTCTACATTGTCAAATAACTGGGCTTTCACGTCCCTCTTCATTGGCGCGGGGAAAAAAAGTTGTATGAAATGAAGTGAGGTGAGTAAAGTGTGTGGGGCAAGAGCAGCATGCTGTTCTTCACCTGAAACTGGCACACAGAGATGAGTGAATTAGCAGGTACATTGTTGTGGTGACAAAACCAGTCCCCCATCTGTCACTAATCAGGCCTTTTTTGTTTGACACTATTATGCAACTCCAGGTGCACTATGAGCCTACATTTTCATCCGTTAGGGACGTTGATAGGCTTCCCAAACTAGGTGGGTCATTAATCAACATTTTACCTTTTTTAAGATGAGAAAACCACTCGTGTACTTGAGTTTTTCCCATGGGGCTTGCGTTGTATGCTGTGTTCAACATCACAACAGTTTCTGTGACATTTTTCCTAAGCAGGAAACAAAAAGTTACAGCCACAGCTGTTCTCTTTAATCAGTCCTCACAAAAAATAAGGTTTGAGCAAAACTGCTTTTATAAAAAAAATCACTATGACCAGAGAGAACTTTCCGAGGGGACACCACTGGGTGTACTCAGAGTGCATTGCTTGATGATATCCTCTTGGGAAAAATGAGTACTGCAAAACTCTGCTCTGCCCAGTGCAATTCCAGGTTTTTGGGGGGTATCCCCTCATATGCTACAATAAGGTTAGATCTGAATTAGAATTCTTTAACGTGTTGAAAAGCAACCATGCTACTTTGAGGACTAAGGTGCACCTTATGTAAGCTATTTTCAATCATCTTATATGCATATGAAAATTGGATATTAAATGAAGAAGACTGATGATAAAAATCAACACATTTGAATTATGGTCCTGGCAAAGAATATTAAAAGTACCATGACTGTCAAAACCACAAGCCTATTTTGGAAGAAGTATAGCCAGAATGCTCCTTAGAAAAAGACTAGCGAGACTTTATCTCATGTATTTTGGACATGTTAGCAGGAGAGACCAGTAAATAAAGAAGGACAATGTAGTAGTTACATAATGTGTTGTCAATTTGAAACTTGAGAGTGAAGGGGTGGAGTTTAGCTTGTCAATCAGGGAAGGTCTGATGACCTCATTTTGAGGCCTTAAGAAGATAAATTGCTCACTGGAGATGGGACACACACTCACTTCCTGTGAGACATTCCTGAGGATAAGACACATGGAACTAGAGCTCTGGAGCTGAAGGAGCCTGCTAGTGATGAGATGCTTACAACACCACTGGATCCACAAGACTTTCCACCCACTGCCCTGTGATCTTTCTCCATTTGGTGTCGTTGCATGTGTTTCATGAGTCTGGAGAGGAATTTATAGATTGAAATCAGACATATAGGCTAATATCAGACTAATGGACTTGATCTGGATTGGGCTGGGATGTTTTCTCAATATTTAATTGCTCTTTTACTTAAAGCTCTTTCTTAAACACATAAGAGTGTCTATAAATTTGTTTCTCTAGTCTACCTTGACTAACACAGACAACTTGCTTTGTAGAGTGGAGGGAGAGAGAAAAATACAAGACCCTTGACAAGATGGACTGACACAGCAAATTCAACAATGGGCTCAACATAAGGACCCTTGTGAGTCGATGGTGCAGGACTAAGCAGTGTTTTTTTCTGTTGTAGACAGAGTCACAATGAGTCAGAGAAGGCTCAGCTGCTCCTATCAGCAACAACAAAATGCTGACTGAAATAAGTTCATCATGTAAGGCAAACATTTTATATCAATTTTGTCTTATAGAAATAGACAAGAACAAACAAATATATAGAAACCACATTTTCTTTTTGGTTACTGGCATAAAGGGAGGAGTTGGGGGTTACTATATATGGAGTTTTCAGTTTATGGTGATAAAAACATATTTCATTAAAACTGAGTTTGCACAAATGACTAATGCTATAAATAACTTGCACATTAGTGAACATCTAAGCTGACATAAACTGTGCAATAAATACAATTATAAAAATAACAACCATAACAACAGTAGTTGATGAGCTCCTCTATGTAAAATTAAATACCACATGGAATTTTTATCTTGCTTCGTTTGGAGGATTGGGGCCATTATTTCATGGGCAATCCCCATAGATTGGCCTAGTAACTGTTCAGTGCTAATTCATTATTCAGCCTCTGAGGTTTATAAGGAATTGTCTGTACTCACCTGGAGCAGCAGAAAGGAGTATCAGAGAGAAAGAGAGAGAGAGAGAGAGAGAGAGAGAGAGAGATGTTGTGTGTGACTGTCTCCAAGAACAACTGCCTTTTGCCATGATACCTGAAGAATGAGATGGTGCCTGGCCACCACTATGAATATTTTGTTAAAAAGAAAAATATTCTATAGGAGAATCCTGATCAAAGAGAAAAAGAACAGAACAGAATTTCAAGTCCTCACATACATTTTATACAATTATATTATATATATTAATACATATTAAGCAAGTCAAGCAAAGATACTATGTAATAGAGTTGGATCTCAATCAAAACATGATGTTGTTAAATGACCCTATCTCATATTGCATGGACATTTTATATATTGACATACATACACACATAGATTTTAAGTATATACTCTTTGTTTTTAATGAATCTTATAAAAATGCTTCTTTTATATAATACTGATAGGTCCAGTTGAGTGTGGAACAGTGATAGGCCATTACAAATATTTCCCTCTCGTGTTTATTGGTCACCGATTCTCTCCATTCCCTAATACCTTTCTGCGGGTGCCAAAGCCTCTCCTGTGTGTCAGAGGCCACATCACTCCCTTCATTTAAACTTGCCAATCAGGGGGCTACAGGGTGCTCTGCCAGCTCTAGTCACATAATAGCCTGTGACTTCTTTGTCTCTGGGTTATTGAGATAGTTAAGGTTTATTGTGCCAACATGGCTGATAAACACATGTGGGATTAATTGAAGGACAGAGAGATAAATGGCTCAGTGAGTCTCACCTTTCAAGTTCTCAGGTCTCTGAGAACCAGGGTAGGATGGTAGGACCAGGGTGCAGTTCTCTGATGGTTCTCTGATGGTAGGACCAGGGTGCAGTTGCTTAAGCCAGTTCCCTGCTTCAGCTGGCAAGGCTCACTTCCTGAAGACACCCCTGAGGTGAAGCCACATGGACCTACCCTGATGCAGCCCTGGATACTGAAGAAGCCGTGTGGAGACCTTTGTCAGCACTGAGATGCTTACATACTCACTGACTCGGCTTTCCTCCTGCCGTCAGCCTCACTGTGTGTATTTTGTGAGATTGAGGAGCACCTTGTAGATTGGTGTCAGGCAAATGGGTGAATGTTAGACTTATGGGCTTGGGCAGCACTGGATTGGGATGCTTTCTTAAGGCACACTTACCCTTATAAAACTCTCTCTTCTACATAAGAATTCCTGTGGGTTTGTTTCCCTAGTTTCCCAGACTGACACGGCTATTCTATTCGCTTCCTCCAGGCAGCACAGCAGCTAGCTACACTTCCCAATAAAAGCTGCTACTTGATACGCACGTTTCGGCTCAGCCCTTGTTCTATCAAATTCAACTTTACATTATAAGCTATATATTTTTACAGTATATAATATTTTAGATGTGTGTATATATCTTATGCACACATTTATAAAGCTATGTATTTTTATGTTCTCATTAGATGCTGTTGGGTTAGAGTGTTGTTGCTCATAATGTTCAACAGAATGGAACACTACTTGGCCCATTGTGTCCATTTTTGCAGACAATATGTTAATTAATTTCATTGTGGGTCTTTTTATCAGTGGAATCCTTTCCTTTTCCAAGCATGATGGCTTTTCCCTGGAACTACCCTCTCCTGATAATGTTCAAAGTATGATATACAAAGTCTTGCAATTCTTGCTTCATAGATATGCACTCTGGCTGTACTTCATGCAAGACAGGTTGTTGGTTCTTTTGTCAGCCCATAGTACTTCAATTTTCTTTGCCAGCATCATAATTCAAAGGCAACAATTCTTTGGTAGTCTTTCTTACTGTGGCAGTTACATAATCTGGGGTCATTTTGAGGATTAAGAGTGTAGGGGTGGAGTCTAGTCTGTCAATCAGATATAGCCTATGAGACCTCTGTGTGGGCATGCCTGCTCCTGAGGATTCTGGGAACTGCTGATTTTCCTCCGTGGATGCAGAGACACTCTCTCTCTCTAGACTCACTCCCTGGGAATCATTGCAGCTGACAAGACACATGGAACAACCTAGTAACCTGAGCTGGAGAAGCCAGGAGGGGAACCCTGCCTGCATTGAGATACCTACAACACCAATGGATCCACAAGACTTCCCACCCACTAGCCTGTGATCTTCCTGCATTCAGAATCATGGCATGAGTTTTGTGAATCTGAAGAGGACTTTACAGATTGATATGAGGCATATAGGCTAACATCAGATTATGGACTTGATCTGGACTGGGCTGGGATGTTTTCTCAATATTCAATTGCTCTTGTATATAAAGCGCCTGTCTTATACACATGAGTGTCTATGAATTTGTTTCTCTAGTCTACCCGGACTAACACACTAACTCACTGTACAGATTTCAAGTATATAGGAGATGAAAGGAAACATCTTGGCTTTGATCAGCCACACCTTTGTCCTCAAAATAACGTCCTTGATCTTCAACATTTCAAAAAGTTCTTGTACACCAGATATTCCTGATTCAATATTCTGTTGCTTTCTTAACTGCCTCTTCGAGGAGCATTGATTGTGGCTCTAAGAAAAATGAAATTATTAACCACTTCGATCTTTTCTCTGTGTATCATGAGACTTTTCTCTGTGTATCATATTGGTCCAGTTGTGAGGAGTTGGGTTTCCCTCACATTGAGTTTTAATCCATATTGAAGGCTACCTGCTTTGATTTCCATTAGGAGGTACTTCAAGGGTTCCTTGTTTTCAGCAAGCACAGCTCAATCATCCGCATAGCTTCACATTGGTAATAAGTCGTCCTTTATACCTGATACTGTATTTTTCTTTTTTTTTTAACATTTTATTAGGGGCTCATACAATTCTTGTCATGATCCATATATATACATACATCAATTGTATAAAGCACATCTGTACATTCTTTTCCCTAATCATTTTCAAAGCATTTGCTCTTCACTTAATCCCTTTGCATCAGGTCCCCCTTTTTTCCCCTCCCTCCCCGCTCCCCCCTCTCTCATGAGCCCTTGATAATTTATAGATTATTATTTTGTCATATCTTGCCCTATCCGGCATCTCCCTTGACCCTCTTCTATGTTGTCTGTCCCCCAGGGAGGAGGTCAAATGTAGATCCTTGTAATCAGTTCCCCCTTTCCAAACCACTCACCCTCTACTCTCCCAGTATTGCCCCTCACCCCCTGGTTCTGAAGGTATCATCCATCCTGGATTCCCTGTGCCTCCAGCCCCTATCTGCACCAGGGTACAACCTCTGCTCTATCCAGACTTGCAAGGTAGAATTCGGATCATGGTAGTTGGGGGAGGGGGAGGAAGTATCCAGGATCTGGGGGAAAGCTGTATTCGTCATCTATGCTACATCGCACCCTGACTGACTCATCTGCTCCCCTAGACCCCTCTGTGAGGGGGTCTCAAGTGGCCGACAAATGGGCTTTGGGTCTCCACTCTGCACTTCCCCCTTCGTTCACTATGGTAAGATTTTTTTCGTTGTTGTTGATGCCTTATCCCTGATCCCTTTGGTACCTCGTGATCGCACAGGCTGGTGTGCTTCTTCCATGTGGGCATTGTTGCTTCTGAGCTAGATGGCCACTTGTTCACCTTCAAGCCATTTAAGACCCCAGACACTAACTCTTTTGATAGCTGTGCACCATCAGCTTTCTTTGCCACATTTGCTTATGCACCCATTTGTCCTCAGCGATCATATCAAGGAGGTGCGCAGCCAATGATATGATTTTTTGTTCTTTGATGCCTGATAATTGATCCCTTCGGGACCATATGATCACACAGGTTGGTGTGTTCTTCCATGTGGGCTTTATTGCTTCTAAGCTAGATGGCCGCTTGTTTATCTTCAATCCTTTAAGACCCCAGACACTACCTCTTTTGATAGACGGGAACCATCAGCTTTCTGTATTTTCCTTCATGGACTCCAGCCTTCCTGTATTATTTGATCAGCCTACAAATTGAACAAGTATGGTGAAAGGCTACAAGCCTGATACATACCTTTCCTAATTTTAAATCATGCAATATTCCCTGGCTTTATTTTGATGTCTCCCTCTTGGTCTACATACAGGTTCTATATGACAAGCAACTACATATTTGCATTATATGCATAACCAAACACCAAACTCACTGGCATCGAATAAATGCTGACTTACAGCATAGAAATCAACTCCTGGGGATTTCTGAGACTATAACTATTCACCGGAGTGGAAAGCTCCACCTTTCTCCTGAAGAGCTGCTGGTGGTTTCATATAAAACATTTCTCTCTATATATTCAGTCTTTCTAGAAGCCACCCTAATTTACCCAGTTGACATAACTCTTTGAAATTCTTTATCCTGCTATGGTGGTCCGTCTGCCTTCTCTGAGTGTGTATACTAGTTAGTGCCAGATCTTGTAGCCATACATCTAAACATCTTATTTATCCACGAGGCTAGAAATAAAATTTAAAAAAACACCTAAACCCTAGAAGTGATAGTACACAGTGGGACGATGCACTTGGATGTTTGAATCTTTTCTCCATGGGGATAATAAATACTATCAATGTGTATGTGTGTTTCTTCTGAGAAATAGTTTATTATTTGTAAACCTATTAACATAGTATGCAAGAATGTCTGCTCTATTTTCCTAACCTTTTCCCCTTGAGGGTAGATGGCAAATTATGAGCCTCAGTATATAACCTTAGTTCCTGTCAGGGAGTAGATTTTCCTGAGTGTTGCAGAAATGCACTTACGAGTTAACATCTGTGTTAGTCTGAATACGTTAGAGAAACAAATCCACAGAAATTCATGTATAAGAGAGAGTTTTAAATAATTCCAACCCACTGCTGCCCAAATCCACAAGTCCAACATTAACCCATGCGTCCAACACCAATCCACAAAGTCCTCCTCCACCTCACAAAACACATAATGACACGAATTGCAGGAGGAAAGCTGAATCAGTGAGCATGTAATCATCTCAGTGCTGGCAGAGGTCTCCACAGGCTGCTCCAGCACCCAGGGCTGCAGAAGAGTAGGTCCATGTGGCTTCTCCTTGGGGACATCTTGCAGGAAGTGAGTCTTCCCAGCTCAAGCAGCAAACCAGTTAAGGCAGCTGCACCCTGTTCTGACTGTCACAAAGTAAGAGACCTGAGAACTAGAAAGGTGAGGCTCACTGAGCCATTTATCTCTCGGCCCTTCAATTAACCCCATGTGTGTTTATTGGCCAGGTTGACATAATAAACTTTAACTAACTCAACATCTAAAAACACACACACACACAAACATATGTATTCAGATTACATATTTCTAACATTAAAGTACAAGGAGGAACAAATGCATAAATATATGTAAGACACAGCGAAGTATGCTGACTCTCCCTCTGTAGTCTCTGTTCTTTAATCGCAGGAGGATAGAGATTCTTTTTGTTGTTGCTGCGCTTCATAATAGATGACTTTTGTTTTGTATTTTCAAGATCTTTGTGTATCATATTGTGCACATTTAAAAATCACGACTTAAGACTCAACGCTTAAAGTTATGCTGATGGTCAACAGAGTCATAATGGGCTGACCTTACATATTTCTAATTGAATATCCACTGCCCTTGAGTACCTGGTGTGCCATTCTGCTCACAGGACCTCTGTCTACAGTTTCAGAGGCTATAAATGTTTCTAGGGGCACACAGTCTCCTCCTCTTCCCAAGGAGCAGCTTGTGGCTTCAGTCAGCCCATGTTGCAGTCAGAAATCCAACCCTCACCTGTTTAATTGTGTAGTGTTTGCTTATTAGGTAAAGGATACATTTTCAATTACATGTATTTGTTTAAAAAAATGGTTATTCTTACTTAACTAGGAACAAAAAGCATTGTATCTAGAGAATGAGTAGCGAGTTGAACAAACTGTGCTAAGAATAAATTGGATCCACAAACAGGCAGCAATGTCAAAATTAACTACCACTTGTCAGTCTCTGAAATAGTGATTGCGGCTGTTTAACTGTATTTAAATGTCAGTGATGCATTAAATCTCTCAGAAAGACTATACCTAATTGGTTGATTCTGTTTCCTTATTTACCTGAGGAATAGGCAAGAAATGTGCAGATAGGAGGAACAATTTCGTCATGTCAGAGAGTAGGTCTAGCCAATTCCTTCTGCTCTAATTCCAAGGTGTCCTGTCAGGTCTTGCACACACACACACACACACACACACACACACACACGACATCTTACACACACACACACACAAGATGTCTGAACAGAAAATGTCTTACACACACACACACACACACACACACACACACACTCGACGTCCGAACAGAAAATGTATTTTCTGCATGTGGTGGTTAAATTTTGGGTCATCTTGCACCTGGATGAAAGTGTAGGGGTGCAGTTCAACCTATTAATTACGTCACAGCAGTACAATGCTTCCATGGGGGTGTGGCCTTTAAATAAGAGACAATAGGGCCTCTCTCTCTCTCTCTTGTTCTCTATCTTGCTGCTTGCTTGGGTTCTGTATCTGTCTTGCGTGCCTGTGTGTGCGCATGTGTGTGTGGGGGCGGGGGGCTGGACGGTGTGGGGAGGGGAAAATGTGGCCTGCTGTTCCCTTGGAGGTGCCATGTGCCTGCCAACCTTGGGCCCACAGCACTTTGCACCCACTAGCCTGAATTCTCTTTCTTTCCTTCCTTCCTTCCTTCTTTTGTCCTTCCTTCCTTCCTTCCTTTCTTTTTCTTAATGTGTCACCACATTTTTATTTTTATTATTTAAAATTATTTTACTGGGGACTCATACAGCTCTTACCACAATCCATCCATCCATCCATCATCCATCCATCCATCCATCCATCCATCCATCCATCCATCCAATCATCCACTGTATCAAGCAGTTTTGTACATATATTTCGATCATCATTTTCAAAACATTTTCTTTATACTTGACCCGCTGCTATCAGCTCCTCATTTTCCCCCTCCTTCACCCACCCTCTCTCTCTTATGAACCCTTGATAATTTATAGATTATTATTGTTTTCATTATGTTTTACACTGTCCGTTGTCTCCCTTCACTCACTTTTCTGTCGTCCGTTCTCTTGGGAGGGGGTTATATGTGGACAAGGTCAGTTCCCGCTTTCTTTCCCCATCTTCCCTTTATCCTCTTGGTATCGTTACTCTCATTATTGGTTCCAAGGGGTTTATCTGTCCTGGATTCACTGTCTTTCCAGCTCTGATCTGTACCAGTGTACATGCTCTGGTCTAGCTGGTTTGGTAAGGTAGAATTGGGGTCATATTTGTGGGGAGAATGTACCAAAGAATTAGAGGAAAGTTGTATGTTTCATAGGTGCTGTATTGCACCCTGACTGGTTCCTCTCTTCCTTGTGACCCTTCTGTAAGGGGATGTCCAACTGTTTACAAATGGGCTTTGAGTATCCACTCTATACTCCCCATCATTCAAATTTACATGATTCTTTGTTCTGGGTCTTTGATGCCTGATACTTGATCCCATTGATGCCTCATGATCACCTAGGCTTTGTTGCTTCTCAGCTAGATGGCCGCTTGTTTATCTTGAAGCCTTTAAGACCCCAGACGCTATATCTTTTGATAGCCGGGCTCCATCAGCTTTCCTCATCACATTTGCTCATGCACCTTCTTTGTCTTCAGCAATTGTGTAAGGAAGTTGAGCATCACAGAATGCGAGATTATTAGAACTAAGTGTCCTTGCGTTGAGGGAGTACTTGCATTCCCCCTGTTTTCTCCTCCATCTTTCTGTTCATGGTCAGCTGGTACATGAATCTGAAGTGGACCCAAGCTAAGAATTAGAACCCGGGACTTGAGTTGGAGAGGGTTGGAATGTCTTACTGATATAATGTGTTTTTTTTTCTTATTCATATATGAATGCCACTGGTTTTGTTTCTATAGACAACCCCGCTTAACACATTTGGGCCCTAGGACAATGGCCTCTCTTTGTGCTGTTTTTGGCTTACTCTAAACTCACTGTTTTTGAGTCAGGTTGACTCACAATGACCCTATAGGACAAGGTAGAACTGCCCCCTGTGAGTTTCAGAGACTATAACTCTTTGAAGACTCCCGTTTTTCTCCCAAAAAACAGAACATGGTTTTGAACTGCTAACTTTGCAGTTAGCCTAATGTGAAACTATTAGGCCACCATAGCTCCTTAAAAATGCTAGTTTGGTTACAATCTATTTAGCTTTGTAGATGGATGTATTGCAAATGTGCCTGGAGGTTTCCCACATGGTAGACAAGAATTATACCATTGAACCACTATTGAGAAAATGATATCAACAAATATTCCTGGACTGCTGTTAGTGTTTCAGTCAGATCATAGTGAACTCAAAAGAAAATGCCATAAATATCTGCAAATCTCAGCTGGAGCCAAAGGAATTTAGTTTGTGCTTACTTCTTCCAATTAGCTTAGCTCTTCCTATGCGAGTTAGAAGAGGTTCTATGTAGCCAATGAAAGATCCTGAAAGCAGGCTTTGGATTTCCAGGGACCTGCTCTCGATTGTCATCCAGCCCCTTCATTGTTCTGAAAGGCTCTTTCTCCTGATGTCCCCAACAGATACCTAACTGGCCCATATGCTGTTTATCTCCCCTTGTCTAGATTCTTTATAGGACTGGCAGCCCACTCTGCAAACCAAACTCCACCCACTCCTGGATTTTTGTTTTCCCAGGGCCCATGACTATTACACTGCTTAACACGGCATGTTCTACATAGAGAATTTTAGGGAGAACTGTATCCCCCATGAATGACGAGCCAGAATCAGGCTCCTTGTCTCATGCACACTTTAAGTGCTGAGAGACAGACTGCCCACAATGGCAGATTCTTCACAAGTTGGCAGTAATGCTCTTGGCTTTTCTTTGCATTTCTCTCAGATGGCAATTGAAATGTGCCATCTTTACTCTCAGTAATAAAAAGAAGCCTGTCATTAAATGTCTTGAAAGACCTTTTGAAGGTTATATCAGTGTCTCTTTCTTTGTGAAGAGAGATGTTATCTATGTTAAAAAGAAAGGTGTAGATTTTCTGGGAAGAATATGATATTTTGCCTGATTGCATTAAATAATCCTTGAAAAACAAGTTCATTTTTGTCAAACGGTTAAAAGCCCTGGTATTTAGAAGTGGTCGGTGGCTTTTTCTTTTATTCTGAATTTTTAAAAAAATCTCAAAAATACTGAAGAAGATCAACAGAAACTGTCCTGAGTTAGTATTTTCATGACAACACATACTCATGTTGTTTTTCTCCTAGATGGCTCATTGCCTTTACTTCTATTTTTTTGCTTCTCATGGAAACCAAGCCTCATCTTCTCCTGTGGAGCAGCTTGTGGGTTCAAACCACTGACCTTGTGGTGAGCAGCTCAATGAGTAACCCCCGCAGAAGGCCATGATTTCTTGCTTAGACAGAACAATATTTTGGAACAATGTGTTCAATATGACATGAAAATAATGGTTCTGTCCAATACCAGAGGACATTAAAAAAACTGAATCTACCTCCCAAATCTGGCTGAACCAGAGGATGTACATGGTACAGATGGGAACTGGAAATACAGGGAATCCAGGGCAAATGAACCCCTCAGGACCAATAGTGAGAATGGTGATACCGGGAGGGTGGAGGTTAGGTGAGGGAGAAAGGGGGAACAGATTACAAGGTCTACATATAACCTCCTCCCTAGGGGATGAACAGCAGAGAAGTGGGTGAGGGAGAAGTTAGATGGTGCTAGATATGAAAAAAAATAATAATTTATAAATTATCAAGGGCTCATGGGGGAGGGGGGCAGGGGAAAGGAGGGGGAAAATGAGGAGCTGATACCAAGGGCTCAAGTAGAAAGCAGGTATTTTGAGAATGATGATGGCAACAAATGTACAAATGCGCTTGACACAATGGATGGATGTATGGATTGTGATAAGAGTTGTACGAGCTCCTAATAAAATGATTTAAAAAAAACTATTTTGTACTTTAAACGATGATTCAAGTTGGAGAACGCGCCATCTATCCTTCCCAGCATTTGGGAGTTGATTTTTCTTCTCCGTAGATAAGCTAGGTCACCACCAGGTGTGGAGCCCTGCTGGCGTCGTGTTTACACATTGGGCTGTGATCTGCTATACGGGCAATTCTAAACAACCACTAGCAGGTCCAAGGAGGAAGACTGGACTTTCCACTCCCACAAAGCGATAATAGTCTCAGAAATCCACAGGGACGGTCACTGTGAGTCAGCACTGACCCTGTGGTTATGAATTGAGGGTGTTTTTTTTTTTTTGGACCCCCATGTGTAGCAAAGTAGTTTACTCGACAAGAAGACATTCAGAAACAACAAAAAAATTCAGGCTACTGATGGGATAGAAAAGGAAGCTCAATTTTAGGCATAGAGAAAATACACCTGGGAGGAGGGCCATGGGACCTAGGAAGCGCACAACAGGTTACCTCTCTCCTTACAAGATGTGCCAGCAATTATGTGACCACAATCAAAGGAGAGTCAGTGGAATCTGACAAGAAGCAGCAGAGCCCCACGAGAAGTTTCAGAAAGGCTACGCTCCTCGGGGTTTGGGGACTCACTGAAAGCCGAGGAAGGGGAAATCGTGAAGGTCTTCAATCAGGCAAGCATGGTTGATCATTGCAATAGCATTGCTCGCTAATTCTTTAGGACACTTTATCAGCATTGCAAAGGTACTAAGAGCCAGGCACGTTCCCGCCGCATGTATAGGGACAGCAAAGTCATCACAGACCATGGTTTCATTAAGAATTCATATTCAGTCAGTCCTGAATTTGCAAAGATTTGATATGCCTAGATTTCAGAAATCACTGTTGGTTAAATAACTCCAAGCCCCTACAACACAATTCAGACTGTAGTCACCCAAGTATACACCCTGTAATAGCACAGACAACATGTAAGTAAAAGTTGCAAATGGCCCGTGACCAATCAGACCACTTCATTCCAAGTCTGGTTGTCCAGGGCTGCTGAGCATTGGATTACTCATTGGCAGAAGAAGATGTGATTGCCTTGTCTTCTTGTGTCTCAGTGAGAAATCCACATGGCATTTTAAAAACTGAATTATAGAAATAGAATTTAATCCATCAAGATGACCACGTAGTAAAGAAACTGAACATCTGTGGTGTGATTAAGAGAAAGAGTCAACCATGTGAATGTTGCTGCTTGAACTTAGGGAAGACAAACTGACTGACAGTAATAACAAGAGGGAGCTGATTGAAAAGAGTAGAGATGTTACTGAGGAAATAAAAAGGGGCGGAGAAAAACAGCCACGTGCTATTCACTTATTCTTTCAAACAAGTATTTATTATGCAGAGGGAGAATTATACGTTATAGTTCATGTGAATATGTGATTGCAGTCATATTTCATAAACTTATTTATATAAGGGGGCTTGAAAAAGTTTATGGAAAATTGGAAAATGTATTTTTTCTACTAGTCCCGTTTTCCCACAAACGTTTCGAAACCCCCTAATGTAGTTCACAGAGTAGCCATTATGTAGGAATATAATATAATTTCACAAAACAGTGCTACTCAACCTGTTAACAGGGAAATCCAGCAAAATTGAAGACTTGATGTAGGAACTGTAGAACTGGTTTAAACAGATCCTTTATGATCACATTCAGACGCCATTAAAATAATTATAAGAAGGCTTAGAAAATAGAATAAACCTCATACTACAGCCTGTAAACCATGACTTTTAAAAGAATTTTTTCTGGTTTTTTTTTGTTGTCACTCATGAGAATAAACACAACCAAATCATATACCAGTTGATGTATGTATACGTGTGATACATTGACATTGACTACATCCTTGGAGCCGAACAACTACTTCTCGCCTTCTGCAAATGATTGCTCTCCTATAAAGTTATTTCTTTTTAAGATGCCTATCTACTCATTTAAGCTGCTGTGTCATTTGATCCCATTTGCCCAGACCTTCCAGAAGGCATTTCTCACATCAGACATTCTTTCCCAGTTAAGCTAGATGATTGTTTGGTTCATGGTTACTGGTGGCATAGTCATTATGAACGGGGCGGCTCCTCTTCTGGCAAGCACATAGTTCTAAACCAAGAAGAAAGATGAGGTTTTCTACTCCCTCACAGGGGCAGAGTCTTGGAAACCCAAAAGGAAGTTCTTCTCTGTCCCTGCGGGTCACTGTGAGTCAGACTCAACTCAATGGCAATGAATTTGGTTGGGGATTGTTTGGCTTTAAGAATACTTCAGGGAACGTTTTGGGTTAAAGATATGAAATTTGCTTGAGGGCATCAATTTCAAGGGTTGATACATTCTGCATGGTTCCAGATAGGCTGGATACCATGACGATCTAAAACTATGGTCTGCACTGCCCCCTTTGGACCAGGATTGTTCTGTGGAACCATGGGTCAAAATGTTTAGTCATGGCAGTTCCTGTTATTGTCTCCTGGCAGCGGAGTTCCTCATGGAGATCACTAACCCCATGCTCTGTACTCCCTCCTTTTCTGACTCCCCTTCTTTCTCTATTGCTCCAAACCAGTAGAGACTGATTGACGGCCACTTCCAAACTCTAAAGATTCCAGGTACTACCCAATGACTAAAATGCTCTTGGTAAGATTTTCACGAAATAATAAAACACTTAAATTCTCCATGCTGCTGGTGTTTGAAATTGAACACACAAAACAAATAACAGTCATGATATCTGTTTTCGTTTCCTTATAAAATTATATTGATCAGTAATGTCTTTTTAAAAAAACAACAACTTATTACTGTGAAGTAGGTCAAGGTTTACATAGCACATCAATAGTTTTACATCCAAAAGTTCACAGACGTTTAGTTTCAACTCATCCATTTCAATCAATTTCATCAATTGCTTATCCCATTTACACCCAGTATTTTCTGTTTCTCTTCCTCTTTCTTTCCTCACATTCTATCCTTGAGTAAATGCATTTAAATCTTAAACTGCTCATTAATCTAACACAAGATCGAGTGCAGATCTGAAGGTGACTAAGGGCCATATCTTTTTGTGTGTGGAGTGGGGTGGGGTTGGGGATGTGTGGGTCCCATCAGTCTCTAGCCTTTCTTACAATTTTTCATTCTGCTTCATAGATTCCCCCTACTCCATCCAGCAGCACTGCCATTGAATCAATTCGGCCTTGTAGCAATCCTGTTAGAGAATTTTCTAGGCTTTGCAAGTCTTGTTGACAGCAGACAGCCTCATCTTTCTCCTGTGAGACAGACGGTCAATTTGAACTGTGGGTTTTCCTGTTAAAAATGCGTTACTTACTCAGCTTGGCAACCAGGACTCCTTCCCACTCTGTTACATCCGTTCAAAGCCTCAACGGATGTAACAGTTCCACCCAGCAACCCAGTTGCCATCATGTTGACATAACACAAATGCCAAATATGTTTCATTTTGGTTTATAAGTCCTGTCAGTGTTAAAAGACTTGACTATCAGAATATGGGAAAATGAACCTGCTGTCATCAGGCTGATTCAAACTCATCGGTGAGCCTCACCTTGGTTGTTCTGTGCCTCAGTTTAAAGGGGTACACTACCTGTGAGATGCCTAGCCTGTGGACTGTGTCGCTGTAAGTTGAGGTCCCTTTAAGCCCACAAAATTGGAATGTATATCTCTGGAGCTGGGGACCGACAGTTGATGACAGTTGGGGACCTGCCTTGCTGTTTGCTGCCTGGATGTATATATAGCCCAGCTCGCTCTACAGAAGGGGACTGGCAACTGGCAGCTCTCAAGCCTTAAAGGATTGCTATTGTCTCACTGCTTTATAATTTAACTGTTAATTTCTTGTATTATCTATCTGTATATAATTTAACAGTTCATTTCTTGAATTATATATCTATCTTTATAAATATATTTATATATAATTACTAGCAATCTGGTTTGTCTCTCTAGAGAACCCTGTCCAACACAGGATTTTTGAAGCTTTTAAGCCTTAGAAGAAACAGACAAACTTAGCATTCTCTTGCAAAGTGACTAGTTGGCTTGAGCCACCAATCTTGCCATTTGCTGTCCAATCTTACCTGACAGCACCACCACCAGAAGAAATATAAATTATTTTTAATGATTGAAATCAGTGCTATTAAAAAAATTGGAACTGACTTGAAATACTGTATTATATATACAATAATAATATATACAATTATCCCCCCAGGCCGACAGCATGTACTTGACCTACAAGCAGGGTGTAGTAGAGTGATTCTGTCATCAGATTCCAACTAGGTGAGTAGAATCCTGCCCCAGGGCATTTCCGTACTGGCAATGTGCTTGATGCTATGTTTGAAACAGCCAAACATGTAATTCTCATGGTGACTGTTCACTAATACACTAATATATGTGTGTGTATCCATCAACCCTTGCCATAATAGTTTGTAACAAGCAAGTATAATATTTCAGAAGCCTACACATTTTGTTCCCCTCCTTTGTTCATGAAGCTGTAAGCTAGGTCTCCTTCACATGATCACCTGCTTCCTGAGCCTCAGTTTGGGGACAGGGCTGTAAGATGAGCATCCACCAAGAGTATATTCTGTAAGTTTTCCTGGTGAGGGCAGGTGTCCAGAAAGTAGCCCTCACCTGGCCAGCCCACTTCAAGATTTTCTTCCCGACTAGGCTTCATTCATCAAAGCCCATTATACATCTGAACCAGTAAGCACTGGGTCAATCTGATTCATGGTGCTCCTTGTGTATTAGAGGAAAATGATGCTCCATTGAGTTTTCAATGTATACATTTGGAGAAACTCCCCAAGCCTTTCTTTCAAGGTGCCTCTGGGTGAACTTGAACTTCCCACCTTTTTAGTTTGCTGTGAGCTTATTAACTGAATGCACCAGGTCACAGAGTACTCTGTTCACCGTGAAACCACAGCAAGGTGCTGGCTGCAGCATTAGGAGTTTAGCGGGGAAATGAGCTAATGACTTGCTCTTTTGCGAGGTGGGAGAGTTCAAGTTGAGCTCCACTTCTTCTGCAGCTTACGACTGACAGTGCAGGTATGAGGGAGGTTCCCCTATGCCCAAATTAACTTATGAATCACAATCAATTGCAATGACTATTTTCCACTTGCAACTATTCTCCACTTGGGGATTTTGATTCTAAACAAGGGATGTACTCTTGTCATTTTCAAATGTTGTTAAGAAAACATTGCATGTAATTAATGACATGTATGTAGTTAATAAATAAATAGAAAGGCTAGACTTTGTAGCCAGGTACCAGTTTAGGGAACGGCTGAATTTCCATAGTTCTGTGCTGTTAGCCACGTTTGAGAAACAAGAGAGAAGAGACACAGACAAAGATCCACTCCAAGAATTGTTCACAATCCTGAGCTGTGGAAGACTCAGCCTTTCAGTGGGTAATGGCCCGACTGGGAGCTAGTCCATGGTGCCTGTGAGCCCTGCTCTCTGGCAGCCTGGTGCTGAGTAGACTCCAAGCAGAGGGGCCAAGTTGCAGTCTTGTGGGTGTCTGCTTGTCACAAGCCTGTATGATAAATATGCTCCTGCATCTGTTTCTGGGAGGAGTAAGAGCATGCCAAGCAGGGTGTGACATGACAGGGGAAGAAGACATCCCCCCATTCTCAGCGGCAAGAGGAAATGCTCTATTTGGGCTTCCTCTTGGCTCTTTGTGTCTGCATTGGGAAACACAGCAGAGGAGTGGAGAAAACAGCACAGGGCCTTGATGCTCTGAGATGTTGGCTCTCGGTCCATGAACTCTGGACAGAAATCTGCATTCTCCATGTTGTACAGAAAGTAACACACAAATGTGTATGTGCAAAAGAGAAAGAGGAGGAAGGTTTGGAAAGGCAGGGCTAGCAATCACATGCCAATGCATGTAGATAATATAATTGTATTGTTTATAATTTGTGGGAAACTGAATACACAAAGAAAAATGCCCAATAACTTTGCAAATGAGAAAGAAAAAAATAATTCCAAATATAAACTATAAGACTGTGGGCAACCTCAGGGCCCACAGTTGAAAATACACTGCTACTAGGGACGCGAGTTTATTTGTTGATGGTCATCTCTTCATTCTCTCTACAAGTCCTTAGGAGAACTGATTTGCTGTCTACACTCCATGCCAAGTGATAGAATTACCCCAGAAAAATGATTCTGATTTTTTCTTTCCAGGTAACTTATGTGGCTTGAAGAGACTGAGGACTTGTCTGATGATAATTCTGATGACAGCACTCACCCGTTTCTCCCATACCCAAGCCCTTCTTCCTTATGTCTCCACACACATATGACCCCCGCCCGTACAATGACATAATGGCACGCTTCCCTTCGCTCTCACTCAGTTGTGGTGGAATAGCCCAAATGCCAACATAGACAGGCTCCTCCCTGCACATGATGAACCCTGGAGAGTGTACACCATTTCTTGGATTCGGGAAGGAAGAGTGCAGAGTCACATAGAGAACTTCAGCATAGTCCAGTCAAAATTCTACCATAACATAATGGCTGTTACAATGGACTCAATCAAGCAGAGAAATGGCTGAGTAGATAGTGTAGGATCAGCTGGTGTATCATTCTATTGGCCATGAGGACCAACTTGTAGCTCCTAGCAGGAACAGCACATCTCAGTTACACACCCTCATGCCACTTTAACCAATTCTTTGCAGAAAAAGGAAAAGAGCCAGAAAGGTGTCAAGCAATTACTCAATGAACATTTCTCCAATCACTTTTTAAATCTTGCGGATTAAAAAAAATGACCATAATGGCTACTGAAACCATGTCAACCTGCTGTATGTGTCTGTGGAAAGGGTGAAGGAATATGGCCTCATCGCTAGTCGTGTGCGATTTGAACAAACAGGGCAGTCTGCACATAGCAGCCTTTCAGTCTGGAGTTCATTCAATATGATTTCCCTTTCCCTGGTTAGATCAATATCAGACTGATACATTTTCTACCCACCAAACTCGAAGGTTTCCTTCTTCCTGAGCTCAGTAATATACGGTGATTTAATGCTTTCAGCTTGAAAGATATCACAATAAACACTGTGATTTATAAAACAAATGGGCTATTGTCCTAAGTAAGTTTAAAATTATATAGACCTGAGGAAATGGAGTTAACTGAAGTTTTAATGTTCTTAGCCTATTTTCTGCTCAGCAATTTATGTAGACACATAAGCAATTCAACTCAGAAAATGCAATAGAAATTTATAGCCAGAATCTCCAATACATAGTTTTCTTAACCGAGTCACCTTTTGGCATTTATTAGTCCACAAAGTCAGCTTCCTATATATCTTTTGCATATCCATGCTGCTGCCTATATATTTACCAGACTCATAAATCCTTGCCTTCTAAAAACTCAGTCTTGTAGAAAAACATGCAAATGGTAGAGGACAATATATCCTATATTGTATATGGGTGGCATTTTGGAATATTATTTCTCGCTTTATCACAGAAACGTGGTAGGAAATAGAAATGACAGGAGCAGTGTGGGCCAGAGAAATCTAGGCAAGACATTGAAAAGCTGCCATCTCTTATTCTCAGTTCACATTGGTGAAGACAGCAGAGTGCGATAACAGTAGATGGGATATTTTCATTTAATCTTTTAAATGTATTGGCTTAGAAATGTGAGTGGAATTCACATGGGCAATTCTAATGCCATTCCTGGCTTCTTTCTTTCTTTTTTTTTTAAATGCATGCAGTTGAAAAATCACTCTGCTCTGGCAACTCTATTGATGGAAATTGTTACAACGGAAAGAGATAAAAAGAGGCCAACTTGATAAGAATTTTAAAAGGAAGTTGGTCACAAGCTGCAGATTTTATGATGCTTTTGGTGGAATAGCTGCAGAACTTGGAAGCAGCACACACTGAGTTAGGGGAATTCCCACTGCTGAATTAAAGGGTTCCAAAAATGGAAATAATTATTTGTTTCATATTTCTTTGGGTAGATGAGCTGGGGTGTGTGTGGGAGGAAGAGGATGTCATTACAATTGTTTCTTTCCCTTGATCATTTTTTATCCCCTTGACCATCATCCCATAGAGGCCATGGTCATTTCTGTCCTCCAACCTATAATTGAAATTGAATAGTAAAGAGGAATTTCTATCACATGAAAAATGACCTTACCTCAAACTGCACACATGGTGCCCAGTTGTTGTCCATGAAGCCTGACTTAGTCATTTAACTACACTGACCTACAAGGGAGAATAAGCAACATGGTCTCTAACGCACAGCCAGGGGCTCACCAACACTTGGCCTCTGGCTTCTTTACTGATACCCTATCATATCCTTTGCTCCATGTCCTCTTCTGAATCCGTCCCAAACCTCTGGCAGTTCCCTGCCAATGTATTGTCCCTGTCGTTTCCTTTTCCCTGGTTAAATCAATAGCACACTGATACATGTTCTACCCATGAAACTTGACGGCTTCTTTCTGCCATTGTCACAGGATCTTCAGGAAAGTTGACTTGCAGGCAATATCAGTAACATTGTTCTGTAATTTGAGCATTCTGTTGGGCTACCTTTATTGAGAATGGGTACAAATATGGATCTCTTCCAGTCAGTTGGCCAAGTATCTGTCTGCCAAATTCCCTGGCATCGATGAATTAGTGCTCCCAGTGCTTAATCTGCTTGTTCAAACATTAGTATCCCATCAATTCCCGGAACCATGTTTTTGGCGAATGCTATTAGTGTGACTTCGACTCCTTCCTTCAGCATTATTGTTCTTGCTTTTATGCTACTTTCTGAAATACTGGAATGTGGACTAATTCTTTTTGGTACTATGACTCTGTGCATTCTTTCCATCTTCACACTTCCTTCATTGCTCAATAATTCACCCATAGAATCTTTCAAGACTGAAACTTGAGGCTTGGATTGTTTTTCTGAATTCTTTCCGTTTAAGGTAGGCTGAGCATATTCTTCCCATTTATTTTTATATTTCTAGGTCATTGCACATATCACTAGATTTGGCTTCATCTTCTAGGGCTCCCCCTTGATAGCTTCTGTTTAGCATTTTGGCTTCTTCATTTCTTCCATCTGCTCTAGCTACTCTACAATTGAGAGCAAGTTTCTGAGTCTCTTCCCTCTCTCCTGCCTCTAAATGACCTTTTCCACCTCCACGAATGACGTGTTTGGTGTCCTCCTCGAATTCACCAGGTCTTTTGTCATCGGTGGTTACTGCAGCCAAACTGTTCTTGAAACCCACGTGGGATAGACTCAAGATTGTATGTTGGCTCTCATGGACTTGTTTCAATTTTCTTCAGCTTTATCCTGAACCTACAGATAAACAATTGATGGTCAATTCCACGGTCAGCCGCTGGCTTGGTTTTAGCTGCTGATATTGAGCTTCCTCGGCATCTCTTCCCATAGATGTACACAGTTTCTTTGTGTGAATTCCATCTGAAGAAGTCCATGTGTATAGTTGCCTTTTGTATTGTTGAGAACAGGTATTTCCTATGAAGGAGTCACTGGTTCTGTCTGTCATGAGATCTCCAGTGTCATTTCTATCACCGAGACCATGTTTCCCAACTACCGTGCCTTCCTCTTGGTTGCCAATTTTTGCATTCCAGTCACCAATAACTATCAATGCACTTTGATTCCATGCTTGATCAATTTCCACCTGAAGTCCCTGGTAGAATTCATCAATTTCTTCATTACTAGCTTTGGTGGTTGGTGCACAATTTTGAATCATAGTTGTGTTGATTGGATTTCCCTGAAGTTGAACAGATAAAATCTTCTTATAAACAGTATTGTACTTCGTGATTGATATTGCAATGTCCTGTTTTACAAGGAATGCTATGCCATTCCTTATGATTGTGTAATCTCAGCACAGTAAACAATATGATTTTATGGTTCAAATTGGCCAATATAAGTCCATTTCAGTTCACTAATGCCTATGATACTGATCTTTATGCATTCCATTACATTTGATCACTTATAACTTTCCTAGATCCTCTCTTTATACATTCGAATTTCATATAAAATACCTTAGCTCTAAAAAAACACTCATGTAATCTATAGGAGAGCATGCCACCACCTTTATGGAAGCAGACTGTCATCTACAACTTTCTCCCATGGAGTAGCTAGTTGGGTCTGCATGGACAGTGAACTAGTTCATGTGGCTCTTCTAGGCAAATCTCTAACTCCCACTAAATGGCCCCTTTTCTCCGTGGGTCTAGTAAGAAGGTGGAGGAATATGCTGGAAGGACTTACTTGTGAGTAATCGAGAACAGGAATTTCTGCAGTGGCATCCTTCTGTGTATAAAATGATGCCTCTGAGAAGCAGGAGGAGGAATCTCATTACCGGCAAGAGAAAGGAAAGAGGCACATCCTCTGGTCCTGAGATCCCTGTGCAATGAAACTCCTGAATCCACACGACAGCTATACAATCAGAGGAGCAGCAGCACAACCAGGAGTCATAGCATGGAAGAGAATCCCCAACCCACGGAGCAGGTTATGATGAGTGCTTTTGTGGAAGTAGGCTTATGGAGCAGGGTGCTGCTGGGCACTGGATTCAGGGAGCTAGATCTGCTGACCAATGAAGTTTGAGCTGAAGGGGTTTAGATTGAGCATAGGGATAAAGTCCCTTAGCTATTTATGAGCAGACCTGAAACTTTGAAACATGTCCCAGGAAACACTCTCTCCCTGGCATCACAATAGGTTAACTTCCTTAATAGACCCTTCAATCGTGAATTTTATGTAGGAATTTCTGTGAACCCAATGCAATGGAGATTAGAACCCAAAGCAATTAAAAAGAAATCACTAATTAAGATGATAAAGGTTCACACCACTGAACTTTTGGCTAGCATCCAAGAATTTAAGTGCAGAGCCACCAGTCTTTTCTTCAGTAAAGTTGCTCCTAAACCATGTGCAGAGTATCTACTTTTGAGCAAGAAAGGTGTACTACTAATACAATTGCAGGTATAAGAATATATACTGAGATTTTCCTCAGTTAACTGGCTATATGGCTTCCTGCTCCTACAGCTATTTCATTAAGATGAACTGTGAGGAAAAGTATTCTACTCAGGATTTATTCAAAATGCTAACCTCTGAATGATTTTTTAGTTTAATGTTTGTCCCAGGCAATTTTGATTAAACCATCTGTCAAAAGTCTGAAAACCAGAACTAACTAAAGTATAGGTAGGCTTCCCCATGTCACAAAACCCAACGAAAGACAGGGAAATGGCATAGAAAGAACTGATATTAGAAATATACCTTTTGATAGTGTGTTGGGTATTAGTAGACATAATCTAGTGTTAGGGGTACAAGTCATCAGTGTACTAAGCTGTTTTATAAATGCTCACATTTGCTATAAAACAACGTTTTTTAACAATAGTAAAATAGAGGTTTAAAAATGAGAGTATCTGCTTACTATGTTTATAAATTAAAATTTTGACATCAGTGTGATTATGTATTCAAGAATTTGTTTGCATGACTTTCTAGCAAATTGAGAGAAATAAGTCAATGAAGAACAAGTGCTCAAACAGCCCCACCAATGAATATGCCAGAAAGTGATGGCCAATGTACTTGCGAATGGAGAAGAGTTGCTATTGAATGTCAGTGACTTCAGAGAGTGACATATTTCTGCCTTTATAAGACCAACTCTTGGTTCCATACTTAATGAAACTTTTCTAAATCCAAGGACATTTGAAAGTACACACACTCATATGAGAGTACATAAAGAAACACAGAACTAGTTATTGGAAATTATATGAAGATTTGAGTTCTAACAAGTACATGTACCCTATAAAGTCAGAATATTAATTTTGTTATTCATCAAATCACCCAACGTTATCTTCTACCGTTGAAGTGTACACTTTGATATTTGTGCTTTTCCTTGCTTTAAAAATGTCTGACAGTTGAGAAAAACCATGGGCTACCTATTGATTATCTAAGTTAATCTGAGCAAAAATTTTCCTGAGGACTCTCTCTCTCTCACGGTCTTGTAGGACAGGGTAGAACTCCCCCATGAGCGTCTGAGATGGTAACTGCTTACGGGAGTGGAAAGCCTGTCAGCCTCTCTTGGAGAGACAGGGGGTTTCAAACTGCTGGCTTTTCAGATTTCAGTCCAGCACGAAACCACTATGCTACCAGAGCTCCTTCCCTAAGGAGCAGATTAGAGACATGCACCAAGATCTGAGAACGTGACGTGAAATAGGAAAGTGTACTGCTAGTCACGTTCTTAGATCTCTACTGAATATAGCCAGCAAAAGGCTGGGTGACGACTGACTTTCATTATGAAACATATTGAGATTTTGCTCTTCAAAATGATGGTGAAACAGTTATTTCTACTTGTCATAATGTTTTTGCATTCAGCAAGGAAAAGGATATTTCCATGCATCCAGCTTTGCTATATACCACGGGCCATGACAGAGACGCAAGTCATTAATCACTTTAAGACTCAATTTTCCTGCATTCTAAAGTGGGTGTTATGATGTCCACTGCAATGGGAAGAATGGAGTGAACCGGAGGAAGGCTTGGAGACAAACCTGCTATTAGTACACAGTTTAAAAAGTGTTTTCTTGTATGTTCTCCTGTCCAGTATGATATCTTTTTACCAGTGGATCTATAAATTAGATTGAAAAGTCATCTCAATATCTCAGAAAGGACAGGAAAATGCTCTTTTTTAACATGCTGCAGCGAGTGACAGTGATGCAGGTGATGTGTTCTGCACACCCTGTGAGAAACTGCCTTGCACCATTCCCAGCTTTCCAGCTCAAACTGAATCTTGGGATACTATAAAAATAAGGCCATTGGGAGGGTCACACTGAGGCAGAGTATACAGTGCACAGCTTTTAGGTAAGGCTCTAATCTCAAGTGTTTAGTAGTCAAGTTTCTAAATCTTATGTGGTTGGACTTTATTCTTCCAATTACTATGATTTCTACCGATTATCAACCTACTCAGAGGTCCAATTGTTATAGATGTACTTGGTACCCAGTTTACCACATTGAACAAAACTGTCAGGTCTCCGAAATAGTTTGCATTGGCTTTATATTAGTTTATTAATTTTTGAATCAGAATTCAAGGAAATACAGCAAATTATCACTGCCATCATCTCACCATCTGTCAGGCATCCACCTTTCTTCCCCTGGGATTAACAATGTTTTTAGTTTCTTATAAATGATTACAGAAATATAAGTATTATACATACGTTTCTAAGTGCTTATGTACAAATACATTATATACTATTCAGTTATATACAAGCAATTGCATTACTTTCTATTATTCAATTACAAACCATCTTGAAGAATATTCCATAAATGCCCATTAAGTTCTCCATCAATTTTTAGGCCACATGACTGTATCCTGCATGATTTTCTCATAATACATCTAACAAGTTTTAAGCTTATACGGAGCTGTTTGTAGTCTTTTGCAATTTCCATGAAGTGATGAACACATTTTGGAGAATATTTCTCTTTACAAGATGCAAGTGTATCTAACTACCAGCAGTCTGTCAGCATATCAGACTGTGATGGCTTGCATGTGGCTATGATACTATGATACTGGAAGTAATTCTGCCAGTATTTCAGATAGCAGCATGGCAACCATGGTAAGCAGGGTTTAGACAAGCTGCAAGCTTAAGATAGACTAATGAGAAAGGCCTGATAATTGATTCCCCAAAATAACCAATGAAAACACTAGCAAAGGTGAGCTCCCTCCCACAAGAATGAACACAAGTGTTCATTGTAGAATCGGAAAAGTGTCATTTTTTGTGTGTCATTTCTCTCACCAATAATGAGATGCACCCAATTTGGCACCAATGAAATACAACATTATACATATGGAAATTTCTAAAAATTTGTGGTGAATTTCCATACGTCCACAACTTTGTGTAGTCCCTTCAGCTACATAAGGTCAAGTTGTATGAATACCATCAATAGGTCAGAGATAGGTAAGAATTTAATTTAGAAACAGGCCTATAAATTACCTTTTATTGGAGCTATTAACATATCAACAAGCATGTGCATAAATTCTTATTTTCTCACATGCTCACATACAGTGGATTATTCAACATTTTCTTTCTTGCCACTTTTGACAACTGCAAAAATGGCATCTCAGTGTAAATGAATGAGGCTGCATTCTTTATGAAAAAAAAATCCAGCTGTCCTTATAAATAAAAGTATACCTTCTGGTTTTAAATATCATGCTAATTATTTTCCCCTATTTTAATTATGATATACTTTTAAATAAGGAAGTTGCTGTATAGAAAAAGTAACATTACTATTTTTCCCTCACAATGAATCACAATTTCTCAAAATATTTGTAAAATTTACATTACTCATAAAACCAGACTCACTGCTATTGAGTCAATTCCAGCTCATAGCAACTATTTGGACATTGTAGACTGCCTTTGTGGGTTTCCAAGATTGCAAATATCTATGGGAATAGAAAGCAGTTTTAAAATAACATACTTATTTTTAAAGTAATGCAGGCTTTAATCAAAGGTAATTTAAGGAGTATAACTCATCATTTAATACCTAAACCATCTGGGCTCTTTTCTTTCCTTTTTGGGGTGTGTGCAGTATATATTTTACTTTTTCACTCATTCATTCATTCATTTGTGAGTTATACCTCACATGTAGCAATTTTTTTCACTAGGCCAACTCATGAACACATCTCATTAATTCTTTGAAAGAGAATTTATATTCCATTTTTGTATCTGAATTTACATCAAATTAAAATTTATGCCAACAAGTCTTTGGCAAAAAGTATAAAGGATTTTAATGTACTTGTGCATTGTGGTCCCTTTTAAGTGAGTGCAATCCCTCATTCTTTGAATGGCTTCTTTCCATTTGAATTATGATTAATCTGATTGAGTCCTAGTGATGAGGAGAGGCTCTGAGCCTTCTCTACAGTAAGAGAGCATTTGTTTGGGGAATGATGTTTATATATTTTTCAAGGGACTAGTGTTAGGGTTCTCTAGAAAAACAAATCCAGGATATATTAAGGTTCTCTAGAGAAACAAAACAAGGATACACACACACACACACAGCATGAAGGAATATAGCAGCAAATTAGTCCACACAGCAGTACAGTGGGCTCAATTTAATTCACTCCCATGGGATAGTTTATATACTGGAAGGCCTTCAACTGAGGAGGGCTGCTGGGTCCAAGGTCAAGGAAGCAGACAGCTGAGTCTTTCCTAAGGCAATGCAGACATGGTCTGCCCACGGGCAGCAAACAGCAGGATAGGTCACCAATAGTCAGCAGTTCAGGAACTTAGTGAAACAGGCCTGGATGGGATATTCAACTCAAACAGTGCCAGCTGACAGGATCTGACAGTCTCAAGCTCAAGCAGTGTATGCCCCAGCAGTGTGGCAAAGCAGGTCTCAAAGGAACCTCAAGCTCTAGTGCACTATCCATTGGTTGGTTGTCCCACAGGTAGTGTTGCTCACAAGTTGAGGCAGAGAACTAGCTAAAAACAGCCACACACTGGTCCCCTCACCAGAGAGCAAGAGAGAGGGGGACAGGGCTTGCTATGCCATTTATATTTTTCCCTCCAATCAAACTGTGACTTTATTAATCTCACATATTCCTTTTGACCAGGTTGACACAATAAACCTATCACCATGTACCCCTTGCCAACTTGACACATGTTGCCTTACAAAATATTGCTGAGAGCCCCCAGAAAGCACCTCTCTCCTGGTACCATATAGTGTTAGTCTGGGTAGACTGAAGAAACAAATTCATAGAGACTCTCATATGTGTATAAGAAAGAGCTTTATATAAAGAGTAATTGTACATTAAGAAAACATCCCAGCCCAATCCAGATCAAATCCATCAGTCCAATAATAGCCCATATGTCTGATACCAATCTATAAAGTTCTCTTCAGACTCACAAAACACATGCAATGATGCCAAGTGCAGGAAGGTCATAGGCTAGTGGATGGGAAGTCTTGTGGACCAAGTGGTGTTGTAAGCATCTCAGCGCTAGCAGGGGTCTCCCTGTGACTTCTCCAGCTCTGAGGTTCTGACCGCCATCCACTTGTGTCCATGTGTCTTGTCGGCTGCAATGTCTCCCAGGGAGTGAACTTGTGTCCCGCCTCAAGCGAACTATTTATCTCCTTAGCATTACCAACCGAGGTCATCAAGCTACCACCTGATTGACAGGCTAGACTCCACCCTTCCACAAATGACACCAGATTACGTAACTACCACTATTACTGTTAACCTTGATTGTTTCAGAGAAGAAAATAGATATAAGGTGGTATACTCCCCTAAACCTGAATTGCACTGGGTGGAGGAGAGCTTTCAGAGTACACATTTTTCTTGCTAGGCAAGCATGAAGCAACCTTCTTTGAGGCAGTGCACCAAGTTCTTGGCCTGGGAATTTTCTCTCTGGTTACAGTGAAATTTTTCATAAAGTAATTTTGCTCTAACCTCATTTTCTGTGATGGCCAGTTTAAGAAAACAGCATGCGACAGCAAAAATTTGTCCCAGAAACTGTTATGTTTGAACACAGCTTACTAGGACAGCACTATGGGACAAAGTCAAGTGTACGAGTGGTTTTCTCATTTCAAAAAAAATGTCGAATTATGACAAATCTCATTCTGGACTCTCCTCAACTTCCAGAGCGGACAAAATTGTTGATTTGTAGTGCCTTTGGAATTCATTCCACCAGGTCTGACTGTTAATCAAACTTTCTATTTAGAGGTTCTGAAAAGATTGTGTAACAGTGTGCGACAAAAAAATGCCTGACTTTTGGCAGATAAGACTAGTTTTGTCACCATGATAATGTACCTGTTCACAGAGCCATCTACAGCATGCCTCTCTTGCGCTACACACCTTTCTCACCTGACCTCATCCCAAGCCACTATTTTCTGTTTCCTTAAATGAAGAGAGACATGGAAGGATGGTGATTTGATGACGTACAAGAGGTAAAGAAAAAATGAGGGAAATGCTGTCAGCCATACAGAGGAGTTTGAAAAATGTTCCCGAGAATGGCATCATGTAATGGAGAGTACTTTGAAGGTGATGTTTCTTTTTTTAAAATTTAATATGTAGCTTTGAAGAAAACAATTCCATTTGTATGGGGTAGCCCCTCATAGATTCAACACAGAATGCTAAGTTCATTAAAAAGAATCCAAATGAGAACTAGATATTAAAGAAATAAAACATTAAAATAGGGAAAAAATATACAGTTAATTAAATAACCTATCAGCTATTGTGATAGAAATAAGATATTAAGATATTTTAAAATAATAATTTATATTGATAGATATTTAATATTTAAAGAGTTTTATTTGAATTATATACAAAATTAATGAATATGTATTATATTCATTTTGAAATTTAGGATAAAATTAAAACATATTTAATTGGCAAAATAAAAGGAAAATTTTATGAACCAGTATAATTGATAAGAATATTTAAATAGAATGCTTTAAGAATATGTTCTAATGAATATAGAAAATTTATATTACTTATTTAGTCATGATGCAAATTCTCATTTATTGCTGAACTAGAACAATTAGCTTTATAAATGTAAAAATGTGGTGCCTATGTTTACATGTCACTATTTCTTATTTTCAGTATCATAAATATTTAATATAAAATGATTGAATAACCAATTGAAAAATAATTTTAGTCACTTAGTCAAATAAAATTTGAATCAAGAAGGAAATCAATAATCAAAAACAGAATAACATCCAATTAAAACAAACCAGAAATAAAGAAACTGAAATATGACACACTCTTCACAATAATATCAGTCAATCAAACTAATTATGATGTGAAGTATTTTAGAATTTAAAAGAAAAAATCAAATATTTGTCCTAACTTCTTTCAAATTACACCAAAAAGGAGGTGAGGGCTAAAGCAACCACATTTCAAAATAAGCAATTACAATACAGTTTTTCAACATAAACATATTACATTAAAAATTCTAGTGAAAATTTCTTCAAAGTTCTTCTGATAAATTTCATCAAAGTTCTTATGATAAATCTACTAAATAAATAAAAATTTAAAAATTAAACATTTTGAAAAGAGAAAGTAGATATAAACAACATTCAAATGCATTAAATAAAAAATAAAATGAATGACCGGAAAAGGTAAATTGTAAAAGACAAGGTTGGAAAGTGACAAAAATTATCTTAAAGAGGGGCTCCAGTTAGATAAATTCAACAAGATTATAAAGGAACATTAGTAAACTTATTTCATAAAGTGTTCTGAAGTTTGGTAAGTAAATGTAGGTTTTGTAAGGTATTCTATAAATTAAATGAAAACTGATTTTAATGTGACAGAACTATAATTAAAACATAAGCTAACAACAAAAACAGAGATGATAAAAAATATTGGGGCATCACAGGGTCAGTTGTGCCTTGTCCTATCAGTCGGTATGAGCCAGAATTGAGTCAGTGGCAGATTGGAGATTGGTTTGAGGACACTCACACACTGTTGATTGGACTCAGCGGTGGTGCAATCAATCACTGTGTGAAAGTGTGTGGCACTTTTAAAAAAAAGTTGAAATTAGAAATACCATATGATATAGCAACCCTACTACTTGTTATATGTAAGAGCCGTGACACAGATAAATATTTTCACATCCATGTTTATCACAGCACTATTCACAGTAACAAAAAGCAGGAAACAATCTAAATGCTCATCAATGGAAGCATGGATGAACAAAATAGGGTATATGCACACAAAAGATTATACACATCTAAGGAATAAAGGTAAACATGTGAAACATTATGCCATATGGGTGAACCTGGAGTACGCTATGCTAAGGGACATTAGTCAATCACAAAAAGAACAAATAGTGAACATACTAGCTATTGTATAATGTTAAGAAAAGGTGGTCACACTAAAAGAAATATTATATGATGGTTACTGAGGGAGGGACATAAATTACCAGACATAAAATGATGGAGGCAGCGGTAGGCCCTGAGAGGAGGGCAGAGTTGAAAGCCCCAGAGGTAAATACTGATATGTAGGGCTGCAATGAGTTAGAATCCAGTAGATAGCAGAGGGTGAGTTGATGGAAACTCACTACCATTGTGTGGATTCCAGTGCCTGGTTAACCTTATACTGCAGAGTAGAACTGCCCCTGTGCACTTCCAATATCGTAGTTCTCTATGGGAGTAGGAAGCTTACGCTTTCTCCTGCTGGTGGGTCAAAAATGCTCATTTTACCGTTGTGTAAACAATCCTGCAAAATGGTGAACAACAAAGAGATGCATGCATAGACGTGCCGGCTGAAAAGATGTGAGAAAAATAATATTGAGTGTATCCACAAATACATATGTGTATAGGTTTGACAGAGGATAATTTTACATGCGTATTTTCACTTGAGGTACGTATGTCCATGAATGTGGTAACACCAACAGAGGGCAAAGGTATCACAAGGGCAGTATTTGCATGAGAAAAGTTAAGAATCTGAGAGGGTACACATAAATAACAATTTTTTTCCAAAAGCGATGAATTTAAATTTATTTTACAAAACAACTTTATTACCCTCAAAATATTCTCCATTACACTTAATATATTTGTCAAATCTGCTAGTCCAAATTTTTCAAACTCATCTGTTTGGATGGCTGACAGCACATCCCTCATTTTTTTTTTCTTCACCTCTTCTAAGTCATCAAATCGCTGTCCTTTCATGTCCCTCTTCATTCATGGATACAAAAAGAAGTCACATGGAATGAGGTCAGGTGCATGGGGCAAGAGAAACATGCTCTTTTTTTTTTTTCAAAATCCTGCGCACTAAGATGGGTAGGGAGTGGAGGGTGGGGAAGAGGCAGAGGGAGAGAAAGTTGGATATATACATCCCCACCAACTTCAGAGTGACAAATAACAGAAAGGTGGGTGAAGGGAGACAACAGACAGTATAAGACATGAAATAACAATAATAATATTTAATTGGTCAAGGATTCATGAGGGTGGGCAGATGGGGGAGGGAGAAGAAAAAAGTGGAGCTGTTACCAAGGGCTCAAGTACAAAGAAATTGTTTTGGAAATGTTGATGGCAACATATGTACAAGTGTGCTTAATACTATTGAATGATGATGGATTGTGATAAGATTTGTATGAGCCCCTCAATAAAATAATTAATTAAGAAAGAAGGTATCTGTACAAATTTTTATTCATGCTTAATATTAAAATGTATAAACAGACTAGACTGCATTCTCACACAATGAAGAGAGCTTTAAGAAGTTTTACATGATATTATCTGATAGTATTTTCAATTGTGGACTCAACAAAATAGTATGTGAAAATAACAGGAAAATGTAACATCTAAAGCATATAAAATAGTATATGTACTATTTACATGCTTTAAAAAATCATTTTATAAGGGGCTCGCACAGCTCTTATCACAATCCACACATACATCCGTTGTGTCAAGCACTTTTGTACATATGTTGCCATCCTCATTTTCAAAGCATTTTTTTCTACTTGAGCCCTTGGTATTAGCTCAGCTTGAGCTGGGCAGGTATGCCTTTGGGAGCTGGAGCCTGGGCTGTTCCTTAGGGGTTTATCTGCCCGGGATTCCGTGTGTAGAGCGCTCTTATCTGTACTAGTGGACATGCTCTGGTCTAGACAGATTTGTAAGGCAAAACTGAGATCATGATATTTGATGGTGGGTAGCATTAAAAGACTAGAGGGATGTGGTATATTCCGTGGATGCTTTATTGCACCCTGGCTGGCTCATCCTTTCCTTGTGACCCTTCTGTGAGGAGATGATGCCCAAGTGTGTACAGATGGGCTTTGGGTTTCCACTCCAGCCCCCTCAATCAGATCAATATGATTGTTTGTTTTGGGTCTTCTGAAGCCTGATACCTGGTCCTGTTCACATCTTGTGATCACACAGGCTGGTGTGCTTCTTCCACATGGGCTTTGTTGCTTCCCAGATAGATGGCCACTCACCATGAGGCAGAGATGTTCCCATGACACTTGATCCAAAGACTTTCTACCCACTGTCCTGAATTATTCTACATTCGGCGTCATTGCATATGTTTTGTCAGTCTGAAAAGGAATTAACAGATTGGTATCGGACATATGGGCTAATCTCAGACTTACGGACTTGATCTGGATTTAGCTGGGAAGTTTTCTCAATATTCAACTGCTATTGTATATAAATCTCTTTCTTATACACATATGTGTGTCCATGGATTTGTTTCTCTAGTCTACCCAGACTCACACAAAAACATAACTGCAATTTGAACAAAACATTAAAAGGAGTAGATTGGTTGAGATTGGAGGGCTCCTGGAATCCATTCCCCTGGGACACTCTTCACACTTGGAACACAACGTCATCCCCATGTCACCTTATCTAAACAGAACAAAGAGGCTTACAATATATGAATCTCATCTGTAAATATTATGAAAAATTTAAAAATCAAATATATAAGATCAAGCAGTCAATGTTGAAACCAAGCTGAGAATTTAAGTGGGCAACAGAGCTAAATGAATGGAAACAGAACAATTGGAATGGAAATACTGAGAATGTTCATGCGTCATAAAGAATGTGCCCGACGTCACTGAACAAGGTGTGCAGATGTTTAATGGGAATCTTAGCTGATGTGTATACCTTTACAAAAATGATACAATTTTATTGAAAACATAATAGTGATTGCTGCTATTAAAGAAAACACATAATGTATGAACTTCCATGAGTGTAATGAATATGCTACTCTTTTATTCTTTGTTTGTTTTACATTTTATTAGGGGCTCATGCAACTCTTATCACAATCCATACATACATCAATTGTATAAAGCACATCTGTACATTCTTTGCCCTCATCATTTTCAAGAATATGCTACTCTCTTGCTCTATACTCACTGCCTTCAAATATTCACTAGGAATGTGAAAATAAACATACATTTACATTAATTCTAGGAAATCTAAAAGTGTTTTAATCAAAAGCATGGATGTTAAATAATGAGTGTCAAGTTTATCTCTATTAAGAGAAATTTCCTCAAAGGTTATATGTTTTTAAAATATTTATATTTCAAATATTTATGTTTGAAATATTATCATCTTTGGCCATACAATCTCACTTCTAGGTTTCAATTCCAAATAAGCTGTTAAAGAGAAGTGCTTGTTTTTCTCTACAAGTATCACTGATGCACCTGGAACGTCATTGATGAAGAATCAGCTCTCGGTGTGCACAAACCCTAAATGATGGAGGAAAGATGAGAGCGAATGGGAAAGGAAGGGGAAAATGATTTGTTCTCTCAACAATCACCATAGACGAAGGGTCAGTGTCATGGCTAGCACAGCAAGTAGGTGGCTTCAAAGGTACACCTGGTTGAGACGTGTGTTACTCACTTACACCAAGTCCACTCTGCTTATAATGATCTTATAGGACAGAGTAGAGCTCTCCTGTATGTTTCTCTGTAAATCTTTACACAAGCAGAATTTTTTGACTTTCTCACACAGAGTTGGTAGGTTCAAATTGCTGACTTTGTCATTTTCAGGCCAACACATAACCGCTACACCACCAGGGTTCCATGAGACCTATGTCACCATATGGAAATGTACCCATCATTGATATGGGGTGTGTGTTGAGGGTGTAGAGTAGAAGCTGGTTTGGTTCCTAAAGGAAAACACTAGGAGACAGTCTTCTCATATCAACAAGGGACTTCAAAAAGTGTGTGGGAAAATGCAATGAAAGGTCATGGAGTTGTCCCATGAACTCTTGAACTCCAGGCATAGATATGGATGGAACCCAGTCGGTCAGATGAATAACATTATCTCTTCCATAGTCAGTTTGATCTACTGCCAATATAAATTCAAGAGTGAAATCTACATGGAAACCTACTAACATTATGGTTGGAGTGTTTATAAAAATACACACAGCCCAAATATTGGAACAACAAGGAATAACTGATAGAATAATAGTTCTCATCCTTGGCTTCTTACTGGAATGACTTGGGAGCTTTAAAATTGGGCTTGAGTCCCACTTACAAGGATTCTAATCTACTTATTCTAAGTTTAGCCTGAGCACCAGATGCTGAACCTCATTGGGTGAGGTGTTAGTCTGGGAATTTTAGAGAAGCAAATCCACAGAAACTCATGTATAAGGGAGAATTTTACATAAAGGGTAAGTGCACATCAAGAAAACATCCCAACCCAGTGCTATCCAAGCCTACAAGCCCAACATTAACCCATTTACCCATATGCCCGACACCAATTCACAAAGTCCTCCTCCATCTCACAAAACGCACACTATGACACCGACTACAGGAGAAAAGCCAAATCAGTGAATGTGTAAGCATCTCAGCACTGGCAGGGGTCTCCACACAGCTGCTCCAGCACCCAGGGCTGCATCGGAGTAGGTCCATGTGGCTTCTCCTCAGGGATGTCTTGCAGGAAGTGACCCTTGCCAGCTGAAGCAGGACTGGCTAAGGCAGCTGCACGCTGGTCTGAACATAACAATGCAAGAGACCTGAGAACTAGAAAGGCAAGGCTCACGGACCCATTTATCTCTCTGCCCTTCAATTAACCCCACCTGTGTTTATTGGCCAGGTCGGCACAATAGACTAACTACCTCAGGTGATTCTCATGAGCAGTTAGGTTGAAGATCATCTCTGGTATAGAGCCAAAGCCGGGTCCAAGAAGGGCTGCACCATTGGTGCCTAATTGCTAAACGACAGAACTTCGGCCAGTCTCATACCTACTGAATCCAAATTCAACTTAAAAAAAAATCAAGCAAACTTTTATTAGGGGCTCTTCCATCTCTTATCACAATCCATCCATTCATCCTGTGTGTCAAGCACATTCATTTGCCCATTTCCTGCCATCATCATTTTCTCAGGTGACTCACATGTACACTTCACTGTGGGAAGCACTGACATAGATTAACCAGGTTTTCTGAGACAGGTAGGTTTTTCTTCATCTAGTATTTCCTCTCTTGTGCTCGAAAATATAGAGCACCGATGTTTTCTCTAGGAAGTATGTATGCTGTCTGAAATCCCAATGCTTTTATCAAAAAATGTAGTAATCACAGTATTTGCTGATAGAAGGGTTGGCTTGGTGCCTTCACAGAATTTTAGAAATCAAAATGATCTTAGGGATTTTCTCATCCATCACAGAAACTAGCATATTATTCAGAGTCATACAACGAGGAAACAGCAATATTTAAATTTCATCATTGATAAAATCCAAGGTGTCCTTTGGAAATTTCTGACTTGCAGAATTACATCCGCTTAATATTTCAGGGATTTTAATCAGCTTAGGCAGGTTCAGTCATGGTAACAAAATGATTTTGAAATGGATCCACAATATGTGCTTAAATTGGAATGGTAACTGAATGGGAAAAATTGCAGGTTGAAGATGATGGAAATTTGGTCTCCCTAGAAAATAAGGGCAGTGTGTGTGTTGCATGGTAACCAACTCTCTACTAACTGAGTCACAAACATGAGTGCCAAGCTCAGAGATGGCAACCAAAAGTGCCACTCTGAATGTGTGGTCCCCTCCACGCATCAGTAATCATTCAATCTCAGCTCACACTCCTGAAAGGGCTCACTCAGCCTCTTCCAACGTTTGTGTTCCAGTTAGCACTCTGGATCACTTAAAATTTAAATATTTGGCTTTATTTTGGTTTTCCTTCCTTGGCCGTGAGTGAACTGCTGCAAACCAGTTCGAAGCCCTGTACTATGTAATCATGTATTTGTTGTGGGGCTTCGCCTTCTTCTTTATCCACATGTAGTAAAACATACACAAAATATATATAAAACATTAACCAATATAATTTTTATAAATGCAATCCAGTTATAACACTTTGAAAATCATGTTTGCAACCATCACCCCTACCTTTTCCAAATAATTTCACTATCACTAACAAATACTCAGTGCCTGTTAATAAGAGCTTCCCATTTCGCTCTCCTTCCCCTGGTAACCACTAGCACATTTGGTCTGTATATACTTACTTATACCCATTTAACTTTTTTTCATGTGTACACATCATGACATCAAAAGGTTAAACAAAATAGAAAACACAAAAAAATATATCAAATGTGTTATCTTAGAGGAATCAAATTCTTGGGCAAGTGTAATTATTGGCAAATTTAATGACTGCTATACGCACTTTTCTGAATGTCCCAGAGTGTATTTTCTCCCAAATTGAAATCTCTGCTCTTTAAAAAAATACACTAATTGTCCAGTCTGTGCATGCACAGATTTATTATGTACAATATCCTTGATCTAACGAAAACCTGAGGAGACAGCATATAAAAGTGCTGGGGATGAGATATACCGTGATATAAATAACGCTGCTGTTCAGAGTGTCTTGTTTGGTGGATACATGAACCAACCAAGTAACTAGAATAGTGGGGTAGGAGAAAAGGAGGGGGAAATAGAGAGGGAGAAGGTGTGTGTGTGTGTGTGTCTGAGAGAGAGAGAGAGATTTTCAAGTAAGGGAGTTTATTGTGTATTGTAGTTTATTGTGTTGTATTGACCGTGCTTCATGTGGATGGCAAGTGTAAGCTGTAATAAAATTAAGAAAAGATGCATAGAAAGGGGGTATGGGTCCACACAGAGTATAGCACTGTAAAGCTCAGCTCCTTGAACACCAAATGTGGTCCATGAACCAGCAGTATTGCACCAAGAACCTTGTTAGGAAATAAAGAATCTCTGATCTGCCTAACTAGCATCTCAAAATTTAATAAAACTCCCAGAGGGACAATTCTCACACATTAACACTTGAAAAACAATGCTTTCAATCACCGTCGTCTTCATTTCTCTCCAGGATCCTTGGTGCTCCCCCTCAGACTTGCATCATAACTAAGGTCAGCACCTTGTCCTGCCGGGTGCTGTCTACTGGCTGGCTGTCCTCAGACAAGTCTCATTATTCCTCAAAGCTCCCTTCTGTCATGCATTTCTCTACAGACTATATATGAAGATCAGAAAGAAAAGAGGATTAGGGAAAAGTGCTTGAGCCTTGGCTGGGCACTTGGTAACTGCCATCAAACCCATCATTGATTCATGGCAGCTCCCACCACACACCAGTTACAGTGACCTTAATGCTGTGCCATGCCCATGATCGGTGGGAGATCAGACCGTTGTGATCCACAGGATTTTCATTGTCTGGTTTTCTCCAGGAGCTGACCGGCTCTTTCTTCCAAGTCCTTCTTTCTACAGAATCCCTCACGATCCTAAAAACATGTCAACCACCCCTGATAGATGAGCGGTGACTTTGCGTAAGCAGTATTGGCCGCGGTCTCTTGTATTGAGGTGAAAATTCTGTGACCACAGCTCCTTGCCTGTTCAGCAAGAAACAGTTTGTCTAATTCATGGGCAGCCAATTTGTAACAGAGTAGAATTTAACCCCAATGGGCTTTCTTGGCTATAATCTTTACAGAAGCCGATTAACAGTCTTTTTTTCCTGGAGGGACTGGAAAGATTCAAACTACCAACCTTGTGACTAGAAGCTAACCACAAACCAAGTCTTCCACTGAGGAACCTCTTTCCTTAAACAAACAAAAGCACAAAGAGACTCCTTGCCATCCAGTCAGTAAAACTTCCCCATTTGGGATTCTAAGATTTTAAATCTTTGAGTATAGTCTGGCTCAACTTTCTCACAGGTAGCAACTGGTGGGTCTGAACCTCTAACTGTGTGCTTAGCAACTCAATGGGTAGCTGAGATAGTTAAGGTTTATTGTGCCAACCTGGCTGATAAACACATGTGGGTTAATTGAGATAAATGGCTCAGTGAGCCTCTCCTTTCTAGTTCTAGGGTCTCTTGCTCTCTGATGGCCGGACCAGGTGCAGCTGCCTTAGCCAATTCCCTGCTTCAGCTGGCAAGGCTCTTTCCTGCAATACATCCTTGAGGAGAAGCCACATGGCCCTACCCTGGTGTGGCCCTGGGTGCTGGAGCAGCCGTGTGGAGACCCCTGCCAGTCCTGAGATCTTACATGCTCACTGACTCGGCTTTCCTCCTGCAGTTGATGTCATTGCGTGTGTTTTGTGAGATGGAAGAGGACTTTGTGGAGCGGTGTCGGGCATATGGGCTAATATTGGACTTGGGGACTTGGACAGCACTGGGTTGGGATGCTTTCTTAAGGTACACTTACCCTTTATATAAAACTCTCTCTTCTACATAGGAGTTTCTGTGAATTTGTTTATCAATTGTACCGAGACTAACACAGTAGCTGACTTCACCACCAGGACATTTTGTGAGACAATTATCAGTATATTTGTTCTCTTCTGTTTAAATTTCAACGTTGTCTTATGAAATGTGAAGGTGAAAGCTGTTGTCTAGGGTTAGCTTCACTCAGTGAACTTGGTCTTATTGAGTAGGTGGCAGGTCCTACAAGCAAAGATGAACTCACTGCCAAGTGAGGGCGTTATCTGGGTGAACATGAATAATAATAGAAACAAGTTTGTTGACCACTGAATCATTTCATATACTCAGATTACTATGGCTAAATTGGGAGTGGGAGAGCTAAGTTACTAATTCAAATCATTAACACAATCATTATTTCTTTCACATAGCTAACCCATGAAGAAAGAAGAGAGTTTTTTTACTCTAGCACTCAAAATAAAAGTTTACTACAGAAGCATCACTCGGGCTGTGGATATAAATTAGATCAGAAGGGCACTAGTAAGGTGGGGAAAGTATGATCCCATTAAAAATAGATGCTTTCTCAATCCGTCCTTGTTGCCACTTCTTCCCCCTGTGAGTCCTTCCGCTCTCTGGGGTTCTGGTATTATCTTCTGCTTTATAATTGCTGGAGAGTTCTTCCCTCCCATTGTTAAACCAGTTGCTGGCAAACCATGCCCTTTCCTCGGAGCCTCAAAATTGGGGGTTCCTAAATTGCATGTATGTCCTCCAGGGCAGAGGATCATTGGACGAACACACTGAGGATTTCCAGGAAAGCCAAGTTCAGGGTTTGCTGTTTTCCTGGGTATTGTTTCATCTCTTCAAAGGCCCACCTCTGCCTCGGGTCAATTTGCTTTTCCTGCCAAAATAATAACTCCTCTTCCTGATGTGAGCTATCATTTCATGCATTTCATGTACTTGGGTTTAAACCAGAAACTCATCTCTGGAAAAGTCATCTAGGAAGTCACACTGCTTTAGCGGCGCTCACACATTTTCTTTTTTCTTTTTTTGGTATCTACTGTATTTACGTGTCTTTGAATATCCCCAGGTGCAAAAATGCCAATTCTGGAATACCATTTCCTATAAATAGTGCCCCGGTACAGTTTTGAGACCCTGGATGGAGCTGGTGTTTCCCCGTCATGAGCGGCTGCCTAAGTGCATGCTTCAACTAGCCAGTCTCTCATCTCCCTGCGTTACCATGCACATATCCCGATGGACTTCAGGAGCACCCAAGATAACTGCTGACTCCTTAGACCAAGTTAAACACTTTTCCTGACCTGGTGTGAATGCCACAGCAGCTCTTTGGAAGGAAAGAAATGCTTTCTAATCAGGAAAATTAAAGTAGCTCCTTTCTGGTCCCCCTTAATAATTCAGCAATAATCAATGACCACAGCGTCCCTGAATTGTTATGTATAGTTTGCTAAGGAAAATTTAATGCTGAAATCATCATTGCTTTTACATAAGGTGTTGTTTAGAAACCAGGTTTTAATCTAAATAGAGAGAGTCCTTGCAAACATTTCATGTATGTAAATACAATTTATAAGTTAATTTTGGATAAAGAACAATAGCCCTGGTTCCATAATTTAAGTGATGCCATACACATTAGGTATGATAGCATACTTTTATCTAAGTTTCTCACTCTAGTTAAAATTCAGAGTTGAAGGCAATGGAATTTTTTAAAATGTCATTATCTCCTACTGTTTTAGACAATCACCTGGGTACAAAAGAAAATAATTCAGAAAGAGATTGGCCAATTACATTAAGCATTTATGATATGAAATTGATTACTCTTCACTGAATCCTAAATCACTTTAAAATTTCCTCCCCGGACTCTGAGGGAAATATTCTCCAATAACAGCTCAAGTCTCAGCAACACTGCTGGCAAGCTGGAAAAAAACGTGTCAGAAGGAGGAATGACTAGGCTCTAATCTTTGCAAGTGTAAATTCATATGTTGCCTCCTCTGGCTCTATGAACATTGTTGCCTTCAGTCTGCAGCAACATGGTTGGCCAGCAAAATGTGTCACAAAGAGAAATGAGAAGGATCTAATCTTTGTAAGCATAAATTCATATGTTACCTCCTCTGACCTCTCCCAGGTTTGTGAGGGTCCTTTTGTCTCTAGTCTTGCATCGCAGCTCATATCTATATCACAGAATGAGTCACATTGGCTTGAACTCAAAAATGTCCATCTTAGTCACTGTCTTATGAGTTTTTATGAGAACATCAATTCCCAGCACCTAACACTTTACCTGGAAAATTAGAAATACTTGATAAACATTGGGGGGAAGATCAAAGGGCTTATAAAAATGGTATTTAACTTTGTATTTACATCCTAGAGGACTGAACGCGACATTCTTCAGGATCACATGTGTCCTGGATAAGGAGCCAGGTAATCATTGGACTGCTAACCGTAAGGCTGGCAGTTCAAACCCTTCAGGTCCTCCTTAGGAGAAAGATACGGCTGTCTGTCTGGGGAATATTCATTTTTATAGCCCCAGAAATCCTATCCAGGGGCTCTGTGGATGGAAATTTGCTCAATAGCAGGGCTTTGTTTGTTTGTTTGGTTTTTTTGTCATATATCACCCACTAAAAGCAAACTCTATTTAGGAAAACCTTTTCTGGTTTTCCAATGATTTCTCATGCTTTGCATGGTGGCCGTAGTGAGTAAGCCTGACGTGTACACATACATGTGTACATGCATGTACACTAGGGGTGATTTTGCTTCAAGCTGAATTTAACTTGGAGGTTTAAATGCTTTAGTCATATTAACTGTGATCAATGATTATAAAACTTTAGAGTGTTAGAGAAGCCTTCCACTACAAAGCTTATGAGCACGATCCTTGATTTTTTTTTTCTGTGAACAAAGGAAAGTTTGTTTTCTTTTCTACTAATAATATATATAAAGCTACAGAAATAAAACAATCATAGGATGTTGTTGCATACTTCCAGAGACTAGGGTGTTTGGAGAGACACTGGGCTCTGGGCCCTCTGTACACTTTCTTCCCTTACAGACGCTGCTAATGATTCTGGCTTTCATAGCTGATCTGTGGGAAGGAGGGAGTGGGACTCAGGAACAGTACCTTCTTGTGAAATCTGCATGAAGAAAAACACTCACATAGCATACACCATTGTTTATTTATTTGATTTTCTAGTCAAGATCTGGAAAGAATATTTTCAAACTACTATAAACAAACAAGATGTCATTCACAATTTATGAAATATTCTATACCATTGCTATGTACTGCGACCTTCCTGAAAGGATCAGCCATAATCAGACTCATGTCAGGGACTTGTGAGGATATCACAAGTGATAATTTATTGGTGACATCTATTAGCTTTAACAAACCCCCCAAATGCTCCAGGTGCTTTAGTTCAGAGCAGGAAGGTCACTAGGGTTAATGCTACTAGTGTCCTAACTCATGGATTCACATCCCTCGTGTACCCGCTCCCATACCGGACCATGCATAACATATGAATATTGACAAAATTGTCTTACAAGCTCTTTCTACCTTGAACTACAACTTAATTACTCACAACATTAGTAACTCAGCAGAAGCCATTCTTACATTTTCCTGTACTTAGTGCTTTATTGTAAAAAAATGGATGTAAAATATAGTTGTTAAACCATCAGAAAAATGATCAAATCAACTATAAACACCACAGCAGCTAGAATAAGAAGAAAAAGAAGAAGAAGGAGGAGGAAGAGAAGCAAAAAAGAAGGCAGTGCTTTTAGCATAAGGAGAACTACCACATGATTAAAGGTCTTCTTATAATTGGGCAATAAAGACAATGCTGGTCAGAGCATATTAGAAGCATCACAAAATACATTCATATAGGATTGTAACCTAGTATATGTATATACACACATACATACATACACACACATATATATGACTTATAATACATATTTTGGCTATTATAACTGCTATTTTATAAAACAAAAATAATGCATTTCTTGTGAACCACTGTACAAAACTTTATAGACCATCATTTTGGTATCACCCCTTCTGGCAATGCCAACTGGTGCAGTCCCCACTCCCTGTAACCAACCCACTGGTGACACCACTCATCCATAGCAATCACATAAGACAGGAACTTGCCCACTTGATTTTCAACTCTAGCACGTTGCAACAAGTCTTCTTGAAAGGGCAGTCATTGTAAGGGTGGCAAACACATTCTCTTGGTGACATGCAAACATGTCACTGTGGGCGTCCTGTCGTCATCGTGTTCTTAGGTGCCATTGCGTCCATCAGCTGCCACTCCTAGGGACCCATGCACTACAGAACGAAATGTCGCCTGATCCCGGGTGATCTTCACAGTCGTTTGTAAGTTCAAATTCATTGTTGGGGTTACTGTTTGTGCTGATTGCCTTATCACTCCCCACAGAGCCAATGGTTTAGCGCCCCGACCATTCCTCAGAGACGATGAGACTGTGCCCTTAGAGATTTACAATCTAAGAAACTGCTCAGGAGGGGCAGTTCTACTCTGCCTTATACAGGGGTTGCTGTGAGTTCGAATCCACTTTACGGTGATGGAGAGCTCAGAGTAGATAACATTCTGGCTTATTTTTCACTGCCTAATTTTCAGAATTCATTCACAAGACCTTTATTACTAATGTGTCTTAGTTTGTGTCTTATGTTTTATAAAGTATTTGTAACCAAACACGCCTACAAAGGGAAATGAATAAACAACACTAAAAAACAGTGATGCACTAACTGCCAGCAGCCCAATACAACTAGGTGAAGCTGATCTTGCATAATTTATCCCTTTGGGAATATTCAAGTTCATGTACTCTCTCTATAAAGCAGTTTCCATCTTTCTTACTTTCTGGCAGGTTTCATAACACATACTTCTGCCAGTAAGCTTTGAATAGTTTTCTACTTTAAACATTAAATTCTATAAATAACCTAGCTTTGGAAAATAACTAAGAAAAAAATAAGCTGTTGCTCACCTGTTCAACCTTTATTCACACCCCTCCCCCGAGAAGTGAAATCTATTTTCCTTTAAGGTGCATGTATTTTTTCTCATTGGGATATGTATTTTAATCTCAGAAATATACAATATGGTCTATTTTACAGTTTCACAGAATGGCAAAATCAACATCTATTTCTCATTAATGACATAATGATATGGCACTCACATGATTAAGTCTTAAAGCTATGAATATCCAGCAAAATGAAGTATTGAGAAAATAATTAGTTGCAGACGGAGAAATCCAAGGCAATAGATAACGTTCCAAAGTATTACAATGAGTAGTCAGAAGGCTGAGCCGTCAGAATCTAAATGAGAATTGCTCTGGAAAGAATGCTGGACTCCACGTCTCCCAATTGAGGTTTAACCTCAGGGTTTTAACTCTGACTCTCGGTCAAGCTCCCAACTCTTTGGGACCTAAGTCTGCGCTGTATTACATAAGGTAAATAACATTCACTCAATTCCCCTCAAAAAATCCCGACTAAGATGATTTCCTATTTTAATATATGCAGAAGGGAGGGAGGGGAAAGAGCTATCATATTAAAATCTATACTGTGTATATAAAGTTTCTGACATATGTTGCTTTAAATTCTTATAGCAGATTTTTGAAGCAGACATATTGGAAATATTAATCTTAAAATACCCAAACGAAAGACTGAAGGTTTGAGTTCACTGATTTGCGAAGAAATCACAGAGCCAATTTAAAGTGACTCAAAGATTACCCAACTTGTGAATGCCCATACTTTCCTCCTGTATCTTAAAAAAATATCATTCTATTGGGGGCTGATACAGCTCTTATCAAAATCCATACATCATCCATTGTGTCAGCAACATTTGTACATATGCTGCCATCATAATTTTCAGGACATTTTCTTTCTATTTGAGCCCTTATTATCAGCCCCTCATTTCCCCCCCTCCTCCACCCTCCCTCCATCATGAACCCTTGATAACTTATCACTTTTTTTCATGTCTTCCACCCACTGCTGTCTCCCTTCACCCACTTTTCGGTTGTCTGTCCCCCTGGTTGGGGGTTATATATACATCATTGTGATCATGTCCCTCTTTCTCCGCCCACCTTCTCCTTCCCCTCCTAATATCCCTAGTATCTCATTATTGGTCCTGGATGCCCTGTGTTGTGAGCTCTGACCTGTGCCATGTACATGGTCTAGTCTAGCTGAATGTATAAAGTAGAATTGGGGTCATAAGCCCCTGTACCTTGTATCCCAAATTATATAGGGAAGCGATTTTTTTAAATGACAAAGAAAAATGAATTTATCTAAATGCTTTGCTACAACACCAAACCTAAATCATTATAACACCTTAAAACCCGAATTCATGCTTCAACTGCCAAGGCCAATCAAGTTAAAATGCATTAAAATGAAATTAAAAACTTTGATCACCACCTTAAAATGTGTTATCATCCCTTATTGAATACTGAGATGTAGGTATGTAAACACACACACACACACCGCTAATATCTGCATTCCTTTAAGAAACTCTTATAACATACCATGTTGGGTTTGCCTAGAAAAAGTGGTTCATTGGGTATTTGTCATGAAATTACAAAGTGCACTTTGCTTTGCTTGTTACCTTTGTTTAAAATATTTTATTGTCTTTTCAATGAAAGGTTACACATAAAATTAGGTCCCTGTTTGACCATTACTGCACATGGTCAAGAGCTCAGACACACGCAGCACCCAGCAATAGAAAGATGAGACTTTCTACTCCCAGCAAAGATCTATAGTCTCATCGGCAACCCACAAGGGAAATCTTAGTCTGTCCTACAGGGTTGCTATGAGTTGGAACCAATTCAGCCACAGTGCAACTTTTAATAGAATTTTTTGAATTTTAGAAAATTTTAATAGAATTCTGAAAGTTTCCTATTGAACCATTTTATGCGACCATTTCATGATTACCTTCGAGAAAAGCCTACTGGCTTGTGATATTAAAGACAGTTTGATGTGTTTTGCATTTTAATGGATCACCTTGCTTTGGAATCGGCGCACATGTAGATATTTTCCAGTTGACTGGCCAGCTAGCTGTCTTCCAGATATCTTCGGATCGCATGGATAAGCTTGGGATTCCAACATTGCTTATGTTTGCTCATGCACGTAATTATTCCAATTCCATGCATGTCAATTATCCCAAGCCCTGTTTTTCAGCAATGACTTCAGTGTTTCTGAGACTTATTCCTTTAGTACCATCGATTCTTGATCAAATTCTCTCTCTTGAAATAGTTGCATGCTAACCAATATGTTGGGTACAGTGACTCTATGTATTGTGCCCATATTCCTTTACATCTATTTCAATGTTGTTCCATACTTTGCCCATGGAGTCTTCCAATATTTCAATGATAGGCTTGGAATGTTTTTCTTCACCTTGAACAGTGCTGAGTACTGCCTTCCCTCTCGGTTTCCTAAGTCCACGTTTCTGTACATTTCCTCGGAGTGCTTTGTTGTCTCATGCCACCGTGTGACATCTGTTCAGCTTCACATTTCATTGCATTCATTCACTTCGCCCATTCTTGGTTCAGGAGCAGGTTTCAGATTCTCTGCAGACATCTAATTTGGTCTTTTCTTTTTCCGATTGTTTTAGTGATCATTTGCTTTCTTCATGATATCTCACAATTTGTCTGATCTTCCATGAATCACATCTCTTTGTCAGATGATCTCTAAATTCAAGTAAGACATATTCAGGTTTACTTTTGCTTTTGTGAACATGTTTATAGTTTCTTCAGTTTCACTGAGAGCTCATTCTTGAGCATCTAATGGTCTCTTTAATAGTCAGACCCTGGCCTTGTTCTGACTGATGATATAGAACTTCTTTATGATCTCTTTTCCATAGATATTGTGCATTTCATTGCTATATATTAATTCTGGCAAGGTCCACATGTATGGTCACTGTTTAAGTAGTTGAATGAAGATGTCTACATTGAGTAAGTCATTGGTCTTGTAAAATTCTATAATACAATCTCCTGAGTGTCTATCAAAAATCTATATTTTTAATGATCAATATTTCTTTGTTTCCAACCTTGGCATTACAATCACAAGTAATGACCAATGCAACTGATTGCAATTTTGGTACTATATAAACTTTTAGAAATCTTAAAGTCCTTCTGCTTTGATATTATTAATGGCTGTGGCATAAATTTGAATACTAATTGTGTTAGCTGATTCTCCTTATAGACTTTCATATGAGGATATATTTTAGTACAGTGTGTATAAACTTTAATCCAAATCCAAAAGAAGCAATGTTATCAAAGCTTAAATGATGAACCCCTAGTTTGTAGATTATGAATGAAAGTGGAAGCCCAAATTCCATTTCCCGTGTCTACACATAGACTCAGCCTCCAATGGATGCCCTGTGACCACAGCTAACACTTTATCATTTGATCTCTATACTGACCCATTGTAAAATTGTTCTGTTTTTTAATATCTGCTGCTTTCATTTCAATTAAGGCTTTTCTCTATTTTATTTTGTTATTGTTGTTAGCTTTTTATGGTTTGTTTTGTTTCTTTTTGTTGTTGCATGTTTTTCTGTATATGAAATCCTAGATGGGTGAATTTATAGAGATAGCCACTGGATTAATGGTTTCTGTGGGTGTTGCAAGGGAACTTGTGGGGAAATGGTGAACTAATAACAATGAGTATAAGAAAGAAGACAATGCTCTAAAATTGATTGTGATGATGATTGTACAACTCTTATTGATATGCTTGAACTACTGAATTGTATGATATGTGGATTATGTCCCCAAAACTGTTTTAAATAAAACAAAAACAAATCAAATAACAAGTAGAAGCATAGCCAGAGGGCTCCATAGAGGCAAGGATTGGAGACTTAGCACACATTTTTGACATGCTTGTCCCAAGGGAGACCAATCCCTGGTCACGTGGGGGGACATAAAAAAAGAGAAAGGGCTTGGAGGTGACTTATTGACACTGGCTGCAATAATGTGCTCAAACATAAGAACAATGTAAAAGTGGCCTATGACCAGGCAATGTTTTGTTCTATGGTTGCGATTGACTATTTGCAGCTAACAATAACCATCACAGTGCCTGAAATGTCTCTCTGCCGTGTTCCATTTCACTTGTGAGTGCCTCTGGTTTCTGGATCAGATGCATTTCATGTCGGGATTGTTAATGGTTTTGTGCAGCTCTTTCTTCTACTTTTGAGGAATGCCACTTAGTAAATGAATTCACGGAACTCTTTCCCCCCATTTTCCAGTCTTTAAAGTCATAAGGTCATCTCTAATGCGAGGATGCAGCTCTTCCCCTTGGGATTTTTCATATTGTCGTACCAGGGCTCGTGTTGTTTCAGACAGAGCTCTGGGGATACTCATCAGATTGTCATTGGACATTTTGTAGCAGTAGATTAGAAAGTATTTATTTCTAGACCCTTTTAGTCCAGAAATTCTGCTGAAACCTGTCCACCACAGGTGACCCTGCTAGTATTTGAAATACCAGTGGTACAGCTCCCAGCGTCACAGCAATAAGTGTGCCACCTTGGAGAACCACGTGAGTGGTGGTTGACTTCTCAATGGCATTACTTGTCTTGGTCAATCTATGTGCACGTTACTACCTTCAATGTCACCTTTCCCATCACCAAAAAAATACTAAATGTTGACTGACTAAACATGATTCCATCCCTGTGCTCTCAGACTCTCAGATCTCTCTCTCTCTCTCTCTCTCTCTCTCTCTCTCTCTCTCTCTCTCTCTCTCTCTCTCTCTCTCTCTCTCTCTCTCTCTCTTCCTCCCTCTCTTACACACATGCACATGCACATTCCTGGAACCCTTTTCTGTGCTTATTTTCTTTTTGAATGAAGTAGTGTATGTCAATGAACCACATTCACAGAGCAGCACACCAATTTCATCTGGTTTGTGTCGGCTTGTCAAGGGCAATCAGTAAACCGGTTGTTACAATCACAGCAATTACAAATTACTCATATCATGAATGGGCTCACTGTGGAAGCAATATCATGGACACATCCCTGAGTAACTAGGGACTTTTGTTTGAATTTTGTTTCACACTTCAGGTACCCTGTCCAGTCTACATAGATCTAGCAGCCTCAATCACTTCTACTCAGAAGAATTCAGGTATGTGTGCCAAAACTCCATCTCCAACATGCTTGCTCCAACCACAGGGAATCATTAGCTATTTCTGCTCTCAGAGGACTTACTGAAGAACCAATTGATGAAGAGGACCCTTGCTGGGTGCAAAAGGTAAGTGGCATCCAAAGTGACAGAGCAAAGTATTAGCAGGGATGGTTCTGTAATTGCATATAGCAATGTCACAGGCATATCATTATACTATGCCCCGTCAACTATCCTATAAATGGAAGCTATGAGTTTAAAAGCTACTCCGGCAGAGCAGGCTATGGGAAAGAACACCATCTCCGTGTTGGTGATGAGTTCTTCATTTGAAAATAGGTAGATTTGGCCATTGTTGCCCACTCCCCACATGACCAACAGTTTCCCAGATTGCTCTCTCGTCCATTAGTCCCCTTGTTGAAGGATCATCCCTGACAATGGTTGTCCTTGGAACGCTGTCCTCTTGCTCTGGCTGTTCCATATTTCAATTTCTCTGAGCATCTTCAAGGAAATTGCTTGAAAGCGTTCTGAAATTCTCATGATAGGTCAAATTCAACTCAAGTGACATCTTTTCTAAAGTTTTGAATATGACTTTTTTTCCCTCTAAGCCAAGTGAAATATTTAATGAGCTTCAATTCAGAAAAGACATATACTTTCAACTTGAACTAAGCCTCAAAGCACATTTGGTCCATTCAAATGGCTACCTTTATTTTCTGTTGTGATGGCTTTATCCACCTACCCTAGTTAAATATAATACAGATGGAATGAATATCCAAGTTCATAAGTTTTCTGAAAAGGACACGAAAATAGATCAACTGAAAACCAAACTGAGAATGGTAACATAACATCCCCAACCTCTGGGACATAGTGCTTCTCAGCCTTTTGGCTAAGATAAAGTGCAAAACTTTTGGGACACAGAAAAAGCAGTAATCTGTTTTGATGGCCAATTTATAGCTATCAAAACGCACAGGAAGAAATCTAAAATCAACACCCTAACACAACCCCTCCAGGAAGTGGAGCCAGAAAAACAACACGATCCTTCCGATAGAGAAAGGAAAGGAATCATAAGCATCCAAACAGAAATAAATGACAGGGATTCACTGCTATAAGCAGACACGCCAATTAAACGAGTGTTCGGAACCCATGAACAAAAGGGGAGAAGGCTATCTTTCATCATTGTCCTTCTGCATAGTTAACAAGAGGCAACTTGAAGGAAGGGGCTCACCGTGTCTGGGGCAACTCGCTCAAGAGGGGAGATGGCCATCCATTTGAGGTTCTATAACGTGGAGACACGGCTGAGGAAAATCAAGGAGACGCTTGCTGGAAAGCCAAGGGAGGAACACGGGAGGGGAGCATGTACATTTTGGAAGACATGCTGATAGTTCACTTGATAAGTATGATTGGGGAGAAGTAACTTCACATCCAGAAGGGTTGTTAAACAACTATTTTAGAGAACCTAGGGGAAATTGAACCAGATTTTATGTTCCTGGATAGACTCTAAGAATACATTTCTACCCAACCTGCGGTGAACCATGCCGTGCATGCATGATGCATGTGGATGCTGCCCGTGCAGGCAGCCTGGCATAATGCAGGCACTGCACCAGGACAATTTAATAGTGAGGTCTGGCTGAATGAAATGTGTGGCCTGCACCCATGGACTGAGGACTGGTGTATTCGGATGGGAGAGGAAGCAGAGAGAGATTGCCCCGCTGCCTGTGGAAATGGCAGCCATTGGACCTTGGGGGGAACCCATGGCTTGGGTAACGTCCAATGGAATGAGACCCTGGATCACCATACTTCGAAGCACGCCCTTGGCATGACTTGACAGGCTTTGATCTGTTGGGTAGGGATCTGCACTTCAAATAGCTGATCTAGGAAGTGAGTAAGGTAACAACTCAAGGTCTATGGCTCAAGATGCATCTGCACTCACATAAATTCCTCATACTCACAGAGCGCAATCGTTTTATACTCCAATGGAATGATAGGCGACATACCACTTTTTTGTTGTTGTTGTTGATACGGGTTTCTGCTTTCCTCCTTTTAACTTTTTTTTTTGGTGGTTGGTTGGTTGGTTGTTGGTGCTGGTGTACCTGGTCCTATGGGGGTATGATTTTGTCATGTGACTGCCAAAGCAAACTTCTATCATGTAGATTCCGTAGATAAGCACATGTATTCTGGGATCCTATTTAACTCTAGCCTCAACCCAAGAACAGTTAGTTCTGATAACATGACCCTGCTTCATACTCGCCCTCATGAAATGATCACTGTGGTAGTTAGATAATCATTTGTCAATAGGAGGATTAAGCATGTTGGGGTGGAGTCTAGTCTGTCAATCCATCATAGCCAATGAGGCTTCTGTGTAGACATGTCTTTCTCCTGAGACTTCTGGGAATTCTGGTTTTTCCTCCTTGGAGACAGGAGAAACTCTCTACTCACTCCCTGGGAGACCATGCAGCTGAGAAGACACATGACACTACACTAGTGCCCAGAACTGGAGAAGCCACAGGCAACCAGACCTCTGAAGCCAGGGAAGCCATGTAGAGACGCTGCTAGTGCTGAGATGTTACAACGCCACTGAATCCCAAGACTTTCTACCCACTGTCCTGTGGTTGTCCTGCATTCAGCATGATTGCATGTGCTTTGTGAGTCTGACGAGGACTTTATAGATTGGTATTAAGCATATGGGCTCATATAGGACTTATGGCTTTGGACTGGACTGGATTGGGATGCTTTCTTAATGTACAATTATCCTTCATATAAAACTCTCTCTTATACACAAAGGAGTTTCTATGGATTTGTTTCTCTAGTCCATCTAGACTAACACAATCACAGAAGATAAAGCTGCTACAGCAAAGTGTGGTAGAGAGAAAACAGATGGTGTCCAGTTATCAATCAGAATAGTGTCTGGAGTCTTAAAGATTTATACTCAAACAAACATCCATTTAAGTGAGGATTCAACTAAGTCCACATGGAAGAAGAACACCAGTCAGTGTGATCCAATGCTAGCATGATACCAACATTCAAATAAGATGAAGGGAAACATATCAGAGCTAAGATTGTGAACTCCCAATTGGTGGAAGGCTGTGAAGGACAGTAGGAGCCCCAAACCTATCTGCAGCATTATCTAGTCAGATGAAGCTGCAGAAAGATCCCCTCTATCCACAGGCAAATATCTGGGACAGACTTACTATCAAATAAAGATCGATGTAATCCTGAATATGCTGGACCAAATTTGATACGTGGTCAGTTAATCTCCCTCTAGACCCAACCTGAATTCATTCAAGTTGCAAGAATCTCTTGCTTATTTCATGACAAAACTTCTCTGGCTTTTTAAATATTGATGGTGCTCTTCTCTGTCTTACTGGTTGTATGTTTATCTTCATTTTACTGTTGTTTTTCCTTAGCCCTTCATTTCATTTTTGTTTTTATTGTTTCTGTTGGGTTTCTCAGTTGGTGAAACAGAGGAGTGTGTGCCTAAAGATAATAACTGATGCAATGGTTTGTGGGGCATGCGGGGGGCAGAAATGGGGAGGGGGAGGGGATTTGAGGAGTAAACAGTGGAGGGGAGAGGGAGACGGAGCACTGGAACTGAGTGTGATGACACAACTCCTTTTAAAGGTGATTTAATCATGCAGGGGGGGGGCGGGAAGAGAAAATGTTCTAAAATTGATTGTGGCAATGACTGTACTATTCTTCTGGATATGATTGACCGGTTGATTTGTATATGTAGATTACATGCCAATAAAATGGTAAGAAATAAAAATAAAACTAGAAACCCTCTGCTTTTTTTAACTCAAAATATTTTTTATTCTAGGAGTTTCTAATAACCAATGATTCTTCTCTACCCAGATTAATTTCTGTAGGACATGTCTTCTTACTTAATCTAATTTTAAAAAATGTTTTCTAAGCACATAACTTGAGATGGGATGTTATTGTTTTAAAAAGTAAAGCTGAATTATTAATAAGGAAATGAGCACATTCAAATACTTCATCTAAATGGTTCAATTGAAAACTCTCAGCCTACTAACCATATATAATAATGACATGCTGGAAAAAGATGTGGCCATTTAATTCTCTAATGATCACAGCCTTGAAAATCCAGTTCTGATCTGTCTCATAGGGTTGCTATGAGTCACAGGAGACTTGAGAACAATAGAAACATTTTTTAAAGAAAGAATAGAAGTGTAGGGCTAATCTTTCTTTACTAGGTGCTACACATGAAGAAAAATGTGACTCTGTATGCCACTCTTATCCTGGACAATAATTTTCAATTGAAGAACTCATCACCCAAATATTAAATATTATAATTAATCTAAAGGAAACCATGGATTAGTAGTTTATTTGCCCAATTAGCATTAAAAGGGTATTTCCATTATCTATTACATATTGTAAATGAAATTCATGTGAAATATAAAACACAAGGTTCCAAGAAGGAAACAGCAGTAAACTTTTTTGATATTTTGTATTTGAATCAGGATTCTATTACATGTTCATTTTCCAGTGGTCTCTGTTGATTTCAATACAAAGCGTAAGTGGTCTCTGTTGATTTCAATATAATGCATAATATAATAAGCATTTTCCTTTGGGCAAAGCAATGTTGAAAATGTCAGTGATATGGACTTTATCCTATGTATAGATATATTGTAACAGACATCAACATTAAAATCAGACTATTCTGTTCTTATAAATAGAACTGTGGCAAAATGTTTGCACCTGAATCTTCATATACTCATACATTTCTCTGTAAGTTAGATTCTTATAGCTTCTTATAGTAAACAAAATATTGAATGATCCAGGAAAATTCCAAAGAGGTTGGAAAGACTACAGTCACTGGATTCCTACACACACACACACACACACACACACACACACACCAAAAGACAAAAAAACCCTGCTAGTCATCCCACCTTTTCATGAGGTAGTATATAAGCTAAAACAAAAGGTGCTGAAGGAAGAGGTTCAAGCTACACTGAAATCATTAGCCAAAATCAACATTCCAGGAATTGAATGAAGAACATCTGAATGTTTCAACAAGCTTAGGAAGGACGGGAAATCCTCCTCTATGCCAAGAATTGCTCGACGGACTGGAAGAAATCCATATTTGTATCCATTCTAAATAATGATATTGTTTTAGAATGTTGTTGGGTTATTTTTCTTTCCAAAATTATAGAACAATATTACTGATATCACATGTAAGTAAAATGTGGCTGAAGAGCATCCACCAACAGTTACAGCCGTGCATGGACAAGACACAGCCGGTGGTTCAGGCTTCCTTCAGAAGAGGACGTGGCCAAAGGATATCACTGCTAATGTCAGATGGAGCTTGACTCCCAGCAGAGAAGACTCAAAAAATATGTTCACTTGTGTTTTATTGACTATGCCAAACCATGTGACTGTACGGATCATCATTTTTAATATGGATAACCTTAAGAAGAATAGGAATTTCAGAACAGTTTTTGATTGAGCTCATGAAGAAACGGTACATCAAGAGACAGTATGGTGAACAGAGCAAGGGAATGCTGTGTAGTTTAAAATCAGGAAAGTGTGCAACAGGAATGTATCCTCTCATTTTCCTTAATCTGTAGGATGAGAAATACCATCAGAGAAGCTGGATTTTATGATGAAGAATCCACATCAGGATTGGAGGAAGGCTTATTAACAACCTATCATATACAGATGGCACCTTAGTGGCTGAGAATGAGGAGGACTTGAAGCACTAGCTAATGACGATCAAAGATTGCAAATCTGATCACAAATCTGAATTATGACTCAGTATGAAAAAGAACAAAATCCTCACACCTGGTCCACTAGATAACATCATGGCAAATGGAGAAAGTTTGAAGTTGTCAAAGAGTTCGTCTTTCTTGGATCCACAATCAATGCTCATGGAAGCAGCGGCCAAGCAATCAACATACTCCGTGTGCCAGGCCAATCTTCTGAACAAGACCTCTCTAGAGCATTGACAAATGAGGATGTTACTTTGTAAGCTGAGGTTCACCTCACTGAAGCGATGGTATTTTTAATTGCTTCATATATATTTGAAAGTTTGCCATTGAATGAAGGAGACTGAGCAAAATCTGTGCATTTGAATTCTAGAGCCAGAAAAGAATATTAAAATATCACAGAATGCTCAAAGAACAAACAACTCTGTCTCAGACGTATGGCCAGAGTGCTCCCTAGAGGCAAGGGTGGTGATACCTGATCTCATGTACTTTGGACATAATGTTTGGTAAATTAAAAGGGCTGAGATAAAAAGAAGAGCTCTCAGCAAGATGGTCTGACCCAAAGGGCTCTAACATCGCGGAGCCGGCGTTGGACCAGGTACTGTTTCCTTCTGTGGAAACACCGGGGATTGCTCAGAGGACAAGGGGATCTTCTTGGGAGAGGTATGACCACAGTGCTCCTTGGGGGCCAGGAGGGTGAGACTTTGTCTTTTACATGCTCCGGACATGTGCTTTCTAGTCCATCACCTTAACCATTTAGCCACTTACCTGCTACTTAGACCTGTGCTATCAACATTCTCTGCCCATGTACTTTCACTGTTCTTTTCCGGCACCACAATTCAATTACAATGATTAAAATAAATATATTTCTACATAAATATCTACAACGATATATAATTAATCAACCATTTACTCATCTAACAGTCTACACTTTTCCTCTAATTTATTCATACATCTTTATTATATCACACAGCCTACTACATATCACTCTATTTTCACTTATAGTTTCTGGACTCTCTGATATTTATAATACCTTTTAAATTTAGATAGTGTTTGAGTAAATTATCTTACAAATTTAAATATGCTTTTCTTTATGAAGAAGCTTCAAAAAGTTCATGGAAAAATAGAATTTAAAAGCTATTAAAATGTCTGGTAAATGATTCAATGCTGTTCCTAAGCATGTATGCATGTGTATGCATGCATGACGTATAGGCATTGCTTTTCAAAATCCTATTCTTGAGTCGTTTCTAAGACTTTACTGTTCCTCTGAAATTCTCATTATTTGTCTCTAATTTTGAAATACTAATACTGCAGGTGCTCTTTGAATGACTTGAGAATACCTAACCCAATGGGAGGAGTAACGAAGCGGAGCACATCGAGCCTCCTTTTGCTAGGGACTATCACTGTTCGCCATTTAACCACCTCCCGTCTGTGAGCTTGACAGACTGCATAGACTTGTATGTTGCTATGACGCTCGAGGCTCTGCCACAGGATGCCAAGCACCCGCAGGATCACCCCTGCTGGGCAGTGTCCTCCGGAGCTTCCAGACTAAGACAGACGGGCCACAAAGAAGGAATAGACTGTCACATTTTAGGGCATGACCTTTCAGTACACTTGTCATGGATTGTTTTGGATTCACAAGGACTTGTTTTGCTATTTTACTTCCTTGGCACACTAAAAAAAATTGAAAATGTATCTCTTCAAAGACAAGAAGAATTTAAAAGGTGGTGTCATTGTTCAAAGGGTCACAACATCTTAACTAGGAAATATAATCATGCTCTCCCTCAGATGTCTACTCTTTTGAGACATGTGAAAAGAAAGCGATGTGATGACCTATATTTATGCACCGTCCTTTAGTAACTGCCCTTGTGTACTAAATGGCATCTTGTTTAATGTGAATCATAATTCAGTTACTAATGGCGTTATGAAGCAACGCCTAGGAGCAGGCAGGCACTCTAACACACTTTCCCTTGTTTTTTCTTACTTCCTAATGATGAAGTGTTTCACTTACTGCAAGCGCATTTCAGAGTGCAGAGCTCTCTAATCCCTGAGTTCATTTCTGTATATATTTACTCAACAGCATCTTGGTGATAGAAAGTGCTCAATAAACATTTGTCAGATAGGAGAAGAATGAATGGAACATACTGCTTAAATATACCAAATGACACATTATTAATAACTACACTGGAATTCTTAAAAGTAGCTGGTACAGGAACAAATGTAAGCCTTTTATTCACAGCAAAGCCTGAAAGATGAATAGCTAGTACAAGCAATGTGTGATTTATTCATACTCACTAGTGGGAGATTTATAGGCATTTATTAACCTACTCGAGTTCCCAGTCCTTTGTAGGCTAGTCTTTTATCATGATTAGCTATGTTGTGACTCTACATTAAATAACAGGTTGTCTGTGCTGAAATATGCAAAAATATGAAGACCGAAAGCCAAATTATTATGCAAGTTCAGAGTTCCAACTATCACACAGCTAGATCTCTGCTTAAGTATGTTAAAATACTAAGACATATACATGTACACAAAAGCAAATTACTATTATTTTTTTCAGACCTGGAACCCATGGACTTATAAGAATAGGGTGGAATTGTATGTTGTCGTACAATAAGAATTCCTCTGCTCGTGTGGCCATTCAGAAAGGAAGAATCGAATCTGCCTTTGTTCTGTGGTGGAGCCCCTTGGATCCTTCCACGGAGCAAACACCATCAAAGCAAGTCACTGCTTAGGTTGATTCTTCTCACTCAACTTCCATCAATTGACTAGAAAGTCAAATGTCAGTGGGTTGCAATGCCCTCTCCCGCATCAGGATTTTAGTATCATTACAGAGAGACCTCTGAGATCTGATGGAGTATCAACACAAGCATGATTTGAAACTGTAGCTCAGCCTTGGACTTCCCACTGAAGTCTTTCTAAAAGTCCCTGGTGTCCCGGCTGAAGCAATTCTTAGAGCCAGAGAAAAGAGATAAAGGAAGAAGAATCCCCATTGTCTTTCTACTCTATGGCATAGGCCGCCATCATATGAACACGGCTTTATCCAACGTAAAGGAAAGTGATCTAGGATGTGCCGTAAACTTTACAGAAACTTACTGTTACAGATAACATTTTTCCTAAACTAGGACAGTTGCCCACTCTGTGCAGCAAGTCCTTTGAGTGGACAGAGGCTGTCACCAAAGCCTGAGCTTTGGGGGCATCTTGCAAGTTTATAAAAACACAATTTATTTCTCCATGCCATCTTACAAAGTAGCACAAAATCAAGTTTTATAATAGGAATGGAAAAGAAAAAACGTTGCAATTTTCCACGCTGCATGATTCAGAATAATTAATTTAATACCTGTGTCATATGCGCAGAGTAAATAAAGAGAAAGAAAGGGGTGCACGTAGATCTGATCACTGAAGCATACTCAATTGCAAGGGAAAACAAATTACCAGGGCAGTGCTAGAAATAAAAGCTAGGTGGGAAATATTTTTCAGATGTTAATTTGATTCTTCTATTGAGCCTTAAAGTTGCAGTGTCTAAAAGCACACTGTTTATCTCCATTCATTTTTTATTTTTAGCTGTTACGTAACCTTATGTCCCCCAAAACCAATTATACAGCTTCCTGGCCTCTACAGAGACATTCCCTTAAGTAGTTCTCTACTGAGACTATACAAGCACGATGATTTCATTTGCACCACCTTCTTGGAGAGTGTTTCATCATCAGAGGTGTTAAAAAAAGTGGATTGAAATTCATCAGCTGGGCCAGAATCAAGATAAGATGCAATTTTCATTGGGCACCATTACAGTCTCAGGAGGGTGGTTCAAAAGAAGCATGGGTCAAGATCTTAACTGAACAGACATCTTAGAGGAGTGTTTCCTTGGTCCTATCTCAGTCTGCATACTGCCAACCAAAGATAAATTCTGCCCCTCAATCCCACATCATGACATAGCCTCGCTGTAATACGAGTGAATGATTCTTCTCATTGTAGGGACAGATATAAAAGGTCAGATGAAATTTAAACTTTGTCTACATCGCCCTGGGTCTTTAGTCTTCCATCTGCTCAATATTTAAAACACGCTCTATCATTAAGACTTGAATCGGCATTAGCACAGATAGAGGCCTGAGGTCTCGTCCTCTCCGTGGGTGTGAGCACAGTGGCTTACCGACAGTGTTTGTGGGATCCAGTCAGGGTCTCAATCACAAAGCACTCCCCATCGTTGAGGCAGTACGCAAGGTCCTTGTCTCGGCAGGGCTTGAAGTGCTCTGAGCGCTCTGTGGAATATGTCGTTGTATCTGTCAAGGAAAGCACCGGAAAAATGCTGTCAGCAGTGCGCCTGGATGCCAGCAACCTAGTCTCAGGCCTATTCGGTCCTACTCCCAGGTGTGGAGACCTTTGCGTGTCCTCTGACCGTGGGGCATTTAGACAAAGGGAAGGGACCCCGTGGTCCAAGAGGAGCTCGATCAACCAATGCATTCTGTTGCCTTATAGCCACACTCACTTTAACCATTGCAGTAACTGCAGAGCAGTCTCTTCTTGGACACATTATCAGGGAAAGCAGAATGAGACAGGAACCAAACATCCTAAATTATTTGAGTTTTAATCAATATATTACATGAAGATGGAAACACTCTTGCCCGTATTGTTGCCAAATGTCACTACAAAGCCCATACATGTCTCTTGTGATTGATTTGTGCTGTTCTATAACTGAGACAATTATTATTTAATTGTTCTTCTTTTAATATGATATAATTAAAATGCAAATGTTCAGAATACTGAAATTGACTCTCAACTGTGAAGAATGGTTCTAGCAAGTATTTAACAAATTAGTGTCATCAGAAAATACTTTTTAAAAAGTCAATTTAAAAAATCATAATTATTTAACTTTTTTAATTAAGCTACATGTCTATATCTGCCTTCCAGAGAGGAAACTAAGTATATGTACGTGCTATCTACAGAAATGATAGTACTGTTATAACATTTAGACATAACTCTAAGTTTTTAGCAACTGACATATTAGTACCAATTCCACTGTCATATGAAAGGAAAATTATATTCCAAAAGTCAAAGGTCCATATATTTTTCAGCAGTTTAAGACCTTTAAGTTTTATTTTCAATAAATCTAGATTATTATAATGTTCAACAGCACAAAATATGATAGTAGCTTCCTAACTGGAGGCTGCCATGAGCTTCTTCCTACTCTTTATGCAAACACAAGGAGGCCTTCCTTACCTCCTAGCAAGAAAATGTACTCCTTCCTTTTACATGTAAAATTCCATCCCCAAGGGAATAGCTCAAATTCTTCTTAAAACACGTAAGCACTTTAACTGTTTCAAATTTTGTCTGACTGCCTAATCTGGTCTCACACTCTAAACACTCTAAACTTTAATTTCCAAGTATCATTCTATTTCCCCCAATGCCAAGAACCATCACACCATGTCTTGTTACATCACTTATATCCCCTGTCCCTCACCCCACCCCCCTTTTTTTTAACTGGACATCCCTATGGAATTCTCCAGTGTTTTGGTCATCTTCCCCTTCAATATCCTTATCCTTGATTATAAATGCATACCAAAGTTTCCACAGGCTACAAGTGACTCCTTATTCCCTTCCATGTTTACGCAATCCTGTAGGGACTTAGTTCTTTGAGGGCAGACATTGAACTTTAACCACATTATCAAGCAAAGATGTCTTCAGCAAATGTCATCCGCTGACATCACTGTAAGTACTTTGAAGGAAGATAGGATCCTTGGGGATAGCGTCACAATCTAATAAAACATCTTTTATAGAACAGGCTTGAGAGAAACTCACAATAGTGTGGTCTTAATAAACGTGCTTGTGTCAACAGTGGTGCACATGAAAACACATTGTCTCTAGATTCACATAGACCACCCGCTTACTCTCATAGACTATTTATATACCGTGACCATGAAAATCCCCCGCTTCTAGTCTCCCTCTTGGTGGTACAAGGGAACCTATTTTATGTTTCCCATTCGAGATTATCTCCTGGTTAATACTGTGGCACCAAATAAAGGGCCCGCAAGACTGACACATGTTCTATTTCCAAGAGATTTCTTCTGTAGTGAAGCTCTGTTCTTCAAGAGCGAATGTAATAAAAAGTCACACAGAGTATGTTTTTATTTCCATAGGAAATATTTCAAATCCAAGAGCACAGAGGGAAAACAGTCCATCTTAAAGGCCACAAAGAAGATGACTATGCTAAGTGTCAAAGTCTATTAATTCATGATCTGTTAGTTAACTTTTCCTTTAATTCCTTATTTTTTATTTATTGGTGTTCACTGATCATTCATCTAAGAACAGCTTTTCATGAACATAACCTACAACATAAAAAGTGGGAGCCTTATTTTATAATCAGGGTCTTGGTCAAGCTAGAGATTCCAAGAGCAAGACAATGGTCAAGCAATTACACTCAATTACTTTCCATCTGACAACCAGTCTCTAGCGGTTACCACCGTTTTGCAGATTGCACTGCTGCTCATATTTCCATCATATTAGCACATTGCAAACGATGTGAGATAAGAGAAAATGTGTCTGGAGAGGTCAGAGGTGAGAAGACGCACAGACACCAGGCTGAGCATGAAGGTTTTCCCATCTAACCAAAGGGGAAACTGATTTCAAGGATCTGCATGTGACCTCCTCCCTGGGGATGGGCAACAGAAAAGTGGGTGAAGGGGGACGCTGGGCAGCGTAAGATATGATAAAATTATAATTTATAAATTATCATGGGTTCATGAGGGTTCATGAAGGGGAGTTTGGCGGGGGGGGGGAGGAGAAAAATGAGGAGTTGATTCCAGGAGCCCAAACAGGAAATGAAAGTTTTGAGAATGAGGGCAATGAATGTATAAGTGTGCTTTACATGACTGATGTATGTGTGGATTGTGATAAGAGTTGTATGAGCCTCAATAAAATGATTAAAAACAAAATCACAAAATAATTTTAAATATACATGTGTCAATCCCTCACAATAACTTGACTAGATCTAAAGGAAATATCCTTATGTGATCATTTCAAATAACCTAATGATATAATAAATAATAGTACAATGCCACTTTTCAACTTCCAACGGGTTAGAACACGACAATTATTAATACACTTGAAATCTTTGAATTTCTCTAAAATTCTATTTCACTACAAATATTCATATAATGCCATTGGTTTAAACTCTGAGTAGTTTTGACAAGACTAAATAAAATTCCTTTGTTTTCACTTCTGGCCCATTTTATCTTTTTTTCTGTCAGATTTTAAGGTGGTAACATAATAAAATATTTTCTAAAACCTGAATCTCACATGAACTCTTATGGAGTAGGCACTGCTTCCCATTTTGAAACTGAGGCTCAGAATAATAAAGTAATTTTCCCCGGGACAAACAATCAGGCAGCACACCAGGATGTAATGATAGGGCTTATGTTTCTAACGTTAGGGTCTCGCCTTGTTATAGATGTCATCCGGCTATGACATCCTGCCTGTTATATACATCATCCTGGTACCATGCTCCATGAGGTAAAATAATTCAATGGACATCAAAATCTCCAGTCCACTGATACATTGATTAATTTTGAGGTGAGGAAATCTCTTCTTAAAAGGCTAGAATGGTTAGTATTTTAGGCCATATGGTCACAATGGAACTGTTCTCTCTAGTGTGAAAGCAGCCACAAGCAAACTCTAGCAAATGTGAATGACTTATATCAATACGATTTCAAAAATAGGAGGCAGGCTGAAGTTGGCCTGCAATCTGTAGTTTACCCAGGCAACCGATGTTTAATTCTTTTATTTAAGTTTTTATTTTTTCATAAAATGGTCAGGATATCCCCTAGTGCAATGGTCTTTTAGAAGTCACACGCTATTAAGAGTGAGCTGGACGCAATCATTGATCTGCAATAATGATCCCTCTCTTATGCATGGCCAGGCTCCTTTGCTCTGCAGCATGTGAGACAAGCATGTTCTCTTTGCCTGAGTCTGTCCTTGACAGAGTCCTGTGACCTAAAGCGACGCATACTGATCTTACAACAGGTTAATAAGGCAGGCTTTCCTGAAATGGTTTTGGATCATCCAGACAAAGAATATCCTCAGGCAAAGGTCTTGCTGCCATGCTCTCTTCTCTGCATTCTCTTCCTGCTTTGAGATTGTTTATTGAGGAAGCGATACCTAGATGCAACTGCTTTGCAATCGTGAATAGCAATCTGACACGTGCAAGGTCATCTTCCTCAAGATGGAGAAATGCTGCATCTGTAACAAAACCACGAGAGCTCATGCTCTGTGATCGCCTTGCTGGAGTTTGGATGTATGAGTAATATGAATGTTGTGTGGAAGTTACCGTTAGTCAGGTTTTCTATTACTTAAAATCAACCATCGTCTAATAAAGAGACGATGATCATTTTGGATGATGCGATCCTATATCTGTACAATATGGGAACCAACATTTTTTGGGGGGAATAAAATTTTCCACTTGGTCCTTGTAGAAAGCAATAAAAAAATAGGAGGATCTAATTCAGGCTCTAGTTATCCCAAACATCTTGTGGAAGGAGTGGGGCTGGGGCAAGGTCTTAAGTGTGTGTGGTTTAATAGGAATAGCAAGAGGCTTCTACAAGGGGAGATCAAGCTTATAGAAGAAATGAAAGAAGGAATAAAATAAAATAAATAAATACATTAGCGAAGGAGGGAGGACAATAATGAGGCACATGAGTAGACTTTCAATACATTCTCCACATTTATGGCTAACAATTGTCCTATTCATCAGGTAATTTTTATTCCACAATTGACTTTAGAAGTTAATAATTGGCTGATTTAAACGCAAGAATTTCAGGATTAACAAAATACTTGTATAGACCCAAGAAATATTGGGATCCGGTCTCTGAGAAAGCAGGTTTTTGGTGGGGGCAATGTAAATGAAACATGTTACCGCGCATTCATGCCCCCTGTAGACTCTGCCTTTTTCCCCCACAGACACACGGGAAGGAACACAGTGGGAGACTGAGTTATAAAATATTTAATGATCAAGAAAAAATGTCAGAAGAATGCAGTTGTGGTTGAAAGGGGAACAAACTCAGCCGGCAAGAGCCAAAGATTGCAGTCTCCCTGCTGCCAGAGATCAGACAATTGTTCACTTTCCTTGCATGCGAGAAATGGGGAGTGTTGGGTAAGGAATTTAAAAGTTCAATTGAGTCCTGGATACTGCTGAGAAGACTGGCAGTTTGCGATATACCTCAGAGCTGTTGATTTCCACAGAAATGGCAGAAAGAGCGCTAGGGAGATTTTCCTGACATAACTGCCACCGTCCTTGTTCTCTGTAAGAATGGTTTATTGGGTTTGGGGGGAAGGTTTACATAGCCATTTGGGTTCCCGTTCAACAATTTTTACACTCGTGGCTCCCTGCTGTGACGCAGGTTACATTCTTGAAACGTGTCAACAGCCTCCTTATTTTGGTTACCACCTTCCGTTTTGAAAGTTTTCTTTTATCAATTCTATTTCAGCTGAAATGAATTTGCACTGGACATCAGTGGTTCCATGAAGACGCCTTTATGTTGGAATGAGGGATTATGTCTTCAGGTTGAGTTCCCTTCTGCGCTCACTGAGGTGTATGTGCCAACTGCTTGCCACTCTCCTCGTGAAACTCGCAGCTCCTCTTACTGGTGCATCCAGTGCATGCAGCCTCTCACTGCTTCCCATTTCACTCGACTGAAACAGTCTAGTCCATGTGCCCAACAGGATTTAAAGATCAAATACTGATAAAAAAAAAAAACCCTGCTTGAACTCTTAGCAGTGTCCAACCCTCTTAACCATTCCCACCTACTTGAAATCAGTATTTTCTTGGCTTCTTGTTATCACAGATTGCTGGGTTTTGGATTTGGCCAATTAAATGCCAGCTAGCCTATACTTAAGTGCTAGATTGCTTAAATCTTAGGTCTCAAATAACTCCTCATGCATACTCAGCACGGAGCTAATTTTATTTAGATATACATTTCTGAACTTAAAATAATGCTATGTAAAGACACTCTTAGTTGTTATCCTAAGTCTTGCTCATGTAGCAGTTTAGACTTACAGTGCTGAAGTCATTTATGAGAGTCACATTGCTCTTAACAATTGACTTCTGGACTGAAAACTGTGCAACATGCCGAATTCCCCTATGCTTTTTCTCATTCTTAGTTACTTAAAAGTTGTTTTGCTTTTGTTCTTTCCTTAGGTGAAAGCTTCTACAAGCATGGTCTTCAAATCAAGAGCATTAGCATCATTTGGGAGCCCACTAGAAATTCGAATTGATGGACAGACCCCGAAATGAGACTGTATGAGCCATCCCGGAGGTGGGCATTAGGAAGCTGTTTGATCAAGTTCAGAGTATCATCCGTATGCTCCATATGCCCTGAGAGTCACTTTCCCCAAGATATATATATATATATAATCTGTTAGCATCTCATACCAATAGCTATCAAATTTACATGGATAGCCCACACATTTTCCTGATGTCTACGCAATCTACCTTTCCTTCCTGATGACCATTCCAAGGGAAACTCAAAATTAAAATAATTTAATAATAATAAAAGAAAGCTCTTCTTCATTCAGAATTCCCTGTCTCAGTGAATGTCACAGAATCAACCCAATTGTGCAGGATACCCGAGGTGATGATGGTTGCTTCTATGTGTCTATGTGGCTAAACTGCAGTAGCCAACTATTTTATTAAATACCAATCTAGGTGTTGCTCTTCAGGCACTTTATGGATGTGGTTAATATGGGCAATCGGCTTATTTAAAAGTTATGAGACAAACCTCAGTAATGTGGATGGGTGTCATTGAATCAGTTCAAGGTCTTAAGAAAAAAATGACTTTACCAGTTTCACTTCAACAGAGCACAATCAATTCCCACTTTAGGATGCCAATTTGCCCTGCAGTTTCACACTTGTCAGCTCCCACAATAGTGTGAGCCAATTCCTTAAAATAAAATCCATAAATAAGTAACCCTATAATATGCTACACCATGCATGTAAATATATTACAATATCATCAAATGATTCATATACCCACATCAAACTAACACTTTTGTTGTGGAATTCATTCCAACTCATATCCTTTCTATCTTTGGTTTGATGTCAAGTGTAGCCTCTCTTCTGATTGGTCCTCCCTCCAGTTGGGTCAAAGGCCTTAATCCCATTGCTTTTATGTATCTCTTTGTCCTTTCTTCTCTCAGGCAAAGAATTTACACTCCTAGCTTTGAACCACAGACAAGGTATAGGCGTTGAATCACAATCATTAAGTTGGTTTCAAAGTTTAACAAAAATGAGTGCCACCCTACGCGAGGTCCTCTGATTTGCTACTAGAAATAAAAACCAGGCCATTACGTGTGATTATTTTCTGCTGCTCTCACAGATTACATGCTTCTGAAAGAGCAGAACAAAGTATTTGTACCTTGTGTTCCTAGTACCTAGCCCATCACCTGCTACATAATAGTTATTCAATAGATACTTATTGGAATAATTTTCTCACATCAACTCTAAAGATTTTTGAGTTAAAAACTTTTAAATTACCAAAGAATATTATTTTTTTCAGTGAAAAAATGTGTAGGGTTGTTTAAAGGTGAGTTGAATATTCCCACAGCTTGAGTTAACCTAAAGAGAAAACTCAAAAGCCAAACTCACTGCTATCTGGAAGATTTCAAACACATAGAATCCCAATAATACAGAGTAGAGAGGCCTTGGTGGGTTTCAAAGATCATAAACCTTCTTGGGAAATGAAAGAATCCTCTTTCTCCCATGGAGTGGCTGGTGGATTCAAACTGCTGACCTTGTGGTTAGCAGTCCAGAGTGTTACCCACTATGCCACCAAGGCTCAACCTAAGGAGGAGAGAGTCACATTATGAATTAGATGCTTTCATGAAGTGGGAGCAATTAGTGACCGGGGTACTTAGATACTTACAGCTTCAAAAAGAATATGACCCTTTAAAAGTAATTGACCTGTCTTGAAATCTAACATAAAGGGGCATAATAAGGATATCAACAGGGTCCCGTCAAGATTCTCCAGAGCAGACAGGCCTTGGGTAACAAACATGAGGACTGTTGTTAACATCGAGGTCAGATACTTGAAGAGATTTTCATGAGATTTCACTATAGACTTAAATTCCACAATAATCCTTCTTTGGCATTGATGTATGTATATGTATGGATTGTGGTAAGAGTTGTTTGAGTCCCTAATAAAATGTAAAAGAAGAAAAGAGAAAAAAATGATTAGGGCAAAGACTGTACAGATGTGCTTTATACAATTGATGTATGTATATGTATGAACTGTGAAAAGAATTGTATCAGCCCCAATAAATTGTTAAAAAAATAATAATCCTTCTTTGGCAACCATTCTCACTAAACAATCTTCCAGGAACGCATTCCACACATAGAAATATCTTTTAAGCAGGGTGATGCCACAAAGGGAAACGTTCATTTCTGTGACAACCTCATGAGTCAGAGTACCATTTTTTTCATGTAAGTTATAGGGGGTAAAATTCCCTTGCATGGAATGCTCTGTTCTACTAAATTGGCATTCCATGATGCACACTGTCCTCACACAATTGCTGAAGAAAAATGTGCGCATAAACAAATGTGGTGAAGAAAACTAATGGTGCCCGGCTATCAAAAAAATATAGCATATGGGGTCTTAAAGGCTAGAAGATAATCAAGCAGTCATCTAACTCAGAAGCAACAAAGCCCACATGGAAGAAGCATGCCAGCCTGTGTGGCCACTAGGTGTCAAAGGGACCAGGTATCAGGCATCAAAGAACAAAAAAAAAATATATCAGCGGGTGCCCACCTTCCAGACATGACCACTGAAGACAAATGTGTGCATAAGAAAATGTGGTGAAGACAGCTGATGGTGCCTGGCTCTCAAAAGATATAGTGTCTGGGGTCCTAAAGACTTGAAGGTAAACTAGCGGCCATCTAGCTCAGAAGAAACTAAGTCCACAGAGAAGAAGCACACCCGCCTGTGTGACCACGAGGTGTCAAAAGGATCAGGTATCAGGCATCAAAGAACAAAAAATCATTTATTGTAAATGAGGGTGAGTGCAAAGTAGAGACCCAAAGGCTATCTGTAGACAACTGGACACCCCCTTACAGAAGGGTTGTAGGGAGGAGACAAGCCAGTCAGGGTGCAGGGTATCAACGATGAAGCATACAACTTTCCTCTAGTTCTTAAATGCTTCCTCCCTCCACTATTATGATCCCAATTCTACCTTACAAATCTGGCTAGACCAGAGGATGTACATTGGTACAGATAGCAACTGGAAACACAGGGAATCCAGGACAGATGATCCTTTCAGGATCAGTGGTGACAGTGGCGATGCTGGGAGGGTGGAGTGAAGGTGGGGTAGAAAGGGGGAACCAATTACAAGGATCTACATATAACCTCCTCTGTAGGGGATGGACAACAGAAAGTGGGTGAAGGGAGACATTGGACAGTATAAGATATGGAAAAATAAAAATGTATAAATTATCAAGGTTCATGAGAGAGGGGGAAGTGGGGAGGGAGTGGGGGGAAATGAGGAGCTAATATTAAGGGCTCAAGTAGAAAGCAAATATTTTGAGAATAATGACGGCAACAAATGTACAAATGTGCTTGACACAATGGATGTATATATGGATTGTGATAAGAATTGTATGAGCCCCCAATAAAATGTTTTTTAATTCTCTTGCATATGTAGCAATAACCTATAGTCCGAATTCTCTGTTTTCATAATTATCTTCCCCACATTCCAAAATAGTTGCAATCACCTGGACAGCACTCTGTGCTCAAAATACCATCATGCCCTCATTAGCCAAGAGGAAGTTTACTTGCTAGCCTATTCCTCAAAGTGACATAAGACAAACAGAAAATGCTTGTGCTTTCACTTTTCCATTTCCCTCTCAGACCCCTTTGATTCCAATAATACTGGAACAAACAAGCGCTCCATGACACTGACATCATTGAAAATCATCATGGCTTAAAATATACTGTTGCTTCTACCTAGAGTAAACAGCATATATCCCTCTGTTAAATAAAGACCTATGAAAAATGTCAGTTTCTACCAAAGTAGCATTAGAATTAGCTTGCAGTGTTCTGAACTCCAGGAACATTTTATTCCCATATCTAGAACTGTGATAATCAGTCAATTTCCATTTAACGTCTGCATTTCTGCTTCTTTGCCCTCATCGCAAATAAGCATTTGAATTCCTCTTGTAGGCAAAGCTATCTCTGTGGCCCCACACTGAAGCCAGCTAATGACATAAAGAAAATATTGAGTGTGTGTTTTCTTAATAAATATCATGATACTGTGCTTCCCCAAAAGTAAGACATGCCCCCAAAATAAGACCTACTTTCAGTTTTGCCTCTTGCCAAAATATAATGTATCCCCCGGAAAATAAGAGCTCAGTGAAAATAAGCACCCCCAAAGCTATTGTAACTCTGGACTCTGGACCAGAGCAGTGGGCGCCTCCACGCAGCTCACTGTTGGCTGCAGCTCAGCCAGAGCAGACAGGAAGTACGAGGTCTCTTTTAATAAAACAATAAACAATAAATGTGTATCGTATTCATTTTCATGGAAAAATAAGATATCCGCTGAATATAAGACCTAGTGCATCTTTGGGAGCAAAAATTAATATAAGACACTGTCTTATTTTCGGGAAAACAGGGTAGTTGCAACAGTGATGATATCGACATCATATGCACACAAGCATTTGAGCATGAAAAGAAAATCGCCTCCATGCCACCACTCCCTATATTAGCTTGACCAAGAAGAATGTTTTGGATAACAAATGGCAGAACACAGTTGGGGCTGAGTGCTTACATGCAATTGTTATTTTATTGATGTCCATGGACACCTTGAAAAAAATAAACAGGCTAATTTTTATCTATTTTTGGCCAGCAGTTGGACGTTTGTTTCTTCAAGCATGCCCTTCCAGAGTACAATGTCTTACCTGTGAAATAGGTGCACTGCTGATATTCAAATGTTTGATGAGCAATAAGACCATGACAGGGATATCACCAAACGCAAAACAAACTCACTGCTATCGAGTCAAGATTAACTCACAGGCACCCCGTAGGTCAGAGCAGAACTGCCCTGTGCGTTTCAGAGACTATCACTGTTTACAGGAATAGAAAGCCCCGTTTTTCTCTACCTGAGATGCTAGTGGTTTTGAAATGCCAACCTTGGAAATCACAACCCAACTCGTAACCACCATGCCACCATGCATCCTAATAGTAATAGTGATTAGATCCGCCTGGAGTGCTGGTTGTCCTATTACTCACAGAAGAGTGGATAAACATGCCATGGGTACGCAAAGAGAGGCAGGCCCAACTGGGGTATCAGGGCAACTTCATATTCCGATGGAAGAAAGATGGGAAGAGTCTTTGAAGTGAGAATTTACCTTTCTTCTGCATTTTCATGGAAACCATGAGGTTTTCAATTCTGTTATGTCCTTATTTGTCATGGATTGGAAGCATTGTCTATAGTCCCATCCCCATCCTTTGGAATTTTGTCCATAAATCTGTATTTTTTGGGGAAAAAATCAATCAAGAAAAGTTTCCTATAAGAAACTGCCAAAGGACCTTCAAAGAGCACTCACTCTGGCTGACTATTAAAACTGTGAAACTAATATCAAACAAGCATGAAAGACAGCAAAATACATTTACAGTTCAAGTAAAAGGTCGATGTCTTCAGGCTGACGTGTGCCTCATGGCCATGTTAACTAGCATCCTGCATGACCCACAACAGAAGATAAAGAAATGTTAAGTTGGTTGTATAACTACAACTTCCTTAAAAATATTGCAAAAATAAGAAGTTCTTAAAAGGAGAAGAGAAAATGCCAAGATTCCACTAACGTATGATCTCCAAAAAGGCAACATGGAACAGCAGAATGACGCTTAAAGTAAGAAGATGACTTAGGAATGTAAAATCACAGTTTACAGCATTTGAACTGCACAATGATCTAACCAAACAGAGAAGGGAGAGGGAGAAGAGAAACAGGTGGAAAGGATGGAACTGGAGACCAAAGAAAACAATGGTGGAGGAGAAAGAGGACAGGAAGGACATTACCAGCAGCAGCAGCAGCAGCAAGAACAAGATGGGGAGGAGGCGTGGATGAAGTTTCCGCCGAACCCTGAATGTATCAGAGGGATGTGCACAGCCTTGCTATCCATCAGAGAGCATTGTAAAAGCTACCACAGCAGATTTAGTTTGGCTCAAATGCAGCATCAAATCAGTTCATCTCCCCTTTGACACATGCTTACATTGTTTCAGCTTTTAATATTTTCTGCTTTCTTTTTTATTAAGGTTTTTTTAAAATGTTTTGTCTAGCCATTGCTGTTGGTTAGTTTGTGTGCTTGCTTGCTTCTATTTTATATGATTTTCTGTTTATGAAATTCAGGATAGAAAGCACTTACAGACGGTCACAGGAGTGATAATTCCCTAGGGTCGCGGCATGAGAGGATGGGGGGAAATAGAGAGCTAACAACAATGAAAACAAGAAGAAACTATTCTGAAATTTATTGTCGTGATGATAGAAAAAATCTCCTGTGTATGATTGAATGATTAAATTGTATATATGCGAAGTATATGCGAATAAAGCTATTTAAACAAAAACCTTTTTTGTAACAAAAAGAGTTAGAAAAAGATGATGACAATGGTAATAACAAAAAAATTCTAATCTTAAAACATCATAAATCAAATGCAGTGTCAACCTATCAATTGCCACAATTGCTGTCAATAAGCAATCAAGTCATCTATCATTTTGACGATCTAAGGGTCCTAGAAATTGGCAATCAGGTTATGCAACATTACCTTCTTCTCTGAGACTTCTCCTACATCGTTCATGTTAGATTTCAGCAAAACCTCATCTTCCACAAGCCCATTCATCTGCTTCATGGTAACATGAATTTTATCTTAAGTACTCAAATGTAGTTGGGGAGATGTTTTGCCTTGATGGCATTACTATGTCTAACTAATACCTATGCCATACCTATGTCTAAAATAATACTTTGTAACATACGTTTAAAGATGTGGGTCTGCATTCCAATCTTATGACTCATTGGTAATTTGAACATGAAAACATTGACTAATTGAAAATATAGCAAAATCGGAAAAGCTGGGAAAACTAGAGCCTGAATGTAAAACTGATAGTTATTAAGCATCAGCTTGATTTCCCATTCAGTAATATCTCAGCATGATGTCTATTAGAACCTTTTCTTATCATGGGGGATCTTCGAGAAGACTCTAATGCACAGTAGCAGTTTCTGAGGATGGAAATGAGGAGCACCCTTCAGACACAGTAATACATGGGGCCACCTCCCAAGCCTATGTGCTACGCAGGTGCCCCATCCAAACTTGCTATGTACCACGTCATGGGGGCAACTGAGGTAGGACAACTCTGTTAATAAAAAGCAATGCTTGCTTATTTCTGAAGCTTATTTTAAGAATGTGTTGTGATGGTGTTTTCACATATAAAGAACATCTTTAATGGTCAGTTCAGGGATTTCTCAGTTGCTATTCTTTCATCTGTGTAGAGTATAGCAATACAGAGTGAAAAACCATCCACCAAGCCCCAGAAACATGTCAGGATGTCAAAAATGCATAGCCTTCAAGTCCTCCATCATCCAGATATAACAAACATAATGGAGTTTATTTTAAAGAAAATCATTTCATTGGGGGCTTGTACAACACTTATCCATACATACATACATTGTGTCCAGCACATTTGCACATTCATTGCCATCATCATTCTCAAAACATCTGCTTTCCACTCAAGTCCATGGCATCAGCTCCTCGTTTTTTCCCCTCCCTCTGATAATGGAGATTTTGATGCATTATTTTTAACAGTTTCTAGTTTATTTTGTCTTTTGCCAGAATTGAGAGTCAACTGTTTAATGCTCCATGCAGCTATAATATTTTACTGATCTTTGAAAATGAAGAGATGAGACTGATGGTTAGAGTATGTAAATATGGCACAAAGGAAAATTATTTGAATTTTGTTTGACTGTAGACCTAACCACATCCAGTTTCTTTCAGCATTTTCCTAATGTCTTAGAATGTTATTTATAAAATGTTAGAAGAACATCTCTGATATCTGTACTAGCTGAAGGACACAATAAATTATAGAAATTCAATAAATTTAAACTATTCCTTTTGTCCCTTGTTCTTTAAACATTTTTCTTTGCAAAGAAAGTTATCAAAAAGATCACTAAGCACAAAGAAAATTTTTCAATACCATTAGTCATTATGGAAAAGTCAGTCAAAACCATGATGAAATATCATATTCGAGGAACTAAGATAGATATAAAAGATCCATAATAATGTGCTTATTAGGGTGTGAAAAATTGCTTACCTCGCTGTGGAAAAATAAAATTACATAAGCATATGAATCAGAAATTCCATTCCTAGATATATACCAAAAGAATTAAGGCACATTCCTAAAAAATGTGTACATGAATGTTGATAGCAGTGTTATTCATAACTCACTGCCATCATGTTAATTCTGAGTTCAAGTTGAGCTGCTAACTCCAAGTTCAGCTTTTCAAATCTATCAGCTGCACTGTGGGGGAAAGATGAAACTTTATACTTCTGTACTTTATACTTGTATAAAAATTGACCATCATGGAGCATGATCCAGTCTATTCTAGAAGATCATTATGAGTTGGAATCATCTCCGTGGCAGTGGGTTGAGTTGAGTAAGGAGCCTGTCATTGAAGGCACTTGACTGCTATCTAACAGGCAGGATGTGCAAACCAACCATCCAGCCCACTTCACATTAAAAAGATATGGCAATCTGTGTTAGGAAAGACTTCAGGCTTAATCATCTTGTGGGCCAATTCTATTCTGTTCTGTTGGTTACTTTTCTATAACTTGGAATTGATCCAGACTTGCTTTGTGTTAATGGTTGGGAAAGGATCCCTGATAAAATGTTGGTGGTTCACACCCACCTGCTCATTTTTTGGGTTAAAGGCCAATCATCTGTTTTTGGCGAAGATTATGATGAAGAACACTCTGTGAAGCAAGTCTCCTGTGTTACATGGACTAGCTATAAATCAAATGGACTTGATGTCCTCCAATATTGATTGGATCAGTGATTGGATCATGAGATTGTTCCTCTTTTGCCTTGGCTAAGTTGTCTTCCAATTACTTTATGAAGTAGTTACACCCTCAGAAGCCACTGAAGTTTGACAAGGGTCAGGCTATTTTTTCTCTTTTCTGATACTGGAAATATATGCCTATCTTTTCTTTCTGGTGTGCTTTTTCTTTGCATACACCTAATAAAATGAATTGTTTACCTACCCCAGTGCACATGCTTAACCAAGAATCAGATTTAGTTCACATGATACCAAAATTCAAATAACCTATTACCGTTAATTACAATTTGACTCATGTAGGGTTTCTGAGACTCCAAATCTTTATGAAAACAGCCTCCCCTTTCTGCAATGGAGCAGCTGGTGGGTTTGAAGCAATTACTTTGGGGTTAGCAGTACAACATATAACGCAAAATGCCATCAGATTTTGCTCAGGGCACAATCCAGGTTTCCATGAGTTTGTTTTTTTGTTTGCTTGTTTTCAATTTCTTTTGTGCTTAGAGCCAAATTAATTTGTTTACACAAAGTTGATGCTATCTTCAAGCCACAACAAGGTAAGTTAGTGGGAGAGAGATAAAGAGTTGAGTTAGTGTGAGAGGGATAAAATGTAGTCACAAGTCTAAAGTAGTTGCCATCTGGACCTTTAAAACAAACTTTTCTAATCCTTGCGACAAAGGAGTGGTGATGGTGGCATGCTTGTAAATTATATATATATATATATATATATATATATATATATATATATATATATGATTTGCTTGAAATATTTGAAATGCTTAACATTGATTACATATAGTACTTCAGTATTAAAGAAGAAAAAAATATTGCTACTGGGATTTGAAATCAGGCATGCTATGCTTAATTTCAAACAAGAGGCTTGAATATGTTTCTGCAATCAGTGGTTGGCCAGGGGCAATTTCTTTTTGTAGTAGAGTTTCCTAACTCTCATTAGGAATCTCATAGTATCCTCTTAAAAATGGGTAGTCTTTATGTCGGGATACGTTATCTTGAGGACAGGGCTAATATTACATTACAGTTGGATTTGAAACATCATCTCATAGAAATGATAACGCCCCTAAGTTTGAGGTGGATCCAGTAATTTGAGAAAGGTCAAGAGAACTGAAAGATAAGGCAAAAGAGGAAAGAGAACCACCCACAGGAAGGAAGCAGTCTGGAAGCTGGTGGAAGAAGACTGTGATAGTTATGGTTTATTGTGCCAATCTGGCTAATGAACATGTGGGATTCATTGAAGGGCAGTTTAATTGAAGGACAGAGAGATAAATGGCTCAGCGAGCCTCCCCTTTCTTGTCTCTTGTTCTGCTTTTTTAACATTTTATTAGGGGCTCATACAACTCTTATCACAATCCATACATATACATACGTCAATTGTATAAAGCACATCCATACATTCTTTGCCCTAATCATTTTCAAAGCATTTGCTCTCCACTTAAGCCCTGTGCATCAGGTCCTCATTTTTTTCCCTCCCTCCCCGCTCCCCCTCCTTCATGAGCCCTTGATAATTTATAGATTATTATTTTGTCATATCTTGCCCTATCCGGCGTCTCCCTTGACCCTCTTCTCTGTTGTCTGTCCCCCAGGGAGGAGGTCACATGTAGATCCTTGTAATCAGTTCCCCCTTTCCAAACCACTCACCCTCTACTCTCCCAGTATCGCCCCTCACACCCCTGATCCTGAAGGTATCATCCACCCTGGATTCCCTGTGCCTCTAGCTCCTATACGCACCATTGTACAACCTTTGCTCTATCCATACTTGCAAGGTAGAATTCAGATCATGGTAGCTGGGGTGGGGGGGAAGCATCCAGGATCTGGGGGAAAGCTGTATTCTTCATCAGTATTACATTGCACCCTGACTGACTTATCTCCCCCCCAGACCCCTGTGTGAGGGGATCTCCAGTGGCCAACAAATGGGCTTTGGGTCTCCACTCTGCACTTCCCCCTTCGTTCACTATGGTAAGATTTTTTTTTTTTATGATTATGCCTTATCCCTGATCCCTTTGGCACCTTGTGATCGCGCAGGCTGGTGTGCTTCTTCCATGTTGGCTTTGTTGCTTCTGAGGCCGCTTGTTCACCTTCAAGCCTTCAAGACCCCAGACACTATCTCTTTTGATAACTGGGCACCATCAGCTTTCTTCGCCACATTTGCTTATGCACCCATTTTCCTTGGCAATCATATCATGGAGGTGTGCAGCCAATGATATGATTTTTTGTTCTTTGATGCCTGATAACTGATCCCTTCAGGACCACGTGATCACACTGGCTGGTGTGTTCTTCCATGTGGGCTTTGTTGCTTCTGAGATAGATGGCCACTTGTTTATCTTCAAGCCTTTAAGACCCCAGACAAGATCTTTTTGATAGCCGGGCACCATCAGATTTCTTCACCACATTTACTTGTTCACCCGCTTTGGCTTCAGCAGTTGTGTCAGGAGGGTGAGCATCATAGAATGCCAATTTAGTAGAAGAAAGTATTCATGCATCGAGGGAGTGCTTGAGTAGAGGCCCAAGGCCCTTCTGCCACCTTAATACTAAACCTATAAATATAGACACATAGATCTATTTCCCCATCCTCATATATATATATTTGCATGTACATGTCTTTGTCTAGACCTCTATATATGCCATTTGCCTCCTAGCTCTTTCCTCTATTTCCCTTGACTTTCCTCCTGTCCCACTATCATGTTCCTTCCCCACCTGGTAGGCACATTGGTTGTGTTTTGTGAGTTTGAGGAGGACTTTGTAGATCAGTGTCGGCCATAATGGCTAATGTTGGACTTATGTGTTTGGACTGGACTGAGTTTGGACGCTTTCTTAATGTACCCTTACCTTTTATATTAAACTCTCTCTGTTGCATAAATGAGTTTCTACAGATTTGTTTTCTCTAGTCAACCCAAACTAACACAAAGATGGTAGCATCATTGATTTAATACCTACTGATGCTTTTAATCTCATATAGTTTGGCATTTTCCATTTTAACTAATCTATTTGGCCTATGTTAAATTTTGGCTCATTGAGTTTACGAAACCAAGTAGTTCAAATAATTGATCTTTTCATCAGTCATTTAAGCAAGATAAATGTTCATGAAGATGGTTTTAAAGAGTGAACCCTAACTGCGGACCTGTTTTAAATGTATCAATAGGATCTGATCAAAATGGTGGTTTCTGTGGTGATCTGCTGGGCAGTTAAATTCAATGCATAGAGGTCAGCTTAGTTTTCATGATTCCAAAGTGTATTCATGAGAGATTTTTTTCAGAAGGCAGAGCATGATCAGAAGGTTTCTTAGGAAGAAGATTGAGGTGAGCAAAGGGCCAAGCAAACTGTGCTGATTTATTGGTTTTCTTCAGGACAATTCAACTGCTCAGTACTTCAAGGATTGCAAGGGTTTTGTTCCAACCCTCATCTTGCCTCCTCAGGCTTCTTTTTGTGCCCTCACACTCAAAGGATATTCCAGAGTCACCCAATTTAAGTCCCTTGAGGATGCCGAGCTACTGTTTTGACTTGGTGTAAATTGAAGAGCACAGAAATCTCTGGGCAAGAGCTAGAGAGATAGAAACACTGCCTTCAGAAATTTACAGATTTGATGGAGGGTATGCTAAAAACACCTTCATCTTTTGATATTGTTGTTTAATATATGTCTATGATTGCACAGGGATACTTTTTGATTTACCTTCATCTATTTAAAATAAAAAATATGTGCAAGGTTGACATCATCCAAAAGTAAACAGCAGATTATAAAGCAAAACAGATTTAAATTTGATGGTGGCCCTGATAATTAAGTATCTGTATGATCTTCCGTCAGTTATTTCGCTTCTATTACCCTCACATTTCTTGTCTGTAAATGAAGCTAATGAAAGTAATTTCCAGTATCAATTAGAATGCTTTGGCTGAGAGTAAACAAACAAAAAAAAAACAACAACAAAAAACTCAAACTGACATGCACCAGAAGGAAAAGGCATGATATCATTTAAGAAAAATTCGTGTCAGGGATGTTTAAGTAAGTGGCTCAATTACATTCAGAGTCCACCAATCCTGAGCAGTCATCACTGGCTTGATCCTTCAGCTGGTTTCTCTCGGTCCCAAGGACCTGTCAAGATTCCGGGACTCACATCTGGATGTAATCTCTGTCAAAAGAGGGAGCCAATTGCACGCTCATTCATGTCTCATGGGATCAAATACCTTCCCATTAGCCAGTCTGCTGCAAGAGGATGAGCATGACCCTGAGAATTTTGCAAAGCGTAGGACAGGATGAAGAAGAGCAAACTTCTCATTTGAGCAAAGTGGAGGACTAGCAGAAGGGAAGACACTGAGGAGATCGAGTGATGGGTGTGGGGAGGTTTAATGGAAACACTCGTGTAGAATCATAAATGATAAATATTAACTACACCTTACAAGTCCAGCATCACCTCTTCATTGAAATTCCTGATGGTGTCTTTGAAAATGTAACCATTAATTCCAACTACATTTAGATTACTTTTTTGAAAAAGCCCTTTCAATGTATTTTATAGTTAGTTAAATTTTTTTTCATTTTATTGGGGGCTCTTACAGATCTTATCTATCTATATCTATCTATCTATCTATCTATCTATCTATCTATCTATCTATCTATCTATCTATCTATAGTGCCAAACATATCTGTGCATCTGTTGTCATCATCTTTTTCAAAACATTTTATTTCTATTTGAGCTCCCGGTGTCAGCTCCTCATTTTCCCCCTCCATTCCTATGTCCCCTTGGTAATTTATAAATTATTCTTTTTAAAATTTTCATGTCTTACACCAACCACTTTTATGGACACTCGTAGAAAAATTCATAATGATTGACTCACTATTTTCCAGAAAGAAGTCAAGTGGAAATCAATGCCACACACAGACTTCTTAGTGCTAATGTAATCTGTGTCAGTGTAATCTGTGTCCAACTCAGATTGATTAACAAGTGCTTCCACACCTAAAATGCCCCTCAGTGTGAAGTAACTGTGATGTGATTCATCGAGCTTTAATAATCCGCTATTTTCTTTACAAAATTACACACTGAGTGTCCAAAATTATTATAAGGAATCTGCCCTCCCTTGCCCATCTAGTTCTTACTTGACTCAGGCATAAACTTCTGGAACGATGACTTGCTCCTTCTCCGATATGTCTTGAGAACAGCCACTACACTGCAAATGCTAGCTTGCCTGGTTCTTTGATCCTCAGCAGAACTTGGGGGAAAATCCTTATATATAGCACATTCTTTGGGAAATAAATAATGCTTGATGGTAAATGGCACTGAGAATTCCAGGAGGCCTTGATTACCTCCTCCAGATAGATCATGGAAGACTTCTGCTTCTCATTCACCAAGTGTATAGGGCCACCTGTTTGTTTGTTTATTTGTTTTTTTCCCTAATTTCCTCTCACAGCACATTAAGTAAGATAGGATGATTGGAGAAATCCAACAATATTTTACCACCCTACGTGTTCAGGGTAACTTTTTTGACAGAGGGAAACAATGGATAGAATGAGATTTCACCCGAAAATAAGAGTTAATTAGGAGAGGGAGGGTCTGGGCGAGGAAGGACTACTTATATTCTGAAGTGTGTAAGGAGACTCCAGTAACCCAAATAATGGATATTTATTGAAAACAGTGCCAATGACAGAAATAAGCACAGGCATTGCCTAAGCTCTGGATACTGGCTAAGACAAGACAGGAAGAAAAGGCTCACGGAGGATCCACATCTTGACCAGAATGCTGTTTTCGCCTAATGCCACCACTTCACAGTATCTCTCTAATCTTGACCACTGAAACCTCATCCGTTTCCCCACGTACCAGTCACAGTCAGCATAGCTGTGTACTTTTCCTCAGTCCTCCCACCTGGCATTAGCCTTGACCTCCTCCTTGCTTCTTCAGCATTGCACGTGCGCTCCTTTTTAGAGCATGCATCACTCTGCCTCGTGGGGGGCGAGTTTAGTGGGCATCTGTCCTGGTGGCCACCCACTGGAGATACTTTGCAGTCCTTGAAGGCAGGGCCCATGTTTTCCTCATATTTCCTTTCTCCTTGCCACAATCCATCTAAACTGATGTAGCAGTAAAGGCAGGGACTTATCCTGACCCAGGGAGCTGTCTGAGTATATTCTTTCAATTATGCATCACTGCATGGCTGGAAACATCTTTGTAAACAGATTGTTTTCCTTATGCAAGTGAGATTTTCTTTTAAGAAAAAAAATATATATTCAAAACTCTGCCACTTCTTTCTGTGTAATTGCTTGTATAAATACAAAACATCCGTTTTTAATTCCAGACTATGAGGGTGAAGATGTTACACCAAATGTAAATATCCACAATTACTTAATGTCCTTGGGAAGACGTATATATTGTTCTACTGTAATTGTTTCAAGATAGCTGTGTTTGACATATAAGAGTTAGTCAATCTCTTTCTCTGTAGAACTATTTTGGCCTTCCTAAGCATTTAGGGATATATATACATATATATACATACATATACATACACACACACACACACATATCCTAAATGAACTGCACCAGAGCCATCAAAATTACGGGGATGATTATACTCATGTTACGTTAGTGTTGAGGGGGAAACAACATAGACTTCCCCTCTATATTACTTAGGAAGGACACTTTCTATGAGAACATGTGTATTATTTTAAAATCTAACAATTGTCTGCCTTCTAAAAGAAACACTCCACGTAGAAAAACAGAGGCTAGACCAGCCACAGATGAAGGGTTAAGGGTGATATGAAAGGATTTCTTCCATTGAACAGAAGGTTGGACAAGGTCGCCATTAAATTCCTTTCTAAATGGGTTTGTTAGTCAGTGAGAAGTTGTCTCTGGATTTAAGCTGCAAGGAGTAGTCAGCAAGTGACAGAGGAGAAATGGCTATGTCCCCAATCCTCTTATTTTACATGCCATTCGCCAGGCAGGTGGTGGTGTCACGATGTTACACAAATGCAAGGCGTAGGCTTCCAGGCTCAAACACAGCGTGTACCAAACACACTGACACAATGTCTTAGTCAAAAATTAGAGCTGTGAAAGCTGATTAATTCTGCATCCAACTGAAATTCCATTTCACAGTGAAGCAGTTACCCAGCTGCGAGAAGCTGGGCAATACGACTCCCAAGAAATCCATGTTCCCCTGCTATGTGAAACTTCCACAGGGTGACACATGTAAGAATATTGTTCTGATAAATCAAACCTCAAGCATTATAACTGCTGGGCCAACACTGCTCCTGTCAAGGTGCCATACTTGCCTCATGGCCAAGTCCAGCAGCATGGGCTTGCACACCCTTGCTTCCACTTATTCAGGCGCCTACTTCTTCCTCTGCTGCCCCAGTTTCAGCGTATGCAGGGTGCTGCAGCGGACTCCTGACCACAATCCATTATCAAGTGTTACTTAGAGATTACACGACCAAGTGGTCCCTGGATGGTGACTGTAGCGACCAATGCCATGTGAGCAGTCTGGGTGCCTAAGCAGGGGGACCAGTTAGTTATTGGCCTTTGAACACGTTCTTGTAGTTTGGATGAGTGTTTACAAGGAAAATTAGTTTTCCATTCGGCGATTCATACGTATTTTGTTTCTTGACATTAATTGTGATCCTATCAATTCAACCGTGAACTTCCCACTTCCTCCTTGGGCACCCCTCTTTGGTCATTGTCCATCCTTGGTCCTCCCTACCTTCTGAGCTTTAGTTGGGGGAAATGCTGCCCTGTTTCCTAGGTCTCAGTGGAGTGTGGAAGACATTCTTCCTTGGTATTATTATTTACTTTATAGACCTGTCTATTAGTTGACTTAAATTTGATTGCCAAAATAGGGTTAGTTCCAGACTTGAGGGGTGTCCAAAGGCCACGAACTCAAAGATTCCACCAGTCTCTATCAGACTAGTGAGAAACAAAGCAAACATGAAACTGCCATCCAATCAAGTCCAACTCACAGATGCCAAGGATTTCCAAGGCTATACATCGTGAGGGAGCAGGTACCTACATCTCTCTGCCTCAAAGTGGCTGGTGGGTGTGGTCCACCAAACTGTGGCTAACAGCACCACACTAAGCAGAGTTCCACTACGTTCTTTAAGATTTTGAGTATTTGTTCCCCCATTCACGGTGCAGGACATTGTATTGTGCTGCTGGCCAGAGAGTTGATAGTGGTAGCCAGGAACCATCGCCTTGTCCTGGCTTCAGGGGGCTCTGGTTCATGTGGTCCCTCAGTCCTGACTAACTATTTCTTTGCAGCTTTGATTTTCTTTAATCCAGATAAAAAGAGACCATTAATTGCATTTCAGATGATCACTTATAAACTTTTAAGTCTCTAGTACAGCGGTTCTCATCTGTGGGTTGCAACCCCTTTGGGGGTCGAACGACCCTTTCACAGGGGTTTGCCTGAGACCAGGGGAACACACATAAATATTTCACAATATAGAATTACATATTGTTTTGTGATTAATCACTATGCTTCAATTATGTCTAATTATGTTCAATTTTTAACAATGAAAATACATCCTGCTTATCAGATATTTACACTATGATTCATAACAGTAGCAATATTACAGTTATAAAGTAGCAATGAAAATAAATTTATGACTTGGGGTCACCACCACATGAGGAACTGTATGAAGGGGTTGCGGCATTAAGAAGGTTGAGCACCAATGCTCTAGTAGGATAGAGAACATTGTATTTGTGGATTAAATTAGGACCTTTTCTTTTTATTCAATGTTTCTCATTTATAAAGACCCATGGTTAAAGTAGTTCTTCCCAAATGGGTTTACTCTTAAAAAAATAAAAAGAGATTACAATATTTTCCTTTATCTAATAAGGTGAAGTGTAAATATTTCAGAAGGGTGTTTCAGAAGCATGTGTTCCAGTTCACTTGATTGATGGTTCCCATAGTTCCTGGATTTCATTGAAATGTGAGTCCCTCAGAAGGTTAGGAAATATGGGGTCAAGCCAAGCCCATGACTCTATAGCATAGCCTTATGCAAATAATGTGGTCTGGAAGGTATCACAGAACCAGTGACTTTTATAGAATTCAGAGACAGATAAAAATAGCACTCAACTTCAAAATGGCTCACTTTTAATTAAAAGTCTAGGACTGCTAGAAAATTATTTTTAGCTCCACACATGTGAGGCCATGAATTTGAAAAGAGGACAAGTGAAAATAGAGTAGGTGTCAGAAGTCAAGAAAAGGAAAAAGTGTGACTAAGACCAGGGACTTCTGATTCAGCCAGTGGCAGCAGCAGGGGTTTTGCCAAGTCTGAATTGGAAAAGAGTCAGAATCCTTCGTTCAGCAGAAACTAGAATTGGACCAAGTTTTGAGTCAAAAGAATATAGTTGCTTAAAATGAAAACCAAAGAATATGATGAAGAGATCAATCTTAACTAATCACAAGAATCAATAGACATGAAGCACAAACTGAAACTATTTACTAGAGAACACACATTGAAATCAGAGGAAGGGTACAATAATATGTTATATCTGGAGAGAGCTACCAAATAATTTTTTCAATCACACCTGCTTCAGGTCACCAGTAATGTCATATTAATGAACAATATAAATTATGCTAAGTCATTATTACGCTGTGATGCTAACTTGGGGTATATTTTCATTGATTATATTGGAAACCAGGGGGGGGGAGAGGGGGAAATGTAGCCAATGACAAAACATTTAAGTCAGCAGTTTAGAAAAGCCTCATATATCAAAAGGCTTTAAAAGATGAATAATTTTTGACCTAGTAATACTACTTGGAATATGAGAAAATTATCCTGAATATGAAATTGGAGTATGGAAAATAAATCTCTCTAATAATTTATATTGCCATATTCTTTACAGGACTATTATATTTTCATATAAACAACATATTGTATGGAATTTGCAAGCTACACAATCTCCTCTCACATTAATTTCTGATGCATGTGAGGTACATTGTTATATGTGCATGTTTTTTAGGTGGTCAAATTATTTATGAAAGTGAAGTAAATGGGATTTTTTCCTCCTCCTTGCTACCTGGAGAATTTTCTAATTTTTCTTTTACAGGCATTGTTTATTCTTATGACACTAAATGTGTTTTTTTTTTAAATTGGTCCTCAAAAGTACGATATTTATTGAATGGTGACAGAATGGTGTCAACATGTAGGTAGGAAAAGATCTCATTTGTGGAAAACATTTATGCTCAAATATTTTCGTTATAATCTTGAAATGTCAATGGGAAAATGAGAAAGAGGATCCTACAGAAGTAGCTATAAAATGCCTGCAAACAGTACAGGGAAATTGTGGTAGTTATATAATTGTCTATTTAAGGATTAAGTCTCCCTGTCAATCAGGTCATAGCCAACGAGGCTTTTGTGTGGGCATAACCTTCCCCTAAGGATCCTGGTAATTTCATATTTCCTCCTTGGAGGTGGAAGACTCTGCTTACACCCTGGGAGACAGCAGCAGACAAGACACATGGACCTACCCTGCTGCAGCCCTGGGTGTCGAAAGGCCATGCAGAGACCCCTGTCAGCGCTGAGACGTTTCCAAAGACACTGGATCCAAAGACTTTCTACCCGCTGGCCTGTGCTCATCTACATTCGGCGTCATTGCATGTGTTTCGTGAGTCTGAAGAGGACTTTCTAAATTGGGATCAGACATATGAGCTAATATCAGACTTATGGACTTGATCTGGGCTGGGTTTGGATATTTTCTCCATGTTCAATTGCTCTTATATATAAATATTTTTCTTATACACATATGCGTGTCCATGGATTTGTTTTTCTCGTCTACCCAGACTAACACAGGAATACTGCATGGTTAAAATCAGGAAAGGTAAATGTCATGGTCAGATCCTCTCACCACAATTCTTCCATCTGTATGCTGAACAAATCATCAGAGAATCTGGTTTATTTGAAGAAGAATGTGGCATTAGGATTGGATGAAGAGTTCATAACAGACTTCAATGCTGAAAGTGAGGGAGACATGAAGTATTGCTGATAAAGATCAAGGATTTCAACCACAACTATGGATTATGATTCAATGTAAAAAAAAAAGATCAACATGATCTCAATTCTACCTTACAAATCTGATAGACCAGAGGATGTACACTGGTACAGATCAGAGCTGGAAACACAGGGAATCCAGGAAAGATAAACCCCTCAGGACCAATAATGAGACCAGAGATACAAGGATGGTAAGGGGAAGGTGGGTAAAAAGGGGGAACAGAGGACTCCCAACCCGAGATGGTGGTTGAGGTCCCAAGTCCCTTTTGATTCAAAAGTAAACCCTGCACCAGGAATATAGTCCGTCCATTCCTATGCCCGTCCCCACTGTAACCTGAGCAAAGGACTTGCTAGGCAATTTCAGAGAACAATGTAATTGCGTTTGCTGAAGGGGTTTGCCTGCTGCTTAGGAAACTGAGCCCCAAGCGATCTTCAGAACAGAGATCTCGCACACCGCCCTCCCCGCAGTCACACACGGAGGGTTTTGCCCTTGTTGTGAGGCCCAAAACAATACCTACCGGAAAAGCCAACTCATAGCGGCCAGATGCGCCCAAGTTCATGATGACTTTCGCAACGTGAAAAACCTTTCTGAATTTACATAATCTACCGCGTCCCCGACTTTGCAACCATTCCCTGAGTGCTAACCAATCATTGAATTCTTTCCTCCGAAGTTCTTTGTAGAGATCACGTAATTGTCAACCAATCACTGATTTTTTTTTAAATGATCTCCCGTGTCTTATAAAAGCAGTCTGAACTGCCTTCTCCTTGGACCACTTAGTTCAGAGCCCACGAGCCCTGTGATCCCCAATTTACAAACCACCTTGCTTCTCAGTAAAAGCCCTTTGCTTCTTTCCAAAAAAAAAAAAGGGGGGGTGAACAGATCACAATGATCTACATACCCCCTCCCTGGGGGACAGACAACATTAAAATGGGTGAACAGAGACATTGGATAGTGTAAGATATGAAAAAATAATAATAATTTATAAATTATCAAGAGTTTGTGAGGGAAGGAGGGTGGGAAAGACAAGGTGAAAAATGAGGAGCTGAGACCAAGGGCTCAAATAGAAAGAAAATGTTTTCAGAATGATGAAGGCAACAAATGTACAAATGTGCTTGAAATAATGGATGGATGAATGGATTGTGATAAGAATTTTATGGACACCCATTAAATGATTCAAATAAAAGCAAGAAAATGATGAAGGCAACATATGTACAAGTTTGCTTAATATAATTGATTTATGGATTGTTATAATTTCTGTAAGAACCCCCAATGAAATTATTGGGAATTGTCAAGGATTTCATCTTTCTTGAATCGACAGTCAATGCTCATGGAAGCAAAATTCAAGAGATCAAAATGTATATTACATTAGGGAAATGTGCTGAATAAGACCTCTTTAGAACAATGAAAAGCTAGGTTGTTAATTTGAGGAGTCAGGTGTGCTTGACGTGACACGGCCTTCTCTTCACGTCAGATGCGTATGAAAGTTGGACACTGAATAAGGAAGACTGTAGAAGAATCGACGCACTTGAACTGTGGTGCTGGAAAAGAATACTGAAAATACCCTGGACTGCTAAAAGGGCAAACCAATTTGTCTTGGAAGAAGTATGGCCGGAATGCTCCTTAGAGGCAAGGAAGGCAAGTCTTATGTACTTTTGACACATTGTGAGGAGAGACCAGTGCCTGTAGAGAAGGACATCATGCTTGGTAAGTGGACGGGGAGTGAAAAAAGGAAGGCCCTCAACAAGATTGATTGATTGACACCACGGCTGTAACAATATGCTCGGGTATAAGAACACTTCTGAAGTTAGCAAAGGACAGGGAAGTGTTTCATTCTGTTGTGTCACTGTGGGTTGGAATCAATTCAGTGGCACCTAACAACAGCAATATAGAAGCCCTACGGAGCAGAAATCTGTCAGAAGACAAAAATACACTTCTAGAGTTTCTTGTCATGTTTTGCCCCCAACAAGGTCCCAATTGCCAAAAATCTTGATTCCTGGAAGCATTGTGCTTGATAATTTGGAAGTTACATTTTGGAGGGGGGCCTACAGGGCATTGTCAAGATGGAAAAACACATTAGACATTTAGTGTGGGAGTGAGGGCAGTCATTGTCCCCGTGAGTTACTGTGAAGAAAGAAGAATCATTGTCCTATTTGGTTAATAGATGTAGTCCATTCTTTAAAAACAATCCTGATATTATAAGCAATTGAAAAACAGTCTCCTTTGCTCTAAAAATATGTATATGCACAATCTATCCTTTAGGGTGTTTTATAGTCCTATTTGCCTCAAATTAGTATTGTTGTCCTAAAACACAATATCTAAAAGTTCTCATTAAAAATATCCAAGCATTTCCACGAAGCTTAATGGTAGTTATTTGAGACAAAGGAAAAAAATTACAATACAAATGTTCATTAATTAAACTCTCAGAAAAGACAAAGCTTTGGTAATAGAGTATGGTGAATATAAAATTAACATAATTTGTTTTTCTATGACTAGCATTTTATATTTTTACTTTATTTTTTAAAGATCATTTTAAAGAGCTCTTACAGTTCTTATAACAATCCCTACATCAATCGTATCAAGCACATTTGTATATACGCTGCCATCATCATTTTCTAAACATTTACTTTCGATTTGAGTCCTTGGTATCAGCTCCTCCTTTTTCCCTTCTATACCCCTTCCCACTATGGTGACCCCTTGATAAATTATAAATTGTTTTATTTTTATATCTTATACTGATTGCTGTTTCCCTTCCCCTATGGTCTCTGTTGTTCATCCCCCTGGGGGTGGTGGTGGTGGTGGTGGTTATGGGTTGATCATTGTGATCAGTTCCCCCTTCTTCTCTTCTTTCCCCCCACTTTCCCCACTACCCTCATGTTTTTGCTACTCCCATTTCAGTTCCTGAGGGGTTTATCTGACCTGGATTCCGTTTGTCATGAGCTCTTATCTGTACCCGGGTACATGCTGTGGTTTAGCCAGTACTGAAAGACAAAACTGGGGTCATGATAGCGGGAGGTATGGAAACTTCAAGGAACCACGAGGAATTTATTTTTCAGTAGAATGTATATCCTCAATAAAATAGCACCTGCCACTAGCCAAGGTTAATTATTTTTTTTAAAACACACTCTAAAAATACCTTTCTAAAAATGGAAAGAGCTGACATTTCCTTCCATGCTCCCGGTATAGTCATCCTGGGGACTGACTAGCTCACAGCCATTCGTTTGCTTTATCTCTCACTCTCCGTTCAACTCGCGATCCCCGGGACAGGGACAGGATGCAGTGACTCAAATCTCCAGTCTGCATTAGCTTGCTTTAATTCCTTAACGCTCAAAGGGGATAGAAAAGGAACATCTCACTGCCATCCAGTCGATTCACAGGCTTCTTGGGTTATACATATTAATGGAAGTAGAAGGGCCACTGGGGCTTCTAAAAGTCTACATAGAATTTCAAACATAACCAATAAGCAAGCAATCTGCAAGGACAAATTTGAATTTTAACCTAGTGTAGCTCATACATTTCTACTATTTCTCCCTCCACAAACTCCACTCTGATATGGTCACTTGGATAGGTATCATTTGATATTTCATCCATTCAAAATGGCTTCATTGACTGACTATGGGTCAGTGCTATGGAAGAACAATGGGAGCACCAGAAGGGAAAGGTCATATGACCCGACACCATGACATCAGTCCAAGGTAGTCACCCCTTTCTCTAACCGTATCCATCATAAACATTTCTCTTTTAACACACACATAATACAAACCGGAAGAAAATGGTAATCCAAAAATTCTAGGGGAAACACATTGATTCCTCTGTTGTTGAGCAACTTCAAGGTTCAACTTTCCTCAACGCAAACAGGAAAGTGAAGGGGCGGGGGGACCTGCTAGGGTCTTGTAACTTTGCTCAATAATGAAACCAAAAATCTGAAAAACCTGTACGGCTGAGAGTGATTCACAAAGGAGTCAGCATTCAGTCTAATGGCGGCGCTGGCTCAGAAAACATAAAGTGCTAGTGCGCGTGAGGTAAAGCAGTCAGTGAAACACTACCCATCCCTAAGCCACAGCGATGAAACTGTGAAACACTTCATCGCGTGCAAAGCGTTGCAGGATAGTATGTGGATTGAAATTAGTCAAGCAATAAAGGTCAAGCACAACATGAACCCACTGATGTAAGTCCAAACAACAGAATGGACATAAGGAGAAATGCACACAGCACACAATTCCCCAGCTGAGGACCAGATCCTCTGGCATCAGCCAGCCCAAACCCAATGACTCATACATCATCAAAAACAGATGCAGATAGATAACACCTGTTTTGAAAAGCATCACCCTCCCCATCCCCCTGCTCATATGCCTTTAAATCCCACAGAGGGGTTGGGGAAGAAAAGCGACAGCAATGGGGGGCAGGGCACTAACCCACCCAAGAGGAGGGTATTGTTTATATCTCTAGAGGAAAGGGAGAATGAGACTAGACCTCATTCCAGAGTGCCAATCCTTTAGGGCAAAGTTACTGCTCAGAGCAGAGATGACTGCAGGGCCAGTCTAGGCTAAAGATGGGATTTCTTCTACCTCTATGACAGCACTGCAGAGGACAGCCCTGGAGACTAAGCTAGACTCACCCACAATTAGGCAAATTAAAGGGGGGGAATGCAAAAGACCAGTGATGGGAGCAAAGCCACATACTTCCTGAAGAATCCCAATCGTAGGGTGGGGGGGGGGGGGGACAGCACGTGGCACACCATCTGAAATGGTTGGGGATTATTCACAAGGGGGCCACACCGAAAATCTAAAGGTGTACTTGTGATGGGAGGTGACGCTAGACCTCTCCACCCCTGACTGCAGGAACAGCAACGGGGACTTTCACGGTGCTCTCCTGTGGGACATCAGTGTGAAGACCAAAGGGGTATCTGTGTTGTTAGGTAAGCAGGACCTAGGGTACATAATTCTGAAAAAAATGGGAATAATACTGATGGCTTTTCACATGTCCCACTATCAATTTGACAGAGAGAGATTCATCTGCTCTGTGTCAGGATGCCTGTTAGACTAGTGACTATCTGTGTGTTTGCTTCTTTCTGGTTCTTATCTACACATGATAGGTTGGATCGGCAATCTTGCACAACCAGCTTAAGGACCAACAGCTCCTGGGAGGCATAGGAGGGGAGGGGGTGGGGCAGGGGAGTGGTGAGCGATAATGATGGGTAAAGGGATACAGTGAGGGTTCTAAAATTGACAGGGAGGAGGGTGTAGCTTTTCTGGCTATATTTGATCAATTGAATTGTATATGAGAGGAATTATTGAGAAGTGAACAATGGGTAAACATGATCATGGGACAAGCGGAAAATCAAAGAAAACGAGGAAAGAAGAAAAAACTATATGTGCGTGTGTATATATGTAAATATATAAATATATGTATATTGTTTATATATAAATACATGTTTGCTTATACATGTATATATATATATGCAAATACAAGGAAGCAGGTGGACTTTGGGCCTCTAGTTAAATTTTTACCTCACTATAAGAATGATTTGTTCTAATATTGTAGCATTGTATGATATTCACCTTCTTGACATGATGGCTGAAGACAAAGTGGGTGCACGCACAATTGTGGTGAAGAAGGTTGATGGTGCCACGCTATTAAAAAGATATAGTGTCTGGACTCTTAAAGGTTTGTAGTTAAACAAGCGGCCATCTAGTTGGGAAGCAACAAAGCCCACATGGATAAAGCACACAAGCCTGTGTGATCACGAGGTATTGATGGGAAAAGGTATCAGAATTTCAAAGACAAGCAACGAAATCTGTGAGTCACAGTCAGTCACACATCCTAATTTTCCCCCCTTATCTTGACTTCCCTCTTCCTCTGCTGCTCCATGGAATGGAGACTAATTGCATCCTGTGTGACACTGTAGACGTGTCGAGTCCACATACTATGCACAGAGTGGGCTAGGAAATAGACCCAAAGCATTATATTAAATCAATTAGAAAAACATGTTCTTATACCTCCAGACCAAGGAGCATGAGCTGTCTCTGCTGGTATTACTTGGTTTATATTGTTCTTGTTTGATAATTACATCGGTCACATAACTTTTTACAACTTACTTACAAGAATTACATTAACTGGCTGTGCACTCTTTCCCGTAATCAATACTATTTTCTATCATCTTACACTGAAACTCAACACGTCAAAAACGAGAATACCTCCCGTTCTTTATTCCTCCCCCCTGGTAATCACGAACAAGCATGGGTCGCTGTATGAGAGTAAGGCTAAAAGGATTGGTAATAGGATATCAGTTCATAATACATTGATTTACTCAAATCAAAACAAATTTACACATATTCTGTAATTAGTAGATGTCTGCAAACCAGTTCTTTGGCTGTGTACTTTTCTTAAGCTCCATTTTGACCAAGGTGTAAACAAAATAGTGGCTTCTGAGATGATATAAATTGAAAAGAGCAATTTTGATGTTTCTTGAAGGACGCAGGACAACCATGGGGGACGTATTATTTTAAAGTTTTAAGAACATTGAAAAGTGTATGTATGAGAAAAAGGCCAGGGACGCTGTGCTAGGGATTTCCCCCGCGTCAAAACACTACACCTACTCGTTTTTCAAAGGTTGCAAGACCTAGTCAAAGAGAATTTTGTGTGGAGCCTGACTTCATGCTCCCTACAGTCTGCTTTTGTTCCTTTAACCTTCTTTTTATCCCTCCAACAAAATCCAAGAATATTCCGAAGGAAAGTTCTACGAGTCTCTTGAGAATGCACAGACTGTCATGCTGTCTCTGTGCATCACAGAGCAGACAATTCTTCAAGGAGGGAGTTAGAAGTCTACAGCCTTACAGAAGTGTACAGACTTCCTTCAGAAATATATACATACAACGGCACGGGAGAATATATCAAGAGACAATCACTTAGCACTTTGGTATTTTTCTTTAATAAATGTGTCTTTGATTTTGGCGTCGTACATTTTACTTATTTTTATCTATTTGCCAGATTTGTTTCACATAGTGATGTCAGACGACGTGTCTTCTTGTGATTTCATATTTCACTTAGTGTACTTTAGGTGAGACTCATCCATGCTCTATCAAACATAATTTCTTTTACAGACTGAACAGTGTTCTTTAACATGGGTGTGCCCATCCTTTTTCTACTAGAATTTAAGTTTGCTCTATTTTGGGGATATCTTGAATAATGTTGCACTGAGCATTGATATACAAGTAACTATCTGAGCATCTGCTTTTAATTTTTATTTTATTTTTGCATATTCCTAACAGTGGAAATGCTGGGTAATGGACTTACATAATCTGGTGCCAGTTTGAGACTGAAGAGGGGACAGGTGGAGTTTAGCCTGTCAATCAGGTCGCAGCTAGATAACCTCATTGGAGGAGCTAAGGAGATAAATAGCTCGCTGGAGGCGGGGCACACACACACTCCCAGAGAGACATTCCTCTTGAGAAGATACGTGGAGCTATGCTAGAGCCCTGGAGCTGAAGGAGTCACATGGAGACCCACGCCAGCACTGAGATGCTTCCACTGCCACTGGATCCAAAAGACTTTCCTCCTACTGACCTGCATTTGGTGACATTGCATGTGTTTCCTCCCAAATGGCCTGCATTTGGCATCATCACATGTGTTGCATGAGTCTGAAGAGGAATTTATAGAATGGTATCAGACATATGGGCTAATATCAGACTTAAGGACTTTACTTGAACTGGGCTGGGATGTTTTCTCAATATTCCATTGCGCTTGTATATAAAGCTCTTTCTTATACACACAACAGTGTCTATGAATCTGTTTCTCTAGTCTACCCAGACTAACACACTGGGTCATATGGTACTTCTACTTTCAGTTGTTGGAAGACTTGCCACGCTGCTTTTTTGCAATGTTTACATCATTCTGCATTTCTCATCAGCAATAAAGCTGCCAACCTTTGCTATTGTCTGTGTTTCTTTTGATACCTTAAACCCGCTGTTGCTTTTGCTGGGTGCCATTGAGTCCCATCCACTTTGTAGCAACCCCGGCACAATCGAACTAAACACTCTGGTCTTGTGTCATGTTCACCACCATTCCTATGTGTGAGCCCATGTTGTACCCAATGTGAAGTGTTCTCCAACCTCTGAGGCTCTTGTTCTAGTACTTCATCACACACTGCTCTTCTGCTCTTCATACAGGTTTTACTTGCTAAGTGTTCAGAAGTGGACTCCATCGCCCTTCATCACAATATGTTATCGTCTGGAACCTCCTCTGCGACATGTAGATCATGGAAGTCCCTGCAGGTATAGGAACTAGAGGTGGTATAGTTTTCAACATCACTGCAACTTATAAACAACAAAAGGATAGCAAACTGACAGACAACTCATCTAAAAATTCTCCAAACTCACTGCTATCTAGTTGATCCTGACTCCAGGTGACCATAAAGGACAGGGTAGAATTGTACCTGTGAGTTTCCAAGGCTGCACATCTTTCTGAGAGTAGAAATCTTCCTCTGTCTTCTGAAAAGCAGCTTGCTGTTTTGAACTGCTTACTTTGTGACAGTTAGCTGCCCAACCTATAACCCACTATGCCAGCAGGACTCACATTTGCATAAAATACCGTTTCCCTGAAAGTAAGACATCCCCCCCAAAATAAGACCTACTTACAGTTTTGCCCCTCACTGAACTATAAGGCATCCCCCTGAAAATAAGACCTCCCAAAATGAGGTCCCCCAAAGCTACAATAACTCTGGACTCTGGAGCATAGTGGTGGGCACCGCGGGGCAGCTCACTGTTGGCCGCAGCGCAGCTGGAGCAGACAGGAAATGCAAGGCGTTTTAAAATAAAACAAACAATAAATGTGTACTGTCTTCTTCTTCATGGAAAAATAAGACATCCCCTGAAAATAAGACCTAGCGCATCGGTGGGAGCAAAAATTAAGATAAGACACGATCTTATTTTCAGGGAAACAGGGTAATATCTCAGTTTAGTTTTGATTCACATCTCTCTGATGGTGAATGATACTGTGCATTTTTAGTTGTTTGGTAGCCATTTTAATATTGAAAATATATTATAGAGCTAAAGTAATCAAAATATCTTACTACTGGTTATAGCAACAGACACACAAACCAGTACAATAGAATTAAGAGTCTAGAAACAAACTTATATATCTATTTAAAAAGAGGACAACTCAGTACCATGGGATCAATCTGATTCATGGGGACCTTTTGATTTTCTGAGGCTGTAAAACTTTATGGAAGCAGAAAGCTGCATATTTCTCCCCCGGCACAGCTGGTGGGTTGTAAATGCTGACGTTGAGCTCAGCAACGCAGAGTGTAATCCACCAGTCCAACAGGGCTCCTCACATATCTATGGTCAATTTATTTTTGATGAGGGAGCAAAAGCAATCCAATGGAGAAAAAATAATCTCTCCAGTACCTTGTAATGGGAAAAGCAGATCTCCCAAAGCAGAAAATGAAGCAGGATACATACCTCACACCATACATGAAAGCAAGCTCAAAAGGATTTAGACCCTCATTGTGAAAACAGAAACCACCAATTTCCTGCATTGATTTCCATTTTATTTTCATTACTATACAGACATGCACTTGATTCTTCTTGTTTTCTTCCCTTTACTCCTTCCATTTTTCCTTATCAATTAAACTGTTAGTATTAATCAGAAGGTTCAAAAATTATTGCTCCAAATGAAAATATTTTGTCTATGAGTTGAAAGAGGAAACTCTTTTCAATGATATGTTGTTTCTCCAATTCTATTTACACTGAATTATAAGTATTATCATAGCAAATAGCATAGAATGCAGATTGCAGTACACAACATAACTGTGATCGAAAAGTAAAGAAATATAATCAACACTTTCTTTTCTCTACAGGTTGAAATTCGCCAAAAGGAAGGTAAATACCTTCCTTACGAAGTCATAGGAGTCCGTGTTCTCATAGTGGAACATAAGGGTTCTCAAGCATGAACAGCTAGTCTGTTATTTTACCGGAATGCCTTGAATTCAGAGATTTACAGAGAGGTAAGAAGAAAACCAATGAAAATTATATATGCCAGCAAACACTCAAGGAAGTACCTAACTTTAATTGTCTTCAAATTACATAACAATCCCAGTATGGAGACCAACCCCACAAATAAAATCTACCGAAATCCAGGACTCCAGAATGACCTGAAAAATGGCATGAGGCACACAGCTCCATGTATCTGCATTTCCCTGACCTCGCGCCATAAAAAAAGAAACGTGTTTGATCTCATATTGTCTGAACTTTATTGGTCTCACAGCACCTCCGCATGCATTCTTTACCATCCTAGGATTGAACACGCATCCAGCCCACTACCATAATGAGAAAAAATCCCCACTCAATATAGATATTTATTTCCAGGGTTAATTCACGATTGTAAACTAAGTCGTTCTCTTGCACACTGGGAAAGCAATCAACTGCCAATCAATCCATCAGGGGCTCTGAGAGAGAACGGACCTGAAGATCAGATCCCATAAGGACTGCGGCTTAAGAACACATGTTGAACAATTCTACTGTGTTCTCAGGGGCAATATTAGAAGCGATTCTCTGATACAAGAAGCAACATCATAAACTACTGCACTGCCTGCATCACAGAGCTGTATCTTCTCATCTTCACAACATAGGCATTGTTTTTGAAAAGTACCCCAATTTACGTTTTGACTATCTGCATTAGGTTGTTATAAGAGGGGTGATTTAAATTTATAATCCACATTCCTAGTAAGATCAAAACTGATCCCTAGTGTACTAAGGGAATGTGTTAGTTAAAATATCCTAAAATGGTGGAATTCATCTTTTGACATATTTTTGCCAGGATGGCAGCATGTCACTGTCACAACTGTCATTGGTCTTGTCACTTTATTAATCTTTAACTCAGAGCGTGTTTGGATGGCTGGGAGAGTTGGCAACAGAAATACATACTAGTGAAGGCCCCAGCAAGTAACGGCCTGTCAGGATTGCGGACAAGGAGAGAAAATACAGTTAACTAGATTGAGAAAACTCCGGACATCGATTTGTTCCTGCTGCTTCGAAAACCTCGATCTGTAGGTGAAATGCCATTTCTGTGTTAATTAGCAGCTGTGTATAAGCCAAACAGAGGTACTTTATTCTTAGCATGGCTTATCATGTCTGCAATTGCCATCTGAGTAACTCATAATCCCGAAGCTCCATGGAGACCAGTTCAAGCATGAGAGGCTGTCTTAGTTAGTGAGTGCTGCTGTAACAGAAAGCCCATATAAACAAAAATTGTTTTTTGTTTGAATATACAAAAATGTATCCACCGCCCTTGTGGAAGTTGGAAATCCAAATCCAGAGCACAGGCACTAAGTGGAAGACTTTTTTATACCTATGCTCTTGAGGAAGTTTTTGTCTCCTTATAACATTTATGGGTCAAGCATTCCTTGGGAATCTTAGTATAATTCTTCCTCTCAGTCTCAGAGGTGCTCATGGCAAGGGAACTGGGTTCAAAGAATGTTCTCTGTTCCTAGTTCTTCTCTCTTTGAAATAGTATGGACCTTTGATCTCTTTTATATCTTAAAAGTGATTGATTCAAGATACAACCTAATCCTGCAGATTATAACCTGTCTCATTAACATAACTGCTTCTGATCCTAACTAATTATCATCACAGAAGTCAGTATTTACAACAAATCTGATAATCACTCCAGATCACACAATAGAGAATAATCATATATCATTGAGATCGTGGTCTAGGCAATGGGACCCAATTGACCCTATATCTATGACTGGACTGGTATTTTAAATACTGTTTTCAGCATCATAGCAACATGTAAACCACCCCAAGTATGACAAACTGACGTGGAGGTGGTGGAAATACCAGACTAAGTAGAGTCGAAGACCTAGTAAAATTAGTAAAAACCTTATGGATTACACTAGAACAGTACATAACTTTCCTTATGCACATCATCCTGAGGGATCAATTCCTAGAGGAGAACATCATTCTTGGTAAAATAGAGGACCAGTGAGGGTAGGAAAACACTCAGTGAGACAGAGTGTCACATCCACAAGGATGGATTCAAATATGCCCATGACCTAGAAGATGATGCGGGACCATGTGTGGTCCATCCTTTGGTTCATAATGTCACTTGGAGGCAGAATTCAATAGAAATGAACAACATCAAGTGACACATAGAATTATTCAAATGTCAAAGATGTCTTGGTTGCATGATTCCTATTTTTCTCAATGCCAAATCCTAATGGTGGACAGTTGGGATGCACACAGTCATAGTTGTATAAGAGGTCATTAGTGCGGAGACACAAATGTTGGCTCTCCAATTTTTTATCTGAAGAAATCAAGGAAGTACTTAAACTCAAGGAATAGCTATTTTCTAATAAATAACTAATAACTACCACCCAGATGATTTTAAGGACTAAATAAAGATGTATTGAAGCAGCTTAAGGTGTGGTGGGGTGTGCAAGAAGAAAAGAAGAAGAAGCTTAAAAAGAATTATTGCCCCCAGTTAAAACGCTAGGATCATAGTGGTGTGGCAGTGGCTACAGGAAGCTCAGGTGTCCCTCTTTGCCCAGGATATTCTCTCATGTTCCTGGCTAGTTGATAAATCTTGATCAGACATGACATAGTGATGATTACCTTGATTATTTATCAAGTAAAATGATTTATAAATATTAGATTCTACAGGCAACCTCAATAAAGTATCCAGTCTCCGACTGTCATATCAAGAGTGGGAAACCGAGAGCAAGAGGAAGGTCATGATTTGCTCAAGTTCAGCCAATTTACCAAGCGATGTCCAGAATTGAATGTTTCATTCTCTGACCTCAATTTCCCCAGTTAGCTAACATGATTTCTCTTTTCTTTAGTGGCTTCATTCCACTCTATCCTTGTGTCTTTTTAGTTTCAAGTGGACTGTAATAGAAATGACTTAGGTACTTCAGTCATCATCATGGGACAACTTACCAATTGTTCGTAAACTGGCTTGGTCAGCAAATATAACAATGATCCAGCAGGATTACAATGAATGTATCAGTGAAGCCTTTATGTTTCAAACTACAGTTTATTAAAACAGAAACCCCTTACTTGTAAGACATAATCTCTTAAACACTAGAATTTATTCACAGGTGAGCCTTTGTGCACTGTCTACAATCGACACTTTCTAACAGATAACAAATAAAACCTATTAGAAGACAGCCAGTGTGTTAGTCTCCTTAATTTTCCATCAATTTATACAGAGTTTTACTCGGAAAGGCTCTGGAAATAAATGATATAGGTACGGATGCCAATAGAGACATGTTCTCCTGCCCAGAGCCAAGGAGCCCAGTCTGTCGCTGGAAGATCGAGCCAAGATGCCAAATTCTTTCTGTGACCATTCAGTTCTCTAACGATGTGTCCCCCAACAGATTGACAGATTGAGCTGTGAACTCAGCCACCAAGGACTCCAATCATGCCACCCACTCTGGGCATCTGTGAGCTCAGCTGCTCCCCACCCTCTGCAGGCAGGAAGGCGGACTGCTGGGCAGGTGGCTGGGCAAAGGAGCTGACTCATTTTGAAGACCTGCCGGGTGTGCCTGGGCTGGGCATCGACAGACCAGCAATTATGGTCCTCAAAGTGGCCAAAGCAGGTGCCTCTGGGGGTCGGTAGCCACTGCTTCTTAACTAGTCAGGCAGGGGTAATCTGGTTACAGTTTCCAAATCAGGCATTCAGAGAACAAAGGAGAATGACTTCGAAGAGAAGTAACACCAAGCCAGGGACAACAGACAGGAGGAAAGCTTCAAGTCCCAATGCAAATTGCATGTCTCTAGGTAGCAATTTGCCTTGCAGAGGAATTTGGCTTCTAAAGTTAAATTATGCATGCAACCGCCTCATTATCCATAGCGGCATTTTCATATAAAGATCTGAAGGCCAAATATAAGCTCCAGTTCCACCTGCTGCTGCCTGTACAGATGGGAAGGATGTGGCCGAGGGGACTCCCTGCAGCAGCCAGAACCACGGGCGCAGCGGCGTGCGCCATCCTGGCCCTCTCCTGCAGATGTTGCAATTTTGGAAAACATTTCAAACACATTATTCTGAAGTCGTCATGCACCCAGCTGGATGGTAGTAAGAGATGTTTCCTATAACAATACTTGGTGGGGTTTGTTCTCACACGAATCTATTCTTTGTGATATCGAGCAAAATCAACCTGTTTGGGAGGTCTTTTCTTTCTGCAGAAGAAAGAGCTATGCATTTATTATTTATCAAGGTATTCCACGGGTGCGAATTGCCCAAAGAGAAATTATGTTGTTGAGCCAGGATGTTTCCATTCATTCAACAAATGTGTGGAGCTGCCATTCGGCTGGAAGCAGAGGGGAAAGACAAACCCGATGTTGCTCCTGATCTCCAGATGTTTGCTTTCACTTGGGCGCGAACCTGGCCAACTCCATCACGCTGCAATGCGTGATAGGCTGCAGGGGCTGAGCAGGGGTATTTGTGACAGAGTAACTTTTGAGCTTAGCTTTTCAAAAACCAGTGGACTTTGTCAGCCAGACAAAGCTGAGTGTAGCAAATGCGAGCGCCTAACTCTGTGTGAGATACACCAGGCAGGTGAGCTAAAAGCAACGAGGCGCTCATTCGAATCAGAACAAAAACGTTCAGGTGGTCAGGTTGAAAGGGGCCCAGTCATGGAGAGCACTTCATGCCATGCTGAGGTTGAATTTTATATTGTGGAACACAGGCCATTGCAAGGCATTTGAGGGAGTGTAAATATAATTAGAGTCCCTTGACGGTGCCAGTGGCTCAAGTCCTTGGCTGCTAACCCAAAATTTGACAGTCCTAGTGCTCCCAGGGGTGCTATGGAAGAGACCTGGTGATCTACTTCCAAAACATCAGCCACTGGAAATCCCTGGGATCACAGTTCTTTCGGACACACATGGGGGCCCCGGAGGCAGACTCAAAGCGAAAGTCACTAATATGATGGTTTGGTAAATGAACTGTGGAATGATATGATGCCTGTGTTAACTCCCAATAAAATGGTTTTGAAAAATATATGAGCATCTTAAAACCTCTTTTCTTTCTCCTGTTTAAACATTAACATATATTAATCACAGATAATGAGGATGATAAATTGAAGAATAGGAACCAAAAACATGATCAAATTTTATGTTCATCAGAGCTTTTTGAACAGAATAAACTGGAAGTCAACAGACGATGGAAAATAAAAGTATGCTGACACAAGTAGGAAATAATGAAAAGTAGATGTTGGTGAGCAGCAGTGTTAGCATGTATCTCATGATCCTCATAAAATAGTCACAGGATTTTCTTTTTTGAACAAGATAGGTTTATTCTAAAACCCATCAGGAAATTATAAACAAGTAAACAGAAGCTGGTGAAGCTTTGAAATGTGAACAATGGGAGATAGTCATATGAAATATTAGAGCTGAATTAATTAAAATACCGTGGACTTAGTGAGTGAAGTAAGAAGTCCACGTTGGACTGAAGGCATTGCCACAACACAAGGATCCAGGAATTGAAGAATGCATATTTAAAAGGTTCAACAAATACATGCAGTGCTCTATGGAAAGATAACAGCTACCAGGCCATCCAATTGGAAGAGATCCATTTGTCCCCATTCCAAAAAAATAAATAAATAAAAAGAGATCCAGCTGATTAAGGAAGTTATTGTATGATAGGCTTAATATTACACCCATGTAAATTTTTATTGAAAATAATTTAGAAGCCATCATAGCTACTCAATAACAAGGAATGGCCAGAGATCCCAACTAGAATCAGAGGACATAAAATGAGGATGGACTGTGGCTGAAAGCAGAAAATACCTGAAAGATGCTGTGGTGGTTACATAAGTTCATGTCAACCTCAAGTGGAGGGGTGGAGTCTAGCCTGTCAATCAAGTCACAGCCTGATGGCACCTCCTTTTGGGCATGACCTCCTCATAAGGAGGATTTGGGGAACTTTCTAACTCTCTGCGTTCACCTTCATGCCAGCAAGCTACCCCGGTACCCTTGGGAGCCCTGGACATGTGTCCATTGCCATCGAATCCATGAGTTTACACCCACCAGCCCATGATCTCCCTGCATCATTTCCTGAGGCATAGTGAGTGATTCTGCAGAGGGATCTGTGGACTAGAATTGGATTAATGGACTAGTATTGGACTTATGGACTTGAGTTGGACTGAACTGGATGGTTTCCACATACACAATTACTTCTTAATATAAAGCCCTTTCTTATACATCCATGAGTGTCTCTGGATGATTTTCTCCAGTCAAGCCAGCCTAACACACGTTTCCCTGTGTTTTATTGATTATGCTATTGTATTTGTCTGTGTTGTTAGGTACCATCCAGTTGTCTCTGACACATAGCGATTCTATACACAACAGAATGAAACACTGCATGATCCTGCACCATGCTCACAATTGTCCCTATGCCTGAACCCATTGTTGTAGCCACTGTGTCAACCCATCTGGTTCTGGGCCTTCCTCTTGTATGCTGCCCTTCCATTTTACCAAGCATGGTACCCCTCTTTGGAACTGGTCCCCCCTAACAATACATCCAAAATATGTAAAACTGTGCATTACTATAAAGTATGGATAATCGCAAGTCATAGAATTCCATAAACACTTCTTTGTACTCACGCAGAACCTGCACATCAACCAAGCACCAGTCATTCGAACAGCGATGGAGGTGGGCATACCCTGCCTCTTGGTAATTAAGAAGCAAGAGGAGGTCAGATATACCCACCTCCGCTGCTATGCATTGCAGTAGGCGCCGCATGGCTTGAAACTGACGTGATGGCACCCAACAACGACAGTGAGCTATTGGGGGACCTAAGCATATAGGAAGTGTTCCTAGAGCATAAGAGAGGACCATGGTTGGCGAGTAGATGGACTATGAAACAAATAGATAACTGTAGACCAAGAATTGAAAATTACCTACAGCCATATATAAAGATTTCAGAAACGCTTAAGGAATAAAAATAATTTTAAATTGCCTGGTGAAATAACTTTGTATCTATTGATGCAAATATAAATTCCAAAAGTTTTACAATTTGCTATGGAATCTTCAGGGCACCATCACTTTTACCCTTCCTGGTGTAAATGTAGGAGGTTGAAAAGCTTGGAAATTAAATAGACAGAATTAACAAAATATGCATCTACATGTTCTCAAAGCATACCCACAGACTGGGAATTTATTCTATAGATATACTTAAAGATATTGCAGCTCTGAATATAATGGTAAATTTTAAAACGACTTAAATATTCATGAAGAATGAAGCAAGTACATTTAAATCCATATTCTATTGATTGTAGGGGGTTTATATCTTTTTCAATTTTGCTGTTACACAGAGAATTGCAATGGACTAAAAAATCATGTGTTTTATATGGGGTCACCATGACTTAGAATACACACAAGTCATTTATACCTCCACCTGATGAAAATATTCAAGGAATTATATATATGGTCATCAAATAAATTATAGTAAATTCATCAGATGAAATGGAGAATATTAACAGAGGATTGTGCTAAGTTATAAATCTTCTGTGTATATGCACATATGTGCCTGTATACCTATGGAAACACACAGAAATATATAAATGAAGATAGGCTGTCAGAAAACATGTGAGGTAATTAAAAAGAAAAATATGCAATTATAGGCAAATATTAAAAAGGGACCAGGTATAAGGCATCATGCAAAAAAAAACAACAACGATATAAGTGTGTGTATATATGTGTATATGTATATGTATATATATGCCGTGTTGAATGAAGGGGGAAGTGCAGAGTGGAGACCCAGGGCCCAAGTGTCGGCCAATGGAGATCCCCTCATAGAGGGGTTTAGGAGAGGAGATGGGTTGATTAGGGTGCGAGGTAGTACCGATGAAGAACACAGCTTTCCCCCAGATCCTGGATGCTTCCTCCCCCCAACTACCATGATCCGAATTCTACCTTACAGGACTGGATAGGGCAGAGGCTGTACACTGGTACATATGAGGGCTGGAGGTACAGGGAATCCAGGGTGGATGATACCTTCAGGACCAAGGGTGTGAGGGGCGATGCTGGGAGAGTGGAGGGTGAGTGGGTTGGAGGGGGGGAACTGATTACAAGGATCCACATGTGACCTCTTCCCTGGGAGAGGGACAGCAGAGAAGGGGGGAAGGGAGACTCCGGATAGGGCAAGATATGACAAAACAACGATGTATAAATTACCAAGGGCATATGAGGGAGGGGGGAGAGGGGAGGGAGGGGAAAAAAAAAAGAGGACCTGATGCAAAGGGCTTAAGTGGAGAGCAAATGCCTTGAGAATGATTGGGGCAGGGAATGTATGGATGTGCTTTATACAATTGATGTATGTATATGTATGGATGGTGATAAGAGTTGTATGGGTCCCTAATAAAATGTAAAAAAAGAAAAAAATATGCTGGAATTCAAAAGCAAAAAAACAAAACAATGTTCTGAAGATGGGGCTCTGGGAAAGAACAGCACACCCACCTACCCTGACTTTATCTGGATTGTGTAGCATGGAGAACAGCAAAGCGGTGAAGAAAATTAAAACATATTTCCCTCTATAATCATAGAGAGATATATACCTGATCATTAATGTCAGGAAAGTGAAATAAAATGCTGTTCTTCCAAATCATTGAATCCACCTTCACATGAAATTGTGCTGGAGCCTGGAGAACAGATGTTCCACTGAACAGTTAATGAGTAGTCTTGAACGGGAGAGAGCGCGTTGGCATACATACACTGAGGAGTCACTGCCTTGAGCCAGCCACGACAACTCATTACTGAAATAATGGTAAAAGCTTCAGACCAGTTACAAGTCAGATATTTTAAGGCTATGTACATGGGGAACACTGAGGTGAAGTTCCTTTCTTGTTAGGATTATAATTATTTGAAATTGAAACACCATGCAATTGAGTGCTGGAAAGGTGTTTGCTACAAACTCTCTTAGGGCATCCTGACTCAATTAAGAGATATGAGAGGGGTAGCCCCCTCTCCCTACCCCCCAAAATGATTTTTAATATGGATATATATTTATTTTTTTCCACAAACCAACCTTATCAGTTTCAAAACATCCTCCATTAAACAATGTGTTTGTCAAATCTACGACTCCATTCTCAGAAACATTTTTCAAACTAATTTGGTTGGATGGCTGACAGCATCTCCCTCATTTTTTGTTTGTTTGTTTGTTTAAATTGTTTTATTGGAGGCTCTTACAACTCTTATCACAATCCACACATCCATCCATTGTGTCAAGCACATTTGTACATCTGTTGCCATTATCATTTTCAAAGCATTTTCTTTCTACTTGAGCCCTTGGTATCAGCTCCTCATTTCCCTTCCTCCACCCTCCCTCCCTCATGAATCCTTGATAATTTATACATTTATAACCCCTCCCCATGTCTTACACTGACTACTGTCTCCCTTCACCCACTTTTCTGTTGTCCATCTCCCTAGGAAGAGGTTCTATGTAGATCACTGTGATTGATTCCCCCGCCTTCTCCTTCCCCTCCTGGTAACTCTATGATATTATCGGTCCTAAGGAGTTTGTCTGTCCTGGATTCCCTATGCTGCAGCAAGCTCTTATCATCAAATTGTGGTGTTTTCATGTCTCTCTTCGTTCACGGAAACAAAAGAAGCCACACAGAGTGAGGCCAGGTGAGTCAGATGCATGGGGCAGGAGAGGCATGCTTTTTTTTGCCCCAAACTGGTGCACTGAGATGGCTGTGTGAGCAGGTGCACTGTTGTGGCAAAACCAGTCTCCCATTTGCCACAAATCAGGCCTTTATGCTGCACACTGTTACTCCATCTTTTCAGAACCTCTAAATAGACAGTTTGATTCACAGTCTGACCTGGTGGAAAGAACTCCAAATGCACTCCAAACTTCCTCACCTCAAAACAAAACAAAACAAATGAGCGTCAGGGTTTGGAGGGTACCCCATGTATTGTTACCTAGCAGAGCGCTGGTGGCATAGTGGTGACATGTTGGGCTGTGATCTTCATGGTTAAATCGTCACATGTGGCTATTGCGTGTGGCACAGATTCTCTTGAAGTAACTCTTTTCTTCTTTACGGAAGTGGCACAGTGAATTATCTTTTAAAATTCAATGTGGATTTATTTTTTTGCAGATGGTAATTTTAATGGAATTAAAAATAGACCTCTTAAATGATCAAGGAATATAATATAAAATAAAAAACTTGATCAAAAGGGGAAAAAGGAACGAGGAAATAAAGTAAAATAAATAATAAACAAAAAGTAAAATGTAAAGAATGAAATTACACATGTGTATCACTTGCGATGTGAATGGAGTAGATTTTCACAACCGAACAGACTAAAACAGCAGTACATATATGACCATTCTTGGAGGGCAGCAAGATTAGTCAAGCACAATTTCATTTTTGTCCGATAAGAATTCAATTTCATTTACCCCATCCAACAATAGCACTGATACTGCTCCTTCAGAATACTTTCTCTTTCCAACATGTAAATAATCTTTAAAAGAAAAGACAATTTGAGGGTGCCAATATTGCCATGTTTGGCTTAATGTAAATCTAGGGGCAAGGAGCTCTAGTGATGTCGTGGGTTAGTTGCTCAACACAAGGTCAGCTGTTCAAAACCACTGGACTCTGTTGGAAAAAGATGAGGTTATCTATTCTGAAAGATTTTCAGCCTGGAAAGCCACAGGGGCAGGTCTATTCTGCTTTATATAGTCACTGTGGGTCAGAATTGGATGGCATGGGGTGGTAAGCAATTGATTTTTCTTAGGAAGGTTTAGCGAGATGGAAAGACAGCTTATGGAAGTGAATAGATATAGGGGGAGAATCTTTAGAGAAATTATAGTTCACATTTTGAAACTTGTATTTAAAAAAGATTTCTGTAATTTTGTCGCAATCCATGTTTACTTGCCCTTTTGTATGTGTACACTAAAATACGAACGCACAATACCATTTTTCTGGCCCTCTCATTTACATATAAAATTTATGTATTAGTCAAAAAGGGTTCAGGAAGGTTTACTGATTCTATTTTGCTTGGATTTATCAGAAGCAGCATAACTACTCTTTCCAATCTGCCTATTCCTCTCTGCCCAGAGAAACCTGTGATGGGCACCTGCTGTTTCATGAAAGATATCCTGCACTAGCTGATATTGACATTAATCCTTTACTCGGATGTTAAGTTTTGATATCTCCAACTCCCACTCTTCAGTCCTGTTGACTCTATCCTCTCGTGACTCGCATTTCTCCGCTGTCCTCCTAGCTGTGGACGCATCTCCCCTGCAACTGTGCTTCCCTGAAGGAGGACTCCATCCAGGTCAATGTGCACTTACATGTACCATGCCTGCCATGTTTGAATACAAAAGAACCTCACCCATGATCATCCCTGCTTAATAAACTTCAGGGAAGCCTCCTGCTCTTTGGATGAGCTCTGAAACCTACAGGAAGTGTTAGACCTTGAAAGTGTGCATGCATCCACCTCTTCTTGCTCTGTGAATTCCAACCAAAAGGACTTGTCATTAACCTCTTTCTTTGGTTGCATACAGTTTATTTAGTATGTATCTGTTCGTTCATCCATTGATTCATTCGCCTGTCTTTTCACCTGTTTGGTTACTTAAGCTCACTCATTAGATCACAGTTAAGTTCCCCTTTCCTTGGGAAAGCAGCCTGACTTCTATGACTAGGTGAATCTGTGATATCTGCACCTTTGCCTTTTCTTTATAGCTTGTATGACAGTAGGCATTTATAGCTCTCTATGGAAGAGTCTTAAAGCCCCCTAATGCAAAACTTAAGGACCCTATGGTAAGTTAGAGAGAGCCCTGGTAGAGAGCTAAAGAGCCTCCATGTTTAACTGGGGATTGACCTGGTGCTGAGATTTTTTCAAAAAAGGAAAGATCGAGAATAGACCTCTGTGCAGAGCCAGGTAGAGCAATAAGGCGAGTCGTAAAGACTCTGACCCACCTACTGTGAACACGACCACCGCCATGACCTCCTTGATGGAAAACAGGCAGACCACAAGAAAGAGCCCAGAAACAATGGTCCCTTAATTCAGAGACTCTCATCCCATCCTCCCCTTCATGGATGCAGGAAAGCATACCTCTGTTGTGCCTCCTCAGGCCGACATTCAGATGCTAAGTAAAGCTCCCTGTTGGCTCACACTTGGCCTTGGGTCTGAGCTGTCCCCTTGCTGAACCTCACACGCTGGTGGGTGATGCATTACCCATTGGGATGCTGACAACAAGGTCCAGCCATTAATGAGGCTTTTTTTAAAGATGGACAACCTTGGAAAGCCATAGGGGTTTCTCTACTCCCTTCATGGGCTTGCTATGAAGCAGCATGGACTCGTGGGCCAAAATTCCAACTCCAAACTCACAGTCATCAGTCAATGCTGACTCACGGGGACTCGCCTGTGGGTTTCTGACACCGAAACTGATTGTGGGGGTGGAAAGGCCAGGGGGTGGTCTAGAATGCGTGACCATGGGGATTGCAGCTCAACACGTGCCCAGGACACCATTAGAGCTGCTCATAGCCAAAGGCAAGGCTCTTGCCACCCCATCCCCCTCCCCCCACCTCTGATTATGTTACCATCGGCGTCTCTGGACTTAGCACTTGCACCTACCTTTTTAGAAAGTCAGTAAATAATTGTTTGGACAGTCCATACATAATGAATAAATAAGGTAAGAAAAATAAGTACCAAAATATCCCCTGCGTATTAGCAGATGCTAAAAATGTAAATAGTAGGACAACTTACATGACTGAGAATATGATTTGTAATTCTAACCTCCAGAACTTTGAGAAAATTATCTTTTGTTCCTCCGTGCCACCTACTTTGTCATTTTTATTACAACAGTATTAGGGGTCTTCAAGGCTTGAAGATAAACAAGCGGCCATCCAGCTGAGAAGCATCAAAGCCCACATGGAAGAAGCAAACCAGCCTGTCTGACCACAAGGTGCAGAAGGGACCAGTTATCAGACATCAAAGAACTAAAAATCATATCAATGGGGGTCCACCTCCCTGATAGATCAATGAAGACAACCGTGTGCATAAGCAAATGTGGTGAAGAAAGCTGATGGCGCACAGCTATCAAAAGATATAGCATCTGGGGTCTTAAAGGCTTGAAAGTAAACAAGTGGCAATCTAGCTGAGAAGTAACAAAGTCTACATGGAAGAACACACCAGCCTCTGTGACCATGAGAGGTTGAAGGGATCAGGTATCAAGCATCAAGGAATTTTTTTTTAAGTCACAGATCTGGGACAGCTCTTCAGACAAAGGCAATGTTGAAGTAAGAATGCAGGTGCCCCCAATTAGCAGGAAACAAGGTGAGGGGTGTCTCTCATCAAATATATTAAAACCAGAGTGATAATTGAAGCATCTCCATTCTGAGTGATCATTTATTCAGCAGATGCCATACACTGATTTGAAAATGTCAAAATACAGTCAAAATTAGAAAGGCATAAATAGAAGCCTGAAAGGAAACAGGCCGCCAGGGAGTTGGGTGATCCTGATTGTTCTAGCAGAGCTTGGAGGCAGATGCCAAACAGAGTAGAAATTATTAAAGCCATTATTTATTTTGCAATTACTAAACGAACTTTCCATTTTGTAAACATACATGCATACATTAACTGGGATCATCATCTTGAGAACACTGGATAGAAAATTATATATTAAAACTTTTTCTTAATTTGGCATTTCCATGTGCATGATAAAGATGAAAAGACCTGAACACTTCGTGATAAATATAAAAATAAAAAGCTGTAATAAATGAGCAGTATTTTCATGTGTGAGTGACTCCCATGATCACAGTCAATGTTATTTCAATACTCACTAAATTAATACTCTCTATTCCAACTAAGAAAACAAATTCAGATGCAAAGGAAAGTTGTTATTTTAAGCATTATTTAGAATGTACTTTATTACTTTTATCTGAGTTAAGTTTTTCACAGATAATGGAATCTAAATTCATGTTTATGTAATGAGTTTTCCAACTGTGGTAAGTTTGCTGTCTTTCTGGACAGAGTTTAAGCTAACTGGTTTGCTGTTGGCTCTTTCTAATGTCTCACTGTAGCCAAGCAGAAATAAATTTGTCTTAGGTAGAATTGAGAAAAGTAGCTGTAAATTAGATTCTTCCCACTATATTTCATATCGAAACTGTTGATTTCTAAGTCGTTACTGTTGATGAAGCCAAGGGTGGAGTCAGAAAATGAAGTAGCCAAAGATTCAGTTGATAAACTGACAACCATTTGGGGAAAGAGTCATTACCTTACCATCCTAGGTCATAAAGAAGCTGAGATGTACAGGTCTGATCAGAAAACAGAGAGCTACCAGATCCAGGATTGGCATCAGCAGGATTAGAATGAAGCATGGCCCAGGCAAGAGGAGGACATGTCCAGGAGTCATTACAACATGCCGACTAATGCAAATGCTACCAAATGCCAACCTACAGGCAGAAATGGGCAGGTACTCCGGGATATGGCAAGCATGTCTGATACCCCTCAAAATTTCATGTTGTGCAACACAGGGTGTGGCGACATAAGCCAGTAAGTCCCAAAGTGACAGCCTGAACAAACTATATTAAAGATCTGGACCCTGAAGCATCCGTTGATTATTGCAGACCACCGGGTCCGAGTCACTCTACTTGTAACCACTTTGCACTGACCGAGATCCTGGTTCTAGGATGGGGTGGTTCAGTGGCAGCATTGCCACCTCCCATGCAGGGGAACCTGGTTCATTTATTGGCCAGTGCACCTCATTGGCAACCATTATCTGTCTATCAGTGGAGGTTTGCCTGTTATTATGATGCTAAACAGGCTTTAGGAGAGTCCAAAGCCTAAGATAGACTAGGAAGAAAGGTCTGGAAACGACTTCCAAAAAACAGTTGCTAAAACGCCAGTGTATCTCCATGGTCTGATCCTCAACCTAGCCTAGGAATGGTAGAGTAATGGATGGCTGTTTGCTCTGTGGTGCATGGTGTAAAGCATGGTTCTCTAGCAACTAAGAACTATACCCTGAAAGCGAGAAAGCTCTGACCTGTGATGACTAGCTAGGGAGAGATAGCATAAGAAATTTGGAAGGAATTTCAAAGGAAGATCGGGATTTGGAGGTGGAGAAGCATATTGCTATGAACAGAAAGGATGCTATTGAGATAATAGCAGCATGACGGACCTACTATTTCGGTCCCCCTTTTTTCCTTTACACGGTGCACTTATTTCAGCGGTGTGCTCTAGTCCAGGAACTGGTTTTAGGGGATAACAAGTTATTGCTAAACTCTTTCCTCTGCCCAATGCTATTGAATAGCTATCATTTTCATTTCAAAACAAAGCTATCTAATGGATTCTAAAAATCATCAATAATTAGGTCACCCTACCCTGGGGAAAATAGTTATTAAAACAGAATGTTGAAAATCTCTTAAAAAATAAGCTGCTTTTTCTTCTTAGGTTGCCTGTGGGCAGTGCCATATTTTGAAAAGAGGTCGTGTACCATGGTATTCAACCATGGAATCAAACTAGCCATTCTCATCATTTCCTCAGTTTCTTTTAGAATCAGAAGCCTCACTTTGTCGTATAACAACTTGGAAACACCTTTCAGTAGCTTTGTGACGATAAGGGCATGTCTTCTCCAAGCATCTGCCATTGCGGAACCCATTGTCTGCCACATCCCAGAACACAGAGCTTTCTCCCCTAATGACGATGAGTCTTTTGTGGAAGGGAAACCCTTTCTGAAGTCCTGTTCTGAATTAAGCAATGGTATTAACCAACTAGACAAAGACAAATGAGAGCCAGGAATTTAGTCAAGATCTGTTCCCTAAGATATGGCCTCCTTGGGGTGTAATCAGATAGAGACAAAATAAAAGTTTAAAGCCAAGTGAGTTTTAAATATTTTTCTTTCTTTTTTTTAACCTATTTTAAAGCACAATGTGCATAGAGCTGTGAGGCAATAATTGCCTAGAAACCAGATGTGATAAGGAAGGCCTGGTACCAGTGTGAAGTTCATATAACAAACAAATGTCAGTCTCACAGGTGCCCCGTGGAACTCTAACTGGTACTCATTGCCATGGAGCGGATGTTATTGGTGGTGCCCCTGTAGTATAGGCTAGCTCTGCTTCTGAGACTTCTAAGACTTGAACTCTTCACGGGAGTACAGAACCCCATCTAACTCTTTATGAGAGTGGAGTGGCTGGTGGTTTCGACCGGCTGATGTTACAGTTATGAGTCCAAAGCATAAGCATTTTGCCACCAGGGATCCTAGAGAAAATAATAATGTACAATGAGGAAATTACCCACTGGTGAGGTCTACATTTTCTATGCCAGTAAATAATAAGTCCCAAACCCACTGCAATTGATTTGCTTCTGACATAGTGACCCTACACAGGCTTTCTGAGCCAATAGATCTATTTGAAATCATACAACCTCATCTTTATCTTCCAGAGGGGATGGGTGGTTTGAACCTTCAACCTTGCAGTTAGCATCTGAATCTTAGTCAACAACACAACCTGGGCTCCTTTATCATTTAACTCAAACTCATTGCCATAGAGTTGATGCTAATTCATAGAAACTCCATAGGACAGGGTAAAACTTCCCTTGTAGAATATAATTGTTTCAGGGAGTAGAAATGTCCGTTCTTCTCCAGAGGAGGGAGTGGTGAATTTGAACTTCTGATCTTGTGGATCCCAGCCCATAACCACTCCTCCACCAGGCCTCCTTAATATCACTTAGTAGGTAGGTAGGTAGGTAGAAATCTTTAAAGTGTAAACCAGTGATGATTGCAGTATTATTCACAATAGAAAGAAGGAATAAACAGCCTATGTTTTCATTAACAAACATGGTTTTGCTTAAGGGCAATGAGCATAGAGAAAAATTAAATTTTCATACACATCATGCCATACAGGTCAACGTGAATGGAAGCAGTAGTTAGGAAACCAAATGATGTAGTATTGGTTGGGGCACACGACCTCTTTAAAATGTTGCTGAGCATTTTGAAGATGCCACTTTGAAGACTGAGGTGTGCCTGGCCCAAATCATACATAGGACAGCTGGCCAAGAAGTTAGGAAGACTGGGAAAGAGTTGGTGTTTAAATGATTACGTTGGTGAAGAATGTGCCATGGACTGCCAAAAGGAGCAAACAAACTTTCCTTGAAAGAGTCAAAACTGGAATGATACTTCCCCGAAAGCGTGTGGAGTGATCCTCCCATGCCCTCTGGAGAGGTTGTCAGGAGGTCGGGGGCCCTGGGAAAGACATCAGACTAAAGCAGAGGGTCAGTGAAAAGAGGAAACCCTTCCGTGAGATGCATGGACACCACTGCTCCACTCATGGTTTCAAACATGGCAACCCTCGTGAGAATGGCACAGGACTGCGACATGTTCTGTTCTGCTGCACATGTGGCCATTGTGAATTGAAACAGCTGTCACGGCACCTAATCACAACATGACAGATGAATAAACCACAAACCCATTTTTCTAAGTAAACTAAGGTAGGTATAAAATAACAGCTATTGTACGATTCCACTGTGATGAGACATCTAGGTCCTACAAAGGCTTAGGAAAAAGGAGAGTAATGATCAGTACAGAATAAGGAAATATTGGGAATAAATAGTAGCAAGGTTTTTGTTTATTTTTAAACATTGTGAATATATTTAATGTCAATGAATTGCACCCTTGATTTATTAAAATGACAATTATGGATGATATATACTTTACCATAATAAGGACATATAGATCACCGAGACAATTATTAATTAATGAAAAATAATAAAAGGTTAGTGGTTCAGATCCACCAGAGTCACCTTTGAAGAAAATAAATCGTCATTAACGCCACAACACCACGTTGGTTTATTAAAGAAATAACAAAATATATAGACATGATATTCTTGTATAAAAGTAAACAACCTGGTCAAAGATTCAATTTTAAATACATTCATCTGAATGTATAGTTCCATAAATCCCCCCTCATTTTTTTTTGTCAATAACGTAACTATCCTGCAGGGCAAGGAGACAGACAATTCTATCTAAACCATGGGGACCTCTCTTGCCCCTTCACATGTGTGTGTGAAGCTAGAATCTCCGGAGTTTGTATATAGAGCCAGAGACTGTTCTGGGTTGAAATCCATGACACCGCATGCTTCCGCTGGATTAAACTAAGTTTTTTTGATGGTGTCTGTGGTGTGAATTCAAAGCGGGGACAATTAAACTATCCATCTTTGGAACTAGGGGCGGTGGCACGGTCCTCTGACCATTCATCACTTGCCATGCACCTTTCACGGTAATCTCTGCAAGGCCTTGATAGGTGGGAATGTGCTCCAATTCCAAAGTGAGCTCATTTGTCATTATTTTCAGGCGGCACTCAGTGCGTGTCAGTGGATTCAAGGTTCTGAGCTTGCATTCTGTGTTTCAGTCAATTCTGAAGGAAAATCCAGGCTGGCAAAGGCTACCTCTCTCTGGTTTTTCCCGCTCAGCCAACTAGGAGCACCCTTTACCGAAGCTTCATCAGACACTCACTTACTCAACAACAATTTCCTGAGCTACTCCATCAAGTTCAGCATGCTCTTGTTTATCAAAAATTAAAAGAAGAAAAGAACGATAGTTCAGGACTAATGAACAGCATGCTTTTGTGATTTAATATCAGAGATGTCATTCTATGCTTAGAGTTATAACTCGAGAGATCATTTGAGGGCAGGTGTCAGGATTCCATCCAGATTCAGAGCAAAGGGGCATGTGAAATCTTGGCATGCAAAGTTCACTAGCATATAACAATAGATATTAGTGCAGATAGAGTGCTGAAACCAACTGGTATATGTGAGCATCCTAGCGCTTTTGTGGGATGCTGCATCCATAGAAACTGAGCTGAAGATTTCTCTCTCCCACATCTTTGTTCCAAAATTGCTGTATATAGGTTGAACTAAATTTAGCAAATAATGAAGCCAGGCTGCATATGAAAACTTACATTGCGGAGTTAAAATAGCAATTTCCCAACAACAAAAATTATTTTCTGTACTTCCCAAAAGCAATGCATACTAATATCATCTTCGATTATCTATATAGAATTGATACAGACATACAGCTTCACCATACAAACAGATTATGGGACACAGATTCACCAGAAGCCACCATGGAAAATGCAATCCAAAAGAAATGTATCGGATAGGAACCATAGCGGTGGAACTCTCTTAGATTGACATGGAGGAGAGATGGGCTCCCAGTTCTGGATTCAGTCCCACGGGCCACGAGCTGTGGCAGGGCTTGCATTGTCCCAGAGTCCTTGTGAAGACGTGGCCCTTAGGAGCATGCTCCTGAGATTGAGATGCAAAGAGCGTCAGGCAGCGTGGGTAGGAAACACAGTGCTAGTGAAGTTGCCCCTGCCTGCGCTCCTTCTGCTCTAACTAGTTGTCCAGTCAAGTCTGACTCCAGGTGACCAGACCATGGGAGGCATAACTGTGCCCCCCGGGGTGTTCGGCGGGTGCTTTTCAGCACCCAGCCTTCCACCTTTCTGTGAAGAACTGTGGAAGCTGGAAACCGTGACGTGAGTGTATGTGCACAAACTCTCTGGGGTCCTAAGTAAGAGTCTGGGGAGGCCAACACTGGTGGAGGGGAGCCTTCACATCACCACGTTGGAGAGGAATCCCAGTCCAATTCTCCTAGCTAAAAATTATTGACCATAATGTTCCCCGTAACAATGCCACTTTTAAGATGGTGCTTAAGCACATGGTTACTACTCTACACTCGAAAGTGAACTGCTTGAAGGCTGTCTACCTGAATGCTCTCTGCCATCAGGAGCGATTAGACCATCCCAGCCTAAGGATGGCCAACTCCCTTCTGATAAGGATCATAGCTTGCTCCCTTGGAAAAGAGCTCAGAGACAGACCAGGTTAAACCGCCATCTCATCTTGTTATGTCTGCACCTTCTGTTATGTGTATGTCTCCAACATAGGCCCTTCCGGTTGCGTGTATACCCCTAACACATCCCCTTCATGTTACACCTGTGTATGACGTGGCTGGCATGCCAAGGTTATATGAGCCTGTGAGAGCACCCAGTTGCCCTCTCTCTGGTTCCAGTCTCCATGGAAGAGGTGAGCACTTTCATGCCTTGTCTGATGTCTCCTTAATTGACCCTTCAATTGCATAACTGCCCCCTTAGGACCCATTTGATTTTGACGAGTGGTCCCCACAAAGAAGCAAGCACATTAACCAGCATTCCACCTCTGCACAGCATGGGGGGAAATAGGAGGAAGCAGCAGTCACATAAGTGCTTTAGGACATGCAACCTAGATCTTACTCTGGGAACCATGACCCTGTGAATGTGCAGGCAGAAGAGCATCCGGTGGCCTTGAGACAGCTTGTCCTAAACTTGTTGCCCGGGGTCACCATTCCCCATCTCATCACGTGTTCTTAATAGCGAGGTTCAACATTTCTGTAATGAATGTGCATTAACTCTTTCAATCCTCATTGCTTGTTCATAATGGCAACGTTCAACATTTCTGTAATTAGTGTGTATGAACTCATTCAATCATCAAAACAACTTTCTGAAGTGTATACTTGTGTGATCACCTTTCTATAAGGAAATATCCCGTATTTTTATCAGAGAATTGTGGTTAAAATAATTAAGCACCTTTCAGAAGGCCATGTAACTTTAAGAAGCTGGACTTGAATTCAAGTGTTTCCCCCCCTGTCCACTGCTGTGTGAAACAGCTTCTCAGTGTCACGGTCTGAGTCCTGTGCAGTGCCCTAGTCCAGGTTGCTCACCTTGGGTCTATCTCTAAGCTAGTACAAGGAAATGACGGTTCTTTTCTGCACACAAACTCAATTCTCACTAGCTCCCAATCATATTGGAGCAGATTAACTGATTTACATTCGCACTACACACTCACCTACACAATCACGACACAATCACCTGATCTTATCATATGGACACAATGGCTAGGCCGCTTCATCTTGTTACATCTCCCTAACCTTCTCCTCTGGGTATTGACTCTGGACCACCAGCCATGCAAGAACAGTTTTAATGGAAAATGTTAGAAATGAAAATAGAGACAAAACAAAAGGAATATTATATTCAGTGAACATAGAAATTACTGATGCCTAATATGACCTTGCTTTCTTCATCTGCCCTCATTCAATTCTCATGGTTGGCCACACTAGGGAGAAAGCCAAGTGCCCTGTCTACGAGGCACTTTCAAAAAGTTCAAGGACAATTCCATTATATTTTCTTTCCATTTCTTGTGGTTTCTGGAAGCCTCTCAATTCCTCTTTCTCCAAGCAAGACATGGCATGTAAATTCACATTCTGGCCTCAGTTCTAGGATCCACAGGAGTAGGGAATGTACCAATCCTCCTTTTTGCAAGTCCACATGATCTGCAACAGTGATCAAGTGTCCTGTTGCCAGCTCCTCCAACCCATCCCTGGCTCCTATCACTCACCTCCCTAACTAGTAACGTCAGTTCAAGTGTGTACCGGAGCTTTCCTGCCATTTTCTCTGCCTGGAGACTGTATTGTAGGTAAAACTCCATACAGGTTGCTACTGGATAGCCTTTCGTTTCGCAAAGTCAGTACATGTCCTGTTGTCCTAGAATGTCCCTGTCAACTTCCTCCCATGTCCTCCATCCTGTTTCTACCCACACCGCCCTTAGTGCCTCAGTGCCTTGCTTCAATGTCCATCCAGACCCAGGCTGGATGCCTGTGGCCACGCTCCATCCCAGATGAACTGACACTGTGACAAATACAAGTTGTTTCTAAAAGGTCCATGTGACTTTTTCTCTGAGAAAAATTCTAAGGAAAGGCAGCCTGGAAAGTCAAAGGAAGAGGTGGATCAGAACCCAATGATATCACTGGAAGTCTTTCAAAGTTTCTAAAAGCAACCACTTAAACCCAGAATGCTTACTATCTCAGAAAGCTTTCACACTAGAGTCATCTTACAATAGGAGAAAATGAGAAACAAGATCTATTTAACCAGGCTGGTTATGCAGTTATTTGTCATGTTTCTTTTCTGTATCCAAACAGCCCCAAGCAGGCTACTCCAAGTGACCACCTGTTTCAGAGTGAATTGTCATAAGAGAATTGTAAACAAGAAATGTCCTTTCTCTTGATTGGAGTTATTAGAGTCCTCTTGGCTTTTACAGAGATAAATAATTGTTTAATAGAAGCCTTACTTTGGACCTTACTGGGAACAGACCATATCCAGGAAAAATGAGTAAAGAGGCAACATCATAGAACAAAATTAGTATAGAAGCAATATCATAGAATAAGAGAATGCGATTCAAAATTTCCCATATGATAGTTATAAAATGCCTATAGTCACTATGAAATACAAGCTTTTTGTTTTGTTTTCCTTTTGTCCTTTTTAAATACCCTATGCACTATGCAATGGATTAGAACGTAGAATGGAAGTGATAAATATATTAGACCAATTAACTGGTATAGTCCATGAATCCATGTCTCTAAATGTCCAAGCCATGAACTAAGTCCCAAGAGTTTGTACATATATGAACAGCCATGGCAGCTGTTCTTGTGTTGGTTGTTGTTGCAAGTAGACCTATTGTATACATTTTATCATTCAAAAAGGAAAAGAAAAACTTGCATGCACACATCCAAAAGGCACTTGGTGTTACACACCTGACGCAAAAAAATTTGAAAAGTCAGGAATAGAAGGAGAAAATGTAATGTTGGAAGATGGTTTCCATGAGCAACTACCTTCTATGCATGAGAATGAAGAACACGCATGAGAATGAAGGTGGCACGCAAGTACCATGACTGAATTTTTAAATAAAAGATTTGATGGAAAACTCCTGTCAAGGGGGAGAAAGTGCAGAACAGAAATTCAAACTCATAGAATCCAGATTTCCTGTATGAACCACCAAACTACTTCTTGGAGATAATCTGTGGGTCTTAAACAAAAAGACCAACCCCACCCCAGAGTCTTCACATCAATCAGTATTTTGTTTTAGATACTAACCAGTCTCTGCCTTAACGATGGTGCTCTTTGAAGGACTATTCAATAGCAAACATCATGCTTGAGTGAGTTAATAAAAAAGAAATTATAAGTGAGTTTATGTTAATACAAAAGAAATTATTCTGGAAAGGAGGGTGAGAATGGTGGCATACCTTCAAGACTGTAATTGATAACATTGGATTGTACATGTAGAAATTATTGAACTGGTATATATTCTGTTGTGCATATTCTCAGCAACAACAAAACTAATGTTTAATGAAAAAATGTCACATGAATTGTGGTCTGTGACGATCAAACTTTCAAAGTAGTATTCTTGATCATTTCCCAAAACATTCCTTCAAGCTCTGCACAAATAATAAAAAAATAAAAGCTCATCACTTGATATTTGACAGACAGTATTGCTGGGAACAATGAAGAAACATCAGAATAAGATCTTCCAGGAAGGGATTTTCCAAGGACAAGATTACAGCACACCATGTAGAGACTTTGTCACAAACAGAACCCGGATGTTATTGTCACTTGGTTTCTCATTTGCCTGCCTCCAAAAACCATGACAAAAATGCAAACTGCAGACGTCCCCATTGTTCCATTGGCTGTTGAAAGTCAAGTTGGTATGAGCAGCAACCATTGACACTTATCCAAAAAAAAAAAAAAAACGGAAAAACCAAATTCACTCTCATTAAGTCAATACTGACTCATAGGGATACCACATATTCTCAAGACTAATCGCTTACCAGATTAGAGAGCCCAGTTTTTGTCCCTCAGAGGCTGGCAGTTTCGAACTGCACACTGTACAGAGTGCAGCCCAACACGTAACCACGACACCATCAAAAGCAATCAGTTGCCATAAAATCAAGTCTTGCTCATGACAACCGTCTGCATGTTAGAGCAGAACTGTTCCCCACATTTTCAGATATTGATGTCTTCAGAAGTGGATCACTAGGGGTTTCACCAGAGGAATATCTGGGTAGACTCAAACTTCCAACTATCGGAATAATAGTCAAACCAATCATTTGTGGGGTTTCTCTGAATGGATAAGGTATCTTCTGCTTTTACTCTTTCTCTTATTACTTTCAATTCTTCTTCCCTCCCTCCCTCCCTTCTTTCTTTCTTTTTCAAATGCATCTGGACCATGCAATGAGCCAAGCACTGAGTGCGTTGTCCTCAGGTTTTAGTCCGGGGTGACTAGAGAAAGAAATCCAGAGACACTCATGTGCATGTAAGAGAGAACTCTATACAAAAGAGCAATTTTACATTGAGAAGGCATCCCAGGCCAGTCCAGATCAAGTCCGTAAGACTGATAGTAGCCGTATGTCCAATAGTAGTCCATAAACTCCTCTTTGGATTCACACAGCACATGCAATGGTGCCGAACGCAGGCAGATCATAAGCCAGTAGGTGAAAAATCTTGTGTATCCAATGGCGGCGGAAGCATCTCCAGGGTTCTGGCTCCCATCAGCATTGCTCCATGTGGCTTTTCAACAGGAATGTGAAGGAGAGAGAGAGAGTATGTACCACATCCAGGGAGGAAGAGAGAAAGTTCCCAGAATCCTCCTAAGAAGGCCACGCCCACAAGAAGGCATCTGGTGGTGACCTGATTGCAGACTAGACTCTACCCCTTTACTTGTAATATCCTCAAGTTGACTTGAGATTATGTAACTTCCACAGTTCAATTGTATATTATTATTTGCTTGTGAATTTTGAGCCTTAGATAAGGCCTAACCCAAGATGTCAAGAGAAGAAGTTGAAAATTCCATGTGAAACCTACTGAGAATAAGCAAGACGATAGGAGGAAACATCATTCAGGAACAGGAACCAAACATCTAGTCAACTCCATGGTCTAAAAGTTCATAGTCTATGTCCTAGAAACTTAGTGCCTATACTTAATGACTAAGATCTTAAGTAGACTAAGATCTTAATGACTAAGATCTTGATATCTTAACATTTCGGTGTTTTCATCAAGAGAATGGAGTTAATAGTAGTAGCTATGACGTGTAAATTGTTTAGCATAATCTCTGCTTAATAAAGGTTAATTCTTCAGCCATATGATCAAAACCATAAGTGTTTCAGGATCAGAAGTAATGTGAATGCCAATAAACATTTATGATTCCAGGATGATTGGAATAAATCAGCATTTTAAAAATGGAGGTATGGCACATACATATCTTATAGTGGGAATCGGATAACTAGAAAGGATTTTAGAGATCTAGGTAATGTAGATTCAGGGAATTCTATAAAGGAGTACACACAGTCACAAGGGGAGTTGCAGAGGTAGGGACAGCAGACGCCACTCAAGATACACACTGGTTAGTGTCAGTGAAGCTCCTCAGGCTGTCCTGCACCCGTGTGTTCTCTGGCAGAGGTGCATCCACACAGAGTTCTTGAGTGTGACTTAGGCGGAATGAAAGGATGGAGAGTGTCTCTGAGAATGCAAACTTTGTTAAATGATTATGATTTCATGAGAATGCCCACTTAGTCCTTAGTAGGATACACAAAGCTCAGCTGTCTAATCAATGCTGCCTCATAACAACCTCTGTAGGTTTCTGAGTCTACAACTATTTATGGGAGTAGAAAGCCCAGCCTGTCTCCCTCGTAGCTCTAGGTGGTTTAGAACTGCCAACCTTGTAGGTTGCAGCCCAGTGAAAACCACTCCACCATCAAGACTCCAGAGTCACATAATCATAGAAAGGAAAAGGAATAAAATGGACCTGAGCTTCGCACACCCCATATTATGAACCAGTCTTCTGACATAGCAGCGATACAGACTTGTGGGATTTTACAAGTAGAAAATACTTCTTTGTAGAATTCTCTGCTTTGGACTTATTTCTGCGTCCAGACTTCATATCCTTTCATGATTTGTCAGAAGCCACATAGTTACTGAAAAATGTCCCTGGGTGTGTTCAGACAAGGAGCCAATAACCCAAAACACCAAACACGGCCATACAGTCAAGTGTGACTCATAGTAACGCTTTGTGGGTTTCTGAGACCGCAATTGTTGAGGGGAGTAGAAAGCCCAGTCTTTTTTCCTGAGAATCTGCTGGTGGTTTTGAACTGCTGACTATGCGAATCAACTGACGGTTTTTACCTGGTTTCCACCAAACTACCCACACCGTCTGGCAGGATGAGTTCACTCGCCAGGGACATGGATACCCTCCCACTATTCCATTACACTTCAGAGTATCTGGTAGGTATCTTCATTGCCTAGTAGTGCCATCCTAGAAATGCTACAAGTGGTGACTTTAACAAAAAAGAAAATGACTTCCTCCCAGTTGAGGAGGCTAGGCCTCCAAATTAGGGATCCCAGCTATGGGAAGACTTTCTTCCCCTGTCAGCCCTATGAGAGGTTTCTAGTCTGCCCCCTGGTTTTGTGGTCCCTTGGAGACTTCCATACGGCTTTGTATCCATCTTCATCCATCTCTGCTCACTCATTTGCTTGTTTATTCTCTTTTATATCTCAAAATAGATCGGATCAAGATGCACATTCCATTAGTCCTAATTCATTAACATAAAAGACAACTCATTCCCAAATCGTATTTATAACCACAGGCATAGAGTTTACAATTCACAATAGATACTTTGGGGAGACGTAATTCATTCCAGAACAGTGGGAAAACCATGTCCCCTCAGTGACCATTCATCCCACGCTGAAAGACAGACATAAATCATGACAGCAGGAGTTATTTAGACAAAGCTATCTTCTACCAAGTGTGTATTCCCGTTAGAAAAAAAATAGAAGGAGGAAAAAGGAGCTCTTTCATTGGCACTCACCCTACAGTATTTAATTAAGCATCTGTCTCAACTGTTAATCAGCACTGGTCCCCTATGGATACCCTACCCCAAGCTCCTGATAAAGCTATTTCTAGTAGTCTGGAGCCTTCTCTCCAGGAGGTTATTTAAATCCCATTGACCTCCCATTTGTCTACAGAAGTAGTTTCAATAACAAAGTAGGAGATCACTATATTTTGAGAACTTTTTTCAGGAGAAGGCCCTTAGTTATTGCAGTAAACTGAGGGTTGACTCAATTTTACCGCCTCACAGGCTAACTAATTTCAGTTGATCTAGTTAAACTGTAATATGTTCTGCCACGGCTAATGGTAGTGCATCCATCATACATGACATTCACTGATTAAGACAGCTCCACATAGTTGTTTGGGGTATGCAAACATTGGGAGAAATATTCCATTTATGTTCATGGTCAGGAAAATGTGCATCAAGGAAAATAATTGACCCATCCTCGAGTGTATTAATGCAAAAAACTTTTAAAATTTTATTCTTTATAAAGAAAAATCAACACAGCTAACAAAAATCAGTTGACAAGTATAAAAGGGTTTCAATCAGTTTAATCTCTATAGAGTGGTTATTGATGTTGTGTGAAGCCAAAACGTTATTTAGATAAAAGTCTTTTTTTCTATTGGAATTTGGAATAAAAATCACATGGTGAATATTAAAGTACAATGGCAAGCAAGTTCACGGAGGGCCAGTTTCTGCCTCTTTTCCACAAGTTCTGGCACTGATGAAAAATTTAGAGGGTAGGAATCCAGAAGACAATTGTCTTCCAGGCCACGGGGAAATCTGTGCTAAGTGTCCAGCATGCACCCTAGAAAACATTACTTACTAATGTCCACTCAAAAAAAAGCCATTAGTCCATCAATTTATTTACTCATTCATTCATTGTGAAATGATGATTAAATGAGTCTTTTTCTGCTGGGCCTTGAGCTCGCTTCTGTTGGGGCAGCTATAAACAAAGCATATGCGTCCTCCATTTCCACCCAGCTGACCATCTCATGAGGAAGATAAACCTGAAGAAATGATTGTAATAAAGCGATCTATGAATCATGGTAACAGAATGGCTACACGAGGAGACATAAGCATACATCTAGCTCACCCAAGGTGTTCTTGCCCAAACAACTCTAAATTCACATCAACCATGAAAAGCAGGTGGAATAAAAAGAATGTATGAAGGTGGCAGAAGACCAGTAGAAAAAACACCGAGTCCAGGGTTCCCTAGAGAAAATTCCGTTTGCAGGAAGGAGACACTTCCAGTCAAACTATATATATGGATATATGGAATCCAGGGAGGCCAATAGAACCAGGCCCAGAGCTTGAGTCAGGAAAATAAAAGAAGCGTCATTCTTTTCCAGTTTTCATGCGTCCTGTTGGTTATATTTGATAGATCTGCTACTTGATCACAAGCAAAGTAGTTTGAACCAGTTAAGTCCCTCTGATTGGTCAGTTCTGCTGGCACAGATCTCAATGAGCAAGAACATCTTGCTCTCAAGAGTACCCGTTTCTGATCAAAGGACGTTTTCAATGAAACAGAAATAAGAGGGGAGAGGGGGGCACCATTAAGACTAGTTCATAGATGCCGCTCACATTCACCACACTAAAACCAACTCACTGCTGTCGAGTAGATTCCAACTCACAGTGATCCCCTAGGGTAGCGATCCTACAGGAGAGGGTAGAACTGCCCGGGTGGGTGTCTGAAACCAAAACTCCTTACAGAAATACAGAAGCTAATTTTTCTCACTCTAAGTGGCTGTGGTTTTGAACTGCTGACCTGTGGTTAGCAGCCCAATGTGTAACCTCTGCACCTGCAGGGCTCTTGCTTACAAACTAAAATCTATCTAAAACACTGACCACTATAAAAGCAGTGAAATGCCTCAGCAAGATGTCTAAGTGTTCTTGGAATGTGTAAGTCCCCTGGCACTTTCTCCCTGTCTGAAATGACAGGTTTTTAAAATGTTCAGTCAAGGCTGAAATAAACAAACAGACATTGTATCACTGGGAAGTGTTCAGTCTTTTGAACAATTAGATAACCTTGGTGCACACACTCATTTCTAAGTATGGGTAAATTGAAGTCAGTCATTTTTCTTTCTGTGTGTCTCTTCGTTTATATATATATATATATATGTGTCCTACTAAATTAAACCCCTTATGCATTATCTACAACAAAGATGAAGTGCTGCTTGAAACGTACTGAACACAAAATTTACAGAATAAATCCACATTTCATAACCTAGGTATCTATTACATTTTTGACTCCTCCAAAATTCTGCAGTGACCTGGATGGAACAACTAATCTGTGTCTTCCACTGCTTCCTTTAAAAGAGGATTGTGTTATTTCCTAGAATTCAGCTGAAGAAGAAAATATCCTTATTGTAATTCACCATGGTTAGGTTAAAAATCTGAATACTTTAAAATTACACATTAGGCACCTCTTGGCAGGGGTGGTGAGAGCTTCCCATTTGGTTTTGGCAGCATTGCTCCTAAAATGTTACCGGACCAGCAGAGAAAAGGGAACCAAAGTCAGAGACCTAAACTGAACATGATGGAAAAGGAATACAGGCATGACCTTGGCAAGAAAGGGAGCTTTCTCAGGCTACTTCTCAATGGCAACACTTATTAAATCCCCTAGCAAGAGGGAAAGGATTAGTATAATTAATCTTCACAGTAGGGTAAAACAGACATTTATCTCATCCAAAGTGAAGGAAGAGGTTCTGGTCAAAGTACAGCTACATTCAAATCATTTTTGAAATGCGGATAGTATAAATAGAATGTATGAAGGTGACGGCCTTAGGCCAGGTTGTCCAAACGACCCAATTCCATAGATTCATATATGCATACAAAAGAGCTTTCTATCAAGAAGTAATTATATATATACATAAAAGTCAGCCCAGTCCAACTCAAGTTCATAAAGTCCAATACTAGCCCATAAATCCTACTTCAGATTCAGGCAGTCGCAGGCGATGATTTTGAATACAGGAAGATCGGAGACTGGTGGATGGAGAGCCATGTGCATTCAAGGTTAGTGGAAATATTGGGAACCACTGGCAACTCTCAGGATGGCTACCAACCACCAAACTGGGACCAAGAGTCCTGGCAAGCAGGCAGGCGAAGTGCGAGAGAGAAGAAGAGGTGCCCAGCTTTCTCCTTATGCGAAGACCATGCTTCCAAAGAAGCACCACCACTCCCTGATTAAGAGATGAGATGCCACCCCTATACTCTGACACATCTTCAAGTTGACATACAATCATCTAAGTACCACAGAAATGGAAAGATCATTTTCAACGAATGCATATATTAATGCTATTTTTAAGTATAATAAGCATGATTCAAACAGCTGTGTAATTTTATCACTCCTAGGTTAAAAGAGCTATTCTAGAGATTTATAAGAATTGGATGTCTTAAACCACACTCGAAGTCATGCCAGAGTACTCTGTTTTGCTGAGAAATTCAAATAGGATTTTTTTCTAAAATGAATGCTTTCCTAGTTAAGAATATAATTTGTCTGCATTTGACTACGGTGAGTGGCAAGTGGGGTCTTAGATGATTTCTAAGTCTCCAGCATTGGTCTATGTGAGACATGTGGAAACAATTAGTTGAAACATTGGAGGAACCACAACCGTCATGACCCGCAGGCCCAAAGAACTTGACGGTGTTCAGCTACCATTACCAACTGTTCTGAAAGGAATCATATTAGAATGTCCCAGATGTAGGAGGAGAAAAGTGTGGGACAAATCCCCAAATCAAAAAAATAAAAAGACCAGGATTTCTGCTTGGATAGAGACTGATCCTTTATCACCCTTAGGTCTAGAAATGAATTAACCACCATCATTGAACTGACGAGCAAACAATATACAAGTCTATCAGGGGAAGGACACACATGTTAGAATAATTAATCATTTGAGCTTAGAAGAGCAACATGGACCTCAGGACAGAGTTCAAAAGGGGGAGGATTGAAACATAGGAAGGATGTGATCTAAGCATACATCATGCAGTGACTTGAAACCAGTCATACTGAAGTTGTGCATCGAGCACTGATTGGCTAGGTAAACTGTCTCCCAATTCTCAATAAAATGCAAAAGAGTAAAAAAAATGTTTCTCATGTGTTTTATGACTCAAAAAATAGTTACTTATTATGTAACTGTGACTTCTAGGTTATAGGCTCCAAAAGTAGACTGATCAAATAAATATCCTTACAATAATAATAAGTCTTAATGAACAATGCGAATGAAGATCCTTCAAATGCAAAAAAATAAGAAAAATTAAAACCAAATATCATCTATGGAACATCTGAAGTTAAAAATGTCTAAATTGCATGTTGCCATCATTTTCATTAATGAAAGGGAAATTATTTTAAACAATAATAAAATATTTTATTTTTGAATTAAAATATGTCACTTCTAGAAATCTACATATATATTAGAATTTAGCATAACCTTAATACAGGGACTAATTTTCTTCTTTAATTGACATTTTTTAAAAAATTACATTCAAGAATTAGAGGAAATTTGTATATTTCATCATTGCTAGACTGCACCCTGACTGGCTCACCACCTCCCCACAGCCCTTCTGCAAGGGGATGTCCAATTTCCCACAGATGGGCCATGGGTCCCCACTCTGCACTCCCCTCATTCACAATGATATGAATTTTTTTTTTTTGGTCTTTGATGCCTGATCCCTGATCCCTTCGATGCCTTGTCATCCCACAGGCTGGTGTGCTTCACTATCATGACCCCAATTCTAATTTACAAATCTGGCTGGACTGGAGGATGTACACTACCACATATAGGAACTGGAAACACAGGGAATCCAGGACAGATGATCTCCTCAGGATCAGTGATGAGAGTGTCAATATCGGGAGGGTGGAGGGAAGGTGGGGTAGAAAGGGGGAACAGATTACAAGGTCTACGTAAAACCTCCTCCCTGGTGGATGGACAGCGGAGAAGTGGGTGAGGGCGACTGGATGATGTAAGACATGAAAAAATAATAATAATTTATAAATTATCAAGGGTTCAGTGGGGAGGGAGGGGAAACATGGGGGGCTGATATCAGGGACTCAAGTAGAAAGCAGGTGTTTTTAGAATGATGATGGCAACATATGTATGAATGTGCTTGACACAATGGATGTATGTATGGATTGTGATAAGAGTTGTATGAGCCCCTAATAAAATGATTTTTAAAAACTTTTACAAATAACAATTCTGTGTTTTAAACATGTAAAGTTCAATTTAAAACATTTTGAGTGTTTATTACACATATTTACTAAATGTTACAATGTGAGTTTTCAATGTTGTCAGTTATCAAGGTTCACAGAATAATAAGACTCATCTGTCCCCCAAACCAATCCATAATATATTATGTCAATATCTATACAAGCAGAATAAAAATATTGTGTTATTTCCCTTTATGTAACATTTCCCAAAAAATTAAAACTTTGGGTTGCATCATTCAGGGTAATCCTGCATTCTGTTTGTTTTTTTGTGACAATGATAAAGCAAAATCACCATAAAACAGTGTCTGATTAGTTTCTTTACACTTCCCTGGAGGAAGAGTTTTATTAAAATGCCAGCCAGATATATGATGTAACCTAAGGAAAACCAGAATTCATTTCTTCAGTATTTAGAATTACTTTTTTCATGAAGCATATTTCTACATTCAACTTTGGTAGAATCAGAACAAGAAATACGTTTTGGAATCAGTTTCTTCAGACCGTGTAGAGTGGCATTTCATTACATTTGGTTACAAATCATAGAAATGTTTAAATACATGTGGTATTTGTGGACAAATAGTGTATTAAATCATTTTGTTTATATTACTGTCTTGATTTAATAGAGTGTATATGGAAACTGGGGCAAATGATCTATTAGGTCCATTATGACAAAATAATAGTTTGCCCTGACATGTGCTTTGAGAAATGAGTTCTGGACAAATCACATGAATTGATCATTGCCATTAAATAAGTAAATAATTGTCTTAGCTAAAATAAATAGTACTTTGGTTAAAATTCCCGTTAAATATATAATTAATTAACTCAGCTAAAATAAGCATAAATATATCTAGTTCTTGAAGGACCATTTATTTGCTAAATATTTGCCTATTAAAGTCTTCATAATTATATGTTAGGTAAACATCTCCTTTGAAATGACATATGAGAGGACTTCACAAAGTTCCCAGTTGGGTGGAATTAAAAGATGAAAATACAAACTTTAGATCTCAAAGTACGTTTCAGGAGGTCAAGCCACTTTAGACATGATATCCGCCATTTAGTTCGTCCTTAAAGAATTGCAGATCCTCTCACATGAAGCATATAGTTTCATTATTTGGTGCTATAGAAAGTCAACAAGCATAATGGCAAGAACAAGATTTATTGTTCTTGCAAATTAATATGATGGTCTTGGTTCAATGAGTTAATCATCTTCTGTGCGTTTGCTGCGGGCTTTGTCTTCAACATTGTCCTTTTTCTTCTTACATGAACCACTCATTTGTAAACTTGTGATTTCTTTGGCATGTTGTGACCACAATATTTTCATAAAGCATAAATAATCTCACTATTGTTTTACCCAGCCATCACCATAAATATTATGTTTGGTTTTACTTCAATGTTACCATAATCCACATCTCTCAGGTAGGGGTTCTTCTTAAACTAAAGCCTTTTCTTGAATATTGCCTCCAACTAGATCCTGCTCAGATGTATTATAACAAGTGAGTTCAAGCTTATAGTGATACAAAACAAAATTGAAATTCCTGTGTAGTTTTTTTATTCATAATATGCATTGACTGTGAACTTTCTGAAGATCCCGTATGAATATGATTCAAAACACCACTGCTGTGGTATTTAATTTTGCTCCTAAATTCAAAGTTAAATCACAAACATGCTTAACACACTTTCTATTCTATTTCCTGAAGTCATGTTTTTCCTCTATAATCCTTTTTTAAATTATGCCTTTGGTGAATTGCGGAATATAATTATTTTAATGAGCATACATGGAGATGCAGGTAAACAAGGAAATGGAGAAAAGCCAGTCTTTCTGCTTACAAACCCCTCTCTATTCAAGTTCTGAAGAGACAGCTTCTGGACTCTGGAGACCAATACTGTCTGTCTCTGCTCTAAGTCAGAAAAAAAAACCCAGCCTGAACTATCTCTCACTGGCCTTTTGATTGCAGAGAATCCAGACTATCAATAAAAACAGAGTCTGATAGATTAGGTCATATTTCAATCTCCTGAAAATACAATAGAGATGCATAGTCACTGTCCTACTGCAATGACAATACGGAGCTTCAGACGAAGAGAGGTTTTTAAAAGTTTCTTAACATGATGACAACTCTGAGAAGATATAAGTGTCTGACAATGGAAAGTGGTGAATTGAGCACACTTTCCCCTATTTTGAGTGAGGTGGGTAAATTCAGAAATAGATGCACAAATATATTTTCCCAACCATGAAAGGAAACTTTAACAGTCTCTACCTCTGGGTGTGAGATTACAGTCTGTAATGGAATATTGAAACTTTCCTTCACATTTAAATCATGTGACTTTTTAACATTTGGGTATGCTACATTGTTTACTAAAATAGTATGTTTGAAAGACAGAGTATAGTCATTTAGGCAGATAGCTTGCTGGGAGTAATAAGATGAAAGAAACACAGGAAAACCATCCGGCCCACCCAACCATCTCTCAGCTTCAGGTAGGAGCTGATTGTCCAGGTGTTCCTGAATCATAACAGTGCAGATAAATAGGAAGGTTCCAATCTGTTGAGTTGACATATGAGTGAGATAAAGTAGAACGTTTTCCAATTGAACCAACTGAAGTTTCAGAATATGAAACACCATTATCACAGAAGCATCGGGCCATTCTTGATGGAGTCAGGCTAGTATTCTGCAGACAGCACTGATTTGGAGAGGGGAAAAATGGGTTCAGAAAGAAAGGGCAGAGAGGAGCCTCAGTACAATCACAGGTCTGCAAATGGGCTTTCAATTCCAGTGGGATACTTTGGGAAACTGGTTTCTTTGTTTCTGTTCTATCTAATTGGTTCAGATAGTAAAAGGAAAATCTTTGGATTAGTAGATCAGATCAACTTATGAACTGTTTACCACTCTATTCTGCAAATAACAATGGCAAGAATGCGACAACAGGGACATAAACTTTCTTATGAGATAGTTACAATGTGCGGGTCACATTTTCACTAAGAACCGCATTCCAAGAAACAGACTCCACGCTACCAAGTCCATCCTGATTCGTAGCACACCCTCTCAGACAGAGCTGAATGGCTCCTGTGGGTTCCCTAGGTTTCAAATGGTTTGGGGAGTAGAAAGCCTCATCTTTCTCCCCCAGAGCACCTGGGATTTTTTAACTGCCCACCTTGTGGCTCCACACACAATGCACTCTGCCACCGGGGCTCCCAAGTATCACATTAGACTTGGCTTTAGCTCTCCCAACAGTGTCGAGAGCTCCGTGCTAGTGAATCCCATTAGAACGTGATTCTAAGAAATAGTGCAAATGGAATATTTTTTAGCATCTAAATTAGTCTCTTTTATGTGACCTGAACATTCTCATCCTATTCAAATCCTACATCCTACTAAAGAATCAAACACAAATATATCACAGTCATGGCTATTCTTTACGATTCTAAATGCAATGTCTAAAGGACATGTTTAAGAAGAGAAGCCTCAAATAAAGCAGGCAGTAATTCTAAAATTCACAATTATTTCTCCCTTAAAATGAGACTTGAGACTTTGAAGAAGGGGGCAAATTTTGCCTGAATTCTCTCCGTCTTCCAGCCAGGCTTGAATTTTCAGTGAAAAACATTTCCGTGATCTTGCAAGGAATCCTATCCATCCTTCCACCATATCTTGCTCCACATTTTGTTTGTTTGATTGATGGGGTGAACACACCACCGGCCACATGTCAGTGTTTCTTTATTATGATTCTTAAAGGGGTATCTTATACTATGACAGCATTTCAGATGATACAAACGTTTTACATTTAAAATTAACTTGAGATATCTGTGAAGTTCCATTCCTCGCTTCATTCCTCTCTGAAATCATAATTCTGGTCAAATAAGAAATCCACCCATTCACAAGTGAATCTGTTGTTTTGTGGTGACGCTGTAATAATTTTATAGCTTTTACATTCTTGTGAATTAAAAAAATCAAATCAAATCAGTTACCATTGAGTGGATCTGGAGCCATGGAAACTCCCCGTGTGTCAGTAAATGTCTATAACACACGATTTTCAATGGCTTATTTTTGGGAAGATTGCCAAATCTTTCTTCTGAGGAATTGCAGATGGACTAGAATCTCAAACCATTTGATTATCTCTAAGAGCATTAACAATTTAGCATTATCCAGGAACTCCATTCGTTTGAATAGCTTCCCAGAATTAATTCTTTTAAACTTAATTTCCATAAGCATTTGGAGGCAGACAGGAGATATTTGTAAGAAGTGAGAAAAGAGTGTTTCAAGGTATGTCTTGGCTCTGTTTAGAAGCCCAAACATTTTGTTCTTTGTTAGGGTGAGGGAATAAGTGGAAATCATTACTGTTCTTTCAAAGAAAAGAAAGATGTATGTGTCTCATTCTTTACCTAGGATTTTTAAAATCTTTTCAAAGACCTCTTATTTAAATGTTTTTCTTACTCGCTATTATTCTTTCAAAATATATTCAATGATTTACATAAAAATAGTGTTTTGCCAAAAGAAAATGCATATTATAAATATCTTAAAGAAAAAAATTAAATAGATGTTATGTGTTATAGATAGAAATTTCAAAATATTATTCAAGCTTTTGTTTCATATATTTTCTTGAATGTGATTTCAAAGGCTCATTAGAATGATGCGGTTTAGAATTTATAAATCAAATTACACTCCTTTTAAAATTTAAAAATGGTGTTTTCAAACTTGGATGCACTTAGAAAATTTCAGTTAGTTTGGTTTTGTGACAGAGAGTAGAAAACGTGCATAAAACATCTGCCTTGTTTTTGATTGGCACTGGAATTCAGAATGGACATCAATTTCTTTTCTGTAGTAGAGTTTTAACTATGGGTGGCAAAGGGGCCTCGGTACGATTAATCAGAGACTGGAGCACACAGAAAAAGAAGCACCTTTCTGTGTATCACCAAGCCCACATGAAGGCATTTCTCTTGAGTATATGGAAGAATCACCTCTGGCAGAAGAAAACATAAGCACAGCCAATAGAGAGAGTGAAGGAAAAGAGGGAGAAAGTTGCATTTGAAATTTAAAGAAATTTCAGAGTCTATGAGATAATTTTCTAAAAGCCCCATATTACAGATTTCAAGGCAAAAGGCAAAGAAGTAATTGTGAATTCATTAAAACCTTCACTTGGTTCCTACAGATCTTTCTGCTGCTCTCTCAAGTCCTTGAACTAACCTATGACCTTAAATAGGCGATAGTTTTAATGACACAGAACACCCACGAAAGAAAAAGCATGACAATTCAAAGAAAGCAGAGGCAATTTATCACAAGTCAATGTTAAATTCTTCTCAGTTTCATAGAAAAAAGCAATAAAATGAGAAATCAGGATAGCCTTGCAGGAAAAATAAATAATGTAACAGATCAGGTGTGTGTTAGAAATAATTTTCAGAATGCAGAAAGTCAGGAGGCAAGGGGGGAATCTATTAAAAGTAAGTCAAAGATTTTTAAATTTAAGAAAAACAAAGTAGAAGCAGGCGGATCCTGTGCTTTGTTTTTCAATAACAAAAAACCCTGAACCTAGAAAGAGATAAATTACAGGTGATTATCCACTCTATTGGCAAAAATAACCATGCAATGCCTTTTATAGTTAAATCTACAAATATACATTGTGCCCATACAGCTGTAGAAGATATCTTGCTGGTCTCTGAGATAGGACTTGGCTCTCATTTGGGAAAAAGTAAAAAGGATCCCTAGTAATCAGAATAAAACTCACATTGGTTTGTGTGAGAAGGTCTTTATTTGTAAATTTCCTAAACAAACAAACAAAGGTAGTTACACTGTTTATTTGTAAAATGTGCTACAGTACAGGGAAGATAATATTTGACACCAGTGCATCCATATTTTCCACCTGGTCAATGGGTAGGCATCACCCCTTGACCATGACACAATTTCCTGTTGAAGCCAGTGAATCTCACCAAGGGTTACAAAGAAAGCATAAAATAGTCAGCATTGTCATGGGGCTGAGACCACTTTGCTATACCTTTGATTAGGAAATGCAATTTGGATAGACATCTTAAAAATTTACATAGCCTTTCCTTGGGATCATGAGAGGGAAGAACATTCCAGATGAAGTGGATACTGGAAATCACAGAAGCAGGAAAGCAAAAATATGTCCCTGGGAAAATAGAGACTTTTCCAGTGTCGCCTATGAGATAAGTAGAAGGGTAGGAGCGCAGAGTGGACTGTCAAGGTGACGTCAGCATCAGAAGGCCTTACCCAGCCTGTCATATTTTTGCAATTGGCTTTCTGAGCTAGGAAAGGGGTCTATTTAGACTGCTTTCTTGAAGGAGAGTCAGATGGAACCTACAGCAGAATGAAGTGGGGAGAGGCACTGGTCGACAATAGAGGCAGAGCCAACGAGTGAAGGGGCTCCGTTCAGAGTTTGGGAAGTCAATTCACGTAGACAGTTGATCCCCGCAGGGTCATATTGAGCAGGAGACACATTCACTCCACATTATTGGTGCTAATCAATTGTTGGGAGTAATGAAAAGAGGGGTGAATGCTATGCAATGATAGCTCATATTTTTAACCATTTTTTTCTTTTTCCGCAAAATCTTCTAGACATGTTATGTGTATTAACCTACAAATTACTCCTTACTTATCTACTAGCTCCTCATCCAGGATTTTGCAGCTACAGAAATAGTATAAAACCTTCTATCTGAGCAAGTTGGCCATTAACAACATACATTTCCTAGGAATGGATGCTGGCGTGTGAGGTGAAAATAATATTGACTTCGATGGTCAAGGTTATATGTCACCTTGGCTTGGTCATGATTCTCAGAGGTTTAGCATTTATTTAATGATGCAATTTCTCAGTTCTCTCATGATAAAATGTGTTACTTCTGTAATGCTACAATTTGGGAATTATGTAATGCCATAATTTGACAATTGTGGGCTAGTGTAGTCATCTTCCATTTTGCGACCTGATATGATCATCCTCCATTTTCACACAGCACTGAAACCCACCCAATGAACACGTCAGAGGAAACCCAGTCAGACATTTCTATTTTGCCCTAGAAAATTCAAAAAAGAAAACTTTACCATTGAGTCATTGCCGACTCAGAGCAACCTTGTAGGACAGGGTAGAACTGCCCGTGAACTCTGAGAGTATAACTAGAGGAATAGAAAGTCTCATATTTTCCCCTTAGATCAGGGGGTAGTTTTAATGACTGACATTTTGAGTCATCACCCGATGGGTAACCACTGTGGCACTGTGACCATAGAGGGTACCTAGAAATCAGAATGGAATCAATGTCAGGGAACTGGGTTGACTTTTTTGTAAGATGGGCATTTCAGAAGGGAAGTATGCATCATGGGGCGGTTCTGGAGATTTAACCCTTTAGTGACTCAAGGGACAGAGATCACCCACCTGTTTCTTCAACCCCATGTATTAGGAAGCTGCCCAAGAGTAGTGAATACTGCCTCCTGGTGGTAATGTGTAGTACTGCGTGAATGTGAACAAACAAGCCTCCTCATGCTTTCAGAATCCCTTGTGGGGATGCCGTATATTAACTCTGTATTACTTAAAATGTCCCCTTCATTTCAGCATGCATTTCACTACGGAATGCATGTGGTATCCAAAAAGATTCAAATCATAAAATGATTCAGTTATGAAAGGATTGAGGGACATGGATTTTACTCTAGTGATGAAAATCATTCTGGAAACTGTATAAGAAGGAAACAGAGAGTTTCAGAGGAATAATTTTGAAGTCTGAATCTAAAAACGTTCTTTATGAGATCCATAAACTTGAGCTTGATCATCAGTGTCTTGTAGCCCTGGTTTCTCATTAGAGACGTGGCAATGAAAACAGTAGCCTGTAAAATGGCAGTACTGTCATTCGTGACACTTTAAGAACTAAATGAAGATCTAACCTGGGAGGGGAACAAGTTTGCTTTCTTTTCCACTTTTACTTCCATTTAGTGAACTCAACAATAAATTCGTTGGAAAATGTTCTTCACACTTGGTTTTACAAGGAAGAATCATTTTTTAAAGTAGTTAATATTCATGTAACAGCCTTGAGTACCATCCTGTACTGTTTCTCCAAAATGTATGTGTTTTAAGTGGAGTACTGTTTACTCTGATCTCAGAGCATTACCTAATGCTATTGGATTTAGAGGGGGAAAAATTCATCAGGTGTCCCTGAAAATAGCAGTCTCTCTTGTGTACTTTCTGCAGAAAGATCTGCTGCCCACCCTGACTGCCAGGATAGAATTCTCCAAAGAGAATGCAAATCAACCCCACCCACTCCTCACTGCACAAAACCGAGTAATATGATTCCATGAGGAGCAACATTTAATGACCTCATCCAGCTCAGAACTAATTAAATCAAACGAACACATCAGTGGTAAAGACTGAAATGCTGAGCAGATCATGTTATATTTCTGAATTAACCAATAATACTCATGCCATCTGTGAGTCTTCTCAGCTAGGAAGACTGTGTCTGCAGAGGCATTAGACGCAGTGGCCAGCGCCGAGCACGAGGGCTGTCTGTAATGGGATTTGACTGGAATGGTGCACCCTTCCTTTCTCAAGACTTTTTATCTACCAGGCATGCCCTTAGGGGTGTGTGTGTGTGTGTGTGTGTGTGTGTGTGTGTGTGTGTGTGTGTGTGTGTGTTATGCACTGATGCATTGGGAAAGAGGGGAGAGCAATTTGCCTAACCAGGACCTTGGTCTCTGCAAAATCTTTTCTTTTCAAGATCTATCACTGCATCAGAAACACAAAAGGATGCCCCGTCTGGAGAGAGAGAGAGAGAGAGAGAGAGAGAGAGAGAGAGAGAGAGAGAGAGAGAGAGAGAGAGAGAGAGCGAGCCTACAGCAATCTTACGCCACTGGGAAACATAATTCAGAATCCCAGAAAGGAGGCCTGCAATAGCCACCAAGTTTACAAGTCAGCAAATTGTTGGTTACAGAGAATCACGGCCCTGATTGCAGTTTCCAATCAGAAGTGCAACTGAGACTCATCTAAAGGACTTCAACATATACTGAAGCCACCACAGAGTGTCTGATTGAGTTGTACTTTGATGGAGCCTGAATATTCATTTTGATGCTTCAGATAATTCTAATTTATGAATCCCTCCTCTAGACTACAGAAAAGAGGCATTCTGTTGTTCAGCATAACTGCTTTTAATGGCTTCTGAGAAATGAAAACCCACCTACTCCAGGTAGCTTAATGCTCTCTTCCTCCTCCCTGCTATGTCCTGGGATCTTGAAAGAACTCCTTCTCCTTCCTACTGGTACTGTCTCTCTACCCCGGGTGAGAGAAATAACATCAATGTCTACCTTCTCCCAAGCGAGCCTATCTGCTCCGGGCAACTGGGACATGCTTGATCCATTTTATAAAACAAGACAACACCTTTGACAGAAAAGCACTTAACTCTCAACGAATTATAGGTCGAATCTCATTTTGAACTCTGACCATTTATTTAGCCTGGTCCTCCCCAGGCTTCAGCCTGCTAAATGTAGACCCACTAACTGCAAACCTGTCGTCCCACTAACTGCAAACCCATGGCCACTAAATTCCATCTGGCTACCGTGGTAGTTTGATTTGATGTCAACTTGAACATGTGCGAAAATGTAGGTGTGGAATGCCGCATGTCAATAAGTTCACAGCCTGCTGGTGCCTTTCTTGGGAACGTGGCTTTCTTATAAGGAAGAAGTGTGAATCCCCTACTCTCTCTGCCCCTAAGCCTTCCTGCTTGCTGTAACTGCCTGCCTCCAGTAGTAGCCCCATCCATGTTGCCTGATACTGAGAGCTGCCAGTGTGCCCTGCCGTGTCTTCACCGACCTTGGACCCATGAGACGCAGCACCGCCAGCCTCTGATCTTCCTGCTTCCCATCATCAGCCGATAGCAGGTTAAAGCTGACGAGGGCTCTGCTTGCATGGAACCTATGGACTGGAGTTGGTAGAGTCAGACCTGTCAATCAAGTGGTCCTTTGATGACATCTCATGGGGGTGTGGCCTTTTATAAAAGATAAAAGGACTCTAGGAACTGGCCCTATCTCTGTCATTCTTCCTTGCTGCACTCCTGTGTCTGCTTTCAGGGGTGGCCCTATGTGGGCCACCTAGCCCTGAGGATTGTAGGCAGTCTGCAATTTGTCCACCCAACTTGGGATTGAAAGACTTCCCACCCGGTGTCCTGCGATCGTTGTGCTTCCCTGGCCACCATTCTGCATGAGTGGCACGTGGCTGGGTGAGTTTGAAGAGGGACTTACAAAATAGCAGTGGATTTAGACTTGGACTAGTCTAGATGCCTTCTTTATAAATATAATTACTTCTTGAAATAAAGCGCTTTCTTATACATCAATGAGTGTCACTGGATTTGTTTCTCCAGCTCATCATAACAACCCAGCTAAACACAGGCAGGTAATCTTGTAAGAGGGCCACTGTCTATTTCCACCCTATAGCTCCCTCTACCTTACCTTTAAAAACTACCTAAGAAAATATTTCCTAATTGAATTGTACCAATAATATACTATCTCAATCCCTCTGACACCCTCATCACTAAGAGACCCATAGATCAAATCACCTTATACCCTATATTTATGCTTATTGAAATACTTTTAGGGAACCTAAACTTTGTAGATCAACTCTACTGATCAGAACCCATGTTCACACAATTCTGAATATCCCCTAATTGGACTCAAGCTCATACCCACTCCTTGTCTACCCACAGTCTCTGCTATTCGTGCTCAAACCAAACTCATTGCCATTGAGTCAATTCCAACTCAGAGCAACACTGTAGGAGAGGGTAGAACTTCCCCTGGGGTTTGCAAGACTCTAAATCTTCACAGGAGTAGAAATCCTCATCTTTCTCCCATGTACTGGCTGACGGTTTTGAACTGCAGGCCCATGCTTGACCACTATGCCACCAGGGCTCCGGCACCACTCATGCAAAGGTTCTCATCTCTGAATATGTCTTTCTCTTATTGAAACAGAACATTTCCTAACTCCTAATAACTCCTTCATTATAAACCCCTAAAATTACAGAGCCCCCCCTTATTTTATAGTTTACTTCATCTCCCTAGTCTTTATTGTCATTTCCAGAACATTAGAAAAAATCACGTTCCCTTTATTCTGGTGGCTATGCTATATTGAATGATGATATTGATACCTGACACTGATTTTGTTTTTATTTTTTAATCATTTTATTGGAGCTCACACAGCTCTTATCACAATCCATACATACATCCATTGTGTCGAGAACATATGTACATTTCTCGCCATTATTGTTCTCAAAACATCCGCCTTCTGCCTGAGCCCTTAATATCTGCTGCTCATTTCCCCCTCCCTCCCCACTCCCCACTACCCCACAAACCCCTCATCATTCATAAATTATTATTGTTTTGTCATACACTACACTGTCTGACATCTCCCCAAGCCCCCCTTCTCTGCTCTCCCTCCCCCAAGGAGGAACTCCATACGTAAATTCTTGTAATCAGTTCCCCCTTTCTACTCCACATCCTCTTCACCCTCAAGGCATTGCCACTCTCACCAATGGTCCTCGAGAAGTCATCTGTCCTGGATTCCCTGTGTTTCCAGTTGCTATCTCTGCCTATGTACATCCTCTGGACTAGCCAGATTTGTAAGGTAGAATTGGGATGATGATAGTGGGGGAAGGAAGTATTTAAGAACTAGAGGAAAGTTATATGTTTCATCATTGCTACCCTGCACCCTGCCTGGTTCATCTCCTCCCCACATCCTTTCAGTAAGGGGTGTCCGGTTCGGTACCATTGGGCTTTGAGTGTCCACTCTGCACTCACCCACATTTTGAATGATATGATTTTTTTGTTCCTTGATGCTAGATACCTGATCCCTTCGACAGCTCATGGTCACACAGGCTGCTGTGTCTCTTCCATGTGGGCTTTGTTGCTTCTGAGCTTAATGGCCACTTGTTTATCTTCGTACCCTTAAGACCCCAGATGCTATATCTTTTGATAGCCGGGCACCATTAGCTTTCTTCACCACATTTGCTTTTGCACACGTTTGTCTTCAGTGGCTGTGTCAGGAAGGTGGGTACCCAATGATATGATTTTTAGTTCTTTGAGGTCTGATAGCTGGTCACTTCTACACCGTGTGGTCAGCCAAGCTGGTGTGCTTCTTCCATGTGGGCTTTGATGCTTCTCAGCTAGATGTCCTCTTGTTTATCTTCAAAGCATTAAGACCCAAGATTCTATATCTTTGACAGCCGGGCACCATTAGCTTTCTTCACCACATTTGCTTATGCACACATTTTTCTTCAGCAATCATGTCAGGAAGGTGTGCATCCTGGAATGCCAGCTTAATAGAACAAGTGTTCTTGCATTGAATAAGTGCTTGAGTGGAGGCCCAATGTCCATCTCTTGTCCCAGTACTAAACCTATAAATATATGCACATAGATCTGTTTCTGTACACTCATATAAATATATTTACATATGTAGATTCCCGTCTTTGGACCTCTATAAATACCCTCTGCCACCTAGTTCTTTCCTCTATTTCCTTTTACTTTCCTCTTGTCCCACTATCATGCTCAGCCTTCACTTGGATTTCAGTAATTTCTCTAGGTTACCTTGCTCTTGCTGAATCCCTACCAGGCCACCCACACCCACCTTGCCACTGATTTTGGATCACTTATTGCTCCCCCATCTCTGGGTTGGTCAGCACCACCTCCCTGCGCCCTCCTCCCCCTCTCATGTTCCCCCGCAACCATTGGTCCCACCGGTCTCTCCTCCAGACTATTCATCCAGTGTATCTTATCTAGATAGATCTGTACAGATAATATCCACCAAAAATTAAGTCACTGCAAGATAGGCAATAAGTGAGAACACAGCTATGACAATAAAAAGGGAAACCAATTGCACATAGAAGAATAAATTAATTAAAAGAAAAAATAAAAAGAAAGAGAAACCTGTAAATAGATCAAGGTCTGACTTTTGATCTCTAGGCATGTCCTTCAGTCAGGTCCAATGGGGTACCATGCTTTCGCCCCAGAGTCTGTCCCTTGTATCCCACTGGGGGCTCCCTGCTCTGCTCCCATGGTTGCTATGTCACATGCTTTTAGTGGTTTGCCTCAGTGTCACAGGGTCAGTCTGAGCCAGTCCCAGCCCTGAGTCTCCAGTGCTTTCCCCCTTAGGGCTCTGGGCCATGAAGGGATGGTCCTGACACTGATTTTGTAAAGAAAGCTATTTCCATTTTTTCTGGTAATATCAGCATGAAGATAGATGATGCAATCACCACATTGTTTCCGGTTGTTAACAATGCTCCTGCTTTATATGTGATCTTAATCAGCCAATTCCCAGTCATATCCAAGACTTCATGATTACCAATGACTACACGACATTCGGCATTCAAGTATTGACATCCACTATGGCTACTCCTTTGTAATTTTCAAACACTACGTATTATACTAAGATCACTCATACTGTGTCATGCCTTGGCCTTTAAATGCCTCCAGTCATTAACCAAATAACATTTTTATTATGAGGTAGTTAACGTTTATTGTGCCAACATGGCCAATGAATTCATGTGGAATTACTTGAAGGGTAGAGAGAGAAATGACTCAGTGAGCCTCACATTTCTTGTCTCTTGCTCTTTGATCATCGGACATGTGTGCTGCTGCCTTGCTTGTTCTTTGCCTCAGTTTGCAAGCTACACTACCTGTGGGACACCTAACACATGGACTGTGTCACTGTAATTTGAGGTTCCTTCAAGACCTGCTTCACCACACCATTGGAGCTTACATCTCTTGAGCTGGGGACTGTTGGACCCTGTCATCTGGCTGACTGTTGGTGACTGCCCTGCTGTTTGCTGCCTGTGGCCAGATAGCCTGACTTGTTCTACAGAGGACTACCCAGCGGCCCTCAAGACTTGAAGGACTGCCAGTGTCTCACAGATGTCTCATGGGAGTGAGTTGCACTGAGCCATTTATACTTCTTTATAGATTAATTAACTGTTTATTTCTTATGTTATATATCTCTCTAACTATATAAATATATATATAATTATTAGCATTCTGGCTTTGTTTCTCTAGAGAACCCTGTCTAACATACATTGCCTATTACAAAAATAATAAATGAACTCAATGCCATCAAGCCAATGCCAATTCATCTAGAACAGGGCAGGACTTATCTGTGGGCTTTTGAGACTGTAACTGTTTACTGGATTAAAACGTACCATTTTTTCCTATATTTTTGCTATTTTCTCATTGTCCTACTTTAGGATAGTATATTACTATTATATGGCTCTTCCAGGTATAGTCTGGTAAATTTAACAAAATGATTGGATTAGAATTGCACATAAAATTCTGTGGCTCACCAAAGTCATTAGACCACCTGCTATGAGGCAAAAAATTAATTGAAATCCTTGTGGTATAGGACTATGTGTATTGGGGCATGAAACCCTTATGGAGAATTGTACATTTTTGCCATTCTGCAAGGTTCAAACAAAGTAAATCCTAGAGACAGAGGGGGATCTAACTACTATCAAGAAGAAACAGAGGTGGAGCATAGGGTCTCAGATTTGAGACCCACCATGACCCGTGGGGCAGAGAGCGCTTTAACACTAGAGGGAGTAAGGACCGTGAGTTGTGAGCACAGCAGAGACAGATGACCAACAGAATCTTGAGATCTGTATGAGACCCCATGATGGACTTCGCATCCACACAGCCAGCCACACAGTGGGCATGCTGACCCCCCGAATGAGAGAGCCAAGTGCCTTCAGGACTGAGGCTTTCTGGAAAGTCGGGGTACCTGTGGGCACTTATTGGCAGTGCTGAAGAGTTTTTAAAACCTGCAGGAGAAAGTCACCCTCCAGGTGCAAGTAGGGCCAGATGTTCGGCCTGAACAGGACAGAGGTCAGGTACAAGGTGAGGAAATCCTCAGGTTGAAAGGAACTGGTAGCTGCTACTGAGAAGAAACAGCCCTGCTGGAAAAACTGTGCCCTGAGGTTGCCTGTTACCTTCACCATAATCTTTATCATGAAGTGTAACTGGAGACTTCCCTCATTCATTCTATAACCGTGAATATATTCTATGAGCTAGATGACCGAAGCAATGAATTCTTGAGCCACCACAAAGAAAGAGATTTCCATGGGAGAGCTAGCTGGCTAAGGTTAATAGATGGGAACTCCCTCTGGCCTCCACCTCACAGGCCTCGGCATTGATTGGGCGGATGCGGATAGTTCTTCACTCCTCCCTCTCAGCCCTGCAGTTGGACAAGGAGGCCCAAGACCACACACACACACACACACACACACACACACACGTTCTTCTCATGCCTCCCTCTCAGTCCTGCAGGTGGACAAGGAGGCCCAAGACCACACACACACACACACACACACACACACACACACACACACACATTCTTCTCAGGCCTCCCTCTCAGCCCTACAGGTAGACAAGGAGGCCCAAACCCCCTTTACCCCAACACACACACACACACACACACACACACACACAAGTTCTCCCTCCTCCCTCTCATCCCTACAGGTACACAAGAAGGCCCAAGACCACACACACACACACACACACACAAACACACACACAAACACAATTTTTGATTTTCCTCAGCACGCTAACTTTATTCACAGGCAATCAGGACTCCATGCAAGTTTTTAAAATCACTTCTTTTTTCACTTCAAGTTTTTTGTACATTGTAAAAACCTGAAAAGCAACGAGCAAAAACCAAGAACACAAAAGGCCTCCAGAATCATTTTGATGATTTGATACGGTTTGCATGTCTTTCCTCACCCTATTCACATCTACAAACGCCTGGGCAGGCGATTTTCAGTGCTTGAAGTCACGCTCTCTTAGCTTATTCAGATTCATTGTCCATCAGGCCTCTCATTAGCCTGTTTTACTATATCCGCCCCTATCTCTTCCACTTATGAAAAAACTTACGTTTTGTTTCAAACAAATCTTGTTGTTTTCACACATGTACCTCAAAGCTAACCTGAATGCGGAGGCATAGAGACCAGGGTGCTGACTAACTTTACCGAAAGTTCGAAACTCAGTCCTCAGTGAAATCTCAGCACTGCCACTGAGAACCGGCCTCATCATGCAGCCCGTTAATTACTCTCCTGTTGTCAAGAACGATCATTTCACACTTTTCCTCTCTCCTGTCCCCACCATCACCATACACACACATGGCACTCTCTCAAGCCGTTAGCTTGCTGAGTGAACCTGCTTAACCTTTGCTTACCAACCCAACAAACTCAACTTCCTCTGTCACAACACTCTCATTCTACTCCCTTTGGCTCACTCCTTACACACACACACACACACACACACACACACACACGATTCCAGGCATGTTTTTTCATCACAATGCTGGAGCTACTCTTGTCAAGAGTCCAACAGATAGCTTTTCTTTACTCCAAGGTGCATTTGTTGACTATCCCTTCCTATTCAAACATCCATGTCCCTGCCAGCTGATAAGCACCTCCCTCTTATAACACAGGCTGCTCCTTCATTCATTGTCGAATGCACGCTCCTCCACTGGTTGGCTTCTAAAGTCAGAGTGTCCCCAATTCAGTGTTCTTCCCTGGGCTCTTCTATCTGTGTCTATCCTGCTCATCCCTCTCCTGTCCTTAAATAGCACTTATACATCAAGGCCCTCAACTATTTGTCACCAATACCAGTGGAGTCTCTGAGCCTCAGACTTCCATGCAGAAGGACACAGTGACATTTCTTTTCAGTTATTCAGTAGACAGCTCAAGCCAAGCTTCTCTTTGGCCCAGGAAGAAAACAACAAAGCAAAGAAGCAAACAACAGAATGAAACACAGCTGGGTCCTGCGCCATCCTCACAACTGTGCCTGTGGGTGAGGTCATTTTCACAGCCATTGTGTCCATCCATCTGAAGGAAGGCTTTCATTTTTGTTTTGTTTTGTTTCTCTGTTCTTCTATTATTTTTCCAAATACGTTGTGGCTTCTCCAGGGACTAGTCTTTTCTGACACTACGTCAAAAGAATGTGAGGTGAAGTTTCGCCACCGCCATCCTTACCTCTAAAGAGCAATCTGGCGGTACTTCTTCAAGACAGATTTGTTTGCTCAGTTAGCTGTCCTTGTTATTTTCAATCTTCTCCGGCACCACAAGTCAAATGCATCGATTCTCCTTCAAGTCTTCCTTACTTGGGGTAGCACAATTATACACCGTGGCTAGTTATCAAAGATGTTTTCTGAAATGTTAGGTAAAGAAAATGCCTAGAGAACATTTGAAAGTGTGTGCATGTACATGGGTGTGCACAAGTTTACATAGCATAAGAAGGAAAGATTATAACTTATAGTTAAGTAGTCAGACTGAAATGCTCTGCCAAATGTTATTTTGAACATTTTTACTATATTGGTGCAGCAAAATTAATGCTTATAAATGCCGGGAGCATAACTGAGAGAAAAAAACCATTAGCTGAAGGCTATAATCTTAGCATATTGGAAGAAAATCTTTGGAGGATAAAAAATGTTTAACACAGAGCTTGAAATAAAAGATTCCAAACCTTATTCAGAGCACACAGACTTCATGTACTCAGAGGCAATACCCTCTCCATCTCCTATCCCTACTTTTTAAATTATGTTTCTTTCCTCCCTCATCCATATTTTCCCTGTTCGGTCTCCTACTGACTTGTGGCCTATCCCTTTTACTATTACAACAAAAATTTTAAATTGCTGTTATCGATCTTCTATCCCATTCTTTTGGGGTATGAAATCCCCAGAGAGACCAAAAATAGACTTTGGAGAAGGAGTGTGGCACCCCACTAGACCCGACTGGAAAACACTCAGAAAGGCCAACAAACAGACCCTGACCTACTTACAGGCCTTTCCACTTTTGTCTGTGATTTTCTTTTTGTTGTTGTTGTTGTTATTGTTTTATTGGTCTTGACTTCCTTTGTTGTTTTATTTGACTTTTCCGGGTTTTGTGCTTATTAATGTATCTGCATGTCTATCTAGATAAGATAGGCGGGATAAATAATTTGAAGATGAAAAGAATGGAACCAATAGTTCTGGGGGGATACGGGAGAAGGGGAGGTGGGAGAAAGGAAGGGGTAGGGACAACCCAGGGACAAAGGAACAACAAGCGAACTAAAATAAATGGAGAGAAAGGCGTAGGATGCCTAGTGGGGCTTAATCAGGGCAATGTAGCAGCAAGTAATTACTAAACCTGAATAAAGATCAAACAGGATGGTGGGACAAGAGGAAAGTAAAAGGAAATAGAGGAAAAAACCAGGAGACAAAGGACATCTATAGAGGAATAGAACTATGTACTCATATCTATAAGTTAAGAATTAAGGTTGCAGATGGACATTGGGTCTCAACTCAAGTACTCCCTCAACAGAAGAAGACTTTGTTCTAACAACCCAGCATTCTGTAAAACACACATTCCCAACTTAATTGCTGAAGACAAAATGGATGCATATGCAAATATAGTGAAGAAAGCAGATGGTGCCCGGCTATTGAAAGATATAGAGTCTCTGGGATCTTAAAGATAAACAAGTGGCCACATATCTGAGAAGCAACAAAGTCCACATGGAAGAAGCACACCAAACTGTGTGATCATGTGGTGTCTATGGAATCAGGTATCAGGCATCTTAGAGCCAGAATAAAACCATTCCCAAGGTGAATGCGGTGGGGGGCATGGAGTGGAGACCCAATGCCCATCTGTAGACAATTTGACATCCCCCTACAGAGGGGTCACAGGGAAAAGATGAGCGAGTCAGGGTGCAGTATAGCACCGATGAAACAAACAGCTTTCCTCTAGGTCTACTCTCATGACCTCAATTCTACCTTACAAATCATATTAGACCAGAACATGCACACTGCTACAGATAAGAACCCCCAATACAGGGAATACATGAAAGATAAATCCCTCGGGGCCAATAATAAGAATAGTGATACCAGGAAGATTAGTGGAGGGTTGGGGGCTAAAGGGGGTATCGATCACAAGGATCAACCTATAACACCCTCTCAGGGGGATCAACATCAGATAAGTGGGTGAGGGGTGACAGAGGATGATTTAAGATATGAAAATAATAATTTATAACTTATCAAGCATTTGTGAGGGAGGGCCAGGGAGGGGGGGGGAGAAATGGGGAACTGATATCAGGGGCTCAAGTAGGAAGAGAATGCTTTGAAAATAATGATGGCAGCATATGTGCAAATGTGCTTGACACACTGGATGAATGGATAGATTGTGATAAGAGATGTAAGAGCCCTCAATAAAAGCATTTAATTTAAAAAGAGGAATGAATTTGTGCCAGAAAAAGAGAGTTTTATATAAAGAGTAAGTGTACATAAAGAAAGCATTGCAACCAGTGCTGTCCAAGCCCCTAAGTCCAACATTAGCCCATATGTCTGACCATTAGCCCATATGTTGATCTACAAAGTCCTCAGTCTCACAAAACACATGCAATGACGCCTACTGCAAGAGGAAAGCCAAATCAGTAAGCATCTCAGCGCTGGCAGGGGTCTCCATGTGGCTGCTCCAGCACCCAGGGCTGCATCGTCGTAGGTCCATGTGGCTTGTGCAGGGATGTTTCACAGGAAGTGAGCCTTACCAGCTGAAGCTGGGAACTGGAAGAAGGCAGCTGCACCCTGGTCCAACCATCAGAAAGTAATAGACTGGAAAACTAGTAAGGAGAGGTTCACTGAGCCATTTATCCCTCCACCCTTCAATTAATTCCACATGTGTTTATCGGCCAAGTTGGCACAATAACTATCTCAATAATTTTTATCAGGTTACCACAGTCATTGCCAGTGATTCTATATGTCTAAAAACAAATCTGATTTTTTTTTCTATGCCAGGAAGCCAAGCAGATGCCAAGCGGCATAGAACTTTTGTGACAGCCACCCTCCTTGACCCCACTTGAACCCACTTGTTTTAAACTCACTCTCCACTACGAAGGTCTCATATATCAATTGAGAATCCAGAGGTGCATGCAAAATCTTTATGAGTGGATGACAGGTGAGGGGTTTCCAGACTTAATTTGACTGACCAAAGGATGTGTTTTCTAACAGATTATATGCAGTCATTGCTAAACCATGAAAATAGAGTCAAGGTCAGATGTTGATGCTGGCTAAATTTTGCATTTACATGGAAAGAATTAGGTGGAGCTAAAAAAAGAAGAGGAATTTAAAAGAAAACTTTAAGAACAAGATGAAAGTGGCCATAGTTGGGTAAAGCAAGGAAAAACTGCTCAGTTGTCTAGGTACCAAATATCCGACACAAGACTGTATTTTGCCGGCAGCAGCCACTGTCACCACAAGATGATAGGAAGCCTTAAATTCAAAGCAAAGCAGAAAACTTGTGCATAAAAAGATAGCTCCAATTCTGTGTCCCACTGGTCAAAATTGCCTACGTCATAACTTATGCTCTTCCCTTTGTGTTATTGTTATTAATTGTCATTGTACTAGCCATGATTCATACAAAACTGAACTAAATCCTGCCAGGCCATTTGACACCCCCACGCATGGGTACTAATCAGATCCTTGTGATTGTCTAGATTTTCATTGGCTGTTTTTGTAAGTAGAGAATCAGGGTTGGCTTTAAAAAACTATCTTGGTTCATAAGATACGCAAAACCTGTTCAGCATCAAAGCACCACACAACCCTTCAATGGCAGATAAGTGATGACTTCTCACAAAGTGGGTTGGCCAAAATTAAAACGTAGACGTCCAACATATAAAGGAAGAATTTTACCATTGACCAATTAACACCCTACTTTCTTTTCCCTACTCTCTTTTTAAAAGTGGACTCAAATATTACCTTGATTATAATGAGCCCAGCCTTCAGAACTTCTTCACCAAACAAATACACACTATGTAGCTCCTAAAAATATAACAGTGAGTCAGAAGTGCCCAAATCAACTTTTGTTAAGTAAATATATCAAAACTTTAAGCTATGTTTTCCCAAGAATATCCTCCTCCTAATTTTACACATTTCTGCAGGGGCGTTTTCGTCCCTCTAACCATTACTTCAAGAATTCTGTGCTATTTCGTTTATACTGCATTAAAATAGCAGTTCTGGCATCTTTGATGGACTCCTATCAGGTTTCTTTGAAAATTTATTTTTTTAATTAAGGCACAAAAAAAAGTCTGCAAAAGACAAGATCGGGGTTATAGGGTGGTCTAGGTAAGGTTTTCCAATGAAATCCTTATTATCTTTGAAGAATCAGTAGATGTATTGTCTTGAAGGAAAAAAGAAGTCTCAATATAATTTTCCTAGCCTTTTTCTCATAAACATACTTTTTGATTTTCTTACGTCTTCCCAATAAGCACCCATGCTCACACTTTCTCTTCAAAGAAAATCTACCAGGATCACCCCCTTGGGAACATCCCATAAGCAGTTGCAATTAGTAGAACACAAAAGGACCAATCTTGTTTGAAGATATTGTTATAAAATATTAAGTTTTAATTTTACCAAAAGAAAGAATATGATGATTTCCAGGGGTGAAAGTGCAAAAGCAACAAGGGAAAGCACTGAGCAGTAGCATAGAAAGGATTAACGGGGGTGAAGGGGAAGAACGTGGACTAGAAGAGGGGACTGTTTTGGAAAGGAAGGGGGTTAAGGCAAGTTATTGAGAACTTCTCAGTTTACAGTCCAGTATTTTGTTTTCTTCTTCTTTTTTTTGCAAAACAGTTTTATATTCACATATATAATTTGATTGTTTGAATATATTAAAACACATTGTGCAATCATGATCACAATAAATTTTAGAACATTTTCTGGAGTCTTGTACTCATTATTAGCTCCCTACTACCTACTAACCTCCCCTGCCCACACACTGCCAAAGAGTTAATGCTGACTCGTTTTGAAGAATTAATTTCCAAGATTGTATCTCTTTATGTGATTAGAAAGCCCTGTCTTTCTCTCAAGAACTTGGGCATTTCGATCTGCTGGCCTTGTGTATTGCAGCCCAACGTATCCACTATATGCCACCAGGGCTAAGCAACTATTAACTTAGTTACTGTCTTTTCAGGTGTACCTATTGTTCATTTCATATCAAGACAATCATACCAACCAACCACCAAACAAACAAAAACCCTCAACAACGACAACAAACTATCTCAAACCAAAAGCAAAAGATAATAGAAACTAGAACAAATTTAAAATGGGTTCAAAGCATAAACAAAGGTACTATGTAAAACTTAAATATATCTGCAGCCATCTTCTGTTCTAGACATTGTCTGTGCTAATACTATTTACATCCATGGTAAATGGTCCAAATGAATTCTGTAGAGGTTTCAATCATGGAAATGGATTTTTAGACATGCTGTTCTTTTTTTCCCAATGGTTCGATATATTTTTTATTTTCCTAGGTTTTCTTTTTTATTAATTAGTAACTCATTTTATTGGAAGCTCTTACAGCTCTTATAACAATCCATCCATCAATTATATCAAGCTCATTTGTATGTATGTTCCCATGATCATTTTCAAAACATTTTCTTTCTGCTTAAACCCTTGGTATCAGCTCCTTTTTTCCCTCCCTCCACCACACTTCCACTCTGATGGACTCCTGATAAATTCTGAGTTATTATCATTTTCATATCTCACACCATTCACTGTCTCCCTTCGCCCACATTTCCATTGTTCATGCTCCTGGGAGTGGTTATATTTTGGTCATTGTAGATTGGTCCACCTTTCTCCAACCCCTCTTTTCCCTACTCCCATGGTATTGCTACTCCCATTACTGATCCTGAATGGTTTATCTGTCCTAGATTCTGTGTCGAGAGTTCTTATCTGTACCAGTGTACATGTTCTGGTCTGGCAGGATTTGTAAGGTAGAACTTTGGTGATGAGAGTGGGGGTGGGTGTGGTTGGGAAGGATTAAAACCTAGAGGAATGTTGGGGGTTCTGTCCATGCTTTGCACCCTGGTTGACTTGTTCCTTTCTGTGACCCTTCTGTGAGGGAATGTCCAATTGTCTACATATCAGCTTTGGGTCTTCTCTCTGACCTCCATCATTCACTTCAATTTATGTATTTGTTTGTTGAGCTTTCATGGTCATCCACAGCCTTTTATACTCAGGGTGCGCACAATTTAAGCTCTAATACAATTTCCTCTTCTGATCTTGCATTTTATTATTTATAGTCCTTGGATCATATGGGCTGGTCCACTTCTTCCATACGGACATAGCTGACACCTCACTTAGAAGGCTGCTTGTTTTCAGACAAGCCTTTAAAACCCCAGATGCTATTCTTTCTGATAGCCAGACACCATCTGCTTTCTGCACCATACTTTGCTATAGCACCCATATCTTCAGTGACCACTTTATGATGCAAGTATTGTACAGCTCAGCTTTGAGTTTAACTGATCAATAGATACCCTCAGAAGTCACTATCTTGATTGGATCTTATTTTTGAAGTGTCCTTATGAGAGTAATGCTACGTTGTTACTAAGAGAAATTCCCTGCAGCAATACACGGATCATAGAGCCATATTACAACATGCTTCACTCTGAATAAACCTGTGCAGGTATGAACACAATACCATAGCAGGAGCACTTTTTTGCTTACCTTCATATACTATCTCATAGGGGTCGTTTATCATATGTAACTGGGGGGTCATATTTCCCAGCTCAGCCAAGGCTATTTCTCACACATCTTGATAATGTTACTCAGTAAAATAGAGAACAATGAATGGTCTCTCTATGACCAAGCACTGTCCTTGTAGTGCCATGGCCCTCTGCTCCCAAAGTGATCTCAAAACCAGTGGTAGGACCTGACATCTCCCCACTGTAAGTGACATTGCTTGGAAGATAAAAGCCAAGTATTTTGGCTGGCCCCCGATGGCCTCCCATTGCCTTCACCGGATCTATCTCTGCAACTGTAGTCTCCGAAAGGTCATCTAACATACAACCACACCGACCACACGCTATTCCTGAAAAGGGAAGATAACTGGAAGCTTCTGGACTCTTCTCAATTCAGCAGACATTTTGTTTCCTCAAGAATCCCTTCCAAATGCTTCAAGAAATAAATCACTCCATTCTCACCCTCTCCCACTGTGACTTGTTGGTGTATCTAGCTCCCTTTGGTAATGCGGGTTTCCTATGTGATTACTGTTCCACTGCTGGGTCACATCAAAGTCAAAGAACTGAGTAATAAGTCCAAATTCTCTAATATTTGCCAAATTGTTTTAGAAGTAGACAATGTAGATGAAATAATAAATAGTATCTTCCAATAAAGCAGTGATTGAGGAGGAGGGTGGATTAGACATTCAGAATATGTATAAAAAGTTAGATAGACTGAAGGATACCTAGATACATACACACATAGCTGCTAGTTCTTTTTGGTGCGACCAAAGGAACAGCTATGATTGCATGAACCAAATCTGTCTAGGTCCCTTTCGACCCTTAAAATAAGTGCGTGCTTCGTGCAATGAGAGAGAGCGTGGCCGTGCGGCAGCAAACAATACTGTGCTACAGCCTGACTGCCCTACAGCATGGTCAGTGTTTGCACATATTCCCTCCAGCTTCTTGGTCTCCAGTTTATGCTGATGTTTTTTATCTAACCATCCTTTTCCTAAGTTTTCTCATCGCTGTAGTTAAAAATGATACCTTTTATAATTGACCAAAAAATGTTTCCTGAATTCTTAGTTAAGTTTTCTCTACACCTCCTTGCCTTCTTCACGTAAAACCTTATTAAATTGAGTAAATTGAGAAATTGTTCGGAAAAGACTCTGTCACAAACACCCCGATGTACTCTGCCATCTGACAAGCCCATTAGCAGCAAACAGCAGAGGAGGGCTCCATGGCATGCAAGAGCCCACAAATTGGTTGATTTTCAGTTTAAAATGTAAAGAAAATTGATGTGACAAAGAGAAAACATATGGTACCAAATCACATGTTGGATTTTCATTCGATAGAAGGTGATTCTTTTAAAATGTATCCAGGGTGGCCAAAGTCTCCATGTGATTTAAGGCTCTGTTAATTCCACGAGGCCCTGGGATGGATCTCGACTCGGGAGTGATCTCAGAGAGATCATGGTGCTCAGCACTCTGATTCCTGGGAAACCATTCCCAAGCACAGTGTTCATGGTTCGCATTTTCCAATCCACAGCCTCATTCGTTTTCTACTTCCCAAAGTTCCAAGTAAAGTAAGTGTGTTTCATTCTCAAGGTAGAGGACTGATATTACCATTGGTGCAAGATAGCCCAAGATTTAAATCTACTTTCTATCACCAAGGAGTGATGTCTCTTTGGGACTAGCATTTCATGTCTCCATCCTTAATTTTCTAATTGAAGCATGGTAAGGAGACTATACTCTGCTTGGTTTTTAATATTAGATGAGGCCTAGACAGAAATGATTCCCCAATAAATGGTTTGGTTAATTGGATGGTTTCATCTAATGTTACCTTGGAAAATTTCACGTCGTTTAGGCAAAAGACCTAACTAATATAGAACAAGCAGCTTTCATATTTTCCTTGCTGCACTGAGCATTATTGCAATGATTTTTATTGACTATAGATAATGAATATCCAAGTGATATATACAGTTAGGTTGGTACCTTCATTTGTAAGTTCATATTTCTGATTCTTCAAATATATGCTTAGCATATCACAGAATGCAAATTCAATTTACTTGCCATATCTCTAAAGCTCTCACCGTAGAAGAATGGAATTGAAAATGGAAATTAGTGTTATCAAATATAGAAATGTCGAATGTCAATTATGAGACACATTACACACCCCGAGGCCACTTCAGAATGATGAGCCCATAATGGAGTACACCTATTATCACTATCTATTCCCTAGAAGCATTCCCTCTTCATCCATGACCAATATGATTGTGTGAAGATAAATGAGGCTGGAATCATTGTGAATAGTTGCACCCTCTTCTGGACCAGCAGCTAGACCACCGGCACCAGGCCAATTAAATAACAAAACTGTGAACAGCAGAGATGCCTGGTAAAGTCGGCAGACTCAGCCCATGTCTTCACCTCTGGGTGAGGTGGGAGAATCATAATTACTGAGTACCTGAGTTTAGCGAGGGAGTTTACTGGATGTAAATTCTATATGTAAAATAAATATGAAAAGGATTTAAATTTTCATGAAAAAAACTATTATCTTTTTATTCTACTTTCCACAAAACTTTTGAAGTCCCCTTGTAATTAATAAAACAAAATAACAAATGGTAAGCTGAATTTTAACTGGGATCTGATTCCAAAATAGTCTTTTATAATACCCTACCTTGCATGTTATGTGAAGTTCAGAAAATATAGAAAATTGGATGGGATCCTGTTAAATTCACTTCAAAGGAAAACATAGCTTTTTAATTGATTCATTTCATAATTAGAAATGTTTGCTAATTGCTCCTAAACAAAGGCATAAAAATGTTTAAAATGGAGGCCTTGATTTATACGTTCAATTCACATGAATTAAAAGATCATTCTGAAAGCGTACACTAACCCTCCCTGGAATTAATTTTGTGTGATCTCATTATCATTGGATACTGGAAAGAAAAGACCACTTCCTCCCCACCTTCCTTCAATTTTCCCTGCTCTGCTACCCCAACCTGCCAGAAGAGTAGCTAATGGTCTTTGGTTTGAAGCAAGCTTTTATACAGCAGTAATTTTTTTAAGAATTCACAGTGTTTCAAAATTAGAAATTTTCACATTGTTGAAATGAACCTCTGTATTTTAAACAAGTAGAAATCACCCAAGAAGTAGTCCTGGTTATAACCCATATTGTCTACATATTATATTATTAACTGAGCGAAATAGCAATTCCATGGGCCACGGTCTCTGATTTACCTGGCAAATGTGTGCAGAGTCATTTTCTAGAGACAAATGTGCTTCTTACTAAAGGTAGAGCTATAAGGATTCCGGTTTTTCTATAAGAATGCTGCAACGGGAGTTATGCCATTTCTGGTTGTTCTCTTCCACTCGCTAACACATCCCAGGCACATCCTATTACTTGACTTTACACCTCCATGGTGCATCTAGACATTATCTTTATTTTGTAAAAATAGAAATGGGGACACTCGGTGTTCCCCAGTATAGAATACCAAACAGAAGGGTTTTTAAAATTTTATTTTTAAGAAAAGAGGTCAGATTTATATATAGAAGGGGAGAGAAAGGAGAAAGGAAGAAGCTGAGGAGGACAGAGCGCAGGAAAAGGACAGAAGTGTACTGAGAGAGAAGGCGAGGAAAGGACAGAAAAAGGGAGGTGGGGAGATGCCTCCGGACATGGAGGGCACTAGCAAGCAGATAGACTGTAGTCACATGAGAAAGCGCAGCCTACCATAGGAAGAAGGCTGCTCCCAGAACACTGCTTTCCTGGATCTTGGAAAACCCTCAATATAATAACATCAGCTTATAAAAGCTTTGCACAATTGTGAGACAGGGCCAAGGCCAGGCCCAGTTCAGAGTGTCAGCTCACTGGCCCTCTAAGCACAATATATTTAATAAGGATTGCAGAACCTTGAATAGTCTCAGTCATCAATCAAAAATAGCATCGTCTTGTCTGGCTTTCCAGGGGACTATCATAGCCTTGTCTGGCTATCGAGGTAACTAGAAGAGCATTAAGTCAGGTACTTTTTAGAATACCCCACTAAAGGGACTTGTCTCATGTTTTGTTTTGTTTTGTTTTGTTTCACATAATAATTTAGAAGTTGTAGTCTATTAAGAGAAAGACCAAGTAAGTGAAATACCATTTTCATCATATGATGCACAGGGTCCATACTCTCAAGACGACGTTGATGTTGACTCTGATCACCTGGCAGAGTGCATATCAGTCAGGGTTCTTCATTGTTAGCTTCTCTTCCTTTCTCTCCATCCTTCAGGCCTGTCCTATGTGGAAGAGAGTCGCTCTGCTCAGCCCACCCCTAAGGAGGGGGAAGTTACGGTCCCCTTGTGGGCAGTACACTGTGACTGTAAAATGCTTGAAATAATTCTACACCGGAGAGTTCTCTCTTCTTCCCAATTCATTTATTTGATTCTTTTGTAACAGTATACATTCATGGATTCTTTTTTTCATTTTATACTTTAGGTTATGCTCCAATATTATTTTAGGTTGGTACTCGAGTTACACCAGTTAAGGCCACGACACTTTTTTAAGGTGCCTCCTGAGTCCCTTTGGAATAACCCCATAAAGTGTGACCTGCTGTGTGCATGTATGCGTGTGGGTAGAGTTATTGCTTAATTTGGGGTCCTCCAAACTATTCCATGTTCATTTGCATACTTCCTGCGTCTTAGGGTGGTCTTTCCTATTTTTTATTGCACAAAGTAACATCTGAGCTCTGGGTGCACTTGCTGTTACTAGGAAGTTGTCAGAAAAGTATTTAATTGTTTCTACTATGTGTTCTCTACCCATTACACCATCCAAATATTACAACAGCCTCAATGGAGTCTGTGTCACTACCCCATAGTGTCACGGCCCTTATTATGCAACTCGGGAAACTGAGGCCCTGAACAGTTAGGGGCCCAAGTCCAAGGTCTTAATTCTAGCTTATGAAAGAATTGGGGAAAAATGAAGTGTTTATCAAAATTTCTAAAGACAACTTAACTCTTTCTGAACAATGCCCAGTGTTTCAGGAACTGAATAGACACTCGAGTAATACTTGAGTGGCTCTAGAATATTTTCTGAAGCGTAAAATGTAACATGAGAGGTATAACTAAATTATTAATATACACAACTAAGCATTTAGTCTGTGTGATTTGCTCTTTGAAGGAAAGTATAAGGTAACGGGAAAATGAATGACAGGAACTCTTAACCCAGAAGAGAGACAATTATATTCTGTGATGAATTGAGCATGTTGTGTTTCAGTTAAGGCCTTCAAAGGGTGACAGGAGGTAATGAATAAGGGCTGATTCAAAGAGAAAGAGAGAAAAGTGTAAGAAAAATGTGCCATCTCTCCTGAATTAAGAAGTTTGGTGGGTTCAAATGTTTAATGAGACCACTCTTGGAAGAACAATCAGTACGGGGTAGTTGCAGTATGAGAATGAAGAGGCCCAGGCACAGCAAAGATCATGCTATAATTCTAAGACAAGCAAGATGGGATTTAAAATTTTTATTTTATCATCCACGTAATACATTGTCACAAAATGTTCGAAAGTAAGAGGATTTTATATGATTGCTTTAAAAATCACTGCCATACACAGCATTTTGACTCGCAGACACCCTGTAGGACAGAGTAGCAATACCTCTGTGACTTTTCAAGGCTGTCAGCCATGACAAGACCAGAAAGCTGCTGCTTTCTGCCTGGTGAGTTTGAGCCAACGACCTTCCCAGCTATCCATCTAACATGTAATCAACAACTATGCCACTAGCATTCCTTTCTAACAATGTATAATCCCAAAACATTACTTGTCCATGTGGAGGATGAATAGAAAATAAAAAGGTAAGGCTAAATTCAGAAATAAACAATTAGGGAAATCGTCATTTATCCATAAATATGTAAATGTCAAAATAAATAGGATTAGAGACTCATATATGGGCTAGTATAAAGCATATAAGAGTTGGCTGGATAGAAAAGTTCAGGGAGATTGATAAGAAGTGCTGGATATTTAGTTAAATATGAATACACATCATCATCAATAATAACCAAGCTCTCCAATTATGTATTGACATTGATCACAAACACTAAGAAAGGTTCATCTAGAATTGCATTTGTGGAATTTAGTTTATTATAGATATGTTCAGTGTAATAGTACCGGGCACTGAAACCACTGAATATAAGTAGGAAGGGCAGAAAAGTGATGTTAATTCAGAGCTAAAAGTTATAGGGAGATGGAGAAATTGACAGAGTAATGGAAGGATATAGATTTGTGAACTAGCTAGATAATAAGAGAAAGTTTGATAAATAAATGGAGCATTTGGGAAAACAATTGAAATGGTCATTTCTTTTGATAAAATGGTTGTCTCAGATAATAGAACAGGAAAATTGCTGGCGATGAAGTGATTTTTAAAAATGAGAGGCCAGGATGTTAGAATAAGTAAGTAAAACAGCAGCAGCAGCAACAAAAACAAAAACCAAACTCATATAGGACAGGGTAGAACTGCCGCTGTGAGTTTCCAAGAAACATTTTACAGGAGTATAAAGCACTGCCTTTTTCCTGCAGAGCTGCTAGTGGCTTCAAATCACTGACCTTGTGGCTCATACACCAACACATAACCATTCCATCAATTAATACCATTCTAGAATGGTATGTAGCACATGTTGAAGAACTGGCTATGAAACAGGCACAAGTAGGTAAGATCACAAGGTAAGACACTCTTCTTCCAATGAGCAATGCTTGCATTGGTGTTGTGTTCATGTATTGATTTATATAACTTTCCCCAAAAAGGTCATTGTTCTTTTCTTCTAAGCTGGGTACTCCATGGATACGGAGCTCAAGGAGATCTTTCTGTATTTACCTCTCAGTTGGTTGGTGCCACTTAGGGGACCCTGTTCTCTCACTCATGTTCTTTGTGTAGCACATCCTCAGGAGGAAGCCTATGTGAGGTGGTACCTGCTAGGCAGGTGCGCCAAGCAAATGAGGCCAGCATGGGCGCAGCAGGGAGGACCAGCCCTCCATCTTTGGAAACCTATCCTTTTCTCCTCTGCTAGAGAGTTACTAGGTACAGAGCCTTCCCCCCAGGTAAGACTACCCTGTCAGAAAGCACCAAGACTACTGGGACTGGAGTTAAACGGTTTTTCTTTAGTGTCAGTGTTTGTCAGATCTGCTTCATTAATTTGGAGGTTATATGGAGCTTTTGAATGAAGATCCCTAATTTGCTCTGTTCTCCATTTAAACAAAGGCACCTTTTAAAATCTCTCAATGACATTCTAATTACTTTCCACTTAGGAAAAACTCAAAGTATTTACAGTGAGGTAGCCAGGATCTGTCACCTTCCTGCTCCAAAGTCCACCACTGGGAGCAAGATGGTAGCCAGGAAAGGGGACCCAGTTAAGAGAAGAGAGGGTGCAATGCTGGAGGCCTGCGAACTTGGGAATAAATCTTAACTGCTCATTGCATGTGGGCCAGCACTTGAGCTGAACAATTCTTCTTCGGCAGACCCTCTGCAAGTGATGAGCTGCCTGCTGCTCTATCAGGCAGTGGCTTAGAAGTCTTCTAAGAAATCATAAAAAAAAATGGTTCCTTTCCCACTGAGGGAAAAGGAAGCAAAGTGAGATGTTTGAGATCAGGCTGCTTGTGGCATGACAAGAAGGGACATAACAGCTTGGTTGAACAAGTTCAAATGACTCTAGAAGGCTAGTGGATAATACACAGGTCGGAGCTAAGACGGGTTTCTGTAAAAGGAGGAGGGACTGGGAGAAAGATCATTCTCCTAGGGACATATATTAATATCTGCCCAGGCTTTTGTGTTGTCAGACCCTTAGATGTTTTAAGAAGAGAGAAACCTGAATCATGGTGGGTCTGCCTGTAAACCACAACCCATCTGTCAGATTGTGTACTGCCATGGTTTGTAAGCTGCTACGATAATGGAGGAGATGCCCCAGTAGATCAAGGCAGGATCACGCGGTGTGGTTGCTACTCTGAGATGTCAGAGGAGCTGTCAGAGTAAGAGACATGAGGAAGAAAGGTTTGGTGATCTACTTCCCCCAAACGGTCCATTACATTCCTGTGAATTGCAAAAGAAGGCTGGTGAGATAGTGCTGGAAGATAAGAGCTACAGGGTAGACCGTCACAATGGACTCAAACATGCTAATGACTATGGAGGTGGTGTGGGGCCTGGCAATGTTTGGTTCTGAGTTCATGTGGGCTCTATGCATCGTGGCCAACTGGAGAGCATCAGGTCACAACAGTATGTGTATAAGTCTCTCAATCTGTAAATGTTAGCAACTATTTCAGTTTCTCTTGCTTTTTAAAACTCAAGAGCATGCACTTTAATTAATTAGATGAGATATCAGGTCAAACGCAACCTGTAGGCTATTCAAAAGTGATCTCTGAGCGACAGCGTCTGTCTCAGAGTCATGGGTTTCCTTAGTTTCAAGTGTTTTAATTCAACATACAATAAATGTGAAGCCGTTTACCTGGCATCGGGAAAGGAGCAAAATATGAATCACCTGCCTTCAAGTGGCTGTGGTGCACAATTAAATAAATAACACTGCTTTGTGATGTATAAAGGAGTAGGGAAAGCAGGGGCCTAAGAGACTGCATTGTTGTGTTCAGTCCAGGGATGTCCACCAGGCTCCTGGAAGCAGAGTCCAAGGCAGATATTCTTATGTCTACTTTGTCTTCTGATGTGAGGGCTCACACGGAAGTCAATATTTAGCTATATGCTTACACATCATCTTAGTAGTCTTGGCCCTGTTCCATCTCATTCACAGGGGTCACAGATAAAATATTATAATGACATCCCCCCCAGAGTCTTATATATATCCTAAGACAACTAAAATTAAAAAATAAAAGTTGAGCAGAATGAAAAAAAATCTTTCAATAATGACTCATAATTCTTACAGAATATTTTAGTTATTCTCCCTCTTCTAAATAAATTCTTAAACTTCCAATGACTATTTTTCCTGGGATTTTAGTTGCAATTTACAAAAGGATAAAAGTCCTGAGGTGACTCCACCTCTTCCTGCATCATTACTTGGCTCCAAAGGTTCTCGGGAGACTCAGCAAAGTTGTTCTATACTAAAAATTCACACAGAACTATTATAAATGCTCATCCATAGGGGGATCAAAAGAATAAACCAGTTTTTCTTCGAAAATGTACAGCAGAATGCTCCTTACAGGCAAGGATCGTCAGACTTTGTCTCACATATTTTGAACAGGTTATCAGGAGGGACTAGCCCTTGGAGAAGAGCATCCTTTGTGATGAAGTGGGGAAGCAATGACAATGAGGAAGCCCCTCCCCAGGATGGATCACTGTGCGGTTCCAGCAACGGGCTCACACAGAACCATTGTGAGGATGACACGGGGCCAAGTAGTGTTTTCTTCAGTGGAGCCTAGGATCGCAGTGAGTCAGAGCACACTCAACTGTCTCTAAGAACATGAAGGTTTGAGGTCCCCTTCATGATGAGTTCACCTTCGTGGTCTCATTCATTCTGGTATATATCCCCACCACCACCACCACCCCGCCTCTCTCTCATGCAGTTACACCAAAAGAAATCAAGGGGGGAGGGACTAACATTAAAAGAAATATTCTTTGAGGATTACTAGGAGTGGGGAGGTAAGGATGGAAGCCATTAACTAGAGGGTAGACCATAATTAATTTCGGTGAAGGGAAGCAATACATGATAGGAAAGAACTTGGAAAAACATTTTTAAAGGAGTGGGGGGGGGGCACTGGGAGATTTGTAAGAGTAAAGGCAACATGCAATAAGTGTGATCTGTGAGTGAATAGGTAGATAGCCTCAGAGGGAACAAGTGTGTAAGGAGGGTGGGAATGGCAGACGTTATTTATAAGGGTACATTCACCTCTGTTCCACATATATACATGGATGTGGCAGAGCACACAGCACACAAAAATAAGACAATTTCTTTTACACTGAGCTTTGGGGTTCAGAACCATGGTTGTGGGGGACACCAAGGTCAATTGGCATACATGAGTTGTGACTAATTTAAAAATTCACAAATGACTATCTATCATTTAGCTATTGCTTTATCTCTGTCCAGAAAAAATAAGAACCACGAAACCTGGAAGACAGGTAGGAGCAGTTAGTCCAATGTACTAAAACAAATAAACTAAACGAACCTACCGCCATTCATTTGATTTCGGCACAGGGTGACCTTACAGAGAGATTCCAAGGCTGTAAACCTTCATAGGAGAGGATGGCTTCATATTTCTCCTATGGAGCAGCTGGTAGGTTTTAGCCACTGACCTGAACAAGCCACATACCCATCAGTAGGACTAAGAGATCACACAAACATCAGTCCCCCTGACCCTGAGACCAAAAGAATTAGATGGTGCCCCGTTTCTATCTTAAAAAGATCAAAGAGATCAGATATACTGGTCAGATAGAGACTGATGAATCCTCAACTTTATAACTTAATTACCCTTCATGTCTGAAACTGAACACAGCCCTGTGGCCTAATTTTCCACATCAGACAAGTCCACACTGGAACCAACCACACTAATGAGCTATGCACATGTTTGAAGAATTGAGATTGAAAGGGTAGCATTTACACAAGGACACGTTCAGAAGGGTTAGGGTAGGAGGAATGGAAACAGGAAACAGAGGGAGGAAGTAATGGTGCAGTAAGGAGAACGCAAACATTGTTTATGAATTTTTAATGTCAACTTGACGACCCATTCTGTAAATAAAATAAAACAGGTGAACTTGAATCTTAACCTGAATCAAATGCAAAATGAAAACAAAGTTGTTTTTTATAATATCAAAGAAGGCATCATAAGCAAATGTGGCGAAGAAAGCTGATGGTGCCCGGCTATCAAAAGAGATAGTGTTTGGGGTCTTAAAGGCTTGAAGGTGAACAAGCGGCCATCTAGCTCAGAAGCTAAAGAGCCCACATGGAAAAAGCACACCAGCCAGTGTGATCACAAGGTGCCAAAGGGACCAGGTATAAGGCATCACGCAAAAAAAAAAGATATGTATATGTATATATATGTGTGTGTGTATGTATATGTGTGTGTGTGTGTATATAGTATGTGTGTATATATATATATATATATATATATATATATATATATATATATATATATATATATATATATATATATATATATATATATCATATTGAATGAAGGGGTATGAGCAGAGTGGAGACCCAAGGCTCAAGTGTCGGCCACTGGAGATCCCCTCATAGAGGGGTTTAGGAGAGGAGATGGGTCAGTCAGGGTGTGATGTAGTACCGATGAAGAACACAGCTTTCCCCCAGATCGTGGATGCTTCCTCCCCCCAACTACCATGATCCAAATTCTACCTTGCAGGGCTGGATAGGGCAGAGGTTGTACACTGGTACATATCGGGGCTGGAGGCACAGGGAATCCAGGGTGAATGATACCTTCAGGACTAAGGGTGTGAGGGGCAATGCTGGGAGCGTGGAGGGTGAGTGGGTTGGAAATGGGGAACTGATTAAAAGGATCCACAAGTGACCTCCTCCCTGGGAGATGGATGGCAGAGAAGGGAGGGGAAGGGAGACTCCGGATAGGACAAGATAGGACAAAATAACAATGTACAAATTACCAAGGGACCAGGAGGAAGGGGGGAGTGGGGAGGGAGGGGGGGAAAAAAACAAGGACCTGATGCAAAGGGCTTAAGTGGAGAGCAAATGCTTTGAGAATGATTGGGGCAGGGAATGTGCAGATGTGCTTTATACAATTGATGTATGTATATGTATGGGTTGTGATAAGATTTGTATGAGCCCCTAATAAAAGGTAAAAAAAGAAAAGGAAAAAAAAAGAAAAGAAAATTATTAGGGCAAAGAATGTACAGATGTGCTTTATACAATTGATGTATGTATATGTATGGATTGTGATAAGAGTTGTATGAGCCCCTAATAAAATGTTTTTTAAAAAAGAACAAATACTTTATATGTATGGATTGTGATAAAAATTGTATGAACACCCAATAAAATGATTAAATATTTTTAATTTAAAAAAAGAACATATGCTTTGATAACATTGTTTAGTGTGCTTAGTAAAGCTAGATACTTCTCTGAATTTGAGATGCAATCTATATTTCCTACAACATATTCCTCTTACTTTATCAACAAGCAAATGGAAGGAGACTTTTGTCATATGTGGTCAGGCAGCTTGGAAGGGTAAAGGCTTTGAACCAGTGTGTAGACACTAGAATCCCCATCTCGGCATTCTGTTCCAGAGCAGAGGAACCAGCTCAAAGTGTTAATGAGAAATAGTGAGGGCCTATAACTATGGAGTCCCAGTGGGGCTGAGTAAGTGAAGTAAGAGGGTTCTGGAGCTCTAGGAAAGATGGGTGAAGGTGTAGGTGTGTGTGTGTGTGTGTGTGTGTGTGTGTGTTTTCTTCCAGAAACCATATCATCATTATCTTTATATATACATATATATCACTATATATATCTCTACTATATAGATCACTACTAAATATATATATATATATATCAATATATATATCACTACCATTGAGTCAATGGTGACTCCTAGTGACTCCCTTGTGGGTTTATGAGACTATAACTGCTTATGGGAGTAGAAGGCCCCGTATTTCTCTTGTGCAGCAGCTGGTGGTTAAGAACTGCTGACAATAAAGATCGCAACCCAAGAGGAAACCCCTATGCCACCAGGACTATATATATATATATATATATATATATATATATATATATATATATATATATATAATTTCTCCTTCTGGTAGACATGAAGAACAGGGGTATGATCAGTAAGCATGTACTTCTTGTCATTCAACAAATATTTGCTATTTAATTTTGGATTTGTTCCCCAAGTACTCAAAAATATCAATTGCTGTATGCCGAGCACAGTAACGCTCAGCGTATTAACAACCTTTACAGCTCTCTAGGCTGCTAAACGAAGGTCAGTATCTCAAACCCACCAGCTGCTGCACGGGACAAAGACATGGGAGTAAGGGGTCTTCTACTCCCGTAAGGAGTCACAGCCTCTGAAACGCAAAGGGACATTTTTATCTTGACCTATAAGGTTGCTACCAGTTAGCATCACCTCCACAGTGCGAGAGGTTTATGAGCGAGCGAGTGAGTGAATGAGAGAGTGAGAGAGTGAGTGAGTGAGTGAGTGAGTGAGTGAGTGAGTGAGTGAGTGAGTGAGAGAGTGAGTGAGTGAGAGTGAGTGAGTGAGAGAGTGAGTGAGAGAGTGAGTGAGTGAGTGAGTGAGTGTGAGTGAGAGAATGAGTGAGTGAGTGAGTGAGTGAGAGAGGTTTGTGAGCGAGCGAGTGAGTGAACACCCAAATGACAGCATTGTCACAGCGTCTTTGCATTCACCCAAACCCCTGTGGCAGAGGGCTGTGTAAATGAGACTGCTCAGCAAGCTCGGGGGAGGGGGGTAAAGATAGGGGACTATTTGTCTTATTCTTTGGCTATGGTGAATTCTCATCAGTGGGTGCAAGGGTGAACAAAATCTGGGGTGCCCATACACTAGAATGGTACTCTCCCAGGTAGAAATGAAGTCCTGATAGGTGACTGAACTTTGAAAACATGCTGAGTGAAATAGATCATTCCCCAAAGGACACACTGCGGGCAATGTATACAGGCTTGCATCTGCTAGCAGTCACTAGGCGAAGGCAAAAAGGAGAGCAAAGGGGGAGTCCTTTGCTTAGAGGGCAGCGTTTCTGTTAAGGGAGAGGAAAAAAGTCTTTCAAATGGATAGCAATGATGGTCAAACAGCACGATGAATGGCATTAATGTCACTGAATTGCACACGCGAAGGATGTTAAAGCAATGAGTGTTTTGATTCATGCATATTTATCACAAATAAAAAAAGGCAGAGAGGTAGTGGCTTCTATTCGGATATTGAAATGCACGTTCATTCCGTTGACCTGCCCAGGGATGCAATGTCCTTGCTGGGCACTGAAGAGTGCACGAGACAGCAACTCTTCCTCGAGGAGTGAAGAGGAAGATGCAAACCGTGTGCATGAAACACGGAATCCCAGACACTGAGATGCAATGGTCAAAGGGGATCTAGAAACAAAGTCCTTACCAGCTTGAGAGAGGGTAGACTTCTTCTTGATCAGACAGGGTTAGAAAAGGAAGCAGCAGCCTTTTAGAAAAGGAAAGAGTAGTCCTTGTTCTGGGTAATATGAATGGCAGATAGGATTTGAGATACACGGAGAAAGGAAAAAGCATGTTTTTATCAAACAAGGCAAGCACGGCGCAAAAGGAAGACACCCAGTCCTGGGAAAGAAACCACCCTGAGAGCCCGATTAAGTGCCTGGACACCTCTGAATGAACACTCTTAAGTGTAAGTCATTATAAATATGCAGGAATTGAAAAACGTGTGTGGAAAAGAACTTCCCAGGATTTACCTGAAGGTTTGACTTAAGCACAAGCAATCTTTCTATGCTCATTGTTGGTTTGTTTTCTTTGAGACAGAGGTAGATCCATAGTCTCTAATGTTTCTCAGGATAACATTTTGAAGTTGGGCAGGATTAAGTTTTGAAGCTTGGTCAAATATCAGGATTTGGGGGAAAATGGGTCTAAAGTCAACAAAGATGATACTTCTCTATATGCAACACTCATGTCAGATACCCAGAAAATTCCACGGAATGCGAATGATACAATAAAGCAGATTTTCACACGGCCATCAAGAGAACACTGCCACCAACATTTCCTCCCTCCTGAAGGCAACTCCAGATTATCGGCCCCTTTCCAGTCGCTGGCAGCTTGCACAGTACTCATTGGAAGCCAGGGCAGAGATCCTTACATTGCTTTTGAAATGATCAATCAAGCCAAACCAGAGGCATTGCCATCTCATTGATTTTGACTCCTATTGACCCTGTAGGACAACATAGAGCTGCCCTTCCGAGTTTCAAGGCTCATTCTAGGAGTTAGCTCTCTCCCAAGGAGCAACTGGTGGCTTCAGACTGCTGACATGGCAGGCAACCATTCAACACGTAACTACCAATGCCCCTATTATTTAGCTCCAGAAAAACATTCAGTTAGTATTTTCATCCCTTGTGTGTGTTTTTTCCTTTAATAAGTAGCTACCCATCTGAAGTACTCATTGCATATAGTGCTTTATATAGAAAATACATTTTTAATGCTATGAAACTCTCAAGCAATCCAGGTCAGAGTCTGAGAACCACTAAAAATAACATGGGTCATATTAGGTGTTTTCAGTATGTGAGAAAAGAGTAAACTGGGTTGGAGATGGTACCATATCACTATCAGTCATAGCAGTTGGTATTTTTTTCTATAATCAACAATTAGGGTAGCAACTTTTTTGTTGATAAAATTCCAACTGTATGCTCCCTGAGATAAATAGTGTACATGGAAATGACATGGATAAAGGGCCAACCAACAAACTCAAGCATTCATGATCAGAGACTGTCCTTTATTCTCATATTTGAACAACATTTTACTTCATGTTATTTTGCCAGGACCATTTTATTTGGAGTTAACACAGAGATTGTATCAATCCATAGTTCAATCACATCAAGCAGATTGTACAACTGCTACCACAGTTTGAAAACATTTGTTTCCTACTTGAACCCCTTGGCATCAGCTCTCTTCTATGCCCCCCACCACCACTGCACTCCTCTGAAATTCGTATTCTACTTGCTGTCTCTATAGGTTCATCAATCCCGGGATTTATATACCAAAAAACAGAAAAAACATATAGCACATATTCAAGAAAGTCTCTGTAATCTGCTTTTTTCCAGAATACATGCCTCATGCTTCACAATCTACGTTGTGCCACAGACAGAAACTTGGGAAAGCAGGTTAACATTGTGATTGCTGATATTTATCACACAAAGTGAATGAGACATGAATCAGAAGAGATGAGTATTTTCTAACAAATTTTGAAATTCCAACAAATCGGGCATACTATAATAGCAAGCTGGGCAAAAGAAGAAGTGTTACACTTTTTAAACCTTGTTCAGTCTTTTCATGTTACTTATTTTCTCAAAATGCTGTACTATGTGTGATTAGTTTCAAGTTTTTGTTCTTAACTTTAAAACTCACTACACAAATAAACATGACACTTTATTGATTATTTTTATTATGGGAATGTTTCGGGACACTGTCCATGTTTTATCAGCAAATCTTAAATAAAACATTGAAAGTCAAGTACAATCTAATTTCTTTCTACATAGGGAAGATAAATCTCAGAGACAGAATGAATAGATAGCTATTAAGAAGCAGGGACAATAGTTAACCCTTGTGTTGCTCCTCTTTTTCGCTCCTATGACATTTTAAGTTCTTAAAGCCACTGTGCATACGTATAACTGCAAACTTGCTAAGAAAATGCAAAGGGATTTCAAGTAAAGGTGATAAGCTATAGAATCAAGGGGATTTATCATGAGAAGACTCACTGCAAACCATCTATTCCATTGCTTGCTTTGATTTTTCCAACGGCACAACAGAAGTCTAAACGTGTTAATGAATTACCCATACATCGAGGCAGAACCAGTGTCTCCAGACATCTAAACTAGTGCTTTCAAATCTAAAAAGTTGACACGAGGGCTCCTATGAAGTGCATGGAATAATGCAACTGGTGGATTAAGGTAACATTTTTTTGCCAAGAGCTTTAAGACAGTTCCAGAGGCCAGCAAACCCTGTTCTCCCAATTAAGTGTCTCCCAATTAGCATTCCACTCCACAATCCATATTGTTTCCCCAAAGCCTTCAGCTTCACTTGCTCTGTGGGCTGGGAAGCCCAATGCTCTGTTTCGTGCTCTGGTTCTTGTTCTGCTGCTGCTTCTCCGCTGTCCCCACTCTGTTATCAAAGCTCTCTATCTGGATCACTTCGGATCACCCAGCAGGATCTCAGGGATCAGAAGATGCACGCCACTCCTGACTCCTGCTAGTAGTGATATCTCTACTTTATGATCCTGAAACGGTTGCCTTTACACCCAGCAGAATGGCCGTCACAATTAACTTTGCTAATGATTACCCACAGAGGAATGAAATTAGGGTTATCCCCCCACATTCCTTCACCCAGACCCTCCAGGAAAATGTCTTTGTGGGGAGTAACAAAAACTGGCTGGAAGACACATTAGAGACTTCCTCGCCCTGCCGAGGTATTCTAGCGGCGCCACTTTCTAAGAACAATTTTCTTCCTTCTGGAAGTTCATAGTTTATTCAATATTCTCTACAACACCATAATTCAAAGGCATCAATGCTTAATTTACTGCAGTTTATTCAGCTTTTGAATATGAGGAGATTGAAAATACCAGGGCTTGGCTCAGGTGCAACTTAGTTCTTAACATGAAAGTAAGGCCTTTGCAGCAAATTTTCCCAATTCAATACCTAGAGTGACTTCTTGGCTGCTGCTTCTTTGAATATTCACTGGAGGTAATTTTAGAAATCCTTGACAACTTCAATCTTTTTAAATTGGTCTAATTGTGAGTTTTTAAAAAATTATATGGAAGTATAATACAAATGGAAGCTGTGGGTTTTTTGTTTTGTTTTTTTATCATTATCAATACGTGCTTTAAGCCTGCATTCTTTTATTTTTTTAAGTTTTATTGACATATAGTTTATGTACTGTACAATTTAATGGTTTAAATATATTGAAAAGTGTTGTTCAATAATCACTGCCATTTATTTTGGAACATATTCTTCATTCGTGTACCCATTATTATTAATACTCCATTGTCCCCCAGCCTCCTTTGCCATAATTGTAAGAACTATTAATTTAATTATTGTCCGTATGGATTACCTGTGCTGAATTTCATAGAAAGAAAATTATACAAACATCTCAACAAAGACAACAAAAGAGAACACAGAAAAACATCAATCAAGAGCAAAGCAGAGACTAGAACACACTGCAAATGGGTCAAAAGGGAAAAGAAATGATTATATGTTAAATTTTAGCCTAATTATATTTGCACTTTCCAATTCACTATGTATGAAGGCAAGACTATTCATACCCCAGTCAACTGTCAAAGGAAATTCTCTCCCAAAGCGGCGTGTCCCTATGAAGTCTTTCTTAAGCAGAAACAGAGCAGAGAGGGGGTAGGTGTAGCACAGCAAACTTACAGGACACCATTGATCTGCTTCTTGTGGTTTCTGAGACTGTATGTATTTCCAGGAGCAAACTGTGTCATCTTCCTTCTCCTGAGAACTGGCCAGTTTGAGCCTCTCAGTTAGCTGCTGAATACGTAACTTACTGGACCACCAGCACTCGTTGCAGAAATGGATCACAGTAATTTATATGGTAAAATGTTTATCTTTCCTGAACTCAAAAACTAGCTTAGCAAACCACATCAAAAACCATATCAAACCTGAAACATAGGTGTCCACAACTAACGTAGGTGTTCACAACTAACGTAGGTGTTCACAAACAGCTCAAAGCTTTGGTTGCTTGCTACTGTGTGTCCTTCTGAGGGACGGACTTGGTGAGGCCACTCTTGGTGCAGTGGTTACGTGCTTCCCTCTTCACAGCTAGTTAGTTACACAGCAAATGCTGGGTGCCAGTTTTACAATTTGCTGCATTCAGTAGAAGTATAACCTTCTTCAGACTTCTTTGGGTTCTCAAAAATCAGTACTAATGCTTGTGTTTCATAAAAGCAAACTGGTGTGAAGCCAACTTTTAAAAAGCAGATAATAACAGTATTTTACTTCATCTTCTTGAGTTGCCCTTTACAATTTTCTTTTCAGCTCGTTTACTTCCTCATTTCTTCCTTGCTGTTTGCTAAAGTTTTATAATCCCTTTGACACCCTTTTGGTTTGTTTGTTTTTTCCGTTCCTTTTCTGTCTTTTGAATGCCTGTTGCTTTGTTCAGGTCTGATGTTGTTGATGTCACCCCACAACTTCTCAGGCTCAGTCAATTATCAGTCAAGGTGTGAGCTATAATCAGAAATGTGATCTCTCAGTCAGGTGAGGTATACTTAGCATTACACTCTGGCTTTTGAAGACTTGTTTTCCTCTGTTTCAGCTTCATTGTGAGCTAGCATATGAGTGATTGGTAATCTGTTAACCAGTGGGTCTTGTTCTAACTGATTAACCTTTCCCATAGTCTCTATAATCACTATATTATCTATAAATATTTTTCAAACAATCTAGAAAAAATAAAGTATCATAATCACATTCAAAATTAAGCTAAGCCAGGAGTGAATTCCAGGTAGTATGGCAGGGGCCAGACCAAATCCAGGGGTACGTATGGTAGCCAACAAAAAGTGGGGGGGGGTGGAAGAAAGGAGAAAGAAAAAAAAAGATGTGTGATGGGGGAATAGGGCACTGACCCACCCAAGTGGAGACTATTGTTTGTGTCTCCACAGGGAAAGAGGGACCAGATTTACAGCCAGTGCCAGAGGAATGCACAGTGCTGGCAAGGAGTGGGGAGCCAGTGGAGGGAGGGGCCTGAGGGCTTGGCCCCCACACCATCTATGTGGACAACTGCCCCTCCCCCCAGAAGTATTTACTTGAAGCTGCAGCTAGGGGAGAGGGGCATGTCTGATCAGAGCACAGGGGAGCAAATGAAGGTAGAGGAAGAGAGAGTGGAGCACATCCTGACCCACCAGGCCTGGAGGATGATATTCCCACTCTGAACAGCCAATGAACAGAATGGACAGTCTGTTCCCACTAGGAGACATGCCAACCCTTGATGTCCCAGGGCCCTAAGGGGGACAAAACTGGAGACTCAGTCTCAGGAATGGCCCAGACTGACCCTGTGACACTGAGGCAAACCACTAAAAGCATGCTGCAGAGCAACCATGGGAGCAGAGCAGGGAGCCCCTGAGGGAGTACAAAGGACAGAGTTTGGGGCCAAAGCATGGTATTCCATCAGACCTGACTGAAGGACACGCCTAGAGATCAAAAATCAGACCTTGATCTATTTACAGGTTTTTCTTTCTTTTACATTTTTTCTTTCAATTAATTTATTCTTCTATGGGTTATTGGTTTTCTTTTTTTTGTTGTCATCGCTGTGTTCTCACTCATCGCCTATCTTGCGATGGCTTGATTTTTTGGTGCACATTATTATCTCTACAGATCTATCTAGATAGGATAGACTGGATGAATAGTCTGGAGGAGAAAACAACGGGACCAATGGTATAGGGGACACAGGAGAGGGGCCAGCGGGGTAAGGAGGTGGTGCCTACCAACCTGGGGACAGGGGAACAACAAGTAATCCAAAATCAGTGGCAAGGACAGTGTGAGAGGCCTGGTAGGGATTCAGCAAGGGCAATGTAACTGAGAGAAATTACTGAAACCCAAATGAAGACTGAGCATAATAGTGAGACAAGAGGAAATTAAAAGGAAATCGAGAAAAGAACTAGGTGACAAAGGGTATTTATAGGGGTGTAAAGACTGGAATGTACATATGTAAATATATTTATATAAGAGTGTGGGGAAACAGATCTAAATGCATATATTCATAGGTTTAGTATTAAGGCAGCAGATGGACATTGGGCCTCCACTCAAGCACTTACTCAATGCAAGAACACATTGTTCTATTAAATTGGCATTCCAGGATGCACACCTTCCAAGCACAATTGCTGAAGACAAATGTGTGCATAAGCAAATGTGGTGAACAAAGCTGATGGTGGCCAGCTATCAAAAGATAGAGGGTCTGGGGTCTTAAAAGCTCAAAGATAAACAGGAGGCCATCTAGCTGAGAAGCATCAAAGCCTACATGGAAAAAGCACACCGGCCTATGTGACCATGAGCTGTCAAAGGGGTCAGGTATCAAGCATCAAAGAACAAAATGTCATACCATTGTAAATGAGGGTGAGTGCAGAATGGAGACTCAAAGCCTATTGGTAGGCAACTGGACCTCCCCTTGCTGATGGGTTGTGGGGAGGAGATGAGCCATTTGGGGTGCAGAGTACCAACGATGAAACATATAACTTTCCTCTAGTTCTTAAATGCTTCTTTCTAGGCCCCCCCACCCCCCACTATCATGATCCCAATTCTACCTTACAAATCTGGCTAGACCAGGGGGTGTACATTGGTACAGATAGCAAGTGGAAACACAGGGGATCCAGGACAGATGACTCCTTCAGGACCAGTGGTGAGAATGATGATGCCTGGAGGGTGGAGAGAATGTGGGGTCTAAAGGGGGAACCAATTACAAGAATCTACGTATAGCCTCCTCCCTGGGGGATGGACAGCAGAGAAGAGGGCAGGGGGAGACATCGGACAGTGTAACATATGACAAAGTGATAATAATTTATCAATTATAGAGGGTTCATGAGGGAGGGGTAAGTGGGGACAGAGTGGGAAAATGAGCAGCCGATATTAAGGGCTCAAGTAGAAGGCAGATGTTTTGGGAATGATGATGGCAACAAATGTGCCTGTGTGCTTGACACATGGATTTATGTATGGATTGTGATAAGAATTATACAAGCCCCCAATAAAATGATTTCAACAACCCCCCCCCAAATTAATCTAACATAAAAATCCAGGCAGAATTTCACTGAAATTAAATTTGTGCTATAAAAGTCTATCTTTGAGAACACTTCCAGCCTCCGAGATTAATGCCTATATTTATCTGTACAAAATACAACTATTGTACACACGCAGAGTAATTTTACATATAAGTGCAAATCAATTATTAGCTTTGTTACACAAGTCCCAAATTTAATGTAATAGCCTGAAATATTAACTTAAACATTGAAACATATTCAATTAAGGAAAATAGTAATCATTCACGCACTTAACCCGTGCTTGGCAATGCACACGAACTAAAGGAATGGACATCCGAATTTGAAGGCATTGCTATAATTTCTTCTAATTTCCAGAGCCATGTTGCAAATTCTGAAGTCATTCTGAGTTTTGATCACCAGAATGAAATTCCATTATTCTTGCTGGAATACTTTATCGTCTGATTTTAAAATTTAATATTATAAATTTCTTATAATAAATTATAAATATTGAAAATTACCTACCTTGAATGTGAATCTTCTAAAATTTATTTATTGAGAGATGATCCTTTTTTCTAAATTTTAGGAAATTTATCAATATTTCTTTAGAATTTCTTTATTTTCTCTTTTCTGTTATTTTATTGGTATTACTTCAGCTCACAGTGATGAGTATATATGAGGGGTTACCCCAAAAGACACCCGAATATAAATGTATTTAAATGTTTTCACAAACAACCTTATCAACCTATTACACTTAATACATTTTTCAAATCGGTGATTCCATTCTTAGAGCCAGTTTTCAAACTCATCAGTTTGGATGGTTCACAGCACCGTCATTTTTTCTTCGTCTCTTCTATATCGTGAAATCTCTGTGTTTTCATTTTTCTCTTCATTCTCAGAAATATAAAGAAGTCCCATGGAGCAAGGTCAGAAGAGTAAGGTGCGTTGGGCAAGGAAGGCATGCTGTTTTTCACCAAAAAACAGGTGCACTGAGATGGCTGCAGGAGCGGGTGCATTGTTCTGGTAGCAAAACCAGTCCCCCATCTGTCACAAATCAGGCTTTTTGTTTTGTTTTGTTTGTTACATATTGTTACACTATCTTTTCAGAATCTCTAAATAGACTTGAAGGACTGCCAGTGTATTAGCTGTCACTAAGACACTTTCATGAGCCATTTGTACTACTCTACAGATTAATTAACTTTATTTCTTATATATCTATCTATATGCATATATATAAAATTATAAGTGTCTGTCCTGGTTTTATTTCTCTAGAGAACCATGTCTAACATAATAAGTCAAGAGAATAAAACCATCAACCTATATGAATAAAAAAGACAATGATATCAGAATCTGGCGGAGGAAAACTCTTGATTACCATTGGTGTGAGAGCCACTGAAGTTGGGATATCACATAGCTTGGCGTTTTCAATTTCAAGGGGACATGTTGGCCTTGCCAAGCCTTTGATTTTTTATTGTCATTCAATCAGCTAGCTCAACCTGCTGATCTTTAAAAGTCTTGCAAGCAATGCCAAAGTTAGTCAAGACCATTGTAATTAATTATAATTGGTTAATTGCATTAATTAATTATAACTGGAAATGAGCCTTGGATTTAGCAATGTGATCCAGAGAGCAGCATGCAAACCAAACAGATTCCCTTCTGAGGGAATCTACTGGATTTATCAAATTCAAGACAGAGAAGTCAATTCAGGGCTCTATGGTGACTGGGGGCAGTTTCTAAGGGTAATCTTGCTAGGTCATCTCATGGGTTTAAATTATGGCCAAAAGAAATTTTAAGAAAACTGAAGGATGCACTGATGAAGAATGTCAAGGAATTGTTTTATTATTATGAACATACCCCTTCTCATTCTTTAAGGGTACCATAGCTAGCTACATTAAGATAATGTTGGATTTTTTTTTTTTTTTTGGTTGGGGGGAAGAGGATTTTAACCAATCCAACTGATAACCCCGACTATGTGTCTTAACACTTCTGTTTGTTCCCTAAACTCAAAAAACATTGAGAAGGAACATGTTTTGATAGTCTTGAGGATTTACATTGCCATTTGGACATGATGTAGATCAATGAATAGAATTCTTTGTGGATGAGTTACTGAAATGTTAACATTGGCTTTAGAAGAACATAGGTATTCATGGAAAATGTGTCATGAATTACTAGGTTCACACTTTCATAGGTATATTTTTGTTTTAACAAAAGACTTTCTAATAATAACTTTGGAGAGCATAATGATGTAGCTTAACTTCTGGTGTGAGTTATCATTAAGCTAACTACTGTATATACTCGTGTATCAGACGAGTTTTCAGCACATTTTTAATGCCGTTTTTGTGGTAAAATTAGGTGCCTCAGCTAGTGTTCAGGGCGGCTTATACTTGAGTATCTACGGTATATCACTTTATGTTTGGATATGGCCTCTCTAGTATTAAGGAAAAGTCAACAAGTGAAAAGAGATATCAATTCAGTAAAGACTGTGCCACATTGGACGGAGACAGTTTGTGGAAGGTGAGCTGTACTCAAATATTTCGTTCCACTTGAAAGGTGTGCTGTGCGTTAGGGTTATCAAGGCTGTTCCAGCTTGCGAAATATGGAGAAAGGAAGTCCTTAGTAATTCCTGCTCAAAATGACCCAAGGGTCGATAAAATGCCAGGAAATAAATGTCAACAATAGAAACAAACCGTGCACTTACTGAGAGGGTCGCCTTACCAGTAAAATACAAGGCAGTCAATTAAGCAAAGAAGGTGTGCTATTGGCAAGTGGGTCCCTTGTGTGAGCGCTAACAGCATCTGGGAGAATGGAGTCATAGCTCCTTCATTCTCAACAACTGCGTCTGGTCTGCTCTCTTAATCCTCCACCTTCTCGTTAGACCTTACCTCCCCATTGTTGGTGGTGGTGCTGTTGGGTGCCATCAAGTAGCTTCCAGTTCATGTTGATCCTCTGTACACCAGGTGAAATTTGGCTCAGGCCTGGCCCATCCTTACAATGATTAGTTTTGAGCCTATTTTGCAGCCGTTCTGTCAACACCCCTGGCCAGGGGCTTTCTTTTGTGTTAGCCTTGTATTTTTTCCCAAGCATAGGAAAGGCAAAGTCACCTTCTTCTACTATAGGAATCATAAACGCTTTCCTGTTCTCCTCTCATCTTTGAATATGCATTCTCATGCAGGATCGACCACTCCTAGAAAGCAGATGCACATATAAATAGCATTTTCCTCTTGCGCTTTTACTGTATAAAGAAACCATTTTAAATTCCCAACCTTTCATCTAGCTTGTAGTAAGTTTTCTAAGATAAAATAAAAGTGCCATGGGGTAAGTATTCTTGTCTGTCTTGTCCAGGTCACCATTCTTCTTATTTAAAACAGTTTAGGGTCCATGGTCCATTCATAAACACTTTCTATATATTTCTCTAACGCAGAGTTTCATTTTTTGTTTTTTTTTTCACTTCTCTGGTGATATAATTTAGTAACAACCCTTGCAAAAGCATCAATATTAAGAATTCAGAAATACTATATCAAGAAAATTATCGATTTAGGAAAGGAGAGCAATTGAAATTGGGCTAATTGTCTATCAGTCCTCAAAATATAACATTGCATGGGTTCTCCTATTTTCTATACATTTGATAAAATTGACATAGAACAATTAACTGAAACTCATTTGCAGTGCATTTTTTTCATGTAAAATGTTACTATTTCAAAAGAATCTTCATTTTCTTGCATATTTGAATAAATATGCAAAGGCAAATTTGTAAATCAGGTATGTACTGTGGAGTTACATTAAGAAAGCTTCCATTTAGGGGTTATTAACTTGTTTGGAAGCACCGTGTATGGTAAATTATTCCATTCTACTCAGCAAAACTCTGTAAAGAGTCACTTTGTTATTTTGCACAGATTGTAATTCACAAATAAGTATGTTATGAGCACATCATTAGGTAGCTCCCAATAAGTACCTTTCTATGATTCTTTAAAAATGAAAAACAAAACATTTAACTCTTCCATTTCAAATCCCTGGGAATTTAAATGTCATCACTTAATATAATTCGTTTGAAACTGATATAACTATCTACAGCCATCAAAGCACAAAGATTACAAGATCAATGTAAATAAAGACAAATTATTTTACTTCACTATAGAAATACAGGTTTTTCTCTTTTGCTGTTAATCATTGAATGATAATCAAAAATGTCTTAAGTGCTACACCAGCTAAACTGAGCAATTTATCTTCCCTGTAGTTAAAGGTCAACTTTGCTGTCTTTTATGTAAATTCGGAAGAAGAGATGAGGGGAAAAAATTAAAGAGCCATGAGACATCAGGATTGGAAGAAGTCTTATTAACAACCTGAGGCACGCGGATGACATAGCTGTTTTCTGAGAGGGAGGAGAACTTGAAGCACTTGATGAAGATTAGGGATTGTTGCCATTTGAAGGGATGAAAACTCAAAGTGAAGAAGCCCCAAATCAACAGAGAAGTAACATCAGGAAACAGGAACAACAACAACACAATCAAGTTGCCAAGCCTTTTGTTTTGCTTGGATTCACAATCAATGCTCCTGGAAACAGCAGTCAAGAGATCAAAAGATTAGGTAAATCTGCTGCACAAAACCTCCTTAGATTATTAAAAGGCAAGACTATAAAGTGCTCCTGGCCTCAGCAAGACTCCATCGCTACTGGCCTCAGTCTTGGTAGTTTCCATGGACTTACATGCATGTGAAATCTGGACATTGGATAAAGATGAACCAAGGAAAAGCGATGCACTTGAATTGTGTTTCTGGTGGAGAATATCAAAAGTGTCATGGACTACCAAGAAAACGACCTGATCCGGTTTGGAAGAAGGAAAGCCAGAGTGCTGCTTGGAGGCAAGGATGGCAGGATTTTGTCTCAATGAGTTTGGACGTGCTGTCAGAAGACACAAGGCCCCGGGGAAGGACATCACACTCGGTGAAGAGAAAGACAGTGAAAACGAGGACAGCCTCCAGGAGATGGACGGACCCAGAGATTGCCACAATGGGCTCAGACATGGGACCGATTGTGAGGCCGGGCCCCGATCCGTGTTGTGGACTCTTGTAGATAGGGTTGCTATGGATCGGAACTGACGCAGTGGCACCTCACAATATCATAGCATGCATCTACCACTCAAGTTTAGATTGCAACGAATGTTGTTTTTTCACAAAACTCCTCATTCTCATCCCTTTGACTGGATCACTTCTGTAGTACGTATAGTAGATGTGTATTACTCAAATACAGAGAATAAGGAGATCTCTTATTTTCTGAAATAAGAGATCTTCAAAAAGAGATTTCCCAAACTCAAAGAATATTTATCTACAGAATGTTTGACACCTTAAGAAAAATCATTCTTCTTATAGGTACTCTCTCAACTACTTGCAAAAAAAAAGGGGGGGGGGATTCACAACGTTGTAACATTGAAATCACTGTAGTATGGTGCTTAAAAATACAGGCCACAGAGACTTTCGTTATGAAGTTGAATGCATACACTCGGAAAATTGATAGAAGCCCCATCTAAACACATTATTATCAGCATTAATAAAGGAAGATCTAATGCTATTCCATTTGACTGAAATCCAAATCCATTGAACTTTGTGACAAAGCAAATAGCCTGTTTATTTGTTCATGAACTACAAAATCAGCTAAGTGCTTCACCAAGACCCATCTTCCTACACAAGATTATCATGTAAACAGTGTCAAAGATCACTGCTGAAACCCGAATGACTGATGGAAAAGTCTCTCCGCCCTAATGGAATTAGAAACACATTTTTAAAACTTAATCTTTACTCCCATTGCAGTTCATGCTTCAGGAATTTCAACTAAAGCAGTCATCATGTGGAGAAAAGCAAATCTATTAAAACCATGTAGTGCTGCTACAAAACCCTTATTTTACTAATCTTAAATCCACACTCCTATTTTTCTATTCAGAGGTGAAATAAAGACCTGTGAAATATTTTCACTTCTTTCAAATGTGTATTATTTTTACTAATTCAAATAGAGTTTCTTGCACCAATAGAATAAATTTTTAATTTTAGTTTCTCGTTGAAACTGGCATAATCACATAGAATATATTTTATACTGATATGTTCACTGCAAGAAAAAAGAGGGGTTATTACAGATACTTAAGTTGAAGTTCAGTATCAGCTCCATTACAAATTCTACAGCAACAGAGAAGAGGAACTTCTTTTTAAAGACGGAGACACTTCCTCAAAGCATTCTGATCGGATCCCAAACTGACTTAGCACATCATATCCAATCATTAAGAACATTTTATTGAATTTTTGCAGTGAAAAATATTATATCGTAAAGAGTCGTTTTTTTCTCTAGAAGTAATAATAGCTATTTTAGGAATAAAATTGCTAGAATTTTTTTTAATTTAAGAAATAGTGTTTTAAGACTGCTACATAGTATGGGAAAAATAAAACAAACTAAGCTAACATTAAATACCAATGTGAATCAAAAATCTAATATTGAGAATTGCAATTATTAGATGTTAGGGACGTGACTCTCAACAGATATCTATATACTTTATGGGATAGCCAAGAACGTTTCAAGTGAAAGCAATAAAAACAAAAAATGGATGAAAGATTTAGAGAAGATATTTACTACATTTAAGACTGACAATGTCTTGGAGCAAAAACAGCCAGAATCATCTTTAAAAGCAAGGATGCTGGGACTTCATCTTGTGCACTTTGGACTGCTATTAAGAGGGAGCAGTCCCCCAAGAAGACATCCTGTGCTGAGATGGTCATTGGAAATGAGAAGGACACATTGGATTCACACCGTAGTTGCAACCATGGGCTCACACATGACACAAATTCATGAGGATCGCACAAGACCAATAGTGCTGTTTTGCTGTATATTGGGGTACCATATGTCAGACTGAATTTAATGTCACCTAACAACAAGAAAGCGTGACAGGAAATTTCTGCAAATTAACAAATGATAAGGGAAAAAAGGAGAGAAAGGCTAAAATAGAAAATATAAGAAGGTAATTTATAGGCATGGAAACAGTAATAAGCAAATAATGAGGTGGTTTAATGTACTAGTCATATAAATTAAGCTCTAATGAAGAATCATTTGACATTAATTAAATGGGCAAACATTAGATGTGAGGACAAAAGTAAACTTTCCTGTAGACTGGTGAAGTCTACAGCTTTCGAAGACTATTGGGTGAAATTAAGTGACACATACCTATGACCCAATGGCGTTGATCCCAAGTGTATAAGAGGAGAAGAAAAATTCTACAAAATTACAGAAATTTTATTTTTAAAATATTCAAATGTGAAGATGTGGTTTCTCAACCTAACCTCCATCTCCGTCTGTCTGTAGTATTTCCATCTATCTAATTCTTTGGATAGCTGGCCTGTATGAAGAAGAATAGATATTGGGATTGGAAGAAGGCTTCTTATCAGCTTGTGAAGTGGATGCTGATGAAAATCCAGGATTCAACCTTGAAGGTAAACGAGCAGTCATCTAGCTGGGAAGCAGCAAAGCTCACACAGAAGAAGCACGCCAGCTGTGTGACAATGAGGTATCTACAGGATCATGTATCAGGCATCAGAAGACCCAAAACAAACAATCATATCAAAGAGAACAAGGGACAGGGCAAGGGGGTCAGAGTGGAGCCCCAAAGTCCATCTGTAGACAATAAGACATACCCTCACAGAAGGGTCACCAGGAAGGGATTAACCTGGCAGGGTACATTACAGCACTGACAAACATACAACATTCCTCTAGTTTCTGAATGCTTCCTCCCCACCTCTATCAGGACCTCAGTTCTACCTTACAAATCTGGCTAGACCAGAGCATGTACACTGATACAGATAAGAGCTCTCAACGACGGAATTAAGGACAGATAAATCCCTCAGGAACAATAATGGGAGTAGCGATACCATAAGGCTAGGGGGAAGGTAGGGAACAAAAAGGGAACTGATCTCAATGCATGATGTATAACACACACACACACACACACACACACACCAGGGTGACATGGGTGAAGGGAAACAGCAGATGGTGTAGGATATGAAAATAATAATAATTTATAATTTTTCAAGGGTTCATGAGGGTAGAAGGGTGGGTAAGGGAGTGAAAAAAATGAGGAGCAGATACCAAGGGCTCAGGTAGAAAGCAATGTTTGGAAAAGGGTGATGGCAACATATGTACAAATGTGCTTGTCACAATGGATGGATGGATTGTTATCAGAGCTCTAAGAACCCCAAATAAAATGATTTAAAAAAAGGAAGAAAAGAATTGCATCCTTCAGTATGGATTGCAACTCAAAGTAAAGAAAACCCAAATCCTCACATTTGGAGCAATAACTCACACCCATTCTACTCTCATGCATATAGCAAAACAAAATAAAGCAAAAATATCCATAAAAAATTGCAAACACACCAGTTAAATACAAATAAAACAACACTAAATTTCCTGAAGGAAACATGCACCAAGTTCCCCAAAATAAATAAGATAGAGTGACAAGAAGAAGAGAACAAAGGACAGTGTCCCCCCCACCCCCCCAACCCGAAGAAGTAGTATGAGAATTAACTTTTAACAATGTGAATATAATTATATTTGGATACTTTTATGGATAGAGAGAAATATTTTTAAATAAAAGAAAATATTTAAAGTCAAACGGACAGAATTTAAAAAGAATACAGGAATTAACTGACAAAATAAATAAATAAACAGAACCCATATAAAACAACAAATAGAAAGCCAGCAAATTAGTTATATGATTTAAAAAATAGATTATGTTCAAGATATAATCGAACTTTCCAAAACCAAACACAAGATAATAATTTTAATAGCCACTTAACAAAAATGAAAAGCTACCTACTGTGGAGAACTAATAAGACTAAGCTCTGATTTCTCCATATAAATCATGCAGGCAAAAACACAGTGGAATAACATATATAGGACTCTGAAATAAAATGAAAACTATAACCACAATCAAACTTTCACCCCCGATAAACAGCACTGACGTAAAACAAAGAAACAATAAGAACTACCCAAGACATCGGGAGATTTGAAGTCTTATCCACTGTTGATGAGATTGTAAAATGGTGCAGTCACTACGGAAATCATAGGGCACATCCTCCGTAACCGGCCTAATAAGTTAGACCTGCAAATCATACTTGTAAAGGTCTAATAGAACAGAAATGAATAGACCTACACCTCTGTCTTTACAGCACTATTCACAAGAGTAATGAGATGGAATAAAGCCATGAGTGGATAGATAAACAAAATATGCTACATACATAGAAAGAAACCTCAAAAGTTCAGGGAACAATGGAATTAAAAGGTAATGGGATTTCCCCACACATGTTTATGAAACACCTTCATATCACAGGTGAATGTGCAGCCAGAAGAAACAGTGATAAGAATTAAGATCTGGAGGACATTATGAATAGATTTGGAGCACATTATGTGGAGAAATCAGTCAACTACCAAAGGGACACATGTTGTATGATCACAAAAAGACAAGAGCAAAATTACATATCGAACACAGGGTTCAGTGGTGCTGACCAGAAATGGAGTGGGAAGGGAATTCCCTCTTTACATAGGAGACTCATGGGATTTTTGCTTACTGGAAAAGTAACACTGTGTGTAGGTAAAATGTGCCCTTGTGCTGGGGTAAATGATGTTACTAGAAAGGACACAATAAGAAAGGGCCTTTTTTTTTTTTTTTTGCTGGAACTAACTGCAAATGTTGGCATCTTAAAACAAAACAAAACAAAAATAATAAAAACATCATTGTGATTGAGTCCATGTCAATTCCTAGTGATCTATAAGATAGGGGGAAACTGCCCACTAAGTTTCTGAGACCATAACTGTTGAAAGGGGTAGAAGACCCCTTCTTTACCTCTTAAGGGCCTGATGGTTTTGAACAGCTGACCTTGTGGATTACAGCCCAATTCATAACCATTGAGCACCACAGCAAGCTATAAGTTGCATTACAATCAAGATTTCAGTTGCATACTAAAGAAGATGATACTGAAAAAAATATTTTTAAAATGTCATTTATAATAACTATGCTTAATAAAAAATATTTAGGAATAAATCTTATCAGAGAAAGAAGACTTAAGCAAGGAAAACTTCAAACCACTCCTACAAAAAAACAAAAGACACTTACACAAATGTTCTGGGTAGGTAGACTAAACAGTGAAACTGTCAATATTGACAAAACATTTTACAAATTCAACCAATACTGATCCTAATCCCACCACAATTCTTCAAGGAAATGGAAAATTAATCACCAATTCTACATGTAAAAGAAAGAAACCCAGGACAAATATAATACTTTTAAAAAGAAAAGTAGGCCTTTCACTTCTAAATTTTAAAATCTATAGTAATAAAAAACTTGATACTGGTACAATGCTGAATATGATTAGAATTGAGAACTGAGAAATACAACCAAATACCTACAGACACCTAATTTTTGATATAGGACTAAAACACATTAACCAGGTAAGAGACAACCTTTTCAATAAATGGTGCTGGAAAACTAGATCTTCACCTGCGAAAGAATAAAACAGGACCCATTCCTCACACCATGACAGAAACAAACTAAAGATAGTGAGATAGTTAGTTTCCATTGCTAAATGGAAACGGTATATGAGATCGGGCCAAAGCAGGACCTGAAAGGACAAGTAGCTGCCTGAAGAAGTGGCCCAAATGCCCAGTCTCCACTCCTGTCACATTGCCTCCTTTCTCCCAGTCTGCACCTATGGCCTCCTGGGGAGTTCCTTACCATACTGTAAGTGAAGACCAAAAAAGTCATGCTTGGTTTACGGATGGCTCTGCACGATATGCAGGTGCCACTCGTAAGTGGGCAGCAGCAGCACTACAGCCCCTTTCTGGGATCTCCCTGAAGGACAGTGGTGAAGGGAAATCTTCCCAATGGGCCGAACTTTGAGCAGGGCACCTGACCATTCAGTTTGCATATAAGGAAAAACAACCAGATGTGAGACTATATACTGATTCATGAGCTGTGGCTAATGGCTTGGCTGGATGGACCATGATTGGAAAATTGGTGACAAGGAGGTTTTGGAGAAGAGGTATGTGGATAGACCTCTCTGAATGGTCCAAGAAAATAAAGGTAATTGTATCTCATGTGAATGCTCACCAAAGGATTACCTCTGAAGAGGAGGACTTTAATCAAGTGGATAAGATGACACGCGCTGTGGAGACTGGTCCTCCTCTTTCCTCTGCCACTCCTGTTATCGCCAAATGGGCACATGAACAAAGTGGACATGGTGGCAGGGATGGAGGTTATTATTGGGCACAGCAACATGGACTTCCATTCATCAAGGCTGACTTGGTCACTGCCACTGCTGAGTGCACCATTTTCCAGCAGAAACCAACATTAAGTCCAAGATATGGGACCATTCCTCGGGGAGGTCAACCGGCAACTTGGTGGCAGGTTGATTACATAGGACCACTTCCATCATGGAGGACACAGCATTTTGTTCTTACTGGAACAGATACCTACTCTGGATATGGATTTGCCTTCCCTGCACGTGATGCTTCTGCCAAAACTACCATTCATGGACTTACAGAATGCCTCATCCGCCGGCATGGCTTCCCACATAGAATTGCTTCAGATCAAGGAACTCACTTTACAGCAAATACAGTGCAGCAATGGGCCCATTCCTATGGAATCCACTGGTTATATCATGTTCCTTATGATCCTGAAGCTGCTGGCTTGATAGAACAATGGAATGGGCTCCTAAAGACACAATTACGGCGCCAACTAGGTGGCAACAACTTGCGGGGCTGGGGCATTGTTCTCCAGGAAGCTGTATGCGCTCTAAACCAGCGGCCAATATATGGTGCTGTGTCTCCAATAGCCAGAATTCATGGGTCCAGGAACCAAGGGGTGGAAGCTGGAGTGGCACCACTCACTATTACTCCTAGTGATCCCCCTGCAGCATTTTTGCTTCCTGTCCCAGCAACCCAGTGTCCTCAGGCCTGGAGCTCCTGGTCCTGAAGGAAGGAACTCTCCCACCTGAACACACAACACGATTCCACTGAACTGGCAGCTGAGAATGCCCATTGGACAGTTTGGGCTTCTCATGCCTTTGGATCAACATGTCAGGAAGGGTGTCACTGTACTAAGTGGTGTGATTGATCCTGATTACCAAGGAGAAATTGGACTGGTACTATATAATGGAGGTAAAGAAGAATATGTCTGGAATCCAGGATATCCCATAGGCCGACTCTTACTGTTACCATGCCCTGTTATGAAAGTAAATGGTAAATTACAGCAACCCAATCCTGAAAAGACTCATACTGACCCAGACCCCTCAGGAATGAAGGTCTGGTCCCCACACCAGGCAAAAAAACACAGCCAGCTGAGGTGCTTGCTGAGGGCAAAGGTAATAGGTAGAAGAAGGTAGTTCTACCTATCAATTATGACCATGTGATCAATTGCAAAAGCGAGGTTTGTAATTGTCAATGTATTTTCTTTTTATGTGCTTATTGCATATCTTTCCTTTGTTCAGGCATGATATATCAGATACAATTGGACTCAGTGTGTTTTCATTTGTATGTATGATAGATGATTGATGATAAGTATAAGTGTGATTTCATTAATGTCCAGAAATTATATAAGTATATATGGCTAAAGAATTGTGTACAGGTGCCAGGTTGGCAAGGGGTGGATTGAGATAGTTTATTGTGCCAGCCTGGCCGATAAACACATGTGGGATTAATTGAAGGGCAGAGAGATAAATGGCTCGGCGAGCCTCGCCTTTCTTGTCTCTTGTTCTTCGATCATCAGACCATTATGCGGATGCCTTGCTTGTTCTGTGCCTCAATTTGCAAGCTACACTACCTGTGGGGAAACTAATCTATTGACTATGTGCTATAATTTGAGCCCCCTTTAAGACCTGTCTCGCCAGAGAATTGAAATGTACATCGCTGGAGTTGGGGACTGACTGTTGGTGACTTGGCTGACAGTTGGTGACCTGCCTTGCTGTTTGCTGCCTATGTTGGGATAGCCTAAATCTCTCTACAGAGGACTACCTGGCGGCCCTCAAGACTTTGAGGACTGCCAGTTTCTCACAACTCTCTCACGGGACCAATTTGTACTGCTTTATAATGTAACTATTCATTTCTTGTATTATATATCTATCTCTATATAATTTAACAGTTAAATTCTTGTGTTACATATCCATATATCTTTATATATAATTATCAACAATCTGGTTTTATCTCTCTAGAGAACCCTGTCTAACACAGATGGACAGATTATCAATGAAACAGGAATAAAGCTAAGTGCCCTAGTACAAAGCATAATACACAAACAAACAGAAAATCAAAAGACTTCATCAAAAGAGTTAAAAGAAAACACACAGATTGGAAATTTTAGTAATTAAACGCCTAATAAAGGGTTAATTTCATAAATCTATAGAAAGCTACAACATCTTACTAAGAAAAACAAAAATAACACAACCAAAATAAGGGAGGGGAAACAGATATGAATAGTCAATTATTTGCCATAGATGACATTCAGGAAGCCAACAACCATATAAAGAAAAATTCACGTTCATTAGCAACAAGAGATATATAATTTAAAACAACAATTAGTTACCATATTACACGAACACTTTTAGCAAAATTCCAAATAAATAAGCTCTGGAAAGGAGATGGATAGTTTGGGACACTCTTATATTGCTGGTGGGAATGTAGAATAGTAAAATCACCAGGGACGTCAGTTTGGTGATTCCTTAAACAAGTGCAAAAGCATTACTGCATGATGCCGCAGTCGCTGTACTGGGTATGTGCCCCAAAGAAATAAAGAACACAACGAAGCAGACACATGCACACCTATGTGTTTTTCATTAATTTCCATAACAGCAAAAGCGTGGAAACAACCAATAACTCTGCTGATTGTAGAAGAATCCATGAAGACACTGGTAGATTCATACAGTGGATTCTTCATCAATATAAAACAATGGTTACTCTATCAAACATTGCAAAACATGCAATTGCACAACAACTAGAGAACATTATGCTTAGCAAAGTGAGTATGCCCTATAAGGTAAATATTTAATAACACTCTTATAAGGGAAACAAGGTGGCGGTCGAGGTTATGCTGCGATTATCTTTAAACTCTTGAACTAATTCTATCCAGGTCACTTTTTGGAAAAGTAAAACACTCATAAAATAAAGAATGTCAACTATGTGTACTACATACCTCTAAAAAGATCATTGACGTGAGACAAAATGGTCAACAATAACTATAAAGCGAGGATCAGAGGTGAAGAAAGTAGGGAAGACAGATGAGTAAAACAGAAAAGCTAGACCAGTAATGAGAATATGGACGCATTGCCAAAAATGTTAGCAATGTAACTGAACAACTTAAATAGAAAAATTTTAATGGCAATCCAATTTTCTGTATAAACCTTCATGAAAATAAAAATAAAATATTCAAAACAGTTTAGTAAATTAAAGACACCATCGTCACAGTCAGGAAATTTGAGTGTGGAAAACTGTATGAAAACCCCAGAATCTGCAGTTGATATGGAGTCAGTGAGAGTTTTGTGGGCCATGAAGTGACGATGAACTTAATGGAAGCAATCATGGGAAGTCATTAGGGTCTGTGAACACATATGACCTGCTTGGAATGTTTGAAAAGTCACAGCTTTCATGTGGAAGAGTTATAGGGAATATTATAGATATTTTTCTAGCAGGCCATTGAATAGAAAATAGCAGTGTGGACTAAATTTATGCATGACAAACTAATGAGAAGTGAACAGATTAAGAAAAATTTTAGATTTCTTATTCATAAATTAGAGGTAGGAAATAACAAGAATGACTCAGAGTTTTGGCTTGAGAAATGGGGCATATTATAATGCAATATACTATAATGCGTAAGAGAATGGTGGAATTAGTAATCATAGGAAGAAGAAAAGGCATTTCCAGATAAGAAGTTTCACATTTCAGAATCTTCAAGGCAATGGTGACATGTGATTGAATAGCAAACCGTTTCTCTTGGTGACTTGTGTAGATGTCACCGGCCTTGGAAACATGACTGACCTCCACTGACCATGTCCAGTGACTCAGAAATTGCAGGGACTCCTTCCAGATTTGTTATGCCATTTATTTTCTGCTGCAGCTGGTGGAGGTAATGACAGTGAGCTCCACTTGAAAATAAGGAGATTGAAGGCCCTATTTTATATCTCGTTCAATGTCACTTGGTAATTGTAAAGTACAATTTAAACCTAGGAGTCTAGAGCTAGGGTGCTCAGAACTTCAAGTTCTTGATTAGAAGTAGTCACAATATAGAGCAAGGAAGAATGAAGGTATACATGCGTGTTGTGTGCTAAAAGATTCTTCTTTTGATACAGTTCTATTATCATTAAAAGTAAGAAAGAAGGGAAACCAATATTAATAAATACACACCATGCAGACTCATACACGAATTTTTAAAATGCGTAGTGTATAGCAAACAGTAGGCAAGTGTCCAGGTCAGTGAAAGAGGCATAATCCTTACTACTACACAGCTCAACATCTTGCGATCTGTTACGCTCACAATACAATTTCCTCCGTGCAATGCCACACTGGTAAGTCAGATTGGCCATGTACACACATGATTCCCGTATAAGATGAGAATTCCAATTGCTCGGGTAAGTGGAGCGCCAGGCAATGTATGGCACAATGATCGTTAAAGGCTATGCGAGGTAAAACGCTATGATGGTTGAAGAAAGCAGACTAGTTGAGATGGAAAGTTAATGGAAAGCTTCATTTATTGATTGATTAAGTAAATGACTGTAGTGTAATGGGGTCTAAAATGATGATATCAGTAAGCATAAACAAAGTCACATTTCTCCCAAACAATTATTAGTTTATAAATATGGATATTAAGAAGTTGTTAAATCCTTCTAATATCTACCTAAGACTTTAAATAAAGAAGATTATACAGTCAAGAGATTGGCCAATGTGTTTCCTATAATATACCAGAAACTAAATGTGTGCCTTTGAGGACTACTTCACTCTGTCTGGTGGCAAGAAAGCACTGGAGGGCAATATTTAAAGGAATGGGTGTGATGATTTTCCAAAGACAGTGCGAGGCTGACTTTGGCTCAATGGCATAGCTTGATGACATCTGTACTAGCCTCATTTTTGCTCTCATATTAGTAATATACTTGTGCATTAAGTGATGGTATTTGCTCTCATGGTTTCTGGGAAATGGGGAAGAGATGGAGTTTAATCAGGATAATGTCATACAATAAAATTCTCGCAAAGTTTAGAAATGCATTGAGACAGGTGGGACATCTGTCCTCTGGGGGTATTCCTGGCACGAGAGGAAATAAAAAGAACTTTCTGATCACAGAGGCCCATGGCAGAAAAAGCCAAAGAACTTCATTTCTGGTGGGGAACCATCTGGTGGCGTGGCAACCCCCATCTCAGGAGAGGGGGACAGGGTACTAGTGGTTATGTTGTCAATATTACCCCCCTTTCTCCAGGGACCCTGAGAAGAAAAAAGATGTTCTGTGATTGATTGCGGTGATGACTGCACCAGTCTGAACACGATTGAACCAGTGATGGGTGTGGTGGGAGTTAAATGACAACTATGCTAGGTGTCAAAGTTGCAGACAGGGATCTACTTCCTTGTACATTGTGGCTAAGGATTAGTTTCACAAACATTTGTGTGTCCTGTTTACTTCGGCTGATTTCTATTAGCGCAGTGGTTCTCAAACTTCCTAAGGCCATGACCCTTTCATACAGGTCCTCGTGTTGTGGTGACCCCCCAACCAGAACATTATTTCCGCTGCTACTTCATCACTGTAATTTTGCTACTGTTAGGAATTGGGCGACCCCTGCGAAAGGTCATTCAACCCGCAAAGGAGTTGCAACCCACAGGCTGAGAACTGCCGTATTAGACGATCTACACTCTGCCATCTTCAGACGGATATATTCTATATTTTAAATATATTTTATGTCCTAAAAAAGGTGCCCTGACCGGGGAGTAGGTTATGCATTGAGTTGCTAATGCAAGGGCCACTAGTTTAAGCACTGCACCTGCTTCATAGCAGCAAGGTGGAGCAGCCCGCTCCTCTGAAGACTTAACGTCTTGGAAATTGAAGGGTCAGTTCCACCCTGTCCTGTGGATTTGTTCTGAGTCAGAATCCACCCTGTGACAGTGATATTACCAAAATCTAATTTGTCGTTAACGCCAATCCAATGGTTTATGTAGTTGGGTCTCTAGTATGATTCTCAACCAGAAACAAAGGAGTGAGGATGGGGTAAAATACCTACAGGCAACTAACCCATGACCAAAGGCTAGACCAGCATCCTATTTAAAAGAAATTTGATATGCCTTTGTTTCTGTTTTTATTTCCATTAAGTAAATCCTTAATGAAATTCACCAAAACTTTACCTGTTTGCTTACTTAGGTGTCTTACAAACAGTGGCTGTCCAACCTCAAATGCTGTGACAGTTTCACCCAAATTAGTTGTGACTGAGATTCTGCCAAAAACAAGTCAATTTAATGCAAAAGACGGGATGGTGTTTTGATCTAACAGACAGGAACCTGTGGCTTCCACAAAATTTGTGTTTACTTCAAAGCAGGATAGGTCACAAGACATGAAATGACTTTGGTATGGGGTATATAATAGAAATTCAAACTTATAAGATGTCACAATTTCACACCTGTGTTCAATCATACAGTAAAAATTGAATGTATATTTACATAATTACTTTCAGTATCTTGTGACTCCTTTCAAAAGGTGGAATTTTACTTTGAGTCTCAAGTAGTCATTTGTAAAGGTATTTTAATTGCAACCACAGAAGAGGTCCAAATCCCACGGGGAATCTATGCGCACCAAGAACACTCATGTTCTCAACACATTCTGTTGGGAGGCATCCCTACCTGAATGCTGAGATGTTAGGGTTAGGGTTAGGGAGCAGCAAGGACCATCATCAGGTGTTCTGTTAAGTGGGTGACCGCTAGTACAATGACAAATGATGAGGGACACTTTGAAGCTAACAATCAGTCTCACAGATACATCCATGGAGCTGCACGTTTCTTGAAATGAAATGGAAAATGAAATTTGTCTCTGAGACTAGAAATGAGGGATGGGATTTAATAAAGGGAACTGCTGAGAGGTCCCAGAATGAAAAGAAATTACAAGAAAGCAAGAAAAATGGAAGGGCTAATCATCTGGCTGGCAGGAACATTCCCAGCAAGGTCATCGGCAAATGCTATGTTTTTTTATATTCAAAAGGAATGTTTTGTTGACTGTCTTTTATTGAATATTCTTCACGTCAACATTTTCTTGGATTTTAAATATCACCTCCAGGGTTAGACAACACCATCTATGGAGTACTTCTAATTAACACAATAAAAATTTATATTCCGAAAAGGACATTATTAGAGTATCTCTTCATAAAGATTATATCACTTCATTGGTGTGAGGTAGAATTAGATCAGAGGTCAAAGAAAAATCAAGACGACAAAGGAAAACCATGAGAGTACTTTCCCTTCACCAAGCCCACACGCAGAGCATCCCACAGGAGTCTCACACGCCATAGTAGCTCTTAGTGACTTTACTTAAGGTGGATTTCAAAGTTCACTGGCATATTTCTCTCAACGTTTATTTCCAGACCACTGTAGGCACAGAATTTCAGAAAAATGATACCTAAATAGACGGTCTCTTGGTCAAATTCTGCAATAGAAATCAACATATTTGAGCAATACCCAGTGCCATCGAGTCAATTCAACCCATAGGTACCATATAAGATTGAGTCGAACATATCCCTAGAGTTATCTAGGTTACACATCTTTACGGAAGTCTACTGGCTCCCTCAGAGTGGCTGGTGGGTTTGAACTTCTGAGCTGATCGCTTAGCATCCCAATGCTTACATCACCAGGGCTCCTTGACACAAAGAATAACTACATTTAATGAGCAAGTTTCAAGTTAAAAAAATGTGGTGTAGTAAAAAAATAAGAAGAACAAAAACAATAATGACCCAGTTGGCAAACACAAGTTAGGCAAGCCACAGAGGATGAGTGAACCGACAGGTGCTGGGAGAGTATTTCTACAGAATATAGACAGCGAAGGCACAGGGCAGCAGGAGCAGAATGGAACGTTCCAATTAGAGCAACCATCATGAAATCCAGCCGAGGTTGGAGCAAGGGTAAGACAGGGCCATGGATGGATTGAGGCAGAGTTAATCCACCTGAGAAAAGTAAAACTCAGGAGTAGGTTGCAGAAGGTGGCATTGGTGAGGTGGAATAAGAAAATATAATATTATTGTGGCTGAACAAAAAAATAACAAACTCACTGCCACCTAGGCCTTGTCAACTCACAGAGGCCCTGTGATTCAGGAAAGAGCTGCCTCCGTGAGTTTTGAGGACTAACTCTTTAAGGGGGTAAAATGTTCCATGTCTCTGCGATCGAGTAGCTGGTGATTTTGAACTGATTACCTTGCAGTTAGCAGACAGGCACCTAACTGCTATGCCACCAGGGATGATTAAGCTAGGTGACAGTATTACAAAATTGTAGGAAACTCAAAGATCATTTTCTTAGTATATTCAATAGAAAATCAAAGCAAGCTATTTAAATTGAGCAAGTATTATACATATATATGTATAATACTTGCTCAATGTAAATCTACCTTTGATTAGAAGAAACTTAACTCCACATATCAAGGAAAATGTATAGATAATGGGTTCCAGTAGTAACCCCAATAACTGGAAAACTGTAACAATAGCTAGCAATTGCTGAACTCCACGTGATGATGAGCAGAGGTAGCATCCTCTCCTTCCATGTAAAAGACTGCGGTTTGATACCCAGCCAATGTGCCTCGTACACAGACACTGTTTGTCTCTCCATAGAAGCATATGTGTTGTTTGACACGGAACAGTTTTCCGGGGCATTTTCAGAATAAGACAGACTAGGAAGAAAGGACAGATGACCTACTTGAGAAAATCAGCCGAGGAAAAGCCCATGGATCACAATGGTCCAAGTGGGAACAAAGCACAGGGCGTGAACAAGCTGGGCACTGCTCCCTGTGTTGTGCATAGGTCATTATGAGCCGGGTCAGACTGCGCATGAGCTAACAACAAAGAGTGGTTGGTGAGCCCTGCGCTGTAAACATGAGAACTAGGAGTAAAATCGATGTGGGTCTGAATCTGGAATAATTAACTCTGTGACTTTGGACAAAGTGTTTGAGCATTCTGTGCCTCCGTTTACTGCTTCTATGTGGTGATAAAAAATAAGTTCTTTATCGAATGGTCAGCTTGACATAAAAATACGCAAACAGGAAGCACAACGCAAAAGTGCAAAAACGAGGTCAGGTAATAGTTGTGATAATTATTCATTACTAAAAAGCCTCATTTATTGTAGACACAAAAATTATTTCCAGTTTTTACTTTTTAGTAAATGTTTAGATGGCACAATTATTGATTCACTATTTTTCACTTGTATGTTCCAATTAAACTGATTGTGTCTGGCACATGGAACTGCTCTGCCAGCATCCATAGGAATATTTTCTATCCCATAAACAGAAACTCGGTACTAAGGACAAGACAGCAGCAATAACAAATGGCAAAGCAAAGTCTCAGCCTGTTAGTGGCCTGTCCAAGGTGACAATACGAGGATTCAATTCGACTGATGTCACCAGTGCCTTTTCAAACAGCATTTTACGGTGTGTTCTTTCGCATGTGTGCTTCACAGCCTTGTCTACGCCAACAAGTTCCTCTAGACAATACTTGCTTTCCTGAAAGGCACTCTGGAAAACAGAACCCGCTCAACATGCCCAAACATTTCCAGCTTTGGGAAATAGTGATAAAACTAAGAATGCTTTTTTCATACCAATGATGATGATGACTGGCTTCAGTGAGGAGTTTTGGATGAGGGCCTGAGGAGTAGTAATATTTTTTCTCTCCGGGAAAATCTGCATGTGGAAAAGGTGTTTTTATTTATTTGATCCTACCGTTTGCTTTTTTCTTTATCATGTGAGTTATCCTTAGATGGATTATCGCAATAAAATATAAGAAAATTAAAATTAGTGTTGCACTCAGAGATAGATATGCCCCTACCAAAGAAATCAACCTAAATACATACACACACAAACTGGTACTGCAGAGCTCATGATCTCATTTTTAATGTAGGCACAACAGATGTATGGAAGTAGCTCAAATGGTGTAGAAAAGGCACTACTGCAGCCGCTGCCCTGCTATCACTAAGGAAAATGCTAAAAGGGAAATCACAAATACACAGATGTTCTCCAACTGTGCGTTAAACATTGCTCATCAAATAGTTTAACGAGGAGTTTAACCCAGTGGAAATTCTAATTCTTAGGAATATAGCAAACGTGTCCACTAGTTAAACCATAAGTGGGCACAAATGCATAGAGGAAAGAAAGTGTTCAGAGAGATATTGATTTGAATGACTTTGTGGGTGTCATCTCGAGGTTTTCCACTCCAGACACACTCTCGTGGGGAAGAATTGTACCCCTCCTTACTCTACTTATTAGAGAGAAAGTCTGTTCCTGGCCACCGCAGACTCTCCCCAAGCACCACATTCGGGCCGGTTGTCATCCCAAAGAGGAAGTCATCCTTCCTATTCCTGGTGACCTAGTTCTATTATGTCATAATTTGCTATTATATGGTGAAACATGCTTCGCTCATTCTTAATCATCAGGTTGGTCATTGCAATTGCTCGGATTGAAATGTGGCGGTGTGAGTGTGTAAGTGAGTGTGCTTTTACTGCTCTCTCAGATCTTGTCCACTCTAGTGCTGCAGTGCAAGATGCCCTTCGTTAGGAAGCAGTCCAGGGGGACGTGGCTGAACACGTTTGCTCCATCACTGCGGAGAAATGCTCTCACCTTTCCTTTATTTCAACTGTGAAACAGATACGTAGGAGGTGCTACCTTCTCGAGAAATAACATACACTTGGAATAGATCCTGCAGTATATTGAAACTATTTCAATGTAACAAATGGTGGCATACAATAAGTAGAGGTTTTTTCTTTTGTTTAGAATTTTTAGAGTTTTGATTTTGCTTTATTTGAAAACTATAGCCAATCTGTTTTCATATGAGTATCATTTTAACACATCCAGTTTTTTTTGCTTGCTGCCCTTTTGTTTCCTTGCCCTCTATTACCATTTGTGTATTATTTTTACTTAATGCTTAGGATTTCCATGAAAAATCTTAAGCAACTGCACCAGTTTTATTATGATGAATTCCTACATTTAAAGAAATGTTTTGTACGCTGTTCAGCATATTAAAAAAGATAAAATGAGGCTATTGCTTATATGTTTAAAAACAATTTCCTTATTACTTGACTATTGCATTTCATTTTTCTTATTAATACATACATTTAAAGAACTGTTTGTGGTACCTTATACTTAATAACATACATTGGAAAAATTTGGCTTAATGATCAGCTTGCAACATAATTTGCTTATTGTTAAACATTACAAATGCTAAGCATTAATAGTGAGGTGAGGTATCTCTGACTCGTTCCTGCTTCCATGTTTGAGACAATATTCTCAGCTTGAATTTCTAAATAAAGTAATGCATACTAAAACACATCATGTTACTTGTGTGGAAAGAAACACTCTCTTCGGTTATCTTCAGTGGACATAGAAAGAATAGCAGTTGAATCTCTGTCCACTACTTTCTTGGTAATTGAAATAATTACACATATTTTAACAATGTCTTCTCTTGATATGTTCCGTTAAGGTAATAAATCTCCTGGTGTGATAGTAGCTCTACAGTTATGGGTTAGGTCCCAATAAGGCTATTGATTTATGGCATCCTGTTTGCCAAGCTTATGCGATGTTTCTATTTCTTTGCTTATTCAACCCAATAATTATTAAGCAAACACTTATTAGAAAGAATTGGACTGGGGTCCGCAGAGCTGTCACCACCACCACCCACCCACCCACTGCTATTTACTTGATTGAGATGCATAATGTAGAGCAAAACACGCCCCTACAGGGTTTCCAGGGCTGCAAATCTTTGCAGAATTTGATAGTCACACCTTTCTCCCTTGAAGAAGCTGGTGTGTGGTTGAACGGCTGACCTTTCAGCTAGCAGCCAAGCAGCTCAGCCACTGTGCCACATGGGCTCTTACAGAGGTTCCGTGCTGAATCACGCATCACTATTTTCAGGAAACTCAGTCTACTAATAGGGGCAGGGAAGAGCAAAGCCATAATTCGAAGCATCCTACTTTATGCACGCCCTAACTATCCTTTCAGCTGTAGAAAACCGGGTCTGCCTATGTTTCTACCGGCTGTGTTCTTTAGGGGGCGCTGGCAATCACCTGATAGGGAGAGCGGCACTTGCTCCCACTGGTTAGTTCCTAGACGAGGAGAAGGCAGCCATTGAACATATAAACACACCAATCTCTATTGGACCCAAACTATCCGCTGCCTTCAAGAACCCGGCTCAAAGTGCTAGAGATATGGCAAGAACAGGTAAACCTATATAAGCTTTTTTCATAGCAAAATGGTTAATTAGTGTACAGTCGCTCTAGACTGAGGTAGTCTGGTAACACAGCAGGAACTTACTCAGTGGCTCTGTAGGAGAAATGCCTTGCCATTTGTTTGAGATTACCACCAAGAAGTTCACGTAGGGCAGTTCAACTTTGTCATATGGGGTTGTTCTGGGTTGGAATTAACTGGATGACACCTAACAGCAATAACTTCGTCATTAAATTCTTGAGTACATATATGATGACAGGGACCTTGAGCTTTCTGGGGATCACAAAACAGTATCTCAAGAAGGGATGAGGATTACTGGCCTAGAGGATTAAAGGATGTCCCAAAATCAGAAAAGAGGAAGGCAAGTAGACTGGAGCCCAGAGAGTGAAGGAGAGGGGCGCTGAGATGCTGGTGATGCTGGTGCCGGTGCAAGGTTGTATATGACATACTTTCTCTGCCATAAAGGCAGTGCTGACTCGCCGTGACCCTTTTGGTTTCTGAGACTGTAACTCTTAGGGAAGTAGAAACCTCAGTCTTTCTCCAGCAAAGCTCCTGGTGGTTTTGAACTGCTGACCAGGCGATCCCAGCCCAACTTATCACCACTATACCAGGAGGGCTCGTGAGGGACCACTCCAAAATAACCAAACTCACTGCTGTCAAGATAAGGAGTGAGTGGTGCAATTGTATGAAAGTCCATGAATAGATGCCTTTGAAGCATGGTGCTGGTGACTGCTGTGGCCTGCTAACAGGGCAATCTGATCTGTGTTGGATTAAAGAAGGCCAGAGTCCACACATATACACACATCAATTGTATATAGCACATCCGATGTATGTACATGTATGGATTGTGATAAGAGTTGTGTGAGCCCCTAATAAAATGTTTAAAAAAAAAAAAGGCCAGAGTGCCCCTTCGTGGCAAGAATGGCAACACTTCCTCTTACATACTTGGTACATCTTGTCACGAGAGACCAGTCTCAGGAGAAGGACATCGTGTTTGGGAAAGAGGAGGGGCAGTGGGAAAGATGAAGGCCCTTCATGGGATGGATTGGCATGATGGCTGCCTCAATGGGCTCAGGCCTAGGGACCACTGTGAGGATGGAGCAGGGCCGGGCAGTGTCTGGCTCGGTTGTGGATAGGTTGTTATGAGTCAAGCTGACTCGGTGGCACCTAATGACATTTTCTCTTGCTAAGTTTTTCGTCAACCATTGCTACACTTTTCAAAAGTAACGTTGTTAACTTGTTCATTTTACAACTATCTTTGCTTGTATTATTTTTCTGCATTTGTGGTATACAAGTTCATTTTTGAGGTCTAGGTTTTCATGTGTCTCTTTGAGAATACTTGTCATTCTGATCTTAAGTGATCAGAATGTTCTGGAAGGCATTGTCACTTGGAAATGTCTTATTGATTTTTCTTAGCTTTACATCTCTTTGAGTGTTTTGGAAATAGCAGACCAGAACAAGTCACTGTGAGGGCATGTTTGTGATGTGGTTTGGAGTTATTCTCTGTTTTACAAACATGCTCACCACTTCAGTTCCTCCCTCGGATTCCTTAGGAACACTTCAGTGAACCTGCTTCTAAAAGCGCCCTGGGACTCTTTTTCTAATGTGATGTCAGGATAGATTCATGTATAGAATCACTTGCTTCGCGCATTTCTTGGTGGGAAAGTGGAATTTTGTCAAAGGTAATACATTTGATAACTCTATTACTATAGCAAATTTGTAGCAAATTATAATGCCATAGAACATAATTTGCCATTTTAAAATCACAAAATTTGTAAAACAGTCAATATACATAATTGGATCTGCAGTGACTTTGGGGACAAACAAAGCATCTGAATAAATAAAACAACACAAACTTACATGTGGCTTGCAGCCCCACTTTTCTGCAGAGAAAAAAATAAATAAAGACAGAAGCTCACAACTGTTGAAACTACATTTGCCCTCAGCTGGGTGGCAGATCCTGGATAACTTTCTGGCACTTGGCAAGAGGCGGAAGACGCGTGGAGCAAAGGAATAGAAATGCTCTATCACCTACACGGAAGGTGTTGCGGCCCCAACGCAAGCATCCCTACAACACCAGTTTCTGTTCCGTTTTCTGGGCGCGCCGGACTACCCATCCTTTCTCCTCTTTGTTTCCGCCCTCATTTCAAATGACTCCTTAGAGAGGAAAAAAGCACACCAAAAAGCAAATGCCGCACAATCGCATGCACGTGTACATGTGCATGTGTGTGAAGGGTATGTGTGAAGGGGAAGACGATGCCTATGGAAGCAGGGGTTTATGTATGATGTGGGCTGTGTATGGACTCACATGTGTGGGAGGCGTGTGAGTGTATGTGTACATGTGTGCTTTGTGAGGCAGCTCAGGGACTATTGCAGTGCCTTCAGTGTATATAAAAAGCAGGGGAAATTGCTGGTAGCACATTTGTTGCGGATTACAGTATTTTTCTTTATAGTTGATCATCTCCAGTTGTAATTATTGGAGAAGGAGGTGATAGGGGAAGCAGAAATGCTGGCAGAGTAAAACAGAATTGAATTAATAAATGTGTCCTAAAAAAGAGAAAGTGGCTTGGAGCTATGAAAATATTTCTCCTAGCAACATATCTGAGCTATAGACCATTTCCTATTTGGGAAATATATGTTTTTGCCTCTCTTCTCAGACATCTGTACTCTGATCAGCTACGAATAAAACACATGTAGACCCACACACATGTTTACACACACTGGCACACGCCAGGTGTAGGCACCCTGTATTCTCTGTATTCCATGTGTCCATCAGACTCTTGCTGCTTCCCCATGTCAGCGATAGTCTCTGTCAGTAGACAAGCCTACTTTGGTCGCCCTGGGAGATATCCCCCAGTGAAGACATAGTACTCCTGCATTGCTCCAGTGGCCCAGAACCAAGTGAACTATGAGGGATACCACTGATATTATATAAATTCTTTATCTGGGTGATTTAGAGAAAGATTGCACCTCTGGAAATGATTTACTTCAGGATCCAGAAGAATTTCTACCTTCATCCAACCCAAGCACAACATGCTTTGACTCAAATACGCAAACAGCATGGCTTTTGTACAACGGCAGCCCAACACAACATGAATAGGACAAGACATAACAAAGTGGCAGGACGGAAAGGAAACAGGGACCTGGGATATCTAGAGGAATGAAATGGCAAGGCACGCTAACAATACAAAACATGAAACAAACATTCACTGAGCATTCGAAGAAAAACTTTAAATTGAATTACTGGAAACTGAACAATGAGAAGGATACGGAAGACCAATGCAAGAAGTTTGCCTAAAACACCCAAGAAAATAATACACACAAACGTGTACGTATGCATTGTTTTCATATATGTGTATACACACATTCAGATAAATCGATGACTAGATATGACTCACTGCCATCAAGTCAATTCTGACTAAAGGTGACCCTATAGGACATTGTGAAACATCCCAGTGGAGATTGTGGGCTGATGCCCAGGTCTTCCTCCTGATGAATTCAAACCCCTGGTCTTTCCGCTAGCAGCCAAACCTGCCACCACTCACAGAACAATGAGAGCGCTTCTTTTTTTTTTTAACAATTTATTGGGGCTCATACATTTTTTATCACAGTTCATACTAATACATACATCAATTGTATAAAGCACATCTGTACAGTCTTTGCCCTAATCATTTTTTTCTCCTTTCTTTTTTTACATTTTATTAGGGACTCATACAACTCTTATCACCATCCATACATATACATACATCAATTGTATAAAGCACATCCATACATTCCCTGCCCGAATCATTCTCAAGGCATTTGCTCTCCACTTAAGCCCCTTGCATCAGGTCCTCTTTTTTTTCCCCTTTTTTTCCCCCCTCCCTCCCCTTTCCCCTCTACAATGAGAGCTCTTCAATGGGAGGTATAAACTCAAAAACCGCCCTGCTATTAAGTCACTTCTGACTCATAGCTATCCCATAGGACAGAGTAAAAGCAGCCCTGCACATTTCTGAGATTATAAATATATCCAGGACTAGAAAGCCTCATCTTTCATGCAGAAAAAAATGGAGTTTACATGTGATAGATGATTTTTTTTTACATTTTTCTATTTGGCAATTTTTAATTTTGTTGTTGTTGTTGGATATCCATTCTGCTAGAACCCCATGAGAAGTTCCACTATCTAACAGGGTCAATCTTAACATTAACTTTATGGCCATGGGTAGTAACGGTTCTTCTTTGGTTTGTTGTTGTTACTTTTCCTTGTGGTTTGGGTGAGCATTTACAAAACAGATCAGTTTTCCATGTAACAATTCATTCACAGTTTTTTGCATGGCATTGATTGCAATCCCACAATATAACAGCCCTTCCTCCCTGTGATTTCTCTTCTCATCCCTCCTTCTTTTCTAAATCTTTTGAATTTTATCCCTGGTTAAGAGCTACCCTTTTATCTCAAATAGTTCATTATTCCAAGGTGCGTGTCATTGCGTGCACTGTCAGGATTAAAAATGCACTGCCATGAAGTTGAGTGAAATTCATGGCGACCATAGAGAACAAAATTGAACTACGCTTTGCGTTTCTGTGGGTGTCAATCTTTATAGGACAGAAAGCTTTATCTTGCTTGTGAGAAGAAGCTAGTGAATTCTAACCTTAACCATTGGCAGCTCAGTTTGTAAATGATCCAGCCACCAGCAAATACAAATACTACAAGAATATTATTAGACAATCTATCAGGAATCAATAAAATTGATCTCCTGACAGACGTAAAACCAAGCTTTGAGTCACCCTTTTAAACATCTGTCTTCCTGTGAAGATGGGATGAAGTGTCAATTCCACAGAAAAGGCCTCTTTGCATCTCTCATCCAGGGACATGTGCATGTTCTCTATGGACTTTACCCTTCTGCTTCGTTCACGCTAATTACAGAACCCCACTATATTATAAACTCCATTAAGGGGAACTATGTCTATTTACCATTTAATCCCAGATGAAATCTAAGTTTAGGCAATAATTTTAAACAAAGAAATTAAATTAACTTTATAGTTACAAAGGTAAAATACCTTAACTATTTCTTGATAAAATATGTAATGAGCTGAACGTGACATTTTAAAAAATGTTGGTGCAGCTATCCAAAAAAAATTAAAGTCATACCACTATGTGATTCATGGCCATGTCAAAGGCAGACAAGGGTGATTAAAGTATAGGAAAAGAGAGGATAAGTAATACTCTATCAGCTATTGTCACAGAAAGAGGGTGTGATAAGTCATACCATGAGTCTGGGGAGTCCAGAGTCATTGGAAAGAGGACTAAGTTTGAAAGAGCCTACTTTGCTGCCACTATTGCCTATATGAAGAGAAGAAATGCAACTTTTAAACGTTCTCCATGAGAAGGGGAGGTGGGAGAAAGGAAATGGGTGTGTGGGGGGTACCAACCCAGGGACAAGGGAACAACAAGTGAACTGAAATCAGTGGTGAGGAGGGTGTTAGACGCCCGTGGGACTTGATCAAGGGCAATGTAACCGAGAGGAATTACTGAAACCCAAATGAAGGCTGAGCATGGTAGTGGGACAAGAGGAAAGTCAAAGGTAATGGAGGAAAAAGCTAGGAGGCAAAGGGCATTTGTGGGAGTCTAATTACAGGCATGTATATATATATATGTAAGTGGGAAAATGAATCTCTGTGCATATATTTACAGATTTAGTATTAAGGGCACAGATGTAGATCAGGCCTATGCTCAAGTACTCCCTCAATGCAAGAACACATTGTTCTATTAAACTGGCATTCCATGATGCTCACCTTCCCGACATAATCACTGAAGACAAAGCGGGTGCATAAGCAAATGTGGTGAAGAAAGCTGATGGTACATGGCTATTAAAATATATAGTGTCCGGGGTCTTAAAGGCTTGAAAGAAAACAAGTGGCCATCTAACTGTGAGACAACAAAGCCCACATGGAATAAGCACACCAGCCTGTGTGAGCATGAGGTGTTGAGGGGATCAGGTATCATGCACCAAAGAACAAAAAACCAGATCATTCAGAATGAGGTGGTGTTGGGGACCCAAAGCCCATCTGTAGGCAACTGGACAGCCCCTTATGGAAAGGTCGCAGGGAGATGAGCCAGTCAGGGTTCAGTGTAGCGACGATGAAACATACAACTTTCCTCTAGTTCTTTAATGCTTCCTCACCCCCCCCGCCCCTCCCACCAGCACTATCCTGATCCCAATTCTTTCTTACAAGTCTTGCTGGACCAGAGGATGTACACTGGTACAGATAGGAACTGGAAACACAGGGAATCCAGGACAGATGATCCCCTCAGGACCAGTGGTGAGAGTGGTGATACAGGGAGGTGGGATAGAAAGGGGGAAACGATCACAAGGATCTACATATAACCTCCTCCCAGGAGGATGGACATCAGAAAAGTGGGTGAAGGGAGACGTCAGACAGTGTAAGACATGACAAATAATAATAATTTATAAATTATCAAGGGTTTGTGAAGGAGAAGGGGTGGGGTGGGGAGGGAGGGGGAAAATGAGGAGTTGATACCAAGGGCTCAAGTAGAAAGCAAATGTTCTGAGAATGATGATGGCAACAAATGCACAAATGTGCTTGACACAATGGGCATATGTATGGATTGTGATGAGTTGCATCAGTCCCTAATAAAATGACTTAAATATATATTAATTAAATGATATATATATATATATTCTCAAAAACCCAAAGGAGCAGCTCTATTGTCTCCAATAGGGTCATTATGAGTCAGACTTGACTTAATGGCAGTGAATATCCAGAAGGCAATCAGGAATATTGTCATCACATGCAAATTAAAATTCAAAAGACTATGTGAATGGATTAAAGGCAATAGAAAAAAACTTTCTATATGGAGAAAAAGCATAATAAAAAATTCCTAGGGCTGGAGATACATGGGGAAACTATTAGGACACCAATCATAACAGAATGCTCAAAAAGAGAAAAAGTGAGAGGCACATATGTAGAGATTGTAAATGTTGCACTGGGGAGTGGCTTGAGTGATGAATTCAAAGGTGAAAGAAGAGGGTGCATTGCTGATGACATATTTTGTACTGTACAGAACTCTGAGTGGGACCTTAATGACCAAGCAACTGGACCTCCGCCTACCAAGGAATCTAATATGCCTATATTATAATTGTTATACAGCTAAAACATTTTAACCTTTAGCTCCTTATTCCTATGCTGGATTCATTTATTTTGTTATAAAGTTCTATGTTGTAGTGAAAAGAATAAGCTAGTTGAATATTTTATCGAAAGCCTCATACTATCTTAAATATAATAAAATATACATTCTGATTGACAAGCATCTTGTTTCACTATTACTAGTGCTTGCCCTACATTTACCTTCCCATTTGTGGAACAGAAAACAGGTAACGTTTTAGTTGTAAATTCAATACCAGATCACTCTTACTCATTCATTTTGGCTGATCAACCATTGTCTATTGTTTGGCATTTGCAATCATACATTATTAAACTGTGAAAGCAGATTCCAGAAAATATCCAGACTTTGGGAAAAATGATAATTAAACAAAGAAAATGAATTTGTTCTAGAAGAAAACATGTATTTCAAAGATGATACAATGAAGATAAGGTTTTTGGGGTTATACAAAAATTAAGAAAGACTTTCAGAATTTAATTGCAATGACATTCTATTTTACTTTGTGAAACTATATAGTGTCTTGAATTCAAAAGCTTGTCTTCTGCACTGAGAAGCACATGTGACAGCAGGTGTGACCTTCACAATGCATTCAGTCTATATAGAGGAGTTTTAGAATTCAATAATAAGACAATTTGGGACAATTATATATTGGGAAAATTATACGCGGGGCATCTATTTTAAGTTGTAAAAAGCAATAAATCATTTGAGGACTAATGTGTGTCTGACCCAAGTCATGGTATCGGCAATCACCTACAGGCATGCAGAAACGGAATAAGGAGTGAGACACCCACGTCCAACTGATGTCTTTGAATTCTGCTGTTCGCAAAGCATACAAATGTACTGTGCGCTGCAAGATGAGCAAATGCATCAATCTTGGGAAAGCTGCAACCAGAAAACTCCTTAGAAGCAAGGATGCCGAGACTTCGTCTCATGTATATTGGGCATATTATTAGGGGGAAAGGCCATCACGCTTGGTAAAGAAATGAAAGAAAGGCACATCCTCAGTGAGATGCGTTGATGCAGTGGCTACAGGAATGGGCTCAAGCATAACAATATTTGTGAGGGTAGCACAGGACTAAGTAGTGTTTGAGTCTGTGGTAAGTACAATTACTGTCAGAACAAACTCCATAGGACCTGACTCTGTGTGGGTGTATGTGTGTGTGTGCACGTGTGCGCAGTTCTGGGCGTCAGCCAGTTCGAACCACTTTGGCACAATTGATACCTAACTTGTGCTGAGTTCGGTGAACCCGTAGTTAAAATGGTACTTGAAATCAGCGTTCTTTCTAAGGTGAACCACTTGGCAGTCGCCCAATGTAAAAATCACAAATTTACATTCCATACCGCTTTTTAATTTTCCTGTGTTCAACAGAGCATTTTAAATGGCCCTAGTAAGGTTCATTCGGTCCAGAGGTATGAAAAAGTAGACATAAAAATGTAAAAATATATAACAGAAAGAGAAAAAGTGTCAACCAATCAGAGGCTGACAGAACTTTGTGTCACTGGCCAAATTCCCTTGGGATATTACGAGTGAACTATGCATTGCTTGCAAGTGTCTAAAGAGCTGAAAATATTGTCAGAGCAATTCTACAAGTTCAGCAGCAGTGGAAAGGAGATGTTCAGAGTTCAATGTTCAAGGACTGCCTACTGCCTAATTGGCCTACCTCTAACCAAGTGGGAAAAGATGGTTGAGGATAAGTCACCCAACTGATGTTGATCAGATAAAATACAAAAAATATTGCAAGTGATGATGCCAATCAAGAAGCAATATAGAAATAGCTTTAAAAACAGTTGATTTTTACTATGTATATTTAACATTTTAAATTAATATTTAAACTCTCTTATCCTCTAGCTTTGTGTACATCTTTTACTGTCCGATTTAAATATTACCTGAATCAAATAAACTACCTTTTGGTATATCGTTTTTTTTTTTTTTTTTGTAATACAACAGTCGTTAGGGCAGAGAAGCAATTGTTAAATTTGTGAATCCCACCAGTAGGTGTGTGCATTTAAAGGACTCCTGACATGAGAGTGTGGTGCTTTCAGCTGCTAGCTACAGGTTTACAGTTCAAAACCACAAGCAACTCTTCAGGAGATAGACAAGGGTTTCTACTCCGGTAAAACGTCACAGTCTCAGAAATTCAGTGAGAGTTCTACTCTGTCCCATAGAGTCACAGTGAGTCGGCGTCAACTCAGTGTCAGTGGGGTTCTGTTTGTATATAAATTTATATGTGTAGATCAAAACCACACAGTTGCATGTGTAAATCAGGTGGTGCTATCTCCAAAAAATTAGTCTACCTGGCTAGAATGTTAGAGCGTATAGTCATAAAGGCAAGTGTGTCAGCCAGAAATATTATAATCAACTCAGAATGAATCACCCCTTGATTTGTCTAAGCAACTGCTTTTAAATGACAGGATTTGATTATATTAAAATTATGTCAAAATGTATGCACACATGTGCTTACCTGTGCACACTCGTGTTAATCAGAGTGGTAGCAAGAGTTGTAAGTGATGAGAAACACAGATGTTGAACTACAGGTGGGCAAAGGATGCATGGAGGAAAGACCTCGGATACACTAAGTTAGAAAAGAGAATAGGGGTGGGCCAGTGAGAGCCAAGGGGGGTGGTGATCCAGAAGCAACCTGGAAATAGAAAAATGAACTCTGACTATTTTAAATGATATAAATTCAGAAGGTTAACTATAACCATATTGTTCCATTTACCATCCCCGGAGGAATACTGAGCTCAAATATGAATTGCAGTAATTTCTGCTCATCTGACCTATTATTAAATGTACTTACTTCAGGAATACAGAAAAATCATTTCTCATAATTCTTTATATGTCTTATTAACAGAGGTAAAAGCTCTTTGCCTAATGAAATTTCACTGAAATTGAAAAATTAATTTATACTCACTGTCATGATAACTTGTCTAAAATGCACATGTTCTTAATTAACTGCACATTAATAAAAGAGGGTTTCCCTGGATATAAGTGTGTAACAGATATTGGCTGGGGAGAGAAATATGAGCAAAACTCCTCGCACTTCAATGAAAAAAGTGGCACTGCAGTAGCGTTCTTGCTGGGAACACAGACAGCCTACACATTTCGTGTTGTGTGCTTTGCTTACACTGGCATCTGAGGAAACTTTGTGGTGAACTCTATATTAGAGAAAACCCATTGTCACAGTGAAAGCTAAAGAAAAGCAATCACATATAATGTCATTTTACTAATAGGAAATCACTCAAATAGGCAAATGTAGAGAGCTCAAGTCTGAACAATGATTCCTAGGAATCGGGGGCAGGGTGAAGGCGGAAAATGGTCGGAAAGCTAACATCATTTTTTTAATGTCAGGATAGAAAAATGTGGCTATTTTAATGTAAAAATATGATGCTTTGATGGAAAATATGACTCATTACTAGTGCAATTAGTTTCACTGAATTTTATCAGTAACAAATTGAAACTGTTGTGTCAACTTTCTTTTCTATAATAATAAAAATGAATCTAAGCAAAAGTAAACACAATGAGTGTTGAAATGGAATCAAATACTTTTCTCGTACAAGCTTCTATGTAATAATATTATGAGTATGCAGCATCAACAGCTGGCTAGCTGGCTAGCCCCTGGTGACTCTGCTGGCTTGATTATCCACTGCAGCAGCACACAGAATTTATACACAATGTTTATGAGTATGAGGTTCATTAGGGAAGCTAACCAGGTACAAAGTGTTGAGGATACAATATCTTGGAACCGTGCTGCCCACGGAAATCTGCAAACACCTTTTTCTCATTCTACTGAATTTTATAATCCATTGTAATGCCACACAAAATTTAAACAATATTTACTGAAATTATTGCATTTTTTTCTGGGAAACCGCACATTGCTATATTATCTGTTTCTTACTTATCCTAAGTAAGGTAGCAAGAGATGTTCATTCATTCATTCATTTTTGTTATAAGTTTTAGCTCATTTTGTCAACATTGCTTGTTATTTGCCCCCAAGATTCTTGGCGAAGCCGTGACTTTAAATGACAGAAATGCTTTATTCTTCTACAATATCATAGATTTTAAAAGCTTTCTAAAAATAAAAGTTTTCTAGGCAATATTGCTTTATTTTCTTCTCCTCAATTACACCCATGCTGAGAAACCAGAGGCTGAGGTCGCATTGGTGTGCGCTGAGGTCCTGGCTCTCAGTAAGGCTTTCATCCCTGCCAACTGCTGCTCCTGTGGTGAGCTGTACGAGCCTCTTCCAGCACCACTTAGCGGGCACAGGTGTGGTCAGCTTACAGACAGACCCTAAAGCTTTCTCTAGCCTGGGGCCAGAGGCCAACTTTGGGGACCGAGATACCCACAGAAACACACAGATCTGTAATGCAAGTATGTTTGGGTCTGTCAAACTATTGACTTTAAAATATTTATTTCCTATATTTTAAATCTATAAATGTTTGGGGATGTTTTATAATCGAGCAAATTTTATGGAAACTGTGTCTGACTTCCTTTGGGAAGAAAAGGCTTAAGGAGAATCCAACCCCACACTAGCCCCAGGCTGAATTCACAGAGCCTTCTCTCACCAAGTTCCTTTCCCCAACTTTGATGCTGTTGGGTGTGCTGAGCCATGGAATGGCACACTGAACTTACAGACAATACTATAAATATTATAGACTTATAAGTATAATACTTGTAAGTATTATAATGTCACTGAAATTGAAAATAAATAATTTATACTCCCTGTGAGGAGAACTGTCTAAAATGCACATGCTCTTTATTAACTGCATATTAATAAAAGAGGGTTTCCCTGGGTATAAGTACATACCAGATATTTGCCATGGAAAGAAATGAAAACGCCACGTATTGCAGTAAGATTAGGGAAAGGATGGTGATGCCCTTGATGGAGAACACTCACAAAAACCAGTTACAAAGTGTTAAAAATACAGGTTTTTGGGAACTTCTCTTCTTAACCAAGGGCTTGTTTCCCTTTGGCCACTTACCAGCCCTAAGTGAACTTTGTAACACTTGTCTGATTGATGCGGAGGCCATGGCGGAGAGGCCAGCGACCGAAGAGGGATGTGTCTGCCAGCTTGGTTAAGAAGAGATGGTGTAAACGCTCCTGAATGTCCTACGGACCATCACTGTTCGATGTCCAACAGCTAACGGGGAGGGTGCAGCACCTTGTTCACCTGAGTGAGGGCGCCATGGGACATGGGCTGACCCAGTGGCACCTCACAATATGCCCACTTACCGGGACTGTCCTTTGGATTTCTGATGACCCTTCACGTTTCATTGAGGGTTATTCCTAAACCCCCGGAAGAGCAATATCTCCTAGTGCTCACCACTGAGGACAACCCCTCGACTTTCCCAGCAGGTAGTTTGAAGAAACCCTGCTTGGTCCCAGGAGACTGTCTTCGCCACCAGTGAATATGGGTTCTATGCACTCGTGCAGCCCCAGAAGGGTGGCATTTCACAGACTACTTTCTACTCCTGAAGCAGAACTGGACTTCGTCCTTGAAAATGAGCCCAATCAAGTAAGAGAAGGGAAGCTCGTCTTAAATACCTTCACTAGTTTAACTTCCTGCATTGATGGATGGAATCGTGAATGACGTTATGCTAACGGAAATCCATTAGGCACAAAAGGGAATGTTTCATATTGTATGGCCCTATATAGGCAAGCATACAGAACACAAACGTGATCATTGGCTAACAGGCAGCTGGTAGGGAAGAGGGTGTGGAGGTTGGGATTCAACATTTGGTGTACACTGAACTTCTGCTAAGGATGATAGAATAATTTTGAAATGAAGAACGGTGATTTGGGAACAACAAGATGAATGGGATTAATGTTACTGGATTGTACACGGGAAGAGTGCTGAAATGTCAAATGGTTGGTGACATATTTACAGTGAAATAGAGTGTGACAATTCTAACTGCTGTTCTATTTAGGCCGAAGCGCTTCTATTTTGAGCTTGCTCGGCAGCTAAGATGTTATCAACTGCCTTTTCCTCAGATATTCAACACTCATTCTAACCAGTTTGAGAGAAAGTAAATGCACAGGTTACATATTTAAAATTGCATTTAGAAATACACTTAATCATTTCATTGCATTAAAGAAAACAAAAAAAGGTATACATCTTGATTTGTGTAATTTAATAAATATGAACAATGATCAAGCTTCCTACTTATGACACTGCTGTTAATTACATCAAATTTCATTTTGTCAACTATATGGTCCTGTCAACAAAATCAGGATGAATCTGCCGTACTTTACCAGACGGGCAATGGGCTTTTGCTAGGTGCCAATGAAAAATACATACACTCTTTTTCTCTTACCGGAAGCCCATTCTTTAATACCAAGGAGCTATTTTAAAACAGTTGCATGATATTTCACTACCATTGGTGTTCTTAAATTGACATAGTGACTGTCGCAGTGGACTCAACTGCAGCAACAATTGGATGCATGGCACAGGATAGGGCAGTGTTTCCTTCTAGTACACCAACTAGGCAACATGGTCTAAAACCTAGTGTGTGCATACACACATATGACTAATCCCTGTGACATAAGACTCCAATGGCTATTCATACGCTTTGACACGAACAGCCCACCCTACCCCGACCGTCAATTTGGTATTAGGTTGGGCTGTCCCCGCATTCTTGTGGTTTCCCCTTTGATTGTATTCTTCTGTCTCGTTACCTCATTCTTGGCACAGTGAGAAAGCAACTTTCTCTGGCGTCAAAATTAGTATCGCATCATGAATTATTCAGTCGGAGACATCCCATCTTGTGGCACCTAAGCTCTTCCAGCACCTAAGTCTGAAGATGTCCCTTTGACATGTTCCAATCTCCTGCCAACCCATGTCCGGCATTTAGCCCTCCTCCCAGGATGGCCGGTCCACAGACTGAGGTTTGTTTTATATTTAAATTTCAAGTCACCTCCCTGCTTTCTCGGGGTGCCTCGGAGTGCGGTCCACGAGGCAGGCTGGTTCCACATAAAACAACTTGACATAATTTCTGTGAGGTGGGAATCCACTTTTAATAACCACCTTAAAATAGCTTCGATGGACAGAGTATAGCTGAGCAACAGATTCCTAAATAAACCTTATAAATAAACGCTATCATAAAATTTTCATACTTGCTTATTTTAATGTCTTCCCATAAATTTCTCTATGCAGCGTCTCTTCCCTGGATATGTTGTCGCAGGTTTTCACTTTCTCCCTGCTAATTCTCATTCCATTTATGTTTAAGCATTCCCACCAAGCAAACACATCCTCATACCGCGCTTCCTTGAAATAGTGGAAATGATAAATGAAAGCACTGTACATGGATTGTGTTTAGTTATTTTAAATATGGGACTAAAAGAAATTCCCATTTCTTTGCCTATTAAAATAAGCCTACTCACAAAACCTTACTTGCCTAATGCCTCAAATTAAGATTTTAAGGTAGAGAAGCTTGGCTAAAGCTTACCCAGATTCCTGGTATTATGTGAAACCGTGAGAGCATTTTAGAGAAAATTAAAAGCAACAAACACAGGGCTAAACTGATGAAATTAAATATTTTAAGCTATATCCAAAGAAACAGTAATGCAGCCATTAATAAAGGACCTTATTTCATTATTTCAATAACTTACTCCTGACTTTGTTCTTTTTTTCTCATTAAGATGAGCCCCTAGAATTCAAAGGACTTACCAATCATTTCATTATAGCCAAACAATAGTCAGGCCTTTTACTGTGACATTATATTGTTTTTGTGTATCCTTGAATAGATTCCCACTTGTAGTGATGCTATAGAATAGATTGAACTTTCCCTATAGGGTCTTCTAAAGGGCAATCCATAGGGAAGCATATTGCCTGCACACACACACACACACACACACACACACACACACACACACACACACTCTACACTCCCTGGCAGACAGACAGAGCTCCTGGTGTGTGGTATCAGCTAAACACTTAGCCATGATATGTTAAGCGAAAAAAAAAAAAACTGGTCTGGTGATGACTTAATTCCAGAGGGAAGGAATGATTACTAAATAAACACGATTCTTAAAGTATATAATTTGACTTCCATGTAAGTGATCATTGACGGCTGTTTCTACCTCCACAGTTTCTGCTCAAGCAGATATAATTGGGAGGAGACATCCCTCTTGAAATTAGAAAATATGCCACATTCCTTGAGAGAGATGGCTTAAAATGTATGTAAACTTCAGTATTCAAATCACTGAAAGGAATCTTGATTTTGATAAATAGATGGCGTTACACTCATTTATGCTGGCCAGTAGCATGCTACATGCAGCCTGTGACTGCCTTTGCTAAAATGATTAATTCTTTAGCGGTGTGCCAAGATTCCAAATGAATACTCTGACAATTTCCAGTGCTGCAATGTTGAACTTGTATTTTAACAGTTTCCCTGAAGATGTGAACTTTGTGATTCTTGACTTATGTTTCCAAGTGTGATTTTTATGGTTTAAGTAATCAATGCCTCTCTTCCCACCCGCACCCCTGTCATCTTCTCTCAGTCTCTCCGCTCAAAGTCATAGCGTGGTAAGAAGAGGGATTCTGGTGCATTCCCCTGGGGTTAGCTGACGAGCACAAACCATATGTTCACACTTTTATTATGGCGATTACTGTGTGTATTGCATTGACAAACCAACTCCCCACAACAATTCCGGATAACATTATATTACACAGACAGCTTGCTAACGAGCAACGGCGGCAGTGGCAATATTTTAGAAATATTTATTAAATTGTTATGAGGTCTGAAAGTGTACTGCTTAATCCCTATAATGAATTAGTTAAGAATTAGAAGGTTTTGCTTTTTAAAATGTTCATTTTATAATGAACTCGCCCATAGTATTTTCCCTCCTATATATTTAAATAGTGTCATCCTTTTGATATCTACTCAAGGAATATCAGCGAAAGAGTCCTGCAGCCAGACGTTGCAGGTTATTTTATGTCCTTGACAGTATGAAGAACTAAATGGTAAGATATTCTATTTGGAAGTGGGGCTTAGCTCATGGGACTCAAAGTTCCACTGAGACATTGGAAGGAGAAAGATGCACAAGACATCCTCAGTGCAAGAATCTGCCTTCAGTTTTGTAATCTTGATGGTTTCCTTTGCTGGGGGTTATCAAGTCATATAGTTTTGGAATGTTTGATTACAGTTAGAAAGCAATTCAGATGTCGCTATAAGAAAGAACTCTCAATTGCATTTAAAATGTTTCCAATTTTGTTTAATCATTACTTAATCTAAAGCTGAGACCAGAAAGCCTTAGCACGTTAGTTTCCTATACTACTTTTACTCAGACAATCCTAATCAAATATGGCCTATTTAATCGATAGTCATGAGAGGTTAGTAAGTCAAATGTCTTTTTTATGCTTTCGTTTCTTCTTCTATTAAATAGAGATATTCATTACAACTACCTCATCCGTTGGATTCAATGACAAGCTGTGTGTGAAGGGCCTAGTATATCAGGAATCATCAAGTTCTATAAACAATCCTAAAATGTAAGTATTTTGAGACTAAAAGTAAGCATCCCAGTCAGAGAGCTAACCTCAAGGACAGCAGTTCAAACGGCAGGTGCCCCTTGAGAGAAGACCGTTTGCTATTATAAATATTTAGTCTCAGATACTCTATAGGGTCACCATGAGCCATACTCTACTCAAAGACACCAGGTTTGGTTTGGAAGGTTTCTAAAAACAAATGTCTCCTTGTTCAGCTTTACGACACATTTTTACAAACGTAATGCCAACTGAGACAAAGCGGAAGGTAGCTTCCAGAAGTTTGTGGTTTGGGGTTTGAAGAAGTAGTGGCATGGTTCTTCCTCCAGCACTCTTGACTGCTGACCAGTTGAAAGGGATGCTGGGTAATGTGAGAAGTTTTCATCTCCAGAGTCTTGGGGTCTTGGTTACACTTCCTTACAAGGATCCCCCACCCCCCACCTGAATCCACCTGCATAGATCTCAGCACTCCCAAGGACGTTTCTTCAAGTGTCGAGGTCACCTTGACTACCAAAGGTGAGCAAATGCTGTTTTCACTGTGTTCTTTTATACAAAAACTGCTACTGCATGCGGTCTTCTCCTTATCTAACAAATACATATGTTTTGTCTTAATTGCAATTTTTACTTAAAATCAGTTTACTTCAAAACAAAAACAAATTCTACTTAAAAAAATGTTTCTTAGCCAGCTGGTACTTATGTTAGTACCTTACTCTGAGTTTTTAAAAACAACCTTGTTTATATATTTAACATTAATATCACTCACCTGATAGAGTATTTTATTAGATCTATCTAATAAGGAATGAAGTCCCAGAAAGGTGAAGGGACTTGTCAAGTATAATAGGAGCAAATTGCCCTGGTTCTTGGCTACTGTAACCTAAAAATAAATAAGACATCTTTATCCTTAGAGGACTTGTTTCTAATCAATAAAATGGAGGATATATTTTATCACGAATTGCTAAAAATAGTAACTCTCTTTCAACTACTCTCTCGTATGACTAAGAAAATAACGTTGATTTCCCAACACCACTGCTCTAATCTGAAGAGCCAGAGACATTGAGATAGGAACATATCTCCAAAGTCACTTAGCCCAAAAATTCACCTGGAAAACCCCTTGCCTGTTCTTGCTTCTTTTCTCAAAGCAATTGGGAAAGCAGAAATATAGAACAAGGGACTCCATGGTGAGGAATGGGAATCCCGAGGCACAGGAGCCAAGGAAGCAAATTCAGAATCCTCTCCAAGCCTTAACATACTGACTAGGAACACTGAAGTACTCATATCAGCAGTGCTTGTCTGGGTAGACTAGAGAAACAGATCCAGAGAAACTCACATTTGTATAAGAGAAACTTTTATATAAAAGGCAGTTATACTTTAAGAAAGCTTCTCAACCCAGTTCAGTCCAAGTCCATAAGTCCAATATTAGCCCATATGTTTGATACCAATCTATAAAGTCTGCTTCAGACTCACATAACACACATAATGATGCTGAATACAGGATCATCACAGGCAGTGGGTAGAATATCTTTGGATCCAGTGGCATTGTAACCATCGCAGCACTGCCAAGTGTCTCTACCTGGCTTCTCTGGCTTCAGAGGTCTGGGTGCATCAGAGTAGGTCCACTCTGTGGCTTCTACAGCTCAGGGCACTAGCATGTTCCATGTGTCTTATCAGCTGCAATGTCTCGCAGGGAGAGAGATGTCTCCCACATCCAAGGAGGAAATTCAGGAATTCCCAGAAGACCATGCCCACACAGAGACTTCAATGGCTATGATCTGATTGACAGACTAGCTCCACCCCTTTACTCGGAATCCTCTCAAATTGACACCAGATTATGTAATTACTACAGGCATCCTCAAACTTTTTAAACAGGGGCCAGTTCAATGTTCCTCAGACCCGTTGGAGGGCCAGACTACAGTTAAAAAAAAAAACTATGAACATATTCCTATGCACACTGCATATATCTTATTTTGAAGTAAAAAAAAAAAAATGGAGTAAAAACACCCGGCGGGCCAGATAAATGTCCTCAGCGGGCCGCAGTTTGAGGACACCTGTACTACACCAAGCTCATAATTTGGATGTCAGTTCTAAATTAGAGCAAGAATGTGAGCATGTCTTGCAAATGTGCTAGGTAATTGTTAGGTGATTTCAAAATGCACTAGTACTTCTATTTGGGGGTAGAGATGGGAAGATTTCCAGATACACAATTGTAAAAGAAAAATAAAATTATTAAATATGACACATTATAGGAAGGTCACTAATACTGCTCTAAATTATAGGTATATATATTCTTGTGTACACATATAAAATATAACACTCATATCCATATGTTCACAGTGTCCTGACTTTAGGAAATAAGCAATTATTTTAAAAGCCAAAAAGAATATATAGAAAACAATGATCAGTCTCGGGGAGTGTTTCACTCTGTTCTGGGAAAGAGGAAAAGGAGGAAAAATAGTGGAAATCTACCTATGAGATAGGTCTAGTATTCTTGTAACATACTTGCTGTCTGTGGATTAGCAAGGCCTCCTGTCCCAGCTTTAGCTCCTGCTTGCATTGTGCATTTCTGCTTCTCATGAGCAGCTCCGGTGGAAAGAAATGTAAAGTGCTCATTACTGGACCGATACGAGCGGCCACCATTCAGCAAATGGTAGAGTAGTGGTGGGGACGAGACCAGACATTGTGTAAATAGGTCACGGTATGTCGTTGATCTTTTCCAAACTTGTTCTTAATTCCTAAAGCAAAGGAATGACCCATAAGGGAGGGCCTGGATATTTGGAAATGCGACATCAACCTAAGAAATTAGAGTTGTTTTTATAAGTGCTAAGAGTCATTCATCTCAGATCCTTGGAGAGTTCTACCCGCTTAGACGAGAACATAGCTTTAGGCTACAGAAAAGCAAAGAGGTTTGAGGTAAAAGGTAGACGATTGCAGGGCCATTGAACTATATGTACGTGTGTGTACGTGTGTGTGTGTGTGTGTGCGCGTGTGTGGCAGCTAAGTGAATTGCAAGAACTTTTGGAGTAGAGAAATCAATAAGTATCAAAGTATTATTGAGTTATGCTTAGGACCCAACTGTGAAAACAGAGATCAAATGAAGGGTGACCCCAAATTAGAAAGAACAGAGGAAATCACTATTTCTAAAGTTGAAATGTTCTCCTATATGTATGTGGTTGAAAAGCAAGAAGATAAGGTGTTTCTGAACATCAAGAACAGCAAGAAGATAAGGTCTTTCTGAAGGGCAGTAGAAACAATTGCTCATGGTGTTTGGCTGGAAATGAAGTTATCGTGTGACAGAAATGCATTTTCTTCCTGATGGGACCTCCCTCCACCCTCCCTAACTATTGTTAAGTTCTAGCCACACAGTCCAATGGTGTTGGGGATCAAGAGGGGGCATCTCCCCATGCCTCTAACTCTCTTTATTGAGATCGTGGTAATTCTTACATGTTTTAGTGAACCTTCCAGATGTTCCTTTATGACTTCTATTTTTGCTTCTGCATTGCACACATCACCTGAGAGTCTGCATTTGTCTACCTTTTCTCACAAAATCTCTCTCCAAGAGTTCTCATTTTTTATAGCTTCACCACGCACATCAAACCAGGCTGCTCTCAGTTAAAATTAAAAGGAGATACTTAGAATAACCCCAGAGCCAATATATGCAGATTTAATCCTCCCTAAATATGTGGAGAGAGGTACCTAGCATATCCGTGAGTTTCAGAATGTTAATGTTATATTTTGTTTCAAAAAAAACGATACAGAAAGACACCATTGGAAGTAATGTTGGCTTCCATGTGTCATAATGTTTAAGTAAGCTTCTCATATATCTCCAGTGTCCCCTTCTCTGGGTTAGTGTCCAAATTACCCAGTGCCTCTGGTGACAGATATAGTACCCTATGTTCACCAAGTTCCATTTCTTCCAGGAGCCAAAGGAGGTTCTATTTCATCTATGCTGAAGCCCTGTGACAAGGTTCTGGCATGGGAGATGTAGAGAATCATATCTAGGAATCTGGCTCTGGCCACAGGTCTTCTGCAAAGGACTCTTTATCATCTTCACTCTGAAGCAATGTCAGAGATCATTTGTTTAAGGTAGGAGAATTCCAAGATGCAAGCAGCCTAAAATGCCCTGTCATAGCTAAGCATATATTTTCCAGAATTATAGGAGCTATTGTAGAGCAATTATCAGTTTAGAAACGGAAAACAATGACTCTAGGGGAAAATTATACAGGTTTGGGCATGTTTTATAGATAGCATGGATGAAAGATGAAGTCACATGGAGTTAGCAACAAGGTAGAGAAATGGACTATCACAGGGCCCAAGGGGCAAATGTGCGATAGTTGTTTTCCAAAGTGATAGGGTGGGTAGCAGAGAGTGGATATTTGACCTGTGACAAAGAAAGTCATATGGAGAATGTCACTGAACCAGAGAGGTCACATCTAATAGAAATGTGTGACCAGGGGAGAGAACACTACAAAAATCATCACTCCAACCCAATCCCCAATCCTCCTCCTGCTCTTTAGTTATATCGTGCGGTGGGTCTACATTGGCTAAACCCAACCAGAAGCTAGAAGGCAACGATCCCCCTGATGAATTCTAAAGAGGACAAACACCTAGTCATACACCATGGTGGGGATTGGTAGGGAGCAGACTGAGGGAGAGGTGTCAAGCGGAAATCCAGCTCAGCCATCACCAAGAAGGATCAGACCCCCATCCGACTGTGATACAACCAAGAAAGGCAACTTTGTTGTATTTATATTTCAAGGTTAGTTGGTGTAAACTGTCATGTATCATAACTAAATAGAGTTCATGCATTCTGTCAGTCTTTCATATTCTATATGAATCCTGTTAATTCTTGGGTCATATGGTGAGGTGGGTCCCTAAATACAAAACATACATTTTTGTTTTGTTTTGAACTATACAGTCAACGTTTAATGATTCAAAGCAGTGGTACAAAATGCTACCTTAAAGAGTCATAAAGTTTCCCACTTCCTAAAGAGCTTATTGTAACTTGATGGATGAATTTTTATTTAAAAAATATTAATCCAATCAATCAAAAAGAATCAGTTAAACAAGAAAGAAAAAAATCACATCATGGAAATTGAGCGTTGTCAGCCACATTTTTCCTTGTGCAATAGATTGCACTGCTGTTTGTGACACACTCTGGTGCTTCGCCCTTTGGGAGAATCAGTCATTCCTGATGGCTGGAACTCTAGAGACATGGCACTTGCTTTATGGAATGTAAGGGGAGAGAGGCAATCCGTGTAATTTGCTATAACTTTCAGAGGCAGTTTGCATGCACCAGGTCTCTTTTCTCGCTGCCACTATAACCAGCAGTTATACAGATGGTAGGTAGCTATTCCATCACACTGGATTTTAGATAAATATTGCGTGGAACTGAGACAGAGCCAATCTACAACAAAGAGTGCAAATAAAACCTTTTTACTATCAAATTACTGAGATGTTAGGGTCGGTTATTACCAAAATCTAACCTAGCTTACATTGAACAACTCAGGAATAAGGATATCTTGATGGGAAAATTTCATACTGGCAAGGCCATGCCCATGTACAAATAGATGTACCAGACAGCTCTTATAGATTTGAAATTTCAACATCCGTTGTTTTAATACCTTTTATCACTAAGGAATATTTAGCTGTTGGTTTTTAATGGTTTGATTTTCCATAAAGATATGCCTAAAGGGATCTAAATATATCCAATATAACACATACATCATTTTGATTTAACTCTAAATTAGTCATTTTATCTTTTTATTTTATCTATCCACATTATCATACTTTTAAAGGTGCAAGTGTTGATGAAAGGGGATATGTTCTTTATCTGAAGATAACATTTTATCTCTAAATCTGAACTTTCTGCTATACTCAATAAGGTACCATCTACTAGCATGTGAAGACTTAGAAATGACTGACATAGAGTAAACTACATTCTGCCATTGTTTAGTGAAAGAAGAATGCAAGTGACTTTGATCTTTAAAAATCCATACATAATAGAAACATTATGCCCAGCTATTTTGCCAAATTTTCTGATGAAAGAATTCTGATCAAAAAGAGAAAACTGCAGTTTTTTAAAAAAAAATTCTCATGGAATCCATATTTCTGAGGCCATGGGATTGGATGATGCTCCACAGGCCTCACCCTGAGAAAATCTTATATCCACTGAACTCTTCTTCAAGCCCAGCAGACTTTCCTTGCAACTAGAGAAGAGCATCTGCTTGGAACCGGTGCTCTTTTCACATCCATCTTTATGGGATCCAATGGACAACCGCAAGTAATTTAGGGGCCATGAGCTGATGCTGCTGGAGGACGAACAACTAACTAACGCAGATATCTCCTCAATGTCCCTGAGGGGTCCACAGAGACCCTGATGAGTGGGTGTGTACTCTGATGCTTTGTGAACAATAGCAAGAGCACAAAATAAAATGGAGTTTTTGAAACACTATTTTCTCAATCTCACGTTTTCAGGAGTATTGTTGGTGCCTCCTTCTACCGCTCCCTCCACTTCGATCCGCTGCCCACTTCTGTGGAATGCCCGTCCTCAGAAGCCACCAGCAACTCTTATCATGAACACAATCCAAAATTCTTTTGTATTGTGTGAACGTCCACAGTTACCTCCTCACGAATGTAACCTCGCTCTTCTCTTCGTAGCCCATACTACATATTAGTCCTAAGTCGTTCTAAAGTATCATCACAACTTAGCATATTCTTATCTCAGACTAATTCAATTTTTCCCTGTTAATCTGCATCTGGATATCCCTGACCTCCCCAGCATAGCTCATGGCTCATGGCGCTGTCGAATCTAACATATCCTGTACATGCACACCACACACCAATCAAAATGGACAGCCACATTGGACATGAAGTGGACGTAGAGGTGTATAAACGGATGGCCCTTTTCCTCCTTCATTGGCAACAGTGGAACAAGCACAATGCAAGGCCTTCCCCTAAATGTCTGCCTGACTTCTTTCAGAGCCTCACGTTAGGTCTGGCTAGAAAGAAGGAGAAGGAGATTGGAACTCCGGTCTGCTTCCATTCCCAAATTAGCTTGGCTGGCCCTGTCAGCTGTGTGACTTTGCGCCCGTCCCTTAGACTGGGTGTGACGATCTCTCATAGAATTGTTATGGGAATATAATCAGAAAATAGAATTAAAGTATGTGGCAAAAAATGTTCGAAATAGATCCAACTCCTGTTCGTGTCTTTTCTTCATTTGTTTGTGGAAAATCGATTAAGTCCATCATAGGCTCATTAACTTGGTCCCGATTCAGTCTGTCTGCTTATCTTCCTGCAGAGCTCTGCTGACCACAGGCCAACTGTAAGGGTTCACCCAGGAGAAAGATGAGCCTGTCTACTGTGTCAGGGCTGTAAACAGCTAGAAAACTCATTGGGTTGTTATGAGTCCAATTGACTCACGGCAGGGAGGCTGACTTTCTCTCAACTTATTAATTATAAAAAGTCAAGGTTTTACACAAAAGGCCAGAAACATCTCATTGAAAATTTGATCTTTAGGTGTGCTGAATATACTCAAAAAAAGTGTGTATTAGCAGACTACCTACTTGGTTGCTAAAATTTTCATATGTGTTTTCCAACCTTCACTTAGTCCGGACATTGATAAACTGTGGAGAATTACATGGAATGGCAGCCAACATCTGAGAATGGAAGTCCATTCAGAGTAACTTCCAAGGTCACCATATCCAATTCATATTTTCCTTTACATTTGAGAAGAGTTATAGTCTCAGAAGCCCACAGGGGCAATGTCCTGGATCGAGTGAGCAAAAAATAAGGAACAAGATGCAGAATCGTGAAAAACAAACAAACAAAAAAAACCATGCTTCCTGGTTGAATAGAGAGTAGCGGAACACCCCGCCTCTGGCCCTTTGTCACCTCCCAGGTCTGGAAATTAAGTCATCGTCCCATGACTCCGTTTTCAGGAAAACAATCGACAGGTCCAGAAAGGGAAGAGTACTCCGGGGAGGACACACTCTCCTTAGGAGAGTCCGCCACTTGAGATTAAAGGGGCAGCATTTTCCCAAGGACAAAACTCAGCAAGTTTTGGAAAGGAGGATTGGAAACAGAAGCACAGGAGGAAGTGGCTACGTAAGGTCATATCATGGGGATTACCCAAAAGACATGAAACAGATAGATCTGAACCATTCGATGGAAAACATCTGTTCTGTAAATACTTGTCCAGTTCACAATAAATGTTAAACAAATAAATATGTCTCTAATTTAATATTAATGAGGCAGCCAGGAATTACAAATATTATTCTCTACTTCTAAACCAGCTTTTAGTTTGCCCTCCCCTGAACTCCCAAAAGCTGTTAGAAAAGTTAAAAAAAATTCCCTTAATTTGTTCGGCTGCTCAGAGAAACCGTGCTTGTATATTACATGTGAAAATGGAAATCAGCCAGATAAGCTGTGTATTTCTTTAATGTTTCCTCTGTCCATATTTTCAATAAATATAAAGCCCTAGCTAAATGATTATATGCAGAGACTTTAAATGGAAAAAACTCAAACAAGGTTTTAGATTTCACAAGGTACTATCAGCTATTGTATACAAAATATTCACTGATTTTTCAACTTTTGAAGCTCTCCACGTGGGTACTAAAATATTCCCTCTTTTGGACAGACTATGTCAATTGAATATTCTAAATAAAACTTCAAATGGAATTTAAACAAAACATCTATACAAAGAAATAACTAAGTTATTACTTTTGTTTTTCACTATAATTACATATTTATACATATATTAAAAGATTTTAAAAAGATACCCTTTTTCAGAAACAAAAAAATAAATAATGTAAAGAATTATAAACTTTTTTCTTTCTCTGGTTTACCAGAAATTATTTAAATCCTAAAATAGCCTTATTTTTCCCCTGTTATCTCTAGAAGAATATCTCATGGTCCTTCAAAAATCATCTTCCATGCATGGCTGTCTATCCAAAATAACATACTGACCTCTCACGACAGTGCCATGATTGCTGTGTGGAGGAACAAAGAGGGGCCAAGGCCAAGAACATGGATAGATAGCAAACCTCTCTATCAGTATCTAATCAAGTCCACTCCCAATAATGAATAATAAAAATCACAAATGCTTTGCATACACTATTCTAAATGTCTTACAGAAACGACCAAAATGGATACACTTGTTCAGTCTCGCTAGGCTAAAATCAAGGTATCAGCCCAGATCAATCCCTTCTGGTGACTCTAGACTAGGGTAGTTGATTTTCTTGTCCTTTTCAGTTGCTAAGAATTTCCTACATTTTCATTCTTTGCTTATGCACACCTGTTCTAGCTTCAGAGCCAGCAAGGCCAGGTAAATGCTCATATTGCGTCACTCTAATGCTGACTCTGGGCCTCCTTGCACATAAAGAACTTTTGTGATTACACAGGTCCCTTGCAGACCATCCAGAATCATCTCTTTCTCGCGTCCAGCTGATCAGCATCCTGTACCTCGCCTGCCTTCTCAGTGTCTCTTTGCCTCATAAGCTGGCACAGGCATAAATCAGAAGATTAGCACATGGGCTTCTTTGGGGATGTGCTCAGAGAGCCCTTCATGTTCCACTGCACACAGGTGGACAGAGAGATGAAGGTATTTCCCCTGCATTGCTGCACTCCTTCTTAGAGAAGAGACGAAGGAAATCCGTGCTACCTTGCACATGCTGGACCTAGGGCAGGTGCTCATTAGCAAAGTTCCATCTGCTCTGTGGAGATGATGCTGACCTTACCTGAGTCCCAAGTTCAATGACCTGTGCTTGGCAAACAAGTGAGATTGTAGGCCTCGGTCCATTATGGTGTGTTAGTCTCATGGTATTCTGTTTTTAAAATGATAACGAGAAAGATGATCTTTAACTAAATGTAAATGCATGGCTAGGCTTTACTGTCCATAAACCTGGTGAAATGAAAGCTGCCCTACTCTGGGACTACAAACCCTGTCCTATTTGCTGCCTTCAGTTCAGGCACCAAAGTCTGAACTCAGACCCTCTTTCCTGTTTGTGTTCTCGGGAGCCAAATCCAATGGGACCTTCTCATTCTACTACATGGATATGGCCAATGTCCACTCAGAATATTCATAAAATAGGAATCAAGAATGATCTCTGCCCCATCCGCACACAGGAAGGAATTTCACCTAGATGGAAAATGGTGTTGGGGCCACTGCTGGAAAGACTTTCTGGAAGAAGTGACACTTCAAGGGAACTTCAAGGAAGTGAGGAGAGCCAGGCGAAGAAAGGAGGCACGGGTCATTTTAAAAGCCACTGAGTCCTGAAGGGGTTGAGTGTTTGAGGAAGGGTAGAATTGCTAGAATAAGAGACCAACCTATACTTTCATTTGTTGTTCTTGACAATGTCTACCAGTTTTCGCCTAGAGAAAATCCCCTCACGCTATTTGATACGGAAGTCAAATAACGACATATGTGTTTTCCAAGGCCCAAATCAGATGCCCTGCTCTATGTGAGTTGAGTCAGTGCCCTGTCCCCTACTCAAGGGCAATATATTGCCAAACAGGAAAACCATATATTTGCTTTCCTTCTTACTCATTCTGTGACATTGCTCATATTTAGATCCTCTACAGATGATGGAGGCTTCAAAGCATTTGTGAAAAAAATCCCATCATCTTTCAATTCAATTTTCCACAAACTTTTTGAAGCCCCCTTATATTTGTCTGTGCCTCATAGTGTGATGATTTGCATGTGTTTGTGATGCTGAAAGCTACGTCACCTCACTAGTATTATAATTGCCAGTAGAGTCATTCAAGGTCCGCAGTTTCAATGGAACTTTCAGATTAAGACTAGGAAGAAGGGCATGACAAACTGCTTCTGGAAAAAAAACTATTTGGCCATTGAAACCCTTATCAAAAGCAGTGAAGTATTTTGTGATGTAATGCTGGAGATAAGTTCCTGAGATAGATACCACTCAAATACACACAACTGAAATTTGGTTTGACCTTCGTGACTTGGAGAGAGTAAAATTTCCACAACCTCCATTTGCTTATGTGTTATGACTCATATGAGAAGAAACTTGAGATAGTTAAGGTTTATTGCGCCAACCTGGCCGAGAAACACATATGGGGTTAATTGAAGGGTGGAGGGATAAATGGCTCAGTGAGCCTTGCCTTTCTTGCTCTCAGGTCTCTTGCTTTGTGATGGTAAGGGCAGGGTTCAGCTGCCTTAGCCAGTTCCTTGCTTCAGCTGGCAAGGCTCGCTTCCTGCAAGACATCCCTGAGTAGAAGCCACATGGACCTACTTCAATGCAGCCCTGGGTGCTGGAGCATCCATGTGGAGACTCCTGCCAGCACTGAGATGCTTACACACTCACTGACTCGGCTTTCCTCCTGCAGTTGACATCATAGTGTGTGTTTTGTGAGATGGAGGAGGACTTTGTGGATTGGTGTTGGACATGGGCTAATGTTAGTCTTGTGAGCTTGGGCAGCATTAGGTTGGGATATTTACTTGATGTGCACTTACCCTTTATATCAAACTCTCTCTTATACATATGAGTTTCTGTGGATTTATTTCTCTAATGTATGCAGATTAACACAATACTGATCAAATATTTATCAGTAATCAGATCCATAATTGCACAAAATATGAATTAAAATCAATTGGAAGTTGTCAAAAATTAAATAGGACCCTCGATGGTCCATATCAAAGGCATTAGTGAGCTGAAATGCATTGCTATTGATCATTTTAAATCAAGCATCATATGATCTCTAATATTAGAGAGGAAATTAAAGAGAAATTGTCACATTTATTGTTCAAAGAAATATTTCAAAATCTTTCCTGAAATGAAATGGTCACACACCTGCAAGGAAGACCAAATCATACAACTATTATTTAATGTTACATACTACTACTTAAAATAAATAATTTGAAGATTCTAACCAACTTTTGCCATCTAAAATGATCACAGATGCAATCAAAAGCATTGATAACGACTAGTGATTGAAATGTGAAAACCAGAAAATGAAATGAGGAAGTATCCAGAGTTGAAAATATGGCCTCAGTAATATAAGTGATCCTGGAGAATGCATGATAGGCTTCTTCAAGACCGATGATAGTCATTTGAAGTACTTATAAATTATCAAGGGTTCGTGAGGGAGGAGGGAGAGGGGATGGAGGGGGGAAATGAGGAGCCGATACCAAGGGCTCAAATAGAAAGCAAATGTTTTGAGAATGATGAGGGAAACAAATGTACCAATGTGCTGACATACACTGGATGTGTGTATGCATTGTGAAAAGAATTGTACAATCCCCCAATAAAATGATTTTTTAAAAATACAAATGGTGACTATACACACAATTCACCAGATGTAATGTATAAAAATGAAATAAAATGTATCTATGGATAGACACAATGGATAAATGCAATACGACCAGTTAGAGTAAGGCCAAGACCTGTGTAACAAAACATCAATTGCTCCTATGAAAACTATATTTGAGACTGAATAAAAGTCAAATAACTATGAAATTCAAAGTGGGACCTTCCATATATCCACCTTAAATTTATAGACCATATAAAGAATAGACTTGGCTCACTGTACACTAATGACCAAAGATGAGACAAGTTAGGAGATGACACCAAAAACATCATACATGAAGAAATAAAAAGTCACTAAAATGCCTGAAAAGAAAGAAAAGTAAATAATGGAAGTCAGATGTTACACTTGATGTCAGTCAAAAGGCAAAGCTGCTTCCTTGAAGTTTAAGTGTAAATCCCTCACTGGAAAAACATGAAGACAATTTCTATCCCAAGGTTAGGAAATCGGTGATCAATGGACTTTGGACAAGTTGGATCTATTGGACAGACTTAGAAGGTGCCTAATGAATGGCTCCTCAGGAACAAGATATTTGCTGTTTTCACGGTCTCTATGCCGTTGTGTGACATGTGTTAGTCTATCTACCAGGCATGGTTCTGCCTTTGAAAATGAGTGTTACAGAGTATTACCACACCTCTAGCCATCGTGAATTCTGTAACGCGTACCCAGACACCCACTCTGTGAAAGTGTTCAAGTTACCGAGTCAGATATTGGACTCTAGGAATAAGTCTTTCACATGGATAAATTGCTCAGAAAATCATTGAAGTCAGAATAGATTCTGAAACCTGAGTGTACATACGTTAAAGTGAATGGGAGAAAGGCAGAAGTAAAACATGAAAGAAGATGTTTTAAAGGGAGTATAACGGAAAGACTCTCCGGGAGGTAGACTGGCACGGGGGTTGCAAGATCAAATATAGCAGCGCTCACGAAGATGGCATGGGAGCAAGGCGTGTCTTGTTCCCTTCAACACAAGGGCACCCAATAAAGATGGTGAGACCTTTCTTGAAACACACTCTCTTGCCTGGGATAGCAGCCAAAGGGAATTCCTCTTTCTTCTCCCTCACCTGTAGCTCTTTCTGACATTACTTTGCTGGATCCACTTGATCTCTGTGTAACATCCACAGCTCAGTTCTAGACCTCTCTTCCGCTCTGATGTTTTCTCACATCTCTCATTTGATCTAAGGGATTACTTTTATCTTAATGCAGTGGAGTCTTGTACTTATATTTATTACAATATCTACTCCCCAGAGAGAACTTAACCAACAACCCATCTGAATGCCCGATGGCATTTAAATATGAACAAGATAATTTTTCTTTCTTTCTTTAAAAAATATCATTTTATTGGGGGGCCCATACAGCTCTTATCACAATCCATACATACATCCACTGTGTCAAGCAGGTTTGTACATTTGTTGCCATCATCATTCTCAAAACACGTGCTTTCTACTGTCCTTTCACCAACTGAATGCCAATGAAATATTCAGAGACCATGATGATTTGAGTCTTTGTCTCAAATTTCACATCAACTCCATCAGCAATCCATGGGAACACTACCTCTATTGTTACTATTTTCAGTAGAGTCTAACTCACAGAGATGCTACAGTACTTAGTGTGGAACTGCTAATCACAAGGTTCATGGTTGAAATCAACCTGTCACCCCAATGGCAAAATATGAGGCTATCTGTTCCTGGAGGGATTTACAATCTCAGAAACCCCAAGGAGCTTTATTAGTGTTATGGAGTCCTACAGCTTTGCTATGGATCAGAATATCTGCGATGCAGTGGGTTGGATTTGACTTGGAATATGTTTAGGGGCAGATAACCAGGCTTCCTCTCCTGGAGTAACTGGTGAGTTTGCACCACTGACCAGTTACGTTTACCTTTAGCATTAACTCACCAACTATATAAACACACACGCAAATGTATACAAATACAAACATTAGAGTAAATAAAAAGTATTGCTATGCACAAAATATATATGAAAACAAATTGGGATACTATTGCTTCTCATATCTTGGTCTATACACATCTGAAGACTGTTTCTGTGAAGAATTTTGAATTATTTTATACGATGCCAATTCAGAGGTTTGAATAACCTTGAGGACCTCAAAATCACATCCCCCCAATGTTCTTTGAATTTGGGGAACAAAAATAATTTAAAGGCAGCAGATCAAGTAAGTAGGGAGTACAGAGTAAGGTTCCCCAATGAGACTACAGAAGGACAGTTCTTGCTATCTTTAAGGAGTAAGCAAGGTCGACATCTTGACGCAAGGAGCAAAAATTATCAGCACAACTGTACTGGTCTTTTTTCATCAACACAATGTTGAATTTTCTTAAAACTTCTTCCAAATAAACTCCTATGATTGTCCTTTGTCTTTCAGGAAAATCTATGGAGATGACCCTTTTGCAGTACCCCCAAAAAACATCACACATAGACTCTGAGCTCACCTTTCCGCCTTGACTTTAACTTGCCTAGCAGACTCACTCTGAAGCCACGTTTGAGACTTTCATTGCAGATACACTAATGAGGTGAAAGCAAGTAGCTTGCTGAGAGCATTTCACTAGAGCCATCCACGGATTGAAGACACATGTTGAAAAACTTTTTGCTTGGAATATATCCTTGCACGTATAAATAGGAAAACTTGTGACTATACTTTTGATATATATGTGTGTGTGTGTGTGTATAAATACGTATATATACATATGTATTTACACTTCTATTTACATTCCTATTTCTATTCCCATTCACTGGCACCATCCTCCCTTAAGAGGTACAGTCTTGGAAACTCTAAGGGTCATTCTGCCCTGTCCTATAGGATTGCTTGAGGCTGCATCAATTTGATACTAGTGGAAGTTGACTTGAGAGACAACATCCTAGGAAAGTAACCAGAAAAACTTCAGCCTAGAATGTGGGCTTTCCCTATCTTAAATCCTTCCATTCTTGCTTCATTACAATTTAATATAAAATCAATCTACATATTTTATACAAAAGTCATTTAAGCATAAGTTTTCAAAGATATAAATCAGTTTATACCACTTTTCTGTCTCCAAATCTTCCACTTTGAATGAATATTAGTTTCCTAATTATGGCTAAAAGACATTTAAAAATCAGAACCCTTCTTTTTACCCATCAGTAGAGCTAGAATTCTTTGTATCTCTGTCTCTAACTCTCTGTATCTCCATTCCGAGTCCTTGCCCTCATTCTCTCTCCCACTCTTTCTTCCACCCTTGTTCTTTCTCTCTCCACCTCCTTTTATCCAATCTCACATCCTTCCCCTATCTCTGCCCCACCCCCTTGAATACCTTGCTCTTATTGTTTCCCTCCTGAATGTCGCTGTGACTTGGGCATTACACATGGGCTAAGAACAGCAAGGTCAGCAGTTTGAAATCACGGACAGCTCTTCAGGAGAAAGATGAGGCTTTCAATCCCCATAAAGAGTTACAGTTTCATAAATCCCACAGGGGCAGTTCTCCCCTGTACTAGAAGGTCACTGTGAGTCAGAATTGACCTGATGACAGAAAGAGAGAGAGAGAGAGAGAGAGAGAGAGAGAGAGAGAGAGAGAGAGAGAGAGAGAATGGACTCTGTGGTTATTACCAACTCTAAACAACAAGTCTCATGATTTATAGTTCAGGTCAAATGACATGTCTCTGAAAGCCCTCCATAATCACTAGGTCATAAATGCACCTCCACCCTAACACACATTATTATGGTGCATGCCTCTTATGCTCACAGAGTCTCCTGTGAACTTACAATAGCGAACACCACATCGCTGGTGCTCATTAAATGCTGGTTAAATGAATTAGTGAATAAATGCATCCAGATAGACAAACACTGGGGCTCTGGAAATCAGAAGGGAGGGAGGGGAAATGGCCTGTCATGGGATGTGCAGAGCATCTCTGACTGGAGTGAACACAAAGAACGTCTGCCCATGGACCAAGCCGAGCTCCTCAGCGACAGAGTGGCGTCCTCGCGCAGTCCCAGCCAAGCAGGAGCAGCAGTTAAAATGCTCTGCGGCTAACTGGGAATCCCGTAGTGTCAACTCACCAGCCACTTCATGGACAAAAGATGGGTGTGTCTGCTTTTGTAAAGATTATAACCTTGGAAACGTACGCGGTTGTTCTACTCTCCCCTCTAGGGTGGCTAAGTTTTGGCATCCACCCAATGGCAGTGAGGTTGGCAGTCGGTCTGTGCCCACTACTGCCAATTACTCTGTTTCGGCTCTAAGCACACTACTGTAATTACACCTGTTACTAATTAAAGGACAAAATAAACGAGAAGTGCCATTGAAATACTGCACAGGAGTAAAGCAGCAATTAGATTGATTGTATAATTTCCATTTGGCAATTATATTCATTGTACAATTGAACATACTGCATAATGGCAATAATTACAATTGTTAACGTTTTCTACTGGGGAGAATTCAAGAGGGTAAACAGGTTGCTTTGAGTTACTGACAATCAGGGGAGTCTGGAGTTTCCCTTTAATTCTTGCATGTTATTGGTTGCCTTTTTAACAACAGACCTTCCATGTTTTCAGAAGGAAAATCAACTTGAACTTTTCAGTAGTTTGCATTGATGAAAGCAGATTAATGGAAAGGGGAACTAAGCCCAGAGGAATAGGAGAAGCCATTCCTAGGTTAGGTGCTAGAACTGAGTTGGCAGCAAGCCTCTGTGTCAGGGCCAGGGGCACCAAGGAAATAAGTCCCAGGTCCTTGGCAAAGGAGCACCCGCTGGGTCCTGAGCACAAAGCCATCCTTGTAGGGGTCACAGGTGAATATCAGTCCAGAATGACCTGTGCGAGGAATGAGCCCACATCTGGTAAGAAAGCAGGTACTATCCACCAGGAGTCCCCCACCCCATATGCCCATCCCATGAATTATCCATGGGCACACAAAGACGAAGTTGCCTTTTGTTGGTTCACAATCATAGACTGCATTATAGGGTAGTGGATATACTTGATACTGCTTAATGTAATGGCTTCTGGAAGATATGTTAAGGGGAAAAAATAGAAATTACTCAGGAGGTGTCTTTCCCAGTCACATGGATCTGGAATGTGACTCTTATAAATGTCAACTATCCTCTTCTTTGTCATCAAAGATGGGGATGCTACTTATCCACTTAGCACCCACTCTGCATCAAGACTTCCTATGCTGTTCTTATATTTAGTCTCACCTGTGTGATGAGGTTGGCATTAGCTCTGTAACGTAACTAAGAAATAGAGGAGATAAGTTGAAGGCAAGATTCCCAACCACGGCAAAAAGACCATCTCTGACAGAAACATTTCTTCAATATGCTCCACTGCGGTGTATAAAAAGTGTGTCTTTGAGAAAGGGGCAGTGTGGGTGAATAACAGTCCAGGTGAATCATGCAAAATCAGAGTGGCTACCAGGAGAAATCAGGGCCAGAATTTTTTTCACTCACTGTATGCATGCGGTTTCAACCCATACTCAATAATCCTCTACTGGATTACATATTTTTCAAGTACCATAACTGGCCACATTCACTGGGCCAGTACCGTGGAACCTGGTGCATAGTACATCATTTCATGTTGATGCAAATCATGGATCGACTAGTTCACAAATATAGAAGAGCTATGAAAATAAAGACAGTATCATGCTGATGTAATTTAGGATGTTGGGATATGACATGCAAGAGCGGCGGCAAAGAGAACAGTTCTATTGACAAGGGGCAGGGGAAGGGGAGACTGGGGTGGCACTTGAGTATATACACATGGCTTTGATTCCGAAACCACGCCACCAACATATCAATGTCAGCAGGATCATCCATGGTGGAGAGGTTTCACGGGAGCTTTGGCACTGAGGCAGACTAGGAAAAAAGGCAACCAACAATTAGGCTGAACATTACTAAATGAAAAGTTCCCAATCGTCACAAAAGGATACTGTCCAATATATTGCTGGAATATGAGGCCTCCAGGTCAGAAAACCATAAAAAACACAGGACTTATAACAATAAACATGAATATAACAACAGCCATGAAGGTCCAAGCAATTTCATTTTGTTGTACAAATGAGTCATCCTGAGTCAAAGCTGACTTCAAGACAACTAACCAAAAAGTCTGATCAGAGCAAAGGGGAACAAATGAAGGGGGAAGAAGAGAGAGTGGAACCCACCTGACCCACCAGGCCTGGAGGATGATATCCCGCTCTGAACAGCTAATGCAGAGTGGACAACATGTCTGATCCTACTACGAGGCACGCCATCCCTTGATGGCCTAGGGCCCGAAGGGGGACAACACTGGAGACTCAGTGTTGGGACTGGTCCAAAATGGCCCTGTGACACTTAGGCAGACCACTAAAAGCATGTGGCAAAGCAACCGTGGGAGCAAAGCAGGGAGCTCCTGAAGGGGTACAAAGGAGAGATTCTGGGGCCAGAGCATGGTACCCCATCAGACATGACTGAAGACACACCTAGAGATTAAAAGTCAGACCTCGATCTATTTATAGGTTTTTCTTTCTTTTTAAATTTTTTTTCTGTAATTAATCTATTCTTTTATGGGTAATTGGATTTCTTTTTTGTTGTCATCGCTGTGTTCTCACTCATCACCTTTCTTGCTATGGCTTGATTTTTGGTGCATATTATTATCTCTACAGATCTATCTAGATAGGATAGACTGAAGGAATAGTCTGGAGGAGAAAACAATGGGACCAATGGTTCCAGGGGGACGTGGGAAAGGCAGGCAGAGGTAAGGAGGTGGTACTGACCAACCCAGGGACAGGGGAGCAAAAAGTGATCCAAAATCAGTGGCAAGGAGGGCGTAACAGGCCTGGTAGGGATTCAGCAAGGGCAATGTAACCGAGAGAAATTACTGAAACCGAAATGAAGGCAGAGCATGATGGTGGGACAAGAGGAAAGTAAAAGGAAATAGAGGAAAGAACTAGATGACAAAGGGTATTTATAGAGGTCTAAAGACTGGAATGTACATATGTAAATATATTTATATAAGAGTATGGGTAAACAGATCGACATGCATATATTTAAAGGTTTAATATTAAGGCAGCAGATGGACATTGGATCTCCACTCAAGCACCTACTCAATGCAAGAACACATTGTTGTATTAAATTGGCATTCCAGGAGGACCTTGAACCTCTACTCAAGCACTCCCTTAATGCATGAAAACTTTCTTCTATTAAATTGGCATTCTATGATGCTCACCCTCCTGACACAACTGCTGAAGCCAAAGCAGGTGAACAAGTATATGTGGTGAAGAAAGCTAATGGTGCCCGGCTATTCAAAAGAAATAGTGTCTGGGGTCTTAAAGACTTGAAGATAAACAAGTGGCCATCTAGCTCAGAAGTAACAAAGCCCACATGGAAGAACACACCAGCCTGTGTGATCATGTTTTCCTGAAGGGATCAGTTATCAGGAATCAAAGAACAAAAATTCATATCATTGGCTGCACACCTCCATGATACGATCGCCAAGGACAAACGGGTGCATAAGCAAATGTGGCTAAGAAAGCTGATGGTGTCCGGCTATCAAAAGAGATAGTGTCTGGGGTCTTAAAGGCTTGAAGGTGAACAAGCGGCCATCTTGCTCAGAAGCAACAAAGCCCACATGGATGAAACACACCTGCCTGTGTGACCACAAGCTGTCGAAGGCATCAGATATCAAGCATCAAAGAACAAAAAATCATATCATTGTAAATGTGGGTGAGTGCAGAGTGGAGACTTAAAGCCCATCAGTAGGCACCTGGACATCCCCTTACTGAAGGGCTGTGGGGAGGAGATGAGCTAGTCAGGGTGCAGGGTAGCAATGATGAAACATACAACTTTCCTCTAGTTCTTAAATGTTTCCTCCCCTCCCCCACCCACTATCATGATCCCAATTCTACCCTACAAATCTGGCTAGACCAGAGGATTTACATTGATACAGATAGCAACTGGAAACATAGGGAATCCAGGTCAGATGACTCCTTCAGAACCAGTGGTGGGAGTGGCGATGCCTGGAGGGTGGAGAGAATGTGGGGTAGAAAAGGGGAACTAATTACTGGAATCTACATATAGCCTCCTCCCTCAAGGATAGACAACATAGAAGAGGGTAGGGTGGGGGAGAGATGTCGGACAGTGTAACATATGACAAAATAATAATAATTTATAAATTATGAAGGGTTCATGAGGGAAGGGGTAATGGGGAGGGAGGGGGGAAATGAGCAGCCAATATTAAGGGCTCAAGTAGAAGGCAAATATTTTGAGAATGATGATGGTAACAAGTGTATATATGTGCTTGACACAGTGGAGGTATGTGTGGATTGTGATAAGAATTATAGGCACACTCAATAAAATGATTTTTTAAAAATCCTGCTGGTGTAGTGGTTATGCATTGGGCTGTGATCTGCAAGGCTATCAGTTCAAACCTACTAGTCACTGAGGACGAAAGATGGGGCAATTTCCATGAGCAGTCCTATTTAACAATATTGTACTGGTATGAAATGTCATTTAAAATTTTCTACTTTAATTATGAGAATATCAAATTCATTCATTATGCCACTGCTTTGGGAAATTTAATATAGTCTTCTAAAGTAGTTTTAATTTTACAATGTTTAGTAGTCATAATTCTGAAAATGTGCAGTCAAGTATGTCTGTCATCTGAGTCAAAGGGACACAGTTGCAGAAGAGGACCCTGTCAGTAAATGGAAGTTGACTCCAAAATAAACAGACAGACTCAGCCTAACACCGCAATGAGTTTCCACAGAGATCTGGTCAGCTTTCATCTATTGATGTACAGCCTATTAAAGAGAAAGGAAAACAGGGAAGTCAATTTTAAGTTTCAGCTCCATCAGCCCAGTAGAAAAAGCCAGAACTGTGCCACAAGGTAGGAAATAAGATGGCAGAATCTTGGTTTTTAATGACTTTTTTACTCTAACTTCTATCCCGTCAAAAAAAAAGAATACTAAAAATTTCACCCGTCAATATAGTTTTGAGACATAAGTTAATCACAGCAAAACATGAACTTTGAAAAGTTTCTCCAATAAAATAAAAATAATTGCCAATATAAATAGTGTCCTTATTCATGATATAAATACATGCAGGTGAAGTTATATTAACAATGCTTTAGAGGTCATGTCGAGCAGTCTCACCCTACAAAGAATGAAAATACAAGTACAAACCATAGGGTTATTAACCTGAAATTTTCTTCATACCATCATCTCTGTGGACAGCCGTAGTAGTACACCAGACTAAGCCTGTTTTATTGCTTCATCCCAGGCCTACATGAATACCTACTTCTGGGGTTTGGGAAAAACCATATTTTGAACATCTAATATGACTCATTAACTTTCATTCTTTTAAAGAAAATAAATATATGAAAATGAACTAAATCACAAGTGCTCACCAAAGTTTCCTACAGCTGTTACATTAGAATCGAAACAGGGTACTGTCCTCATGAGAGAGAAGGCCAGGTAAAATGATTATGATGTTCATAAAGGATGGCAACACTAGGGATGGACTACACAATGCCAATTTCCCGTGCATCCTAATAAATGTAATTTCCTGTGTTCGAGTTAAATCTACAATGGGATGGAAAAGAAGAATCTTGTCCAATCAGCAGTTGAGAGACTTCAAACCTCAGACTCTCTACAAGAGAAAATTGTGGGTACAGATGATTGACAGGCGCAAAAAGAAAAAAACAATATGGACCAACCCTGCAAATTCTGATTAAGTAATCCATTTTGACATTATCATTGAGAAGGGTTAGCAGTGACCACAACCTGATATTCACTAATCACATCCCTGGGTCCTAACTTCCTCATCTCTACAATGATGAGATGAGGCTAGATGGTTAAAATAGTTCACGCTGCCCTTAAGTTCTAGTTGTAAATTTAGTGGTCATGCAAACACATGACAGGAGGCTCTTTGGGGAAGTGAACTCTTTGAGGTCTTTGAGGAAATGAATTTTAAGGTGTCCCTGAATCCTCCTCCTCCTGTCTGGGACCAGGACTGGTGCTGTACTGGAAGGATGCTGATGCCCACTCAACTCCTACCTGTGAGGGATACTCATTCCAGGGACTGATCATGCCCAAAGGGAAAGCAGTCACTTCAACACTCACACACAACTGTTTCCCTTTAAGTTCCCCTGGCTTCCTTTATTGGTGAGCATTTAAGGAGGTATGTGGGGCATATGAAAAAAGTAGAAATTTTATACTGAGTTATAGTTGGAGATATTGTGGTAGTTACATAATCTAGTGTCAATTTGAGGATTAAAAGTGTAGGGGTGGAGTCTAAGCTATTAATCAGGATATGGCCAATGAGATCTCTGTGTGGGCATGGCCTTCCCCTAAGGATTCTGGGAATTGCTGGATTTTCCTCCTAGGAGGCGGGAGACCCTCTGCTCATACCCTAGGAGACATAGCAGCTGACAAGACACATGAACCCACCCTGATGCAGCCCTGGGATCTACATGTCTAATCCCCCAGTTCAGGGTTATCATGTGGTGAGTGTTGATTACTGTCTCTAGAAATCTGATGAGAACTCTGGATGAGCCTGGGCCAGGCTGCTCCGAGTCTGAATCTCCCGGGCTGGAATCCGGCTTGGTCCTCTTCACAAACTCTGCTTCCGGTACCTTAGAAAGCTGTTTACAGAGCTCTCCCAAGGGTCTCAGGTAATATGCTCAAGATGCTTCTGCCTTTTCCTGCGCTGTATAAATCTCTCAAAGAGGTCCTGTCAATTCATTAGCAGCCTAATTGGATAAATTAGGTAATTAAGTATCTCATTTCAAATTAGCTATAAATGTTTACCAGCTCACAGGGGTAAAACTTTCAAGGGACCTCATTCAGACCTTGTAGTTGGCTACTGTAAGTCGGTGGCTTTCTGGCGGTTTCTGATTCGTAATGCTGGGATTTTGTGGCATCCTGAGAGAGAGTGTATAAACCATTCAGGTATCTGTTTATTCAGCTCATAGGAGTGGGTGATAGCTCCCAAAAGAATCCATTCTCCTTGGGGTGAGGCTATTTCCTAGGCCCCCAAGAAATCACTTAGCTCAGAAAATCCATGATAAAGTCCGTATTTTATAACTCCGGTGTTTCCAAATTAGAAATAGAATTTTTTTACTCTATTTAAAATGTATTTCCATTAACTATAAGTAGCCATTTAATTATTCTAAGATTAAAGACCTCATTTTTTTCAAGCATCCATTACAGTGCTATAAAGCACTTCCATGTCCCACTGTGTCCCCAGTAACTGGCTCCTGTTTTGCTTTTCTTAATAGAAGTCTCCCATGGCCCCAGTCTTAGTCTGACCATTTCAGCACGTTCTTGTGAATGGATCTGTGCAGCTTCACTTTCTGAAGAGGCTTGGCCCCTGGCAGACAGGGGTTGCGGTGCTAACAGTCAAAATGGCTGTGGAGAAAGGTAAGTTGTTAGGGAACAACTATGCAGAAGGAGATTTGACTCTGAATGACCTATTTCAGTAGATAGACATCTTCCTGGATTATCTTTCCATCTCCCGACTACCATTTCTCACTCAAGGCACTATTGACATTGTAACTATTGACATATTCACAATCTAGGCAATATTGACATTTTTGTTATGAGGGATTGCCTTGTGGTTGTAGAATATTTAGCAGAGTGTCGGGATGCCATGAGCAGTTGCCCCATGTTGCCAAAGTTCCCTTGCAGGGAGGGGGCTGCACTAGATTATCACATGAGAAAAGTCAATATTTATCTCCTTTGATTTGCTGCATTCTTGGGTATATTTACACAGAAGCTTACACCAGCAGTTCTCAAAGTGTGGTCTGCAGATTGCTGCGTGGCCCTGAGACAAGTCCAGGGAGGTTCTGAGGTCAGAATGAACTTATGTAATAATGCCAAGATGCCTACGGACCTTTTCACTGTTGTGACATAGGCACACTGACTGACAAAAGGCAGTAGCACCGGATTGTGCTAATATAAAGTGTCGCCTCACTGTCATATCCTTTCAGCAGGAGAAATGGGCATTTTCACTTAAGAATGATCTTGAAGAAGCAATCAAGATGATTCACTTTACTAAACCTCAACCCAAAGATATATCATTTTAATATCATATGCAACAAAAAGGTAAATAGACATGAAGCGCTTCTACTGCACGCAGAAGTAGGATTAACATAGAAGCATATGCATGCGCCCTTGGAGTTGCAGGCTGCAGTTTTATTGAAAAGATGATTGACGGATAGTTTTACAAACTAGGGTAACTTGGCAGGAATTTTCTCAAAATGAATTAAGTGAACCTATCAATTCAAGGCAATCAACTGACATATTTGCTGCCAATAATAAAATTCAATCAATCAAGTAAAAATGAGAATTTTGAAAATGTATGCTCACCATCAGAAGCTTGTCAATCTAATCTGTTTAGGATTGATAATGATGATATTAAAATGGGAAACTTTTAATAGTGTATAATAGTGTATAATGATGAGTAAACATTGGAACATCTGCAGAATTCATTTAGACAGTATTTTCCAAAGACTAGTGTGTTGTTTTATAAAGCAATAAATGGAGAGTAAGAATCATAGTGATGGCTTATAGCATCACATAGTAAAAAAGGGTTTTATAATTTCAGGTTTTCTGCTGCAATTAGTGTTTAAGAAATTATTTTCTCTTGAGTGTTGTGGTAAAGTCGCAAATATTCATAATTATCTAGGTTGACTATCAAAATTCTTTTCCAACTTCATATCTGTATGAGGATTGTTTTCTTCATGGGTGAGTTATTCCAAAAATAAACAAAAATGAAATAGTATGCAAACATAAGGCAAAGGATTGATCATGAAAGAAGATGTGAAATTTGTTTTTCCCTATTAAATAAAATATCAAATATATTTGCAAAAATATAAACTTATGTCACATTTAAGAATTATTTTTTTAATTTTTGGAATTATACTTTTATTAAAATTCAAAAAATTAATCATTTATGTTAGCATATAATGCTTTTCTTAATATTTAAGACTAATAGGGTTTTTCCATTTTAATATTGTTAATATTGATAGATTTGATATATATAAAAATTGTTTGGGATCTTCTTTTATTATTGTTCTAAGAATTCAGAGATTTAAAAACTTTTAAATCTAGCAGACCACTGACACATAGACCACACCAAAAACATTTTCTCCAATTCTGTTGGAAACAGCCATATCAACTCTTGCATTGGGTGCTGATAGAGTTATTGAAAACTAGCTTCTTTACGTGCAAAATATTGTTCTTTGTTTTAAGAAGTAGTTAAAATGTTGCATAGCTTGTGTCATTGGTAATTTTTTTTATGTAATTATAATGAATTTCCCCCACAGGATTACAAACACTTTGTGGAAAGGATCAATAAATAATAGATTGAAAACAAATTCCTTAGATTGAAAACAAATCAATACATTCTATCAGAATATAATAGGTAATTGATAAGAAACATGAAGAAGGATGACATGTAAAACAATAATAAATGATACTATGGAAAAATAGCAGCAGTGGAAACATAACCAATATCCATTACCATCTACCAATTCAGTTCCTGGTGATCCCTTGTCTGGCAATTAGCACTGTGTGCCATTGGGGTTCTCATTGACTGGCTATTGGAATTAGGTCACAAGACCTTGCATTTGAGCTCCCTCTGGACAAGCTCTGAATGCAGCACTGCTAAATCCTGCACTATCCTGCAATTGTTTTCCGATGGGCGCCCATTACTGCAAGCATAACACACATTAAATAGCCACTGCTTTACAGTAGCGATGAGTTATTTCCGCTTCATACTCTTAACGCCTTTACAAAACAGCTTTGGACCAGCACTGTGAGATAGGCGCAATTTCGTTAATTTGTTCATGATAGCGAGCAGCAGCGCTGGGCTTATTGAAGTCATGAGGCTGGCTAGGATTAAAAGCAAAACCTTTCCAAGTCCAGAACCTCCCCCAACATTTCCTTTCAAGGGAAGAAGTTTGGAGGTTATCAAATGCCTGCATCTTCTGAGCTAAACAGCAAATCCAGGTCAGCAGCAGTCCCCCCAGCTGTGATTCAGGTCAACAGAAACAGGAATCATTGAGCCCAGAAAATTACCAGGAAATGCCATGTTGCAGTTCTCAGCTGGAGGCTGAAATAAATACACAGGCCTGCAGAGCACAGACATGCAGGTAACCCCACAGCACTAACTTGAGAAGGGGCACCCTCAGAAGGGAGCGGGGACAGCCCAAGCAGGAATCCCTTCCGTTTATCCCTGGGCTTCCGTCCCTTTCTCCTCCTTCGTGCCAATGAGAGCCCATGCGTCTTGGACTTGGTTAGAAGTAAGGAGGAAGCAGGCAGAATATTTTTTCATAGTTCTCTCCCAGCAGCAAGAATAGACAGACCGGTGGCCAGGATTCAGGGTACTGATGTGTGATCTTCTTGTGCCACATTATAATACAGTAGAATAAGCAGTCAGAAAGGAAAACATGCAGAGAGGAAAATATTGAGAAGGAATTGGGAAATGAGTGTATCTCTGTAAAAATTATGACAAAATGATAAGAATTCATAAAATATCAAGGGTCCATAAGGGAGGGGGGTGGGGGGGGGCAGGGGAAAATGAGGAGCTGATACCAAGGGCTCAAGCAGAAACCAAATGTTTTGAGAATGATGATGGCAACAGATGTACAAATGTGCTAGACACAATGGATGGAAGGGTGAATTGTGATGAGTTGTTGAGCTCCCAATAAAATGATTTAAAAAAATTAAGAACACCAGGCATCATTTAAGACTGCACTTGATATAATAAAGTATTTCCCAAAGTATATCCTTTATGAAATAATTCTTGTTCTGAATTCAAATTATCTGGAAAGTACTGTAAGTTATAGTTAAACTTACAGATTCGTATTAACATATCAGGGCTTGAGAACTACTCTAGTAAAGAAATGCTTACATTGGTTTAATCCAAATGCTCAAACTGCATACAGAGGCAATGTCTTAGAAACACATTTTGGTCCCTGGTACCATCTAGAAATATGGTGGTGTCTAGGTTAAAAAGAACAAAACTGCCAAGAATCCTAGGTATGTAAGAGTAAGTAAAAATAATCACTACCAAATCATAGAAACACTTATTACACAAAAATATGTGACGTGATTGCTTCCCAACATAGCTTCTATCTGGACTTAGAAGGTGCTATTTCCCTATCTCTTACTCCAAACCCATAGAATGCTACATTCTTCTATTTACACGATGTCAACCGAGCATGACATCCCTGAGGGTCTCTAAATGTGTTCCTTTCCAATGTTCTTTGAGTCTGGGAAACAAAAAAAAATTCTGAATGGGCAAGATCACAGCAGTAGTGTGGACAGGATAACATTTCTTAACAGAATCCTCTTAGGACAAATCTTTCTCCTCTTGAAGCATAATAAGCAGATGGATTTTCATGAAGCAAAGCATCTCAGCACAATTTTCCTGGTCTTTTTCTCTCCAAAGCACTGCTCAATTTTCTTAAAACTTATTCAAATGTGGCCCACATGATTGTCTGGTGCTTCTAGAATATCTATAAAGATTACCCCTTGGTGGGAATGGATCAAAATGATCTATATATAACCCCCTCTCAGGGGAACAGACACAGAAAAGTGGGTGAAGGGAGATAAAAAAATCATAAATTATCAAGGGTTCAAAGGGAGGGAGAGAGAGTGGGGGAGGAGGGAAAATGAGCTGATACCAAGGGCTCAAGTAGAAAGAAAATGTATTGAAAATTATAATGGCAACATATGTACAAATGTGCTTGACACAATGGATGGATCAACGGATTGTGATAAAGCTGTAGGAGCCCCCAATAGTGTGATTTAAGGAGAAAAAAAAAGATTATCCCTTGGTAAGGGGCAAGATTACCCACACAGCCACAACTCCTCGAGAGCTAATGTATCTTCCTTGAGTAAAATTGGCCGTGGCAGTTCGATTCTGCATCAATTTGCACTTATATGAAAGTGTAAAGGTTCAATCTAATCTATCAACTGGGTCACAGTCAAATGATGCCTCCTGGGGGGGGGCACTTTCTAGAAGACAGTAAGACTGCCTTTCTTTCCCCTTCACCTTACTCTGCTTGGACTGTGTTTGCATCCAGGGGTGGTCTCATATGGGCCACAGATCTGGAGAGTTGTCTGTGCTTTTCCCTGTTTCTACTGAAACAGAGGCTAATGATTTGATTGAACCTCTTTATTTGGAGATACCCAAAGGGACCAAGACGAGGAAATTATGGAGCGAATTGGTCTACAGTCATCCAGGGACCACAGTGACATGTTTTGTTATACCATAAAGATGCAGACCGAATTCATGCCATATTGTGAAGAAACCTTGAAAATATGACGCTGAATGATATCATTAGACCATCAAAGTATAACTATTTTATTATGATAGCAATGATAGGAAATATGCAAATATATAGAAACCAAAAGTGATAGGGGACAGGAGACTAGGAGGATTTTTTGTTTTAAAAACCCCAGGTTATCTTAATTATGACAGGATAATTTAAGAAAGGATAGCATGAATATTGACATAATCAGAAGACTGTAATCAATCATTGAACTCCATATGTAGAAATTATTGAATTGGCACATGTTTTGTTTATTGTAATTTCATTACAATCTTTTAAAATCAAATAAGTAGGCAAAAATGCTATTTTCTCCTTTGTACACTGGGCATAAGGCAACCATACAATAACCCAAACAAAAATTCACTGCCATCAGTTCGATTGTATCTCATACCGACCCTGGAGGATGGGATGGAACTGCCCCTGTGGGTTTCTAAGACTATAACTATTTATGGGACAAGAAAGCCACATATTTCTCCCTCAGAGGGGCCAGGGATTTCAAACAGCTGACCTTTCAGTAAACAGCTCAAGGGTAACCCACTTCACCACCAGGCCTCCTATGACATCCTAAGGTTACTGTAACGACTAACCCTAACCCTATAATGCCGAGCGCAACATTTTTGTAACATTTCATTAAAATGTATGTATTAATGTATATATTGTTAACTATGAAAGTAAAGGATAAAAACAAAAAAATTCCTGAAATTATAAATTCAGGTGTTATAAACAAAACAATAGATTTCAAATATAGTATTTAGAGTTGGTGTGCAATAACTATTATCTCTCCACAGAAACATGTAGTTAAAGTCTTTTATGGAGTTTTTTACTTGCATGAGAGTTACAGACGCAATGACCCAAGTAGCTGTGCATTTACCTTCATTGAGCAAAATTCACTGACTACCTCTCCTAAGTAGGGAAGGGCAAGACACAGTCTCTTTCCTCTAAGACCTCATAGTCTAATAAGTAAAGCAGACTTTTTATGAACTACTAACCACATGTGAGCATCTTAGCAGAGGTTGGCACACAGTGTTACAGAAATGCTGAATTTTCTGAGTGAGGAATGGAAGTCTTCAGAATTGAGCCTTAACTGATACAGGGTTGTTTTCCAGGCAGCAAAATGAAATAAATTATTTAGATAGAGAGAAACTGCTCAGCGATACCCAGAGAAGTGTTCAGCATTTAAAGGGTTTTGTGGCCAATAAAGACAGAAATAAATGGAAAAAGATGCTTCCACTGAAATTTCAGGAAAGGCAATACTTTAAAGGGGGGGGGGCTGGCAACACTTACTGAAGAATTTTACCTTTAGCCTAGAACAGGATTCAGCCATTAAATATTTTCTCATAGGAATGGCAAGAAGAGATCTGTGCTCTGAATGGAGATTCTGGTAGTAGTAGTGAGGTCAATACCAAAACTCATGGCCACCAAGTCAGCGCTGACACACTGTCACCCTGTGGTATTGGGTAGAATTGTTCCCTTGGGTTTCTGATGTTTGGGAGAGTCCTGGAGCGGCTGATGGTTTCAAACCACTGACCTTGTGGTTACCAAGCCAAAGCCTAACCACTACACCATGGCTTGGGAGAACATAACCCTGAAGACAGGAGAACCCTTGTAAGCTAGACATCTCTGATGAGCTGACCTCAATTTTGTGAGTGCATGGGACACAGGATGAGAGGAGCACTGGGATATGAGGCATCACGATGTTCTATTGAACATCGGGGAAGGAAGAATAGCGTGACATGACGGTATAAATTCATATGGTCAATGAACATTGAATGCACCATGGACTGGCCAAAGACCAAATGTGTCTTGGCAGAAGTACAACCAGAATGTTCCTAAAAACCAAAGAGGAAAAGACTGTTTCTTGCTGACTTTGACACATCATTAGGAAAGACCCATTGTTAGGAAAAGACTGAATATCTTTTTTATTTTATTGTTTTATTGGGGCTCTTACAGCTCTTATCACAATCCATACATATATCCATTTTGTCAAACACATCTGTACATATCTTGTCATCATCTTTTTCAAAACATTTTCTTTCTACTTGAGCCCCTGGCATCAGCTGCTCATTTTGCCCCCTCGCTCCCCTACCTTCTCTCCCTCCCCCATACCCCTTTGATAATTTATAAATTATTCTCTTTTTCCCCCATGTTTTACACTGAATGCTGTCTCATTTCACCCACTTCTCTGCTGCTCGTCCCCCTGGGTTAGGGGCCATGCACCCATCACTCATCCATTCCCTCTTACTCACCCCCCTCCTGCATCCCGCTTACCCTCCCAGTATTGCTTCTTCCCTATTTTTCCAGAGGAGCAGAATATCTTTTTTAAGAGTGATGTATAATAGAGGAGCAGAAAAATATAAGGAAACTCTATGGGAGATGGAGTCATACAATTCTACTTTACAAATCTGACTAGACCAGAGGATGTACACTGGTGCAGATAGGAACTGGAAACACAGGGGATCCAGGACAGATGGGCCCCTCAGGACCAGTGGTGAGAGTGGTGATACTGGAAGGGTGGAGGGAAGATGGGGTAGAAAGGGAGAACTGATTACTAGCATCTATATATAACTTCCTCCATGGGGGATGGACAACATAAAAGTGAGTGAAGGGAGACATCAGGAAATGTTAGATGATAAAATAATAATAATTTATATATTTTCAAGGAGGGGGAAGTGGGGAAGGAGGAGAAAAATGAGGAGCTGATACCAAGAGCTCAAGTAGAAATCAAATGTTTTGAGGGTGATGATGGCAACAATTGTACAAATATGTTTGACACAATGGATGGATTGTGATGAATTATATGAGCCCCCAATAAAATGATTTTTTTAAAGGATTAAAAAAATGTAAGACTGGACTAAAATTGTGCACTCACGAATGCACAATTAGTGAGACAGTGAGTTGTTTTCAGCATCTGTTGACTTTGCTCCACCTCATAGCAACCTGGTGTGTAAGAGAATGACAGGGTACCAGCCCTGGATGATCTAGCTTGGGTATCCGGATACATCCTGAAGTAATTAACCATGATCAGAAAAGCTGAAGGAAGAAAAAGTTGAGGGAAAGATGATGGATATAAATTTCCCCATTTTAAGTTTCTTAATTGAAATTAACTATAGGATATAGGCTTAGGTGTGTATAAGGCATAAGGCTTAAGAGGAGCTTTCAACATTATCACTTTATGAGTACAGGTTTTGAATTTGGAATCAAAGGTCAGGTAGACAGTATATGAGGGGGTATGCAAAAAAATTGAATTTCTCCCCCAAAGCTTTGTATTTATTTATGTTTTTAACAAAACAACTATCACCGTCAAAGTACTCTCCCTTACACTTAATATATTTATCAAATCAGTGATTCCATTCTTGGAAATATTTTTTAAAATTCATCTGTTTGGAAACACATTGGGATTAAATGCCTCCCTTATTTTTTTCTTCACCTCTTCTATATTGTCAAATCACTGTCTTTTCATGTCTGTCCTCATTTGTGGAAACAAAAAAGAAGTCTCACAGAGTAAGGTCAAGTGAGTAAGGTGCATGGGGCAAGAGGGCATACTGGTTTTGTCTTTGTTATTTGTCAAAAACTGGTGTGCTGAGATGGCTACCTGAGCAGATGCATTGTCTTGGTGGCAAAACCAGTCCCCTGCCTGCCACAAATCAGGCCTTTTCTGCCTTTCAAAACCTCTACATATAATGTAATCTTTCAGAACCTCTACATAGAAAGTATAACAATCACCCCACCTCCCTGATGCAATCATTGAAGACAAACGTGTGCATAAGAAAATGTGGTGAAGAAACCTGATGGTGCCCAGCTATCAAAAGATATAGCATCTGGGGTCTTTAAGGCTTGAAGATAAACAAGTGGCCATCTAGTTCAGAAGCAACAAAGCCCACATGGAAGAAACACAGCAGCCTGTGTGACCACGAGCTGTTGAAGGGATCAGGTATCAAGCATCAAGTAAGTAAAAATCATATCATTGAAAATGTGGGTGAGTACAGAGTGGAGATCCAAAGCCCACCTGTAGGCAATCTGACATCCCCTTACAGAAAGGTCTTGGGGAAGAGACAAGCCAGTCAGGGTGCGATGTAGCAACGACGAAACATATAACTTTCCTCTAGTTCTTAAATACTTCCTCCCCCCTCCCCACACTATCGTGATCCCAATTCTATCTCACAAAACTGGCTAGACCAGAGAATGTACATAGGCACAGGTAGCAACTGGAAACACAGCGAATCCAGGACAGAGGACTCCTCCAGGACCAGTGGTGAGAGTGGCGATGCCTGGAGGGTGGAGAGAATTTGGGGTAGAAAGGGAGAACTGATTACAAGAATCTACGTATAGTCTCCTCCCTGGAGGAGGGACAGCAGAGAAGAAGGTGGTAGGAGACGTCGGACGATGTAATATATGACAAAGTAATCATAATTTATGAATGATGAGGAGTTCATGTGGTAGGGGGGAGTGGGGAGGGAGGGGGGAAATGAGCAACCGATATTAAGGGCTGAAGTAGAAGGCAAATATTTTGAGAATGATGATGGCAACAAATGTACATATGTTCTTGACACAATGGATGCATGTATGGATTGTGATAAGAATTGTACAAGCACCCAATAAAATGATTTTAAAAACTTCTAAATAAAATATATGATTAAAAAAAGAAAGAAAGTTTAACAGTCTGACTTGGTGGGATAAACCCCAAATGTACTAGAAGTCAATATTTTCATCAGTTCGGAGTTAACAAATGCCCAGAATGAGGACTGCTATCAGTCAACATTTCACCTTTTTGAAATGAGAAAAACACTCATATACTTGAGTTTTTCCCATACCGCTGTTCTTGCAAGCTATGTTCAAAATCACAATAGTTTCTGTGGCATTTTTCCTAAGCAGGAAACACAATTTTGTAGCCACTTGCTATTCTCTTAAATCGGCCATCACAAAAAATGAGGTTTAAAAGAAACTGCTGTTCTGAAAAAATTCACTGTGACCAAAGAGAACCTTCCCAGGTGACGCCACTGGGTGCACTAGCTCAGAGCAAATTGCTTGGTGCTTGCTTTGAAGGAAAAATGCGTACTGTGAAAGCTATACTCCACCCAGGGCAATGTCAGATTTTTTTGTATCCCCTAGTACTTGCCATGGGGAGTTAACTGAAGTGGGTGTTCTGAGATGTCCCAGAGGAGAGTGTGGACCACTCAAAGGCAGGCCAGTTAGCCAGAGGTTGGGATATACCAGGCAAGGACAAGCATAAATTGAGATTCTTGCCTTCATGAGGATTACAATTCCACCAGAGAGGAAAAACTGATATGTTATAAAGGAATTAAATAAAAATTAATTGTTAAGTTCAGTGATAGTTATAGTTTCAAGATGACACTGAATACTAATTAAGCATTGGCATGGAAACCAGTGAAGTCTTCAAGGATAGGTTGGATTTCCTTAAGTTAAAAAAATAATAAAAGAAATTTCAATTTTTGGACAAAGAGCCAGCCAGATGTTCCTGTTACTGTTATTAAATGAGGCTTGAATATGGACGTTGGAATAATGTAGTGATACGGGACACAAGATGCTAATAAACAGGAACCTCGGTAAAGTAAATGGTCTGAAAAAAGAGGATTAATGAAATTACTCAAGATAAAACAAGAATCATCGTGATTATAATAGTGAAATTACAGCTACTGCAACACTGCACGTACTCAAGGGTTTAATGAATATGATCCTTTACTTTGATTTTAAAATATAGTTTCTGCATCCAGTAATGAGTGATATAATACAAATGATAATTCTGAGTTACTTCGCAAGGGCAATATGAACATCATGTTGATCAATTAAGTAACTGCTATAATATTTCAGAAGAAATATGATGATCTGAATGGAAGTGGTTAAACTCAAATTATGGAAGGAATTATACTTCAAGTTTCTCAAATATAATTTTGAAACAAAAACAAAGCACAAGAAGTAGTGCAAGATGAAAATAACTTTATGGAAGTAGTGCAAAGTGAAAATAATGCAGAGCGGGAGCAAAGAGACCCCTGGCCACACTCTCAATTAACTGCATTGCTGAGGATCTAGCTGCACGTCTTGGGCCATGTCTTTTGGCATGCATCTACCAATGTGCACCTCTGGGTGCTCTCTGTCTTTCTCGATGATCTTCTGCCTGCTTTTCTCTTGGATCTCTGTGTGTCTCCAGGTCACTTGACTTCTGCGTGCACAAGTCCTTATCATAATGGTGAATATATGTCCTACTTCTGGTGGCATGGCACCACTGTCTGTGGATGCCAAGCTTTGCTGTGTGACTCTGTCATACGTGTGAATAGGTGTCTCTGTCTGTGACAATTCTGTTCTGTAGGCTCATATGTGCAGAGCTCCACTGATCTCAGTGAGAGTGTGTGTACCTGAATATGTAAGTATACATGCACATATTTTCTAAAGCCTTATTTAATCTAGCACACAAGTTAGTGTTTTTGACAGCCAATATAAATTGTCAAACAATACTACCTGAATGGCAAATAGGAAAAATCTCCCCTCCCAATATCCAGTTACATTGGCCCTTTTGCATTTAATAGAAAATTTCTTATCTTTTACAGTCTACTTCGCTACATATCACTGTGGGGTTGCAAATATTTCCAGGTTAGTAACATAAATCCTGTTTCAACTGAAATAATCCTTTGTGTAAACTGACCTTGAGATAATTTTCTTTTCTTTGTAATGGTGGTGAAAAATAGAACAAAACATTTCTTTAGCCATAAAAGTCACCCCAGCTTGTGAATCTTCATGCACAGAGACTTTTATATGAAAAGACTTTAGCAAAGACTTCCTGCTGATTTTTTTAAAATTTCTAGAAACTCCAGATAGATATTTCATTTTTAAAGTGTACACAAATGTTATTCAAATAATTATGTGAACCATTATTTTGTTGGGATTGATGTTAAAAGACAGAGATAAGGTGAGTTATTTCCCATTTACATGCCCTTCCAGCCATAATCCCTTTGTGCTATCATATAAATTTGGATTTCATGTACCTGTGGGTATCGTCCCATTTCAGAGGGACTACTTAGGTACAGGGAACAGATGAAATTACGGTCTGATTTAGTAGAGGGTGGGAATTGGTTCACATTCTCTGTTTAATGGTTATCTCAGTTACTGTTACTTGTGGTGGATTTAAGGACTGATATATTACTCTGGATAGAGGAGAAGTTGTTTTTGGAGTGGCCTCAGAAAAAGCCTGGCAGATTAAGATTAGTAGCAGCCCAGTGCCTACTGGAAAGTTCTGCCCAAGGTCCCAGATCATTTGTGCATAAATAAGATACAGTCAGGGGGTGAAGAAGAGATTATTATATTTGGATGAAAGGGTATATGTTAATTTGATTACACCATTGATACTCGGTGTAACTCCCACCAAATGGTTATTCCTGCAAGAATCTAATAAGAAGATGGGGGAAGATACGGATAGGAATCACTTTTAAGTAATTGTGAGTGGGATTCCCTGGAAAACCATCCTGTTGCACCTTAAATAAACCCTCTGAGACGGAAGGGGTGTGATCTCACCACCCGCAAGAGTGGAGCACATCTGGATCCAGCAGCTGGCTTCTCTCTAGTGGAGCCGGAACAGCACCCCCAGCAGGTGAATCAGTTATTCACTGTCTGTGAGTTTCTGGGGCACACTGGAGTCACAAAATGTGGGAATACAAGGGAATACGCCCAAGGGAAGAGTTGGAGAAAATGGAGCAGAGTAACTCTTGGGAGGGTTAGACATTTGAGCCGTCTTTACTCTCCAACTCCCAAACACTACTTTGATATTAAGTCTCATAAAAGAAATGATTGCCACAGGAGGGCCCATAGTAATTCCTGTCCTAGAGTCGAATTGTAAAAAGGGATGAGCAGGTGTTCATATTTGAATCTTCATGTAAGAGAGAGCGGTGGGAGGCCGTTCAGATAACATCATGGACCCAGTCACAGTGGCAAGGATGCATACAGTTCTGTGGCTGCAAAACTAGCTGTCAACTTGAACTCATATTGAGTTCCCGGGTTCCAGAATTAAATGGCGTGCTCCATTGGGTTTCCAAGGTAGTGACCTTTCTGAAGTATAGGATCAAGCCTAGGGATTTTCTAAGATGCCTCTGGAAGGAGGCTTGCTAATCACCAGTATTTATTGTACAATCGTTTCAGCATTCACATCATTCAGATGCAATCAAGCCGAATCTAACTTAATTCCAACGACAATCCAAAGGCTTGTACCATCTGGGAGGCAACATTCAGACTTGGATTTGTTGTTGTTATTATTGTTACATTTTCCAGGTAACAAAGTCACTTCCCCCAAAGATATATAGGAATACCATAAGAGCTTCTAGACACCATCCTTTTCATGTTTACAGTCATGGCCTTCATTAAAAAGAGATCGAGGGCAGGTAGAGAGCCAACATGCATTATGTACATATTTTAAATAAGAGCTGCTCCCATCAGTTGTCAGACCACATTCCCTTACCTTAAAGTTCAGCATGGTTAGCTAGATGAGCAACTTAGATTGTAAGTCTTTTTAAAATTTTATCCTTATTTCATATCAAAATTATGCTCAGTGGTAGAAAAAAAAGGCAACCAGGGATAATATTAAAAATCAGTTAATTTGCTGTGAAGCAGATGAAGTACAGCAGACATGAACATATGTGAGTCCAATTTCTCACAAAAATAACTTAATCTGACTGATCAGAGCTGGGCTTCCTACTCTCTGTCTATCCACTGCTGCAAAATGCAAGTCTTGTATCAATTCCAAACACTAGGCAGACATGTCTTACTTTTCAATACCTATGTTTGCTTTATCTCCGAGTAAATAGATCCTTGGTATTTTATTTGTGAGCACTGCTGAAAGCTAAATGAATCCTTCTTCATCTTCCCCTGAAACCAGATATAGTTACTAATTTCTTATAATGAGATATAAAAATAAGTGTTACAATTATTCTTATAGTTTCCACAAAAGGAAAGGATGTCTTTGTTCTTCCTTCTTTACTCTTTCTGCTATGTGGAATGTGTACAAAATAACAACATCTTCATCTAGTTGGATTATGAAATAATTTTCAAAGTATAAGCAATAGATGGCTGAGTAACAAGATCAAAACATTCTGTGTCCCTAATGCCATGTTCAACTTATTAGCTCTGAATTTCATACTTCTACACAGCTCTTCCAAGGAAGAAATCTATAGTTGCAATTTGTTTAAGCTACTGTATTAGTCTGGGAACTTTAAAGAAAGAAATCCATAGAAACCCATGTATAAGAGAGAGTTGTATATAAAGGGGAAGTACACAGCAGAAAACATCCCAACCCAGTGCTGCCCAAGCCCACAGTCCAACATTAACCCATATGTCCGACACCAATCCACAAAGTCCTCCTCCATTTCACGAAACACACACTGTGATGCCAACTGCAGGAGGAAGCCGAGTCAGTGAATGTTTAATTAAGCATCACAGCACTGACAGGGGTCTCCACATGGCTGCTCCAGCACCCAGGGCTGCATCGGGGTAGGTCCATGTGGCTTCTCCTCAGGCATGTCTTGCAGGAAGTCAGCCTTGCCAGCCGAAACAGGAAACCACTAAGACAGCTGCACCCTGGTCTGACCATCACAAAGCAAGAGACCCGAGAACTCAAAAGGCGAGGCTCACCAAGCCATTTATCTCTTGGCCCTTCAATTAACCCCACATGTGTTTATCAGCCAGGTTGGCACAGTAAACTAACTCAGCTACTATACTTTGGATTGTATTCCTCATACATAAGTGTAATATCTTCCAATTCTGGATCTCAGGCTCTTAGTGACTGCAAAATATTGGCTCCCACCTCCCATCCATTATATTCCCATTTATGATCCAACTCCAGTAAGAGCTCTCCAATGAACATGTCTTTGGCGCTGCTAGGTTAAAGGCATGCTTTGTGTCTTGGGAGATGCATTTGTCAAAGGCATGTTCATAGGAAATGAAGGAGGTTCTGGGACAAGAGAGGAAATGACTTCATAGTAAGGATGGTAGTTCACCACTTCCAAATAGAATGGGACCAGGACACCAGAGCGGAGAAAGAATAATTAGTTCATGCTGCTCTGCTATCTGTGTTGTTTAAGTCGCCCAAATAATGAGACTTTTATTTCTGAAATGCTTGCTGCCAAACTGAGCGATTAAATTATATCAGGGGACTGGGTCAGAAAGGGTACGTGCGAAGACACTCCAAAATCTGGGATAATTCACATGATTAAATGTCTTGCACAAGGCCTAGCTCTGCCTCCATTTGGTCCTTCACTCTGATTCTGTGTCTGAAAAGGTAACGGAAAGAGAAGATCTTCCAGTTCATTCTGCTTTGACTCCGCGTTATTGAGAAAAGCAGAGTGGACACTACATCTCAGACCCTTAATTATTAGTGCCCTGGCTAACTGCCCATGTGGATGCACTCCCAGAACACATAGGCCGAGTAAGTCAGTGCTGAAATGCTGTTAAGCCTAATTTAAGATATAAATATATAAGCTAAGTTGTTTAGTACAGTGTTATAGTTTTATTAACTCTAAGATAAGGAAATCTGGCATGAGAGAAAACAAAAGAACATAAACCCAGACTCACTGGAGGCGGTCATGTGCTCACTCCCAGGGAGACATTGCAGCTGACAAGGCACTTGAAGCTACGCTAGTGCCCTGAGCTGGAGGAGCCACATAAAGACCCCTGCCAGTGCTAAGCTGTTTATACCACCTCTGGATCCACGAGACTTTCCACCCACCGGCCTGTGGTCTTCATGTGTTGCGTGAGTCTGAAGAGGAAGTTATAGATAGGTATTGGACATATGGGCCAATATTGGATTTATAGCTTAACCTAGACAGGGCAGGAATGTTTTCTCAATACTCAATTGCCCTTGTATATAAAGCTCTTTCTTAGGCACATATGAATGGCTACGAATTTGTTTCTCTAGTCAGCCCGGACTAACACATTGAAAGATTGTATTAAGACAAATAAATTCACATCCAAAGAACTATAAAAACCCTGACTCTATGAGAAGAGACAAGGCAGTCTTGGAGTTTTAATTTCACCATCCTTCCAGATCTATTTATAAAACATTGGCTGACTTTCATTCCACCTCTGTGATTGGCTGTGGTGGTCTTCAGCCATATATTTTGTTTGGTTACAATTGCCGATAAGTGAAAAATGATGGATAACTTGCCCTCATGTTGAATGTCATTGAATGCAGACTAACTACTATGAACTTGCTTGGGAATGTTTGCAATGATTTACTGTAAAATATCCAAGAAAAAGGGCTTTGTTTATCTTGCCAAATAAAATATTTATTTTATTGGTTCCTGATATTTTAATATATAAGCCATGGCCTCTGACAGATGGGATACTGTGCTACCCCAAGTTGTGAATCCCTCTAACCCTCATGAACCTATTTTGCTTAAACCTTAAGCAGACCCCATGATGTTGCTCTACAAATATATGAAAGAAAAAAATTTTTTTAAATAAGAATAAATTATCAAATATGATAATACTAATAACATCAACTTCCTCGTTTAATTAAAAAATACCTCAACCTTGGGGAAAAATCCAACAGCGTCCAGCTTCTAAAATCAATTTAAGGTGCAAATGATAAAAATTCAAGTGATGAGTTGATAGAAATAAAGTTATCTTACAATGTGGCACCTTCTAACTTTTATGGATGCTTCTAATGAGTTTGAGGGAAACAAGATCGCACAACCCTATCAAAATGAAGGCTAGTCATGTAGTGAGAATACTGGGAGAGTTAGCTCTCTTTTTGTATGGCCCACAATTATCCTTTAATGAGCCTGGTAGAACAATTGTTAAGTGTTTGGCTGCTGGCCGCAAATTGTCAAGCCTATCCCAGCATTCTATTGGAGAAAGACCTGATGATTTGCTTTCACAAAGAGTATAGCTAAGAAAACACTAAGGGACAATGTTACTGTCACAGACTAGAATGAAAGCGTCTTTACCAGAGCCGAGTCTTACTTTGGTCTGGAAAAGCAGCTGGTAGGTTTGGACAAGTGACCTTGAGGTTAGAAACGCAATGCATAGCCCACAATGGCACCAGAGATCCTTCGCCTCAAGAAACAAACAGCTTTTGTCTTTCTCAAACAGCCAAGGCTTACTTATATAAATACATGTACATATTTGGGGAGCGCCAGTTGTCTCCTTAGGGAGCCGGATGTGTGCTCCTTGCCGTTGTAGGATGTCTGCGGGGTTACACCAAAACCAAACTAAGCTCAGGAGCACGGAGTGGATTCCAATTCACCGTGACCCTAGAGGTGAGAAAAGGACCTCCCTGTATGGTCCCTGAGGCTGTAAACCTTACAGGAGCAGACAGCTTCATCTTCCTCCTGAGGAAGAGCTGGGTTTGGTGATGAAACCAATGACCAGCCAAGGACTGTGTGACCCTTTAAGGACAGTACTAGGTGACAGAGTCTGAGTAGCCAACTCACTACACCTAGCTAGGTGGGGTAGGCCTGACACAGTCCGGTCCTATTCTTTAAGTCCTGCATTCAGCATAAAGTGGGGGGGCCAGCAATAGTCCTCATCTCTGCTCGGCCTGTTTTGGGCGCCATGATTGGATTCTCACCTCTTGGAAGTCGTTTCCTTTGGTAAGTAATACGTATTTCCGTGTGCTGTGCTCCATTTCTGAATGGGTGTGATCGTAACTAATGGTCTCCTGGCTATCTAGAACTTAGGAAAGCCTACGAAGTGCACACAGATTCCGTGTACTGCACAGGGTGTCCTCTTTCAAAACGAGGGAAGAATCATGTTAATGACACTGAACCCAATGGGAAACAACTAATAAAGGGAAAAAAGCTGAAACACAAAATCAGGTATCCAATTATGATCCACGTGGAGTTTCATGGACAAAATCAATATTCATATTTGAGCAAGTACTATATTGACTTCCATGGGATCATAGAAAGAGTGCCTAAAATAGGTTGGGCCATGAGATTAAATTTACCAACACACTGCCCACTGATTCAGCAGGCAAGGGTCTACTACTCTGCAAACCTGACTGGACACCTCTCCACCTTTCAGCTATAACCCTGAAAACTCTATAGTACATTTAGACCTGTTCCCATCATGCCATTTTTTAAAGAAGCATAAAGGTTTTGTTTTTTAATAAAACAGAAGTATGAAGACAAAAGAGAGTTGAAATGCACAACCAAGTAAAACAAAATAATATTGGAATAAGGAAAGATTTTAAGAATAAGGTAAATAAAATTTCTGACACAAAAGTCACGATTGAAAATGTGTAATTTACACAATTTAGTCTGTAAATCTGATTTAATAGAAATCTACCTGAGTTATGATTAGAAATAAATACTTTAGAGATATTAAGGAAAATGAAAAACAAAAAAGACGTACTTGTAAGAATTTGATTTGTAAAGAAGTATGCAGCCCTAAAGTACACATGAAAGTAAAAATTATGTTTTGCAAACTGAAAGGGTTCTCAACACTAAGAGAATGCAAACCAGCTACCTAAGCACCTCTAGTCAACATTATAAAACTATAAAGGAAAAAAAAGCTTAACTGTAGAGATGTTGATAAAGGGACACATGCTAAGATGTCATAATGTTTTATACAACAATCATGCTTCTTTTACCACCGAAGTGACAAGACACGTTTTTATAGATACACAAGTATTAAGATGGCAGGGGGGAGATATCATGGAGCTTTATCATGGAATGTCAAAGAAAGTGCCTCCAGCAAAAGAATTTTAAGAATGAATTCTTATTTATGAATCATGGGAACTGAAAATTGGGAAACTCGCCAAAATAATAAATTATTGGAAGGCTGCATGGCTGAGGGAGGAGCGCTAACTGACTCAAGCGGGCTGAACAAAGAGGGCAAGCTCATCTCCCACTTAAGAGCCCCACCCCTCCCCAAACGGATGGGATGGCAGCTCTGCTACCAACAGAAGTGGAAGAAAATTAAAAGGTGGAGAACATGTTCAGAGTCTGGTGATGGAGGTTAATAAACAAATAAATTCTCTTTTCTGAACGCTCTCTAAATGTTCTGTGTTACTCAACCTCTGTCACCGGAAGAGGTGCGACCCGCTCAAGTACGTGAAACAGAAAATCTCAGGACTGAGAGCTGTCACTCCCAGATGAGAATAGGACATATCAGCTCTGGTCATCAAGTATGCAGAGTAATATGAATGTGTGAGCTTGGTGTAGCATTCTGAAAAACAATGTTGAAAATTAGGATAGTCATTAAAATCATGTCGATACTCTGTTGATTCTTCCAATTCCTGCCTCCCCATGGACAGGTAATCGCATAATTTCAATCTATGTAGAAGAGAAAATTAATTTTGTTTCTGGGAAATCTGATTACTGCAAAGGAAAGAACCTGAACAAGGATGTTGGATTTTCACAGAAAGACCACTCCAAAGTGGGCAATTTTTATTCACCTTAGAGTTTTTGAGTACACTATTCTTAAATAAGGACACAGATTTACAACCATTTAAGAAAATTATTGCACATGAAATCAGACACCAATATGGACAAAAATTAATTTATAGGGAATCTAGACTGTGGAAGAAGAATACAGTTTTAGTTAAAGTAACAGCATTTTTCTGACAAAAATTAAACATTTGAAGCCTCTGAAATGTTCAGAATTAACTCAGAAAACAAACCAACAGCTGCAGCCACGTGTACTGGGAAGCAAATGCAGAGTTGGGAGTGGTCTGCGTTAAATTCCATGTAAAATACAATGAGGAATAAGTAATAAAACTGTACTGATTTGAAGGCTACTTACATGCTATTAAAATTCCACAGAAACCGTAGGAATAATTATTACATTCTCTAAAGGGTCAGCCATTCTCATTGTGCTGACCTCTGATGCCAATGCGGCTGAGTCATATTTAGAGTTAAAGTAATAGTCAGATGTTTATTGTTAAGAGGATCTCACCTCAATAATGAGGAGTAATTAGCCCTATGTGGAACCCTGCTCCTGTCCAGCTTAAGAAATTGAAAGTCCAAGAGCTCAAATGCTAAAATCTTGCAAAAAAACAAACTGTATTTTAGAAAAATATTAAACATATACATACTTATAGAAAAATATTATCTTATGCCCAATAGGTAAAATTTGCATCTGGTATTCAATAAATAGTATAAGATATACAAAGAATCTGGAAAATATAAATTTTAATGAAGACCAAAATCAATCAGCGTTAGAAGTATATTTGGAAATATAATAGCTGAAACATTCCAAAATCTGATTGAAAAATGAAAACACCCAACTTATAGATCCAATAAGATCAACCACTTCCAGCACAAAAATTTGATGAAAAAAAAAACTTCATTAAAGAAAATCATAATTAAATTTATATCAGTGATATAAAAGCCGGTGGATTCAGATCCACCACCTTCACCACAACTTAAATCAAATAACTCGTGTGTGTGTGTGTGTACAAAATATTGCTTTTTATATCTTTTAAAAGCTTATCTTTCTTTGTCTTTGAGGGCTGGAAATATTACAGATATATTTTATTTAACATGTTACGCAGCACATCTTATTAATGATAAGCTATAGACAAATGGTGAGTATATCTAAGCCAATGGAAGAAAGAGTCAAGAGCACTGAAGGAATTCAACCTATTGCTCCAAAGAAAGTCTGCAGCATCATCTCTGTTTCATGCTGCCTGCACACTAGATCCGCGGACATTACCAGCATTCATTAATGTGACTGGTACTTGGTGGGGGCAGTAGGGTGGAGCCAGGCTCCATTATCTAGTGAGCTTCTTTTGAAATAAGGTATGGGACAAGGAATAAGGAGGTTTATAGCCCAAATAACTCAGTAACAAAGGAAGGACAATGAACTCACTTTTGAAAGAGTTTAGTGGTGTCTGGATGCTGAAGATGGGTCCTGGATGAGGAATTCCCAGTAGGAGAATACAGATTCAGGAGACATATCCACAGTGCTGTTTGGCTTTGACATTCTGACTGGCCTTTCTACCTAACAGGAACCGTGTACAGAAGAGTGTGCAAGCGCAGCCCCATCCTACCTTAGTGTATTCTCCTGGATTCCATGAGAAAGCGCCTCTGGCAACTTGGTGCCTGTTCTTGACCTTAACGTCACGAGTGCTTAGATTCCCAAAAAGGAGAGTGGAGAGAAGAAGCTGAAACTGGTCTTTGCAAGGATACACAGAAAGGTCGACAGAACCATGGCAACCCAGGGAGCGCACCTAGGACAAAGGCAGAGAGCCACCTTTGAGAGCCACTGGTGCCATTAAAACCAAAAGGGACATCTGCTGAAGTCGCTCAGCCACAGGACACTTTTCTACTTATAATTTTTAATATGCAGGTAGCGTGGCCACTCACATCTCCTCTGGTTATGTTCTCTTTGGCTTTGAGAACAAAATCCCGTTCGAGTTAAGTAAAATTTTACTCTCCCACCTCAGCAGGAAATCGTCTTTCACTCTTTCACATGAGTTTTTTTGCAATAAAGATGAGAGTTTAGGATTAGTACTTGGGGGCAGATCAAGGGTGATGGGTCAGCTGGTCACGCCAAGCCATTAAATACATATGTAACAATCAATATAGTAAACAGATCTGAGAGGTTATATTGTAAACCAGCTTCTCTTCAATTGATGTACCACCGACCAACTTTAATTACTTCACGTACATCCGTCAAAGGTTTAGGAGAGCAGATGGGTCAGTCAGGGTGCGAGGTAGTACCGATGAAGAACACAGCTTTCACCCAGATCCTGGATGCTTCCTCCCCCCAACTACCATGATCCAAATTCTACCTTGCAGGACTGGATAGGCAGAGGTTGTACACTGGTGAATATGGGGGCTGGAGTCACAGGGAATCCAGGGTGGATGATACCTTCAGGACCAAGGGTGTGAGGGGCGATGCTGGGAGAGTGGAGGGTGAGTGGGTTGTAAAGGGGGAACTGATTAAAAGGATCCACATGTGACCTCCTCCCTGGGAGATAGACGGCAGAGAAGGGGGGGGGAGACTCCGGATAGGGCAAGATATGACAAAATAACAATGTATAATTTACCAAGGGCACATGAGGGAGGGGGTAGTGAGGAGGGAGGGGAAAAAAGAGGAACTGATGCAAAGGGCTTAAGTGGAGAGCAAATGCTTTGAGAATGATTGGGGCAGGGAATGTGCTTTATACAATTGATGTATGTGTATGTATGAATTGTGATAAGAGTTGTATGAGCCCCTAATAAAATGTAAAAAAAGAAAAGGAAAAAAAAAAGAAAATGATTAGGGCAAAGAATTTACAGATGTGCTTTATACAATTAATGTATGTATATGTATGGATTGTGATAAGAGTTGTATGAGCCCCTAATAAAATGTTTTTTAAAAAAAGAAATAAACCTTTACAATAAAAAAATAGAATTAATTGCAACTGACACCTTTATTGCCTAAAGTTATACTATGGTATTATTCAGAGTTTTGGGCTTAAAAGGTTAAAGGTTTGGTGAACACAGGCCTGTTATTGAAAGACACCTGACAATAAAATCAGATTTTCAATGGAACCAACCAGGCTTTGAAATCCAGCAAGTCCACATAAACAGTAGGTGAATGGGTAGAACTCACATAATGTCCCTGAGCTTCAACTTTGTACTCAGTAACAGGGGAGAAGAATATGTCCCTTGAGCGGGTCTATGGGATGATGATTGTAGTCAATCTATGTGATGCTATGCCCATTCCAGGTATGAAATGAAGTGGTGTAATCATGTCATGTATTTGTGGATCGTGTGCCCTGCAGCAAGCATTCTATAAAGGAACCATTTAAAATTAGAATACATGCCCCTTAGATTACAAATCCTGACTATAAACCATGAGTCAGGATTCATGGCTTGGGTGATATTTTTCGCACACACTCGAAGAAGAGTGGCTCCCACATAACAGTGTGGATCCACAGTTGTGACATGAATGACAGCTAACTGAAGTGCCACAGCTGCACTTGTCATGTTTGTGCTGGAGACTCCTAAATTCTCCAACACGAACTCCTACTTAAACACTATATTCATGAGTCCAAGAGCTTACATTCAATCTGGAATATCATATAACATGTCCCAAACAAAATTCTGCTTCTTTCTTTTCCTTTTAGTGTTGTGTGCATGTGTGTGATATAGACTATATTTCAAAGAACAAATTAGTGATTGGTTATGTACATATTGGTTGAAATCTCTCTAATGCAGTGGTTCTCAACCTTCCTAACGCCATGACCCATTAAGACAGTTCCTCATGTTATGGTGACACCCAACCCTAAAATTATCTTTGTTGCTACATTATAACTGTAATTTTGCTACTGTTATGAATTAAGCAACCCCTGTGAAAGGGTCGTTTGACCCCCAAATGGGTCATGACTCACAGGTGGAGAACCACTACTCGAATGTGAAAGCACTCTTCCCTCTTCATCCCTGTGTTTATTATTTTCCATTAACTATCCCTTTGCGAATTCTGAGCTTTATCTCTGGGCACATGATGCCCTTTTGTGTGGCTGATGGTTTTAGTGAGTGCATACTTCCTATTGCTCACTTTATAGCCCTGTCATTTCACCAAAGTTGTGCCAAGCAGTTGAAGCCTTAAAGTCACCACACGATTGTTGCGTGTTATGATTCAGCAAACTCCCTTTCATGGTAACTCCATGCACAATGCAATGAAATCTCATCTTGTCTTACCTCTTCCTCATAACTGCTGGTGTCCTCTAGTCCATTATTGCTGCCAGTATACATTATAAACTCCTGGAAACATAAGCTCATTTTCTTTACATTTTTTCTAATGATTTTACTGGGGGCTCGTACAATTCTTATCACTCACTATCCATCCATCCATCCATGTGTCAAGCTCATATGTACATTTGTTGCCCTCAACATTCTCAAAGCATTTGCCTTCTACTTCAGCCCTTAATATCGACTGCTCATTTTCCCCTCCCTCTTCCCTTCCCCCTCCCTCATGAACCCTTCATAATTCATAAATTATTATTATTTTGTCATATGTTACACTGTCCATCATCTCCGCCACCCTCTTCTCTGCTGTCCATCCCCCAGGGAGAAGGTTATATGTAGATTCTTGTAATCTGTTCCCCCTTTCTACTCTACAATCCCTCCACCCTCCAGGCATTGCCACTTTCACCACTGGTCCTGGAGGAGTCATCTGTCCTGGATTCCCTGTGTTTCCAGATGCTATTTGTACCAATGTACATCCTCTGGTCTAGTAAGATTTGTAAGGTAGAACTGGGATCATGATAGTGGGGTGGGAGGAAGCATTTAAGAACTAGAGGAAAGTTATATGTTTCATCGTTGCTACACTGCACCCTGACTGGCTCATCTCCTCCTCACAACCTTTCATTAAGGGGGTGTCCAGTTGGCTACCGATGTGCTTTCAGTCCCCACTCTGAATTCACCCACATTTACAATGATATGATTTTTTGTTCCTTGATGCTTGATACCTGATCCCTTCAAAAGCTCATGGTCACACAGGCTGGTGCGTTTCTTCCATATGGGCTTTGTTGCTTCCGAACTAGATGGCCACTTGTTTATCTTCAAGCCTCCAAGACCCCAGATGCTATATCTTTTGATAGCCGGGCACTGTCAGCTTTCTTCACCACATTTGCTTATGCACACATTTGTCTTCCTTGATAGTATCAGGAAGGTGGGCACCCACTGATATGATTTTTAGTTCTTTGATGTCTGATAACTGGTCCCTTCTACACCCTGTGGTCAGAGAGGCTGGTGTGCTTCTTCCATGTGGACTTTGATACTTCTCAGCTAGATGGCCGCTTGCTTACCTTCAAGCCTTTAAAACTCCCAAAGCTATATCTTTGATAGCTGAGCACCATCAGCTTTCTTCACCACATTTGCTTATACACACATTTTTCTTCAGCAATAGTGTTGGGAAGGTGTGCATCCTGGAATGCCAATTTAATAGAACAACGTGTTCTTGAATTGAGTAAGTATATAAGCTCATTTTCAAGCACTATAACATACAATATTTTTTGTGTGAGATCCGTAGGATATTCATAGGGTAATTTTCAAAAATATATTTCCAATGTTTTATAATTTCTTTGGGTATAGAAGTTCCATTGCAACATGTATTCCATGAATGATCTTGGTGATACTTGAAATATAGATGACATAACCCCCAGTGTTATAAAATATGCAAATGCAGGGTGAGAGTAGGACAAACTGACAGGGTAGTAGTCTGAATAATGAACCTCTGTCAATTCCTAAATTAATTTATGCAAAATTTATCCTGGCTCACTTGTGATTTTCTAGGTCAGAGGTCAGCACATTTCTTTTGTAAAGGACTGGATATTATATTTTCCATTGCTTCGACCCAAGGAACTTCAAAATAACTGAACTCTAGAACAAAAACAGCCAGTTATGATATATGAACAAATAAATGTGGCAGTGTTGCAATTAAACTTCAATGAGACATATCAACATTTTATATATAGGTAGTCATAGTATATCACAAACCATTTTCAGTTTGTGGACCATACAGGGAAAAAAAGAGGCTGATAGGTGACATCTGTTACCTCCTATAAACTTGTCTTTATATCACTGACTTGTATCTGAAATTATTTATTTGCATGATTATTTCTTTTATGTGTGTGTTTCCTATGTCTATAAATTCCATGAATGTACTATGCTTGTCTTATTTATCATTGTACCACGGTTTCTGCAGACAAGCCATCTGTGAGCACTTGTTCTGTTAATGAAGGATTTGATGGATTAAGAGAGAAAGGAGAGGAAAAGGAAATCCCCATATAAACCAAAAGCCATGCAATTGGCACCAGGGATCCAATGTGCTTTAACAGGTGATGAGGATAAGGTTTACAAAGCTCTGCTTTGCAACTTAAGACAAAAATAAGAGGATAATATGAATGCAAAAAGGGAAGAAACCAATTTACTGACCTTAGTTAACTCACAGTTCTTAAAAATAAATATAATAATTTTATTTTCATAGACGAAGAGGAGATTAGATATGTACAATGTCTGCTGAGGCATAGGCACTAAGTACATGTTTATTAAAAACGCTGACAGGGACTTTTTTCAGTTCACTCAATCCTATTGCTTTGCACAAAGAGGGGGGGATGGGCCAGATTTGGTCCAGCACTTGGATAGCTATGCAAAGTCATTGGCTCCTGAAATGGAGCGGGACCTGGGAGCCCCTGGGATGGCACTGTGGCCACCCCAGGTCCCAACATTAGGAAACAGGAAAGCAATCGCCCTTGAAACCAGGCAGAGCCACCATGAGAAGGCCCAGAAGTCTAGCCCAAAGATGAGCTTACTACAGATTCAGGGCACCAGCAGCAGTACCCCAATCCAGAAGTCAAAGAACACCTTTGTCATCACTAAGCTTGCGATTCTCAAGAGTCCAACCTCTGACCCGTACATGGTTTCCAGTGAGGCAAAAATTGAGGAGCTATGCCAGCAAGTCCGCAAAGCCATAGAGGTTTCCCCTAATCCAGAAGCCCGCCGAGCCCCCAAGTTAAATCCAGGGCTGAGGGTGAAGCCAGAGCTCCACCAAGAGGCAGGAGTGGATGAGACACGGCTTAGCTATGGGACATTGATCTGGTAGTGGCCCAGGCCAATGTATCAAGGCCCACATCTGTGCAAACCTCGAGGGAGGGACAAGCACAGTGACACCATCCATGTCATCATGCAGTTGGCAATGCAGTCATTGGATGGCCATTTCCCCAGCCACTTCCTTGTGCTGCTGCTCAGGAAATCTGTATCCCCTGGGGTACAGGAGGGGAGGGGAGACTTAACCAATGGTATTGTCACTAACAGTGTATTACAATGTCAATTTTCCCACATGCCCACATCTCCAGATATCATTTTTAATTTTTTCTAATAGAGTTCTCTTCTAATATATATTTCCATAGGAGTGAGTTATCGTTCTTACTAGCTGTCTATGTGTCTTCAGTTCATTCATGCGCAGGTGCCCAAACCAGTTACTGAATTATGTTCTAAGCTACCCCTTGCACTCGCCAGGGATTACTTACGTTTCACTCATTGTCATTACAGGGTTCTCTTCAGAATTCCATAGTATAGAGAATTTCTGCATTCAAAGCCGAACAGTGTTTCAGTTCTGTCAAATTCAACATGTGTTTACCTCTCCATCACTATGGTCCTATAGCTTGTCCTTGCTTTGGGTAGAGACCCATGATAGAAAACTCTATTTTATTTTAACTTTTATCTTTTTAAACACTCTGTTGCACACTGAGCGCAGGTTTGCAAATCATATGTTTCCCTTTCAATAATTCATAATTCTTTTGCTTCATGTCATTGATTGTAAACCCCATCGTGTCACATCCCTTTTCCCACTTCCCGTACTTCCTGTTTCCACCCTGCCTTCTTTCCTGACCCTTCTAAATTTTGTCCATGGGAAAATGATGTTCCTTTAATCCCAGGTGATTGCTTGTTCTTGAAATATGTGCCTCGCTTGTGTTAATACTCATTTTGTAGACTGACTGTTGGTAGTGGTAGCTGTTCACCAAATTCTTCTGGTCTCAGGGACATCAAGACTGATGTTCATGGGGCCCATTACAATATTGAACGAAATGTTACCATGTGTTTTCATTTTTCCTTACTCTTCTTGCCTTTGCTTGGGGAGAGACGAACACGTGTATCTTAAATAGCCGCACACAAACTTTGAACACCACAGTCACTACTCACCAAAGTAGAATGGGGACCTTTGTCTTTGTGCACTATGTTGTGCTAGCTGGCCTTGTTGTCCCCTGAGAATATGGTCCTGAGCTCCCAGGCCTAAGAACCCATTTCAAAAATTTTTACAGCAGTGATTCTCAACCTTCCTAAAGCTGCGACCCTTTAGTATAGTTCCTCATGTTGTGGTGACCCGCAACCATAAAAGCATTTTCATTGATACTTCATAACTGTCATGTTGCTACTGTTATGGATTGAGCGACCCCTGTTAAAGGGTCATTCGACCCCAAAGGGATCGTGAGCCACAGATTGAGAACCACTGCTTTACAGGATCCAGTATATTGTATTATTCTGTGTATAGTACTCTCAGGCCTTGAAAACCTCATAAAAGAATGTATTATCCTTCAGTTTTACCTCAAAATATGCCCTATATGACATCTGCTTACTGTTTGTTTTTCAGGATATTTTTGGCTGTTGTTATATTTTGGGACCCCCAAATAGAACCTCCTTTCTTTCCAGAGCCATCAGCAGATGGGGGAGCCAGTGTTCTCAGGGAACCAGGCTGTGTTGTGTGATACCGTCTGTCTGATCATCCCTTGACTTGAGAGTTGTGGGTGATTGTGTGGTATTTAGGTAAGCAAGATGTAGCATATCATATATGCTTTTATTTTCTCACTCAAACTCACTGCCATCAAGTCAATTTTGACTAATAGTAACTTTTGAGACAGAATAGAAATATCATTGTGGGTTTCTGAGACTAGATCTTCACAGGAGTAGAAAGACTCATTTCCCCCCACAGAGAGCCTGATAGATTCGAACCACTAACCTTGTGGTTAGCAGTTAAGTGTACATCCTTTGATAAGGCTAATTAAGTGTGCATCTCCATGTCTACATGAAAGATTCAGAACTTATATTTTTACAGGGGCTGGGAGTTAAAAGATGTCCACTTTCCAATTGCAAAGAACAGATAGCCTCTTTTAAGAACTTAGAGTTTTGGTTTAACTATGACTTTTTGTTCCACTGCATCTTGGTGAAGAAAAGAGAGGACGCTTCCCTCTACTCTAAACCCAGGATCCTGCTGGGAGAGCAGTCTGTATTGAAGTCAACTTGATATTATTGCTTGGCCCAGCTCTTTTTGAGTAATAAGCTGTTTGCAATAATATTTCAACTTCCTCCTAAGAGACTCTATGAAAGTATCTTGTTCAGTTTATTGTTGCCTTGTTCCTAGACCCTGATTGGTAGTGAAAAAAAAATCCTGCGTGAAAAGATAGAACACCTGGGATCTAATGGGTTTTCATAGATAAAGTTTTGTAAGTAGATTACCAAGCCTTAATGTATTCCCAGTTCACTTAAGTCTTGAAATTCTCCTAAAATCCATTCAGCATCAAAGCAACAAGCAACCCCCCTCCCCGCCCACTGATAGATGGATTGGGGCAAACAGCCCAAATGATGTGCTCCTGGAAACAGCAGTCAGGAGATCACATGAAGCAGTGGTCTCTAGAGCAGTGGTTCTCAGCCGTCCTCAGGCAACGACCCTTTCATGCAGTTCCTCGTGGTGTGGTGACCCCCCCCCAACCATAAAATTATTTTCCTGGGTACTTCATAACTAGAATTTTGCTATTATGAATCGGGTGACCCTTGTGAAAGGGTTCTCAACCCACAGGTTGAGAACCGCTGCTTTAGACTAATGAAAAGCAAGGATGTTACTCTGAAGACTAAGGTAAACCTGACCCAAGCCATGGTATTTTCAATTTCCCTTTATGCGTGTGAAAGTTCAAGATTGAATTAAAAAGACCGAAGAAGTATCTATATATTGGAATTGTAGTCCCGGAGAAGGGTAGTGGAGTGCCATGGACTGCTAAAAGGACAAACAGATCTGTTTTAGAAGAAGTAAGGCCAGAGTGCTTCCTCAAGGAAAGGATGGCAAGACTTCATTGTACATACTTTGGACATGTTTTCAGGAGCAAGGAGTCCCGTAAGACATCATGCTTGTGAAACTGAAAATGCAATGAGAATGGGGAAGGCCCTCAGAGGGATGGACTGACGCAGTGGTTAATGGTGGACTCGGCATCAGAACAATTGTGAGGCCAGCAGCGGACTTGGCAATGTCTCTCCTTATGTGTAGGGTCACTGTGAATCAGAACCAGTTCAGTGGCACTCAGAACCACCACGTGAGGTGCATGCGGTGGAAACTGAGGAGGGTCTTCCACATGGAAGGCAAGAATTCTATCGCGGAACCACCAGTGCCTCAAGACAGGGCCTTGGAAATGCGAAACAATTTTTTTTCACTTCTATTGCACTCTGTACCACAATTCTCTATCAACATGTATTAAGCACCTACTATGTGTTAAGAATGGTGTCAGATATTAAAGGGCTAAACACTTAAAATACTTTCTATTTTTCATAATTTCTCAGCTTGCAAGAGAGGAAGAAATATTAAACCTGCTGAAAATACTCTGTACAATGAACTATTATTGCAGACAGGCCAGAAAACCACAGGAAACTGCCCACTGGGGGAGGTAGAAGAAGAGAGTCACAGGGAACTGAATCCAAAAGGAAGGTTAGGAGTTAATAACTGGGACCAAGAAAAGATAATGACAAAGGGAACATTATTTGATAAGGAGAACTCGTATTAAATTTGGGGAATTGGAAGCAGTGAGGACTTAAGAGCTGTGAGAGAAGGAGGGATTATGAAGTTGAAGCAGCAGTCAGGAGGTGGCTTGTAAATGGCTTCGATGACAGATTGAAGGGTTGTGACCATTCCCTAAAGGTGATGACAAACAATTGCGTAAGCAACCCTTCACATCCATGTGTGCAACCTAGATTGCTCAATTATGCAATCAGCAATATAAATACATTCAGATAACGTACCTGCTACATAACTTGCAACCTTCATGGAAGCCTGTATTTTGCTAAATTAAATCAAAATCATGCTTTTCAGATTTGGCTTTCCTAATTGTACATTTTTGTTTTTGTTTGCTTTTTCTCCCCGTAATTATTAGGGAAACTGAAATCTAAAGTACAGGCGGGAAAAAAACCATCCGTAGCCATACACCACCTTGTCTATTAGTTCCTATATCTCATGAAATATTTTGAGCATCTGTGTAAAATTCTTGTCATGCATCCTCCACAGCTTCACCTGCATGGATTTTAAGTGAGTAAGCTAATACTCATGAAATATTTCTAGTGTGCAAATTATCAGGGTAAAAACGACGATATTTTATTCAACTAAGAGTGACTGAGAACAATTCTGTTCTCATAAAACAAAACGCCACATCTCAAATTTCAAGAACAAGCATTTGTGGCATTTTATTTATATGTGAAGAAAAATTATACAAGCCCAAAGACATTATCTCTAGCTAATGTTAGAGGAAAACTGATGTGATGATGAAATGATAAAGTCTCTGTTCACAATTGGCATCAGCTCTCAACTCATTAAAGGCTGCACTTTGACCATTCCAAGAGGAATATCTTGTTGTTTTTTTTTAGGTGCCATCCAGAAGGTTCTGGCTCATAGCAATCCTTTGTACACAGTGCAAAACAGCGCCCAACCCAGTGCCATCCTCGCAATTGTTGCTATGTTTAATTGCAGCCACTGTGTCAATCCATCTTGTCAAGCGCCTTCCTCATTTCCATTGCTTCTCCACTTTACCAAGCAAGATACCCTTCTAGATGTGTATGAACATGCATGAGGCAAGAGATTTGATAAGGAATAGAAAAAAAACTGAGATATTGATTATTTCCTTTAACAAGCCAGCCTTTACCTTTAGCCATTCTTTTGCTCATGGTGACTTATAAATTGAACAGTCTTTCTGGAAGATGATTTGTAGTCATTAAATGGAGTTTTATGTTTAAGAATAGCTATTTGCTTCAATGCAAAAGCAATATACTTTCTTCAAGTGCAATATAGCTATTAGCTCACTCAAGTTACATCTGGCTTTAAATTTTGACTTGCAATATTCAACATTATTACCAGATGATAAATTGCAGTTTAAAAAAAAAACACTCCTTATCCCGGTATGGTTTTTAAATGGGCTCCACGGAGTTTAACAATCAATCCGAACACATGCAAAGCCAATGTCCCCCAAAGCAAACTGCAAAACCTTATTAATGACCATTAAATTATAACCTTTACTGCAGTCAGTAATTCCTGCCTCTGTACTGACAAAGTAGTTAAATAAAATAAAGGAATCATTATATGTACACGTGTGTGTGTGTTTCCTTGTTGCCCTGTATCATGGATTGAATTAGGGCCCACCAAACATGTCCATTTGAGAGGTCATGATTTCTAGTAGTGAGCATTTGTCTCCTATTTTGTAATTTTCCATTTTGGTGTGTGCTGTACCTGTCGTTGCTATATATTAATGAGGCAGGGATAGTGTGAGGGTGGATCTTAAATTACAGCCTTACATGAGTGCAATTCCACCCGTACTGAGTGATCGAGTAAGCATTGTTGTTGAGTTACGCCTGTTACATGATGAACAGGAGGCAGAAGCAGGGAAGAGGTAATACATTTATAGTAAAGATACCAGAATAGTAGAGGTTTCAATGTAATTGTGCAAGTATGATGTTAACTTCAGTCCAATTATAAAATCACGAGATCTGAATTATCATCTATTTGATATGAGGAACCCAGGGTTCAAAAAGAGTGACTGCCTTGTCCGAAGTCACCCAGCGTAGCTCAGAGAGGAGCCCGATCTCCTGATATCACCAAGTCCAATGTCTTCTCAACATAACATATATATTTCAGGACAAGAAAGAGAGATTCCAAAACTGAAGCCCTGAACCCTGATCGCCAGTTTTATTTCAGGCCACCTTGCTGGGTGACTGTTGACAAAGTCCGTAAGCTAAGGTCTTCATTGTCCTTTACATCTAAGCTTCTAGGCAAACAATTATATGCTGACCGGCCAGCCCTTTTAAGTGCATGTGTTTATTTCATATTTAATTGTTTTTGTTGCGAGATGCGATAAAGTTCGTTGTGACTCACTGTGACCTTATACATAACAGAGCAAAGCACTGCCTGGCCCGGCACCATCCTTACCGCTATTGCTATGTTTGGACCTATTGTTATAGTTATAGCCCCTGTATCAATTCATCTCCTTAAATGGCTCCCCAACTTTTTTATGATCTCTACTGTCCCTAGTATGTCCGTGCAAGGGATTGATCACCCTGGTCACATGTCCAAATCAAGTGAGTTGACATTTCACCACCTGTGAAACTAAGGAACAGTTAGTATGTCCTTCTTGAGACAGATTTGTTCCCTGTCGATTCCATATTCTATGCCTTTGGCACTGTCCAGGGTCTGCATGCATATAAACCAAACTTACTGCCGTCAACTTATATTTGCTGAAGGACAAATAAAAACAAAACATGCTTGCGCCAGGCATACTTCAATCATCAAAAGGACATGTTTGCTCTTTAACACGTTGACAGGGTCTCGGGCCTTTGGCAGCAGATTTGCCTGATGTAATACAATCTTTATGGACATTTGAATGTTGATCCAAGTAAAACGAAACTCTTAACAATTTTAGGATCTAACGTGAAATTACTGGCTCATTGGCTTGTTTTCTTAAGTTGTGATGCAAAGAATGATGAAGACTAAAGTCTGATTTTCATCAGTAAGTGCTTCAAGTCCTCTTCGCCAACAGGTGATGTTATCAGCGTACGTCACAGGTTGTTAGGTTCCCCACAAGCACAACGAAGGGTTCTAGAATTTCAATCTAGAATTCTGCATTGGAATCTTGGTTTTCATGATTCATAGCTCAATGCCTTTGTTTTTCTAATAAAACACATGTGAACATATTTGTAGTATTTTGTGCTTTCAGTCAAGATCCATTTGTATGCAGCAATATTCCTCCTTTTATATCCTTCTATTTTCCCTTCTTTTTATTGACCTGTCTTTCTTCATGCATAATGTCTTAAATGCCATCACACAGTTTGCCTTATCTTTTGCCAATAGTGTTCAATGAATCACATTTATTCTTGAGATGGTCTCTAAATCCAGGCAGAATTTATTCAAGGTAATATCCAGGCTCTAAATTTTAACTTTGTTTTATTTTCTCTAGCCTCAGCTTGAGCTTGCGTATGAACTAGTGATGATCTGCTCCAGTCAGTGGGTAGCCTGGTTCTAATGAATGGCATTGAGCATTTGACTAGCCTCTTTCCAACAGATGTAGTCAATTTGGTTCTTGTGTATTTCAACCAGCATGGCGCATGTAGCTTGTTGTTGTTAACTCTATGGAGTCAGTTGCAACTGATAACAATCCCTCCTTACAACAGAATAAACCATTGCCTGGGCCATCCTCGCACTCATCCCTATATTTAAACCCAATCACCATTTATGTTATCGAAAAAAGGCATTCTGAATTAATAAGTCATTTGTCTAACAAAATTCTATCATGATACTTCCCAAGTCATTTCTAAAACAAAGGTTATGTTTCCACCTATGACTCCTCCATCTTTGTTCCAACTTTTCCATTATTATCAACAGTAACCATCTCGATGGCAATGTTTGGTCAAATTCAGGCTGCAGAAGTTGGAAAGAATTTTCCATTTCCTCAACTTTGGCATTAATTGTTGATACATACATTTGACTACTAAACAGTCACCTTTGCAGGTGTATGAATGTTACCATATCACTGACAGCGTTATATTTCAGGACAGATATTATGATATTATTGCACAAAGAATGGGTTGACATTTCTCTTCAATCTATCTTACCCAGGAGAGTAAAGCATATGATTGTCCATTTCACTTTACCAATGCCTAAACTCTTAATCTTGAAGCACTTCAGCTCATTTTTGTAACTTCTATTCTCCCTCATACATTCTTTGTTTTAATATTAATTCATGGTTGCAATGGTTTCTTCTCATTTTGAGTTGTGCCATACCAGCCCATAAAAGTCTCAGAGCTTTTAGCCCATCCTCATCATTGAGGTCCATTCTACTTTGAAGAGGCAGTTGTATTTTGAGTGATGTTCAACCAGACAGTTCATCTTCCAGACAATATCAATTTCCACTGCTTTCTATAAGGTTTCCACTGACTCTTCAGAAGGAGAATTCCAGCATCTCTACCTCTTCTATCTTAGTAAGAAACCGCGGCTGACACCTGGCCATGTGCACGTCCCTGGTTGCATTTGAATGGCCACTAGCCTAGTGTCCAGCTTCACAACATGCTAGCCACTACCGATGACTACTGACTGACTGATGGACATGCTGAATTAGTTAGCAACAGAGAAGATCTTAACGTGTGGAGCAACGTTGTGTCCAGGCTTTAGAAATTATATTCCACAATAAGATCACCGAAACCCTGTTCAGGGTCCACATCTGTCTTCTGTCTGTTTTTGAAGACAGTAAGTTAGTGGAGCAAAGGCTGCTGGTTCCATGACATGTGTCTGTGGCTGCTTCTTACGATGATGACAATACTGAGCGAAACAGAGAAGGCACGGCCTGGAGTGCCCACAGCGATGACTATCTGACTTTACAAAAAGCAACAAAACACGCTTTCGTGGTCTCTGATCTACAATTTGACACTGGGTCTCATGTAGCTCAAGAATTTATCCAAACAGCAATCTATGTTTTATGTATTTAAGCCTCTGAATAGCCCCACAAAATAGCTAGTTATAATTCCCTATATACTGCTGAAGAATAGTAAGTTTGATTGAAATTGGACGATTTGTTCAACCTTCCTCAGCTAATAAGTCAATGCTTGAGTCTAGTTCATCTGATATAGCCTGCCTTTCATATCTTTTCCAGTATTCAGCTTGGATTTCTGGCAGCTCTTTCCATATACGGCTGAAGCCACTTTCAATTCTATAAAGCCACACTTTGCCTGTATGTGGATCTCCAACTTTTCCATCCTTTGCTACAATGTTTTATGTTGCCATTTCTTGTAGCACTTTTACATATTTCATTAGCTTTTTACTTCGCCATCTCTTTCATTCACGTTAGCACCAAAGCATGCCTCTGGTCATAACAGGGGAATGAAGCCTATACTGAACTCCACCACAAAGTATGGGGAGCACAAGAAGGAAGATCACCTCGTTTTGACATGCAAAACCAGAGAAGATAGAATTTTATTCTACAAAGGCAGCCGTTCCATCTTCTCTGACTGCTGTGTGCCAGGTCTGCAGGATGGGCACTGAAAAGTCACTTGCAAAACTGACCAAGGTTCTAACCTTCTAGCCACGTTCCCTCGCCATCCTGGATCTTTTCCCACACCCTCTCTGGCTTGGTCTCTTAACGAAGCTGGCATTGCGCGTTTGTTTTGAGATTGCCTCAAACGTTCCTGCTGGCATTTTGTATGAGGCGACTGTAAGTCGCGTTCCAACTTCCTGTGTGCTATTGCTTTGTCATTTTCCCGTTTCTTTTCACAGGGATGTGATTTTGTCCAGATTTATCTTTCTAAAACATAACGACTTTGGAATAGGAATGTGTTCCTGTCTTCCTTTTTGCTAGCTGCATAATTGTTTGAATGTGCACAATGTTAAAAAAAACAACAGGAAAGGTGGTAGGTCTAGAAAAGAAATTCTGTGAGATTTAGAGGCAGCTATTAAAGATGGAAAACTAGGGCATTCATAGGTACAGAAAAAATTATCTGTTATACAAAGAGATATCGGGCAGGAGTTTGGCTGGCTCGCAAAGAGAGTTGATTATCCAAGTGCCCCCCACCCCAGTGCTTGATATCCCTTTGTATTGTTTACATGGGACACACACACACACACACCTACAGAAAACAGTGAACTAAGCAATTGTTATCTAAATGTTTGAAGATTCACACATAGCTAGCTCAGAAGCAAAGCCTGGCAATGCTCTTCTGAAAACCAGCCTCTGAAATGCATAGGGTCCCCATAAGTCAAAGTCAGCTCCACAGTAAATAGTTTTTCTTTCCATTTTGCTTTTGTGGGATGTCTGTTGTTGTTTATAACTTGCACTAACCAAACTCCAGTAGCTCATACTTGTTTGTCTCTTAATTTATTATCTGCAATGTTTTATTTGCTGTCCCTTCCTTTATTTAATTGTTTTTTCAATAAAATCTATTGCCATTGAGTCAACTCCAACTCACAATAACTCTATAAAATAGGGTAGAACTAGTTCTTAAGGTTTTTGAGACTATAAATCTTCATGGGAGTGCACAGCCTCGTCTTTCTCTTATGGAGCATCTGGTGATTTTGAACCTGTGACCTTTCATTTACCAGCCCACTGGAAAACTCACTGTGCCACAAGAGATGCTTACTTTTTGATTAATAATTTTTTTAATAAAATCTAGGGTATGTCAAATCAACACAACACAAGCAAACAAATATCTAGATTCAAGTACCTCTTAAGAAATTAGTGAATGACCATGCTTTTGTAGCTACAAAGGGACAGGTGGGTCGGAACCCCAAGAAGCCCCAGTCAAATGCACGTGCATGCTTAAATCACCTGCAAGCTTCTGATTGCTTCTGATGTTCATCACCAAGCAGTGAGTGTTGCAGAAAAGAGTTACCCACTCCTAATGTAGAGCCACTGACCCATCAGAACAGTTACCAACGGTTTCAGCGAACTGGAAGCTTCTGCCTTTGGTCCATGTTGACCCTTCAATAACTGAGTTACAAAGTAGGGCCCAAAGGAAGTGTCCAGACTGATTGGAATAGAAAGGAGTACAGAGAGAGGGGTCTCTGCAGCTGAAAAACAGTTGTATTTTATCAAGACTCCTGGGAAAACCCATCTGGAGTGAGGAGTTGAAGAGCCACTCTTTCTATGTCTGTATCTCTACCTAGGACTATAGCGAACAGGATGGAGAGGAGTTAGAATGTAGGCATAGCTTGAACCATACCGTATGCAAGGTGGGGTAGGGTGGGATGGTGGTGTTTTCCATATCTGCCCACAAAACATAAAATCCCCCTAGAAACATTTGTTAAATTGACATAACACTAGGAAGCTTTAGGGGGGGAAATATCACAATTTTCAAATTTCCTACACACTCTACAAGGATGCTAATATCTTATTCAGGAAGCATTAGGCTTGATTCCCTGGGCATTCATTTACATGGAGGAACTTCCTTGGAAAAAAACTAAGATAAAAATCTCCTTAGGTTTCAAAAATATTTGCTTCATTTTAATTGATTTTCCTGAGTCCAAGAAACATGAAAAGCTCAGATTACAAATACCTAAAAACTGTTCACAGACAATAAAGTACATGATAAAATGTTCAAAATCAACATCTGGGACTGCTATCTACTGCAGTTAAAATTTAAATAATAGCTAAAACAAATTTATGATGGCCAACTTCATCAATAATATTTGCCTTTTCATTTATCTCATGACTCTATCAATATAATCAAAGTTGTTGGGTAGTTACTTAATTAGAAAAGCATTTCCAATGTTTTAAAAATGCTACTTTAGAGCACTGATAGCAACTAGCCAAAAACAATTGTTGATATTGACTCTATATGTTTGCCTTACACGCAACTTTTGAGATCCCAAGCTGCATTTTAAATAGTACCTCCTAAGGCCCAAAAGTATTATTCCCTGGGGCAAAATCCAGCTAGCACACAGATGTCGATATGGAAGATTGGTGCTTTTTAAAAATAGCAAGTTGGACGCTTTGGCTGAGCTCAGTAGTCTTCAGCTGTATCTAATGCCTCTGAGTTTTTCCTATTACATTACCTTACCTCACCCCCCTCAAAGGTTTCACTCATTTATTTCACTGTTTCGGTGCTTGGGGTTCAATGTATGGCATAATAGGCACGTGTCAGGTCAAAAGATACACGGGACATGAGTTGTCGGAATAGGATCCATAGAAAGCCCCGAGCCAAATGCTCCACCACTGAGTTGATTCCAAGTCACAGTATTCCTCCAGGACAGAGTAGAACTGCTGCCCAAGGTTTCCAAGACTAAGCTGAGACGGGGGCTGGGAGCTTTCGCTGTCTCCTGTTGAACAGCGGGTGGTTCGGACTGAAACTTTGCGGTTAGTAGTTACTTCTATTTCTCCCTCTCTCCTGGTCCTTCCTAACTTCTGAGCTGTGGTTTTATCTAAATGCTCTTCTTTTCGTCTCTCCTAGTTGACTGTTTTGAGGAGTAATTTTCTTATGGTGTTCTTATTCACTTTTCAGGGCCATGTGACCAAAGAAGTATACGACTGCATATATGATCAAGCAATATGAGTAATAACAATAATGTGCAAGGGGATACACAGTACAATAATAATGATCTATGAGTGATTCGTAGATATGGAAGCTGAATATCTATGGAAACGTGAAGGCGACTATACCCATACGTGTATTTAGGGTTAGCAGAGGGGATTTTTCTACATGCCCTCTGTGTTTGTGTGTACTACAAATATATCCATCCCTGCAGTGAAGCATGCAGAGGACAAAGGTATGGACGCATCTTAGCCATACCCAAACAGCTCGAGGGAGGGAGCCATCGGATTGTGGCTCAGGACCATAGTGAGGTCGGTTTGCATAGCAGTGTCCACAGGAAACAACGTGCTACACCCTCCCTTGGTGAACAGTAGCAGGGTCTTAAAAGCTGCATGCTAGTGGCCATCTAAGATGCAAATATTAGTCCTTCCCCATCCAGAACAACAAATAATGAACAAAATCAGAGAAGAAGGCCTTAATTAACTCATAGGACTAATGCACCACATGAATTTAAATCACAGCCTCCACTACCTTGGCTACTACTGTTGACCATTTTAATTGGGATAATAATAGAAGGTAATAATAACAGAAGGCAGAGCTAGAGAAAAAATGTAGAACAAATTTAAAATCGTAAAAAAAGACCTATTTATCTGAAGAGAGTAGGGGAACCACTGCGACTTCTGTCTGTAAGTGTCTTTCGAGGTCAATTCAATAGCATCTGGTTACTGGCAGTACAGAGTACCTTACGAATGCCTATTCAAACACGGTCCAAGGATACTTTAAGGATTCCATGGGAAATAAATCTGAGGACAACTCCAAACTGCGCCATAAACAGCTGCAGAACCAAGAGCAAGTCATAGATTTTAGAGATGCTAAGCGAGGATAGTAATACACAATCCATCATGTTGGAATGAGTCTTCAATGGGGGATGATCAATATTTTATCTTGGATAAGGGTAGATCTAAACCACATTAGTTATTTGGTGACTGCCTATTTTAATTTGACTTACCATAACCATTGACCCTCAACCTGCAAGCTGGAACTTTCTAAACCCTAAGAAATTCCCGAGAATGTCTGGAAATGAATCAGAAACCAGGAAATGAAGTCTGATGTCAGGATGGGTTCAAGGACTAAAATCCTCACTAAGCCATAACCACTAAGGCACAATCTTATGCAGCTCAATAACATTTGTCAGTTTCTTCATTTTTGTCACCTTCCAATGACAGGATGTCCTCTCCTTAGGGAGGTCAGCCCTGTCTTGCCCACAGCCCAGTTCCTTGGGAGGAGGAAATAGGTACCTGTCTTTCTTTGGAAGTTGCCCTAAGGCTACCCTTCTGTGAGTCACAATCAATTTAGGGCAGGCTGGTCATGAGTTACATTCTTGCCTTTTCCCACCTTCCACCTCTTCCTTTGCCCCAATTACTTTAAAAAAGTAACTACACATTGTGTGTTTGCACAGTTTAGCATGCCACTTGGTCAATGCTATTTTTGAATTTCATTGTCACCCAGTGGAGATTTTTAAGAATTGAGATATAGCACTCCCACCTTTCCCCCAGGAGTGTGAGTTCTCATGTTGCCAGGGAAGTCATTTCAGATGACTATCCATTCGAACTTTACAGTCCGTCAACCAAACGCTACTTAAAGTCAGAATCTCTATATTCCACACTTGGAGACTACCCTTGTGAGTAGTCTGTGTTTCGGGCGGGTCACTGGCTCACACGCTTAGATTGATGAATTAGAATTCATACACTAAAACAGATAACAAACAGATATCTACAGCAGTTCATTTCCAATATGAAATTCTAAAGAACTTAGAATGACCTTGGAAGTAAATGGAATAATGAAATATTGAAATATTTAATTTGCTAGAAACAGCTAGCTTTCTTATTGGATTTCTGTAGGATCTGAAAAAAGAGGACTTGACAGGATCCTTGGTGGAATTCTTGGGGGAACAAAAAAGAATGGCAGAGGCTCAAGATTTCCCTGCAGGTACCGTGAAAGCAATGCCTGGCAATCCACTTCCAAAAGACTCATTCTTGAAAGCCCAGAGGGGTACACTGCAACTCTGACTCACACGAGGCTGCTTTAAGCCATAGCTGATTCCATGACAATTATTTATAGCTCTGCTCTATACTCTTTCTTCATGAATTCTCTTTGAGAGGAATACGATACGGCTTTATTTAGATGGAAAGGTTAATATTAAATTGTAAATATATATATACACATACACACACAGACACACACATTGACCTGGGTACCATCATACATAGCTTGATAATTGTCTTTGTCAAGATTGGTGGATTTTAATGCTTTCATAAAATACTTCCTGCTAGCCAATCTCAGAAATATTATTTCATCATGATATTTACCTCAGTGACTATACATTGGATACTCCTGTCCAAATTCTATATATTTTTTAGCCTTCAAGTTACCTGACTCCTTACCTTTGACATTACCTATAAAGTTCTTTGGTCCAAAGAGACATGTGACTACTTAGATACTACAATTTTTTTTCCTTTTGAAGTTCACCCAGAGGAAGGAATGTCTAGGATTCTTCCAACTTTGCTGTAGAATCTCCATTTTATTCATGTACTGACTGGGCCAGCTGAACAATGTGGCATGTACCAAATGATGTCAGCCAGATCAAAATATTGTACCCAAAGCAATGATCACAGAGTCATCAGTCCATCATACACACCAAATAAGCAATAGCTTTTCTCAGGAAAAAAAAAAACAACAAAAAGAGCAGACCATTGAAAAAATGTTTTCTATGAAACAAGAGGTTAACAATATTTACAATCAAGTCACTGGAGGTTTTAACAAGACATTGCAACCATCATATAAGCATATGTGGTTCCTTTTCTTGAACATCATTTATAGATGCTTCATTTTAAATATTCCTGGTATGAACATATATAGGAATTATGAACATTCATAGAAATCCCATATATCATGGGATTTGAATGTTTCCATTTTACAGACTGTTACTCAGAGTTGGATTGGTCTTAAAGGAAAAATCAGAGATACATGTATATGGAGATATACTGTTAGCTGAGATTTGACAATTTGGGGCAATCAGAGAATAGGTGGTCAGTTGAGGTTGTCACTCTTATTTATGAAAGCAAACAGCCTTTCCATTCATAGGTAGGTGAGATGGCTTTTCTATTACAATTACTGCGGCCCTGAGCTGAGGGGAGACCCACTGGTTCCGATACACGTTGAAAATGACTGAGGTCAGACAGTGGGTTATAAGACACCAGTGCCTGGTGACACGAGGCCAGCAAAGCTCATGTGAACAAATGAATTCTGTTCCTTAAACCTGAGTCTTTCCATGAGCTACTGGGTAGCAGCCCCACGAATATAGCAGCTAGTGGTTAAAGGAAAGAGCAGGATGAGGGAGATGGGAATGGTTCTGCCATAAAAGAAATGAACCCAATTCTCAAAAGGCAGTAGAAAGGAGAACAGAAGTAACATTTCCTCTACCCCAATTTTGTCTCCGGCACATTAAAAATACCATCCAAGTCAGGACTTCCAACAAAGCAATCAGTGAGTGTTATGTGTCCCACTTCTCTAAGGGGAAACTGAAGTTCAGAAATAGCCATTTTGCCTAATAGCACACACCTTGTAGTCGGTGAGAGTAGGAGTCAGACAGATCATCAGAATCTAGAGTCTAACTTTGTCCACCTTTACACCTTCCTTCTATAAAATGAAGGTATCAATTGGGAGGGGTTGAGAACTGCTCTCTCAGAGTTCCTTTTCTCAAATTGAGTGGTACAAAATAGATGTCCCTGGGATTTTATCACTTATCTTGTGGATAGTATTTTTCCAATGAGACTAGGCTACAGAATAGCTAGTAAGGGTCACAATTATAAGGCAGGCCACCCCTCTCCTAAGCAAAGGAAGACTGGAGATTGGAATCAGTCAAGTGCAGGGGTGCCATGGCCTATCTCAATGCATAGGTCACAAACTTCAGGATGCATCGGTACAGGAAAGAGAAGGAGCAGGTGTTTTTCCCTCCCAAGGGATTAATTCCCATTAGATTTGCTTCAGAGATCACTTAATAGAACATAGATGGCCTAGGATAGAGACATGGTGTGGAATAGACGGAGGCCTGTTTTACATACCTCAAATCAACCATTCACTGGTTAATAAGATAATTAGGTAAATGTGCCAGGTAAATAGAGTACAAAGAGTCAAATTTGTGAATGCAGTTACTGATTAAAGAACTGAGAAAGCAGAACTATGTATTGAATATCTAGAGAGGAAGACGCATAGAAGTATGCCTTTTATACAAATACTTGGGTCAAAGATGGTAAAGATTCCATATCTTTCCTTTGATTCCAATAAGCAAGCTTATGTCCAACCATTAAGAACAAAAACAATGGCATTTCAAATAAGCAATATGGGTTGATTCTAAGCCAAACCTTTTCAACATAGGTGGCCCTCTTCTTAATCACACCAACCACTGAATTGAATTGTACATTCCATTGTATTGTAACTGCAGAAACCCTCTGAAAGGCAACACACTTACGTAATCATGTTCAAAAGGTTTAATAGGCTTGACCACCTTGAGGCAATTTAAGCCCATCTACGCATTCTATTTCCAACTGTACATGATAATATAATGACCTGAGATGCTTCCCAACTAACCATAAAGTTCATGCATTTGTTCTTATTTCTCTGGTTTCTAGGGTCTTTGCTCTGTCCCATGACTCTGGAAATGACCTTTGTCCAACTGGTCTTCTCAACCCTCGGTGTGCACTCTTGAATTCGCATGTTAAGGTCATAACACTCACCCTTTCTCTTGTCTTTGTTGTCTTTAAATTAAAAATAAGAAGAAGAATTTCACATCTTACTCCTGGCTGTGAAATCTCTCTCACTTGAACAACGGCTAGCTTCTTCATGAGAGATACAATATGTGGTATTTGTAATGAAATATTCCACTGCACACACCTTTTTCCTTGCTGTCTACAATGACTCACTGCCTTAGTTGTTCTTACCGCGACTTCACTGACCAATGGGAAACTGCTTCCAAACCCCTCACTTCCCACCATGGAGAAACAGAAATCCACTTTAAGAGGAAGGCGGGACCCCAAAGCAAACATTTCTAGCTCCATGCTTACTAGACACCTATCCCCTATGGCTCCTTGTCCAGGTCCTGCTCCCAGATTTCCTCAGAACAACGTCTACTTCCCTTGGGAGCTCAAGTACAGTGTTGTTAGCTGTGTGATGCTGCTCACCAGCTCACACTCTACACGTGCAATGTCAGATTTGACCTTTGTCATTCAAGGCCGCTTTATGGAACTAGAGAGCTGTGCCCTTTTTCCTACTCACACTTAGCATGGAAACTCTCCTGAATGAAACCTCTTCAGCATCATAATAATATGCCAACCTTGACTGGCAGACAGTTGGTCCCTATGTACAAGGTACATTAACTGGAAATCCTCCATGGAAGGCAAGAATTCTACCATTGATGTTCGAATCCATTCTCCTCCCTGGAGTTTCCCTGGCCAACAGTCAGGTTTGACATTGTTTTGTGGCTGTCTGTATCTAGTACTTTAAAATTTTTTAGTACTACATGTGCAATGAATACATACAATTTGCCATTTTAATAATTTTAAGTAGACGACTAGTGACATGAATCATAGTTTTATGCAACTCTCAGCTCTGTTGGTTTCCAAAATGTTTTGCATCACCCTAGACAGAAACTCTATAACCTATTCAGCAGCCACTCCCCATTTCCAAGCAACTCTCCCCTACTCTCCGTCTCTGTGCACTTACATAATTTAGATATTTCATATAAAAGAATCACACAATATTTTCTTTTTGTAGTTGTTTTATTTCATTTAGCATAAAGTCTTCAAGGTCCACCGATGTCATAACATATATCAGAAATTTACTATCATGGGGGTGTAATATTCATATACATGTATAACCTTTTGCTTATCTATTCAGGGTCAATTTGATGGCACTGAGCTTGGTTTAGATGTTTTCATGAATCTGTTGATGGGCATTTGCTTTGATTCCACTTTTGGCAATAGTGGATAATCCTGCAATTAACATTGTACACAAGAATCTGTTCTTCCTCATGCTTGTTGGCATGGCTTAAGAAGATACATAACAATCAAGGAAAACAAAACCAGTTATTAAATACTGCTTTTATATTTCACCAGAAGTTATTTTTAACAGAACTGAGAAGATGTCAGCATTTTCTAAGGATTTGGCAGACTTATTTAATTGTGTGTGATTTTTTTTTTAAGAGAAACTTGAAGATCAAAAGTGTGGCATTGTTTCATAGCAACAACATGCTATCTTTAACCACCATCACTGAAGCTAAAAAGATCCATATGCTTTCAAGTTTCCAGGGAAAAAGATATAATATTTTTTACATACGAGGATAACCCCTCCCACACACACACACACAATGGATTTTTTTACAAAAAAAAAATCTCATCACCTTAAAAGTACTCTCCATTACACTTAATAGTGTCAAATCTGCAGTTCTATTTGTGGAAACATTTTTCAAACTCATCTGTGGATAGAAGACAGCACCTCCTTCATTTTTTTCTTCATCTCTTCTATGTCCTCAAGTCGCCTTGCTTTCATGTCCCTCTGCATTCTCAGAAACAAAAAGCAGTTACATGGAGTGAGGTGAGGTGATTAAGGTGCATGGAACAAGAAAGGCATATTGTTTTCTTGCCAAAAACTGGCACTGGATGGCTGAGTGAGCAATTGCACTGCTGTAGTGGCAAAAACAGTCCCCCATCTGTCACAAATCAGGATTTTTCTGTCTCACACTGTTCTGGAATCTTTTCAGAACCTCAAAACAGAATGCTTGATTAACAGTTTGACCTGGTAGAACAAACACCAAATGAACTACAAGTCAACATGTTCCTCCTTTGGGGAATGTGACAGCTGTACATAATGAGGTTTGTCATCAATTGACACTTCACCTTTTTGAAAATGAGACAAACACTTGTACACTGGAGTTTTTCCCATAGTGCTGTCCTTGTCAGTGGTGTTCAACATCACAAAAGTTTCTGCAGCATTCTTCCCAAGCAGGAAACAAAATTTCACAGGTGCATGTTCTTCCCTTAATTGGCCATCACTAAATAAATAAATAAATAGATAGATAGATAGATAGATAGATAAATAAATAAATAAATGGGGTTCAACTGAAACGGCTTTCACACAAAAAAATTCACTGTGGCCACAGAGTACCTTCCCAGGCAATGCTACTGGATGCACTAACTCAGAGGGAGTTGCTAGATGCTCACCTAGCAGGAAAAATGGAAAGCTCCTTTCTGCCTAGAACAATTCTGATATTTTGGGGGTACCCCCTCATATGTAGGAGAATAAGTTATAAAATATTGCTACTAGGGTTCCAAATAATACATGCATAGATTTTTTTCCCAAACAAGTTCTCTCAGTAATGCACTTGTTCGACTCCTCTTGTTAGGTGCCACCAAGCTGGTTCAAAAGAACAAAACGATGCCTCTTCTTGGTCTCTCCTTACAGCCCCTCTCTGCAGCCCCTGTATCAATTCATCTTCTTGAGGGCCTTCATCTTTTTTGAAGTTACTTAACGTTTCCAGGCATGATGTCCTTCTCCAGCTACTGGTCTCTCCTGACAGTAATGTCCAAAGTGTGTTCGGTGATGTCTTGCTATGCTTGCATATAAGGAGTGCGCTGGCCATACTATTTCCAAGACAGTTTGGTTGTCCTTTTAGCAATCCTGGTACTTCCAACATCCTTCTCCAGCACCATAATTCAAATGCATCAAATCTCATTAGTGCTTCCTTATTCAATGCTCACCTTTCAACTGCATATGAGAAAATATCCTGGCTTGGGTCAGGTGCACCGTATTCTCAAAGTAACATCCTTCCTTTTCAATTCTCTGAAGAAATCTTGTACAGCAGATTTACCTAATGCAAAGCATCATTTGGTCTCTTGACTACTGCTTCTATGAGCATTAATTGTGGATTCAAACAAGACAACTTCAACCTTTTCTCCACTCATCATGATGTTACCTTTAAGTTGCAATTCATACTGAAGGCTGCGGTCCTTCATCTCCATTGGGAAGTAGGTAAAATCCTCCTTTCTTTTAGCAAGCAAGGTTGTATCATCTACATATTTCAGGTTATTAATAAGCCCTCCTCTAATCCTGATCCCACATTCTTCTTCACATAATTCAGCTTCTCTGATTATTTGCTCAGCATACAGATTGGATAAATACGGTGAGAAGACACAACCTTGACTCACACTTTTCCTGATTTTAAACCCTTGTTTTGTCTGCACAACACCCTCTTGATCCATGTTCACCTTCCACATAAGCACAATCAAGTGCTCTGGAATTCCCATTCTCCTCGAGTTTATCCCCCAATTATTATGGGCCACATGGTCGGATCCCTTGGCATAGTCAATAAAACACAAGTAAACCTCTCTCTGGTACTCTCTGCTTTGAGCCAAGGTCCAGCTGACATCAACAGTGATTTCCAATTTTCTACATCCTCTTCCGAATTTGACCTCAACTTCTGACAACTCCCTATCAATGCACTGCCAGATCTGTTGGTAGAGCATCTTCAGACAACCTTTCCTTGCATGGGATGGCAATGATATTGTTCTATGGTTTGAGCATTCTATCAGGTCACCTTTCTTTGCAATGGGTACAAATATGCATCTCTTCCAGTCAGTTGGCCAAGTTGCTGTCTTCCAAATATGCTGACCTAGATGAGTAAGTGCTTCCAGTCCCTCGTCTGCTTGCTGAAACACGGGTATTCCATCACACCTTGAAACCTTGTTTTGGGCTAATGCTCTCAGTGCAGCTTAAACTTCTTCCATCAGAACCATTGGTTTTTGCTCATATGCTACCTGCTACAATGGTGGAATGTTGACTAATTTTCTGTTTTGTTACAAAAAATAGTAGCCAGAGTTGGGATTGGGGGCGGGGGATCATCTCCCAAATGCTTGTATAGGGCTGCAACAAAGGGGTTGGAAAGAAATCAGGTGCATTAATTAGACACCAACAGAAATCTCCGAAACAATCATGCTCACACACAAGCCTCCTAGGCCCAGGCGAGGTCCAGCTGGGTGCACGGACTAAGCCCAGACACATGACATCACCCAGGTGCACTTAAACTCAGCCAATGAGGTCGGCCAAGACCTTCACCATGTCTCCCCTGCCAGAGGAGAAGAGACCCTGCCACAGGAAGGCCAAGGCTCTTTGATGCCTTTTGGACAGTTCTCTTGTTCAGGGGTTTCTTGCAGGTTGGGGGTGAGAGTGCACAAGTCCCCCCCTGACCCTGGGGGCCTGAGGGCCGCGCAGTGAACTCTTCTGGGATTCCCTACTTCTGGCCCCTAGGATTTCCTATGAATGCCTGAAACAGCCCTGCCCACATAAAAGTCACTTGGATTCACAAATGTGCTTCTGCTGCATGAATTCTTTCAGCATTGCTAAGTCATAACCCAGGTATTTCCCACCCCAAAAAGCTAACACGGTGACTCGGTGTGTTCTTTCCATTGTCTTTGGTTGTTTCCTGCATCGTTTAATATTTTGCCTATAGAATCATTCAATATTTCAACTCGAGGCTTGAATTTTTCCTTGAAATCTTTCAGGGTAAGATAATGCTGAGCATGTTCTTTTTTGTTTTCCAACTGAATGAGAAGCCCTATTTCAGGAGCTGGCTAACTAGAGGCAGTGTGTGCCACACAGTGCCATGGTTTTTGTATCAAAAACACCGAGTTACCAGGAAACAATGTTCTGTTTGCATCGGATCTCAGATACAGAGCTCATTTTTATTCACGTCCATGCTATATATTTATGTCCAAACATTAAGTGGGTTTGAACATAAATTTGCATCGATGCTATATATTTATGTTGAAAAATGACTGTCTCTAAAGTAAAAATTTTAGTGAGTGCACTTTGCTTCATGCTTACAATTATTGATCATAAGCAGTTAATGGTCCAAAAATGGGCCCTTTGTTTTTGGGGTGCTTATAATGTTCTCTAGTACCTTCAAACATTAAAAAAATCATTATAAGGGAAAAGAGGATCATTTCTATAGACTAGACATGAGCTGTATCATTAATGAGCAATATCAATAAAACAGTGAGTGAATGAAGAGTCATAGAATTGACAAAGCAGTTGAAAATTAACAAGAAATAAAAAGCTAATAATTGAAAATTAAGCATGCAGGAACACCACTCTTGCCCATGACACCACAAACAATTGTGACCTCACTCTGATGAATGTATCTCGTTAGCTCCTCAAAAATAGTAGTACATGCACTTCTTTAGTGCAAGGCTGCATCATATATGGATTAGAACTAGCAACCTTGTTAAAAAGCAAAGATCACAGCGGCAATCTTGAAAGGGGTGAAAAATATTTGGAACTTAGTTCATATATCTGGCAATTTATATCAGTACAAATATTTTAATAATCGAAGGATGTCTTACTGTTTCCTTAGCCTAAGAATATAAAAGACTTTAAAGTTAAGGCAAAGGATGCTTTCAATGCCTTGTAATTTCTTTTTTCAGAATAGTGATCATCTTACTTTGTAATAAATAGCATTTTAGGAACTATACGTGTGTGTGAAGTTTTTATTGTAATGCACTAGATTCATTTTTGCTTGAATTAGTATCTTCCAGAATGCTATTTCAGAATAAGTATACTTCTTTTCCCCTTAAACACTTAAATAATAGTAGCAGTAAAGTTAAAGTTCAATGCTTAAAAGAAAGTAACAATGAGGATGTAGCAGTGAGCATTACTAATACATTACTTGTAGCTAGTTGGTTTAGTACAATTATAGCAACAAGTGCTATCACAATCCCAGCATTCTAATATCACCAGTCATATCCAGTACAAGGAATTCAGCATTTTTCATGTGGTATAGTATCATTAAGACTAAATATATTCAAGCATGATAGCATAATTTATAAACCGCTCTACATTTCCCATACTGGTTCAGCAAATTAACGACTTTGACGCAACTTAAAATGTAAATTAAGAACCGGAAAAAAAAGTCCTTCTGAAACTACAGCTATGCATGAGAGGACCCTTTAGCTCAATGAAAAGCCGCGTTTCAGGAGCTGATGATGTAGAGCCGGTGTCTCCAACAGAGCGCCTCTGCTTTCCCAGCATAAAGCATGCAGTTACCAGGAAATGATATTCAGTTGGCATTGGGACTCCCAGCTCCAGAGCTCGTTTTTATTTGCTCTGTGTTTGTGATAAAGTGGTGCACTGTGGCGATAGTGTGAATGGATGCCAGACAGACAGAAACAATACGAAGGAGGATCTATTTGGAAGTGGACTGATGCTTAAGCTAACTTGGAAATCGGTTAATGATTATTTCTTTCAATATTGTATGTGCTCTCTCCTTGGGCACGCTGCATTTAAAAAGTCTTTAAATAAACGTCTGTGGAAATGCTTGCTTTCAAATAAGGACAGAGCAATGAGTAAAACAAGCCAACACACAAAATAACAAAAAGTTATACTTTGTTTACTTAAGCCTTTTTCTTTTGTATAAAGGAATACCTAGATGAAGCCTTTGGCAGCTCCCCGCTAGTCACAAGTGAGAGACTCCCACAGTTTACGATCAGCCAGAGATGGTTGTAAAAGTGATTACGGTGGATCAATGCATGGTAGAATATGATGCTTAGTCAGCTGACCTCCCTCTTGAACCAATCTGAATTTGCTCTAGCCTAAAATATTCCTTTATTTCGCGACAGAAATTTCTTCTCTGGCTTTTAAAATATTGTTGGTGGCTTTTCTGTCTTACTCTTTATTTTTTTCTTATGATTTATTTTTATCTTTATATTATTGTTTTCTTATTGTTTCATTTTGTTTTTTTATTGTTTCTGTTAAGTTTCCCAGTTCATGAAGCACAAAAGGAATGGATGCATAGAGATACTATCTAATGCAATGTTTGATAGAGGGGGAGGAGAATTGGGGAACAAACAAGGAATGCAGGAGCAGGGAGGGAAGATTAAAACTGATTGTGATGCAGCACATACAACTCGTTGTAAAGTGATCTAACTATGGAACTATATGATTTGTGAATATGATATTTAAGGGAAACCAAATGTAGCCGATGGTTACCACAGGTGAAGGAGGAAGGGTGTTTGCTTAGGGAGCAGTGAATTATGGCTATGTTGGTGGAATACTTTGGGAAAGGATATCGATAATGGGTGTAAAACACAAAGAGCATAAACAGTGGCAACAACTTTTACAGCAGGAGTTGTGGAACTGGAGACTGATTTGTTTTGTACATTTTTTGCCACAATTAAAAACATATAATCACATGACTAACAATGAGTTCAAGGAAGAAGAAAATGTTCTAAAATTGAGTGGGGTAATGATTGTCCAACTCTTCTTGATATGATTGACTTATTGAATGTATGATATGTGGATGAAGTGCCAAAAAAACTGGTAAAAAAAAAAAAGAACAACCATGTTTGGGATGCAACCTAGAAAATTATATAATCTCAACTCTAGAGACTCCTAAAGTTGAACTTTTTGTACAAAAAGAACACTGATTTTCTTCATTTGTAATAATTGTATCCATGAGTTGAAGGATGGAAAATATCAGGAATCTAATTTTGATATTTGACACTACTTTTCCAAGTCAGGCACAGAGATCTTTTGGAGCTAGGTGGAAGAAATACCAAAGGTCTATTGGGATTCTGCTGATCGGTTGTTCTTATTAGTTGCAGGTGAATCGATCATGTGTGCAGAGTCAAACTGTTCTATAGTCTCTAAGGTATAGGTTTTTCCATAGCAAACTCTCAGGACTGTCTTCCAAACCCCTTTGGGTGGGTCTGAACAGCCAAGTTTTCAGCTGGTAGTAGAATGCTTAATGTTTTGTCTTCTCAGTGTTGAGCTGCATATATTCCACTAGAATAGATCATAGGCCCTCAACAGCCAGCCTAGAGTCGATCTTAGGTTCTTTCTCTGTTGCCAAAGTACTCAGCAAGGCACCAGAATGGAGTTAAAAAATAAACAAACAAACCAAAAACACCTCAAACTCAGTGCCATCAACTTGATTCCAATTCATCGTGACCCTACAGGGCAGGACAAAACTGCCTGGTAGGTTTCCCAGCTTTTCCCAACTCTTTTCAGGAATGGAAAAATGCATCTTTCTCCTTGAGAGCAGCTAAAGGTTTCAAACTACTGACCTTGCAATCATCCGTCCATAATTTAACCTCTGCACCACCAGGGATGCTTAGTAGGTGTCACCCACCAACTGTAGAAGCCAGCATGTTGCTATGATGTTAAACAGATTTTAGCAGAGCTTCCACACTAAGACAGACTAACATAATTGCCTGACTTTTGAAAGCCATCCCATGAAATCTCCATAGCACAGAATGACCCATGTAAACACCCTCTTAGGGATGGTGCAGGATGAGGCAAAGTTTTGTTCTGTCATGAACAGGGTTGCCCTGAGTTCAAACTTGATTCATTAAGACAAATCCAGAATATGATAACACTTCAGAAATATTACCGGAATCTGGAAGTTAATTGTCTCTCTAATAATGTACATCCTGGCTCTGCAGGGATACTGTGCACCAAAGCTATTGTGCAGAATCTGGGGACTTGTGCAAAAGCAAGGGAATTAAGATGACAGCACATGCAAGGCATGCTGTTAGCACTGACATGGTTGTTATTGGTTGAAATGTTCAGGTTCCTAATTGTACAGTCAAGGTGGAAAGGCTATTCTTAAGCTGTTTATTCATGCTTGTTACGAGTGCGAGGAGAAATTGGAGATTTAAATGAGCTCCCAAAAATGTCTCTGCTTTCATTTCTGAGTATATTTTGAGTTGGGGTCAGATAAGACATTTTTAATCAACAAGCCATGACTCAAAAGGTTATCAAAATGGCGAACATCAGAAATGTCAAGGTAATGGACACCTAATGTTTTCTGTAGGTTTAATCAGTGCAGAAGGGGAGATCTAAAGCCTTCATCTGTTTCACAACTAAAGCTAAAGCCACTTCCTTATCATGATCTAACCTAGAAACGGTTTTCTGTGGACCAAGGAAGGAACATAGAAAGTGAAGTCTATAATACAAGAGATTTATATGTCAATTTCCAACAACTACCGAGATGTATTTCCTCTGTATTCACACCGCACAATGAGCGTTTAAAAACACATTTTTTAAGGTGTGATCTCTAAAACATGTACAGGCTCTATGATAAAGTCCTTTGAAAAATGAAATCTCACTGAAATATTAAGAAAGATCAATACAGGAAATGAATGCAGTGCCATTATGCACATACCCTTAAAAGGTTGTGCATTATTAATAGAGACCATTGTCTCAAACGGAATCTATCCCTGTACACAATTTTTCTTCCACTGGGGCCACGTTGTACAGCAAGAAAACCAATGGCACATGAGTGAATTCAGACACATGGCCACCTCGTCAGCCACAAGCTGACGCTGTGAGTTTAGCAAGGTGCTTTCCATTAGAAACCCCAATTTCCCTATTTATACATTGCCAATGTTGGAGGTGCTTTGCCAGCTAAACCTTTCAGTGATTTGAGCATGAAGTGCTTCACTTTCCTATGATGAAGGAGACAGAATACCGGTGCTTCCATCGTGCTCTTAGAGTTCAGCCTCCAAGCCCCAATAGGGGCAAGAGTGAGGGAATGAACAGGAGAGTGGATATGCTTCTCTGAGACCCTGGACATTGTGCCTGTGGAGTACCTTGATTGGCAGCTGTGCTGAGATACAGGCAAGATGGTCCATTCTGAGGCAGCTGGGGTAGTTTGGTCCAGGTCGCATCAGATTCTGTAGGAAGGGAAGGTAGCACGCATTCCTTCCACTTAGGTTGACTATACACATTTATAAGAAAGATTCCAAACCACAGAGCTTAAAGTATCCTTTGAGCTTGATACGGTGAGTTTTCTGGCCGTAACACTAGTATGGAGGGGTCGTTTCTAAGTTTAGGGAGAATATAGGCAGAAGAGATGAACACTCTAAACCTCTAGGGAGAATATAGGGATGAAGGTTATACCGATGTACAGGAGAAGCTCTGTGCATTCGGAAACATATATCATGATTGTATTTCTTTTTTCGCACTCTCAAGGTTATACGTGTGTTATCAAGATAGAGAAGTAAACCAGAAAACAGAAGAACCAGAAAATGTTGTGTGCCTTCCTAAGGAAAATATGCCACTCTCAATTTCAGGTATCTAAAACCTATTCCTCCACATAACTCACTGCCCCACTCCATTTTCGTTCTAGCTTTATACATTTTGTTGAGCGTGAGCACTGGTGTACCTGCCATTACAATCTCTACAACCTCGCTGTCCTTGAAGCTGGTCAGGTGACCAAAAGTCTCCTCCAAGTACTAGGATAGTGGCAGAAAGTCTTTAAACAAGTTTTATTTTTGTTCATGGTTTCCAAGAGAGGAACAGCAATGCAGAATCTGAAATTCACCTCAAACTGTTGACCATGGTCAGAGACCAAGGCCTTTGTCAGTTCTATGCTAGGACTCAGACTCCAGTGAACTTGAAGTCTGATCTTGGTTTTTATGAATCACTTTCCAAAGGCTCTCCTTTCCTGCTGGCATAATATTTATAATAACACATATGAAGTTCTGGAAGAAATACAATCATACGTCTCTTAGTAATTACTCTGAAAGAGATAACATTAGATGATCCTAGACACAGTAAGAAAAGAATGTAGAACAAAAGTCATGATCATTAAAAAAGAGTATATTTACTGGTTAGATAGACTCTTGGAACACTTGATACGATGTCTGAGACTCTGGTCTGCAAATGAACTCTACTCCTAGAATAACTTTCAACCAAACAATAGAAAGGTCTGTGAATGGAAGAACACTTAAAGTATGCACACTTTAGAATGAGCAATAATTTTAGGTTAAACGGGCAGCCTTTGCCCTAGAGCAAAGTTTAAAAGATGAGGAACAAAGGAGGAATGAAGGCAGAAAACACAAGGAATAAATGGGTAAGGGATGATACATTTAGTGATTGCAATCCATGACATAAAACAAGAGGAGTATGAATTGCTAAATGGAAAACTGATTTGCTCCCTAAACCTTCATCTAATTCACAAGAAAATGTTTGTTTTTGTGTTTTTAATCATGCATTAAACTAATGTGGTAGTTATATAATTGTCAATTTAAGAGTAAGCCTTAAATTGTAGGGGTGAAATCTAGCCTGTCAATCAGGTCATAGCCAGTGAGGCTACTGTGTGGGCATAGCCTTCCCCTAAGGATTCTGGGAATTCTGGTATTTCCTCCTTGAAGGTGGGAGATTCTCTGCACACACCCTGGGTGACATAGCAGCTGACAAGACACATGGACCCACCCTGATGCAGCCCTGAGCACTGGAGAAGCCAAGCAGAGGCCCCTGCAGGCGCAGAGATGTTTCCAATGCCACTGGATCCAAAGATTTTCTACCCACTGGTCTGTGATCTACATACGGCATCATTGCATGTGTTTCATGAGTCTGAAGAAGACTTTATAGATTGGTATCAGACATATGGGCTAACATTGGACTTATAGACTTGAGCTGGCCTGGGCTGGGATGTTTTCTCAATGTTCAATTGCTCTTGTATATAAATCTCTTTCTTATACACATATGTGAGTTCATAGATTTGTTTCTCTAGTCTACCCAGACTAACACAACTAATATTCATGAAAGGATCAGAGTGAAAATAATGAGAGCATTCAAGTATGGCGAAAAATGTAACCAGTGCCATTGAATAACGTGTGTCGAAGTTACTGATTCAGAATCTAAACTGTGAAAACCTTCACTGTAAACACAATAAAATATTGCCTTCTTCCCCAGGGGGACGAAAAAGAAGTGAGGATAATGAGATTTGGGCCGGTTTATTTAAAATATGCCATCAAGAAATACAATTGGCAGTCCTAGATGGAGTAGGAGAAAACTGTAGACTAAAACTAAAAATTAATAAAGATGAGACTCATTGGTGACAGTCATTGGTGAAAAGTTGATACTATCGCCCTGGAGCTGAATTGAACTGAACTGATCTGACCACATGGATCACCTGTGAGCCAAAGAATACACGGGCCTAGAAGGTGAACAGATATACCAGGGAGGTTTGTACTTCTTAGAATAATCAACCAAAGGAATTCAAAAGGGTAGTGTTGGCTTGGGGATATACCCCAAAAGAAAACAAAGAATAAGATGGAAGGGCAAATAGAAATTGTAAACACAGCAGATTTTGTTACACCATGGGAATTGCAATCAATGTCACAAAACAAAATATGTATGAATTGTTGAATGGAAAACAAATTTTCTTAGTAAACTTCCACTCAGATGATAATTAAAAGGTTTAAAAACAAACAAGCAAGCAAACAAACAAACAAAAAGAAAAGCACCAGTTATTAATTGAGATCATCAGGATTGTTAAAGCAGAGGGTCAGGGAAAATAAGGGGCTCCCTGAGGAGATGGAATTACCACAACACCCTCAATAATGAGCTCAAATAATACTCCAGGAGGATTTTCCCACACTATTACAGGTCACAGATATGGTACACAAATAAGTAGTGCTTTGTTTTGCCATACGTGAGGTGGTCATAAATTAAGCTGAATCCGGTGCAATGAATACCACAGTAAAGTCTAAAATGCGCAGAGAAAATGAAGTTGCAGCGAACCCACACGCTATCTTAGTATAGAAAAGAGGACTTCATCAACTATGTGGGAATATTTCATTATTTTATTAATTCTATTACTGCATGAACATTTTAAAGTCCCTTCAAATTCCTGTAACCTTCTGAAGTGGGCAGGTTAATTGGCTTCACAAACATAAGGGTGGAAAAAGGTTAACGTGCCTACACACCAAGGCAGCCAAAGCAGCAATTTATTCTTTAACCATCCTTACATAAAATAATATTTATATGCCAATTGTCATAAAGGGGCAAAAATGCCAAGTATTTGAGTTAATAAAGTGTTAATTAAAATGAAATCTCTATATACTCTCTGTACCTTGTCACCATAAAATTGAGTTTCTGGCTGAGAGTCTACTAGGCATAGCTTCTGCCGTTGTGGTCATGTTTCTAACCATCAGGGTTTTATTGGGGATGCTGTGTTTTCCATCTGCTATAAAAATGTAACAAAGACATCAAAGTTGCAATCACAGCAATCTTTTCGTACGTGTTTGAGGGAGAAATTACATCTAGTAATATATTCATCATGAGAAACTTTTTAATATTTGTTTGTAAATGCCTTGGTTTTATTTTCCAGGCTTGTCATAGACGCAACAAAATCATGATGACACTTAATCCCCTATCTACAACTTCACCAACTCCACTTCATCACAGATGTACACATTCAGCTTAATAGTTAAAAAAAATTATAACCCTGTCATTGTAATCTCAGCTTTCCTAGGGCCAACCAACTTTTATTTATAAGCAGTTCTTCTTTTCATTGATAAGTGTCTTTTGTTAGCAACCAATTTATAAGTTCATCATAATTTACATAGTTTTCTTTTCTTTGTGGCTAAATGATTTTTGGGGGAAAAAAGAGTTTTGTGATTCTAACAAGCACCCTTCTAGACAGAGAGCAATTTTCCTTCCACTGAGTAGCTCGGTGACTATTAACGGCAGCCTGACTTGGATTGGCATCAGCGGGAATGGATAAAGAGTGCACCATTTTGGACACATTTCTACTACATAATTGTGCATGAAACGATGCGTCTTGTCAGGGGAGAGTTATGAGGCCCCCAGGTATGCATTACACAAGTAGGTAAACAGTGATTCTATTTATTAAAGTAGGGAACGTTGGAAGAAAATCAGCTTTGCGAGGAAGGATAATGAGTTTGATTCCAGACACAAATAACTTGAGTTCCATGTAAAGACTGGAGCTGTTACGGTAAGTAGCTGGCTCAGGATCTTAGGACAGAAATCTAGACTAACTAAAAATATATATTTGTAATCGCTGGCATATTGATTGTACTGGAATCTGTGTAAGTCACTGAATTGAGGGACTTGAACTGTAAAAAAAAAAAAAAAAACAGAAGAAGAACTAGGTCCAAGCCCTAAATTAGCCACTTCTTTAAATGCTCAGAATAAATCAGCGAAGGGAATTAACAAGAAACTGCAAAGTAATCATAATAAATTGCAAAAGGTATAGGGGGAAGACTGGGCATGAGACCCACACGCCGAAGCAAGATACTATTTCCAGAAGGAAAGAATAAACGTTGGGTCAAGATCTGGATCTGGTCAAACAAAATGAAGATGAAAGAATTTAGAGTTGTAAACACAATGTGGGTTGAATTCTGAAACAGAAAAGGAATACAGACTGGTGACATGAATCACCAGTTTAAGAATATAGTTTATTCTTAAAACCATAAAATATAGTTTAAGAAACCCTAGTGGAGCCGTGGGTAAAGGGCTGGGTGGCTAACAGGAAAATCAGTGGTAGAAATCTGCCAATAATTCTACGGGAGGAAAAATTGGCAATCTGCTTCTATGAAGACTTGAAACTTTAGAAACCCTGTGGAGCAGTTCCGCTCTCTCCTGTAGGGCCGCTAAGAGTCAGAACTGACTCAACTGCATGGGGTCCTAGTATTTAAACAATATCCTGAGCCCACATGTATGAAGCACAGCAACCTGTGTGATCATCCTGTGAGGTGTCGATGGGAATCGGGTATCTGGCATCAAAGACCCAGAGCAAAAAATCTTACCAATGTGAATGGGGTGGGGGGAGGGGCGCGCAGAGTGGAGACTCAAAGTTCATCTGTAGACAATTGTCCATTCCCTGAAGGAAGGGTCACAGGGAAGGGATGAATCGGTCAGGGTGCAGTATAGCACTAATGAAACATACAACTTTCCACTAGTTCTTTAATGCTTCCCACCCCCCTCCCACAGCCACCATCATGAACCCAATTCTACTTTACAAATCTGACTAGACCAGGGCATGTACACTGGTACAGATAAGAGCTCACAACACAGGGAATCAGGACAGATAAACCCCTCAGGACCAATAATGAGACTAGAGATACCAGGCGGGGAAGGGGAAACTAGGGGGACAAAGGGGAGAACTGATCAATATGATCTACATGTAACCCCTTCCTAGGGTGATGGATAACAGAAAAGTGGATGAAGGGAGACAGTGGTTGGTGTAAGACATGGGGCATGGGGGAGACATTATAAATTATCATGAGGGAGGGGGAAGGGTGGAAAGAAGGGTTGATACCAAGGGCTCAAGTAGAAAGAATGTTTTGAAATTGGTGATGGCAACATATGTACAAATGTGCTGGACACGATGGATGGATGTATAGATGGTGCTAAGAGCTGTAGGAGTCCCCAATAAAATGATTGTTTTTCATTTCCTGGCTCAAGATGTAACTATGTATTTATTAGTTTCAGTCTAGTGTCAAAGAAATACCTAGAATAGTGGTGATTTTAGAAGGAATATTTGTTGAAAGGTAGAAGCAGAGCTCAGGTTAAAGTTAACACAAAAAAGATGGAATGGACATTTAGACAATCATAGAAACATTTATAGGTAATCCTTGGGAAATTAATTATTAGGAAAAGAGGAGAGAAAGGGGCAACTGGAGGAGAATGTGTGGTCTAGACGGTGTAAGTATCAACTTGGTTAGGCTCTGGTGCCCGGCTTTTTGTTCAAACACTAGTCTAAATGTTGCTATTGGGGTGGTCATTTGTGATTAGCATTTATATCCACTGGGGTTATGCAAAGCAGTTTACTCTACATAATGTAGGTAGACCTCATCCAATCGGGTGAAGACCTTGAAAGAAAAAAGCAGACTTTCACCAGGGAGTAATCTGCCTCATGATGATTGGTGGTTATTCTACTGGGTTTTCCAGCCTGTCACATCTCTAGGGAGATTTTGACTTCTCTAATTCCCGAAAATCAACCAAACCTCTCTCGCGCTCTCTCTGTTTGATCAATTACATATTCAGTTCAATTAGGGTTTCTATTAGTGTCTTCTTTTGATAATCTTCAGCATTTTTGGCATTCACAAGGAAGAGCAAACACATCCCTTTCTGATCTATCTGTCTGTCTGTCTACCTTTTGTTTTAAGGAGCTCTGGCATCATGGTGGTTAGGCACTTAGCTGTTAACCAAGGTTGACAGTTTTCATAACCAGTTGCTCAAGGAGAAAGATGTAGCAGTCTGCTTCCACATCATCATGTTTCAGAAACCGTATGAGGCAATTCTAGTCTACCCTAGGGCACTGCTAGGAGCCAGAATTTACTTGACAATGCATGTGTCCAAGGTTCTGTTCTCTGCTGTGGGTGAGTTTCAGGTGGCTGTTTTTAATATTCAGCCTGATTCAAAAACTACGAAGAGATCAAAGATCCTAGTAGAGATCATGGAAGAAAGAAAAGAAAATGGATTCAGAAATTGAATTTATAAAAAGAATAAAAAGCAAAGAGGAGCAAGGGGAGCAAGGTTTTTTGGTTGTTGGTTTGGTTTGTGTTTTCACTAGAGAACACTGAGAGATTGTGTGCAAAGTGAAGGGTGTAGGCATGCATGTTTCACAGCACTGGAAGCAATGGAGGCTAAGGGAGTGGCTGATTGACAGTGTCTATAGAATGTACCTTTACAAACTGGGGTGAATTATTATTAGTTGGGTTTTTTAAAGAATAATAGCAAAATATAAATAATGTTGAGTGGAAAGCCACATTTTATTTAACTAATTACAATTTAGTAAACATTATATTTCATTCCGGTTTATGTATTATTTGATTTAAAACCATGCTCATGGAATAAACAGCAAAGTTTGAGAAATCATTTAATCTCACAGTTGTGCAAAAAGTCTGCTCCAGGGAACTAATTTTGGAAGACAGATAAAACCTAGACACACAAACAAACAAGAGCAATACACAAAGAGATTGCTTAAATTTATAAGAAGGGAGATACCTGTCTTCTCAATGAAAATGATGGCAGTCAAGGATATCTCAATTGTCTCCTTAACCTACAATCCTTTCCTCTGTGTCAGATTATTAAATAAAGTCAGGCAATTTAGCAGCAAAAGGGTGAGACCACGTAAAAGAATAATGAATACAAAAGATCTGAGGGAACCAGTGGGCACGCAATAGTTCAACGTGACAAGAACCAGATTGCATTTGGCTGTCACTTTTAAGGGAACTGTGCTTGGCAAATGGAGATAATGATTGGTCTATTGAAAGTCTGAAAATTGGGCCATTATTAAATGATATGATATTTTTCCCTGTCAACTAAATAGTCTGTGATGAATGAAAGGAAGCCATAGATTATATTATCCTTTTGTCTTTTCCTCAGAGTGATTATTAGGTATCCAACATTGTTCAACACTTTCACCCACACTAACCAAAGTTAGCAAGAATTAAGGGTGATTTTGACAACTTTTATCTAAACTAATTTAAAGTAGTCATCATGATAAACTTATGAAGCCATCTATAGGGTTAATATAGACTTTAAGAATTTTTCACTTCCCCAAGGTGCTATATCCATGACTAGGATTTGCCGATTCAAAGGCAAACTCTTTTCTGTACTACCTTGTCCCTGCCAGATTCAGATTACATACAACTTCCACTAAGATACACCCCAAGATTCTAATCTCCAAGAACATCTCAAAGAAGGAAAGAGGTGTTCATTACCTAAAACAGCCACTGCACTGAATGACTAAGTTGATAGACGAGACATGATATACAAATATAGTGTATAGAGAGCATATATCCACAGTGCCTTAGGACCTTGGGGAAAGAATCCCATCTTTTCTTTAGATCTAATAAATATGCAAAATTGAAGGACTGCGAACAGTGGATATTCCTGAAAATCAGATATCAAAAGGAAATGAATTCACCTGTGAACGCAGGTTATCATAGAGGTCAAGGCAAAGAAGAAATTAATATTGATAAAACTCAAATGCCCAGACCCGTTCAACCAGGATCTCTGGCAGTGGGACTCAGGCATCCATAATGTTCAGAGTTCTCAGGGATTTCAATTCTCAAGCTCAGAATTACTATTCAGTCCTTCTCGTGTTCTGCCTGGGTAGACTTGGAGTGAGTGCAGAAACCCACAAGAGAACACGGACGCCAAGCCCTCAGATGGTTTCCCTTGCACTCCCCTTTTCCAGTGAGGAAACACAGGAACACAGAGGAGATGTTAGAGGTGGGTGCCAGCACTCGGAATTAGCAGGGAAATCTGGCTGGTGGTTCCGCCTTGTTTATAACCAATAAACAAAGTATCATACAGAAAGCATGACTCATGGAGAGAAAAATGGACTCCCTAGTCCTCTGTTCTTTCAACTCCCAAACCTAATGCACAAAACTAAACATCGTCACCTGGTACCTGTAGTAGGAACAGTGGAAGGACTAAACAAAAAGGCATGGTACAGACAAGACATTTTCTTTTGGGAAGTTGAAAAAGATGTTGATTTTTATAGCATTGGTATTCCATGTATTATAATTCTCTCAGAATGCTTCTAGTCATATGCCTTTTATCAACAGGGTCATGTTTATAGGCAACAGGTACTATGTTAGGTGCTTTGTGTAGCTACTTATTCCTTTCTTTAAAAAAAAAACACAAACTGCACAGGAAGATGCTGAAGCTGGTTAACCCTTCAAATAAATTAGGGTTGTGCCAATATTTGGACAGAGTTCTTGTAATTCCATTGCACCAGTGTTCCATTTCAATTCTTAGGGGACTTTGGTTAGTCCTTTTTGGTTTGCTTGCCTACTTTTGCCCACAGAATCATCTTTGCCCTGGCACCCACTCTAATCTACAGCAAACAGCTGGCTTCTCAGAGCTGATGTGGATATAAATGAGAAAATGAGGCAGAGAAACATAGAAAGAAAGACTGTCAGTGAGACAGACAATAAGAGAAACAGAGGCCGAGAGCATGGAGAGACAGACATAGACACACAAAACAGAAAAAGAGGCACAGATGGATGATAGAAACCGAGACCAAGAGACAGAGTGACAAAGATAAATGAGAAAGCAACAGAGGCGCAGAGACTTAGAGACAGAGAGCAAAAGATACACTGACACTGGATCTGGTTGAGTCTAGGCAATAGAGTCAGAATTATTAGGGCTTTTGTTTACCATGGCTAGTCAAAGAGAAAATTGTAAGAACTTATAGATCGTGAAGATATGTCACTCACTCTCTGGTGTTTCAGTTGATACCAACCCTATAGGACAGTACAGAACTTTCCCTGTGAGTTCCAAAGATTATAAATCTTTACAGGAGCAGAAAATCTCATCATTCTCTTATGAAGCTGCTGGTAGTTTCAAACTGCTGACTTCATGGTTAGTAACCCAACACATAATCCATTACGACACCTGGGCTTCTTGAAAACAGCACAGTAGGGTTGAATTATGACATAGAAAAATGTTTCATAATATACACTCCCCTTTGGAAAATGAATCCTAACATTAAGAACTGTCAGTTTGCTCTTATTTCACACAGGCTGGTTCACCAGAAAGGGAGTCGAAAGGGATGGTGGACACCATGTACAGGACTAACATTCATGTAACTGAAGACACAGGGAAGTGATTGGCATTGGCTGCCCTTGTGCAATGTCGTTTGAGAAATCTCATTACTGAGGAAAACAAAATCTACAGGGACTAGAGCGAGCAGAAAAACTGTACAAAGGCCAAGTTTGTGGAGGTAAACTAATGAGCACACGGAAAATTGGCCCCTCCGTCATACTAACTCAGGCTTCCATGCCACAAGCAAAAGCAAGCAAAGCAAAGCCCATGCCAGAAGCAACTCCAAATGCCAATGGGGGCAGGAGGGAATGCAACGGATTTGGCAAAAGAAGATGGCTATTTGGGGCGGCTATGAAGAAAATCAAATGGTCTACTGTGTTTTAATTGCATGAAACTAAAAAACAGATCCAGGTTTCATGACAATGATCAGTTGTGATAAAAATATTCATAATACAAGTTATTATGACCACTTACTGTGTGCCACTGAAGGGCTTTGCGTGTGCCAAGCAATTCAATTCTCAGGACAACTCAAAAGGTGATGTAAGGATTAGCTTCATTTTGCAGATCAGGAAAATGAACTTCTTCAAAGCCATATTGCTATGAAGAGAGGGCTTCAGAACCCAACTGTGGTAGTTTATATCATAGAGCACAGAATTCTACTCCCTTATTATACTGGGGAATCAATATACCATAAAAAAAAGATTAGCAAAAGTGATGGAGGTAAGGTACTGGGAAATTTAAAAGAGGTCAAGGTGACCGAGCTCATACTGTGAGCAATCCCATAACAGTGGCGATTGACGAGTAGATGCTGGGATAAGCATGAAGACCAAATAGGTGTGGATATATTTACAGCTACATTTACCTTTGCTGCCAATGGATTCATGAATATAGTGGAGCAAACATGGACAAAATTAAATAAGCTCCGTTGACATAACCAATGAGTCAGTGGGTCTGGGGTTCAGGACCACAGTCTCAGGGGACACCAAGTTCAATTGTCATAACGTAGGCCACAAAGACAATGTTCTACATCTGACTTAGGTGAGTAGTGATAGGGGCCTTAAAAGCTTGTGAATGGCCATCAAAGGTCCAACTATCACACTCTCCCCATTGAAAGAAGAAAGGAGTAAATAAAATGGACAGAAATATGGAAACAATGAATCCAATGGGTTAAAGGGTCACCCCCAAGCCAGTCTTCGCACCCTGACACCTAGTGCCTAGCTACCAGGGCCAGCTGCTCTGGAAAGAGAGCACATTAGGATAAACTGGATATACTGTGGGATAGAACTCAAACGGATAACCAAGCCCAGGCTTATTGGTCAGAGTGACTTGGTGAACACCCAGAGCACGGCCCCTTAGCCACCATTCAGATCTGATGAGAACTCATGCCAGTATTAGAATGATCCAGCAGTCACTCAAGCATCCAGCAGCATTCATCCAAGGATAAAGTTTAGCAGGTTGGGACAGAAGGAGAAGTGAAAATAGGAAACACAAGGAGTAAGTGGAATAAATTATGAAATTGAAGGGATTTTAATACATGAGTTGAAACAAATAAATATGAATTGCTAAGTATTAAACTGATGTTCTGTCCATGAAACCTTCACTCAATTAATACTACTAATAATAATTAATAATATCTTCATATATGAACTCATTGCATGGAATCTGAAAAGTGAAATACACAGTTCTGTTCTGGGGATGATGGAACAAAAATCAATGAGGGAACAATACACAAATTGCCCAAGGGTAACATAATCTGTAACATAAAGTGTGTATAACAGAAGAAGGTGAATTTCTGGTAATAGCAGAAGGCATACAAAGACAATTCTGGAAATTGAAATCTGGCACAGATTGAGACAAAGCAAAACTTGATCCCTCGTCACTGCTTATTCTGTGGCAAGTACATCACACTCCTTATCTCCCTGCATCTTGAAGGGTGGGAACTTCTTTTCAAAAAGTTAGGACCCATGAGAGCAGTTTACTTGTGTCTGGCCTCACAGTATAATCCCAGAATCCATGGACTTCCTTCTTGGGAACAGATCTCTCTGGAAAATGTCTGTAAAGCAGGGACCCTTGGAGATAGGGGTCAGAAAGCAATGATAGGCATCCCAAGCACAAACGAGGGGCAAAGAAAGAGCTTCCGAAGCAAATAAAGTCTAGCAGTCGGGTCTCTGCTTCATTGGAGTAAGTGGGTCAATTTCACTGAGACATGGGTCACTATTATTTGGGACTATTTGTGGGAAATCCAGATTATGAAGGCAAATATTCCTTGGTGGCAGTTGGGTGTGTTGACGTTTGTCAAATGATTTTGGCCCAACCTGCGTGGTGGCAAGGCAAGTGTATGCTGGCAGCAATGGAAGCAATGGGTAGTAGTTATAGGAGAAGGAGAAACAGAAGGAGAAATGAGTAAAGGAGGATTTGCAAGAATGTAGTCAGGTATCGACTAGCCTATCTGTCAGTTTGTCAAAGTTTGTAGTGACTTTGATATTGCTGTTATTCAGGAAGCTATGCACCCAGTATTTCAAAGACCAGTAGGCGCACCCAGAAGAGGCAGGGGTCAGTGGCACATCCAGACTAAGATAGACTAGACAGGAAGGCTTGGCAATCTTCTTCTGAAAATCAGCCGAGGAAAATCCCATCAAACACAGAATTCTGCACACGACGTTGAGCCACTTACTTTGGATGTGTCATCAGCAGGAACCTATGTTTGAGGAAGAGGAGTACTGATGAGGAAAATGCTCCATGAGATGGACTGACAGCGCATGACAATGGAGTCAAAGGCTCGTGTAGACTGCCCCGAACTGAACATAAGGGAGCTGAGTCAGAGCTGAGATTCTGGCAACTAAAAACAAGACTTCTCTATGTACTAGAGAAGAATCCCTGGGAAACACGTTCGTAGGCTTGAATCCATGACTCTTTACAAATGATCCCAGGATACTCACCACTGTCCAATATTAGTACATAGACATGTCAGTGAATTCTGTGTATATATGTATGGGAAGCTTCATTTCCTAACTTGACTTTTTGTGTACTATTTAGCCCCTGAAAGTGGTTATTTCAACTTAACTGCTAAAGGTGCTGTGCCCAATTATTTTATTGGAAACATCTCTCAAAATGTTCTTTAAACATAAAGATGTAAAAGCAGATCGGATCATGTACTTTGAGCCCCGTGAGTTTCCAAAGGGGGAGAGGTGGAGAAACAAGAGACATGATACAGTGACACAGTGCACACTGCAAACAATTTCAGAGTTTCCTCATGAGCTCCAGGTTCAAAGCTCATTAGGGACTCACGTGATTCAAATTACAGACCCTCTTGGAAGAAGAGAGTCCTTGGGTGGAGCAAATGGTTAATGTATCCAGTGCCTTATCAAAAAGTTGTGTCCGTCCAGAGATGCCTCACAATAAAGTTCTGATCATTGACTGAAAAATCAACTACTGAAAACCTATGGAACATAGTTTCACTCTGATGCATGGGATCACCAAGACTGAGAGTCCACTTGACAGCAACTGGTTTGGGGGTCTTGTTTGGATGGTTTGTATTTGGAATTGAAAGAAGATACCCATTTCCTTTTTATAAAATATATATTATATACATTGATTTTAGATAGCCTAAAATATGTTAGTGTTGGCTAAATAATTTCATGTCAACTTAATATATGGAATGTAGGGGTGGAGTTTAGCTTGCCAATCAGGTCACAGCCAGATGGTACCTCCTTGTGGGTGTGGCCTTCTCATAAGAAGGGTCCTGGGAATCTCCCTCTCTATACCTTCACCTTCCTGTTGCTGAGTCAGTCACTTAGAGAGCTGCCAGAGCAACACTGAGACTTGCGTGTCCTGTGATGTGCCCACTACCATCGGATTCACAAGCTTTTGTACCCACCAACCTGTGATCTTCCTTCATTCTGCATCATTGCATATGGCTGCATGAGTCTGAAGAGGGATTTATGGACAAGTATTGAACTTACGGGCTAATATCTGACTTATGGTCTTGATCTGGAACTGGACTGGGATGTTTGCTTGATATATAATTACTTATTGAAATAAAAAACTTGAGTGTCTCTGGATCTGTTTCCCTAGTCAACCTGGTCTAACACATTAGTAAAATTCAGAAACAGAATCAAATTCTAGAAAAAGACCCACTCTCATGAGTCACTTGTCCTTAAGAGATTTTCTGTCCATCATTGTTGGAAAGGACCTTAATATATATGTAGCATCTTTACTGGGTTACTTCTGGGAGAAGAAATAGCTCAGATTTACTGTGGATAAGCTGTTCTATATATATATATTTATATTTATATATCACTCCTTGTTTAAAGGGCTGATGAATCTTAAACAAAGGTTTTTCCCTGGATTTTCCAATAGAAGTATCATTATCCATCATCTCCTGAAATACCACGTTCGGTTACATTAAAACTACTCATGTACTTTAGGAAGTTATGACATATTTCTCGACAACACTGTCCTTGTTTTGCAGGATCAGGACAGCAGAGGGGGTGGAATTGACAAATAGCACAGGTTCTGTTCTCCATCACCCGTGTTCTGCAACCACATTCTTTCTATTCAATGGCAGCAAAACGTGGGATGAAAACGGTTCATATTTTCACAAATGTCACCCAAAGTCCTAGGATACATAAAACTTTAATTTCACTCTGTTTCAGAATGGTATCACCTTATCAATATAAGAAATGTGATTTTAAAAAACACCCTCTTTCCCCAATCTGCATCAAGGACTTTCCACTTTTCAAATGATTACTTTTAAACAGCTACATTTGACTTAGGACAACACCACTATGCTTGGGACACACTTTCTGCTGGGTGTCGTCTATGTAGCAGAGTAACCAAGAACACACACTGCGTGTGGTCTAAAAGATCCAAGTCCGATGTGTGTTCTCACCCAGTTGTGTGAATTATTTATATTCACAATGCCTATATGTCTTTATCTATAGACTGAGCTTAATGCGCACTAATGTGTTTTATGAAAGTTAAGTAAACCAGGTAGATAGAACCATGCAAACTTTGTATAGCCTGTTCAGAACCTTTGTCCAAGGTCAGTCGGGGGTGGGGAACAGGATACACAGGTAGATAGATGATTGTTGTTCCTTGCTATCAATTCATATCTCAGTCATAGCTAAAACATAGATAACAGAATTAAATGCTGTCCACTTCTCACCTATATTCATGATAATTGACTGGCATGTTTGAAGGCGTGTTCTCAGTTACTGGGTCAATTGAGGGTTCCCTTCATTGTCAATGATCTAGTTGATCAAACATGATTCCTTTTTCTAATGATTGTTCTTTCCAAATGATGTGTCCAAAATAAGCAAGACAAAGTTCCCTAGTAGCAGATAGAGATAGATAGATAGATAGATAGATAGATAGATAGATAGATAGATAGATAGATAGATAGATGATAGATAGAGATAGATGACAGGTAGACAGATAGATAGATAAGGGAGGCATGTATGTGTAGATATGTACATGGACACAGAAATATATGAATGAATATAAAATAAGATCACATATATACAAACTTACCTTTAATCAGGGGAATAAGTTGAGAATGGTCCTGACTATCCCTCCTGCCAGCAAGTGTGGCCCAAAGCCCAGCTGGCCTGGTCAAATGCCGACTCTAGTATATATGTAGAACCTGAACCTGATTGGTCAAACGCCGACCCTAGTATATATGTAGAACCTGAACATGATTGGTCAAACGCCGACCCTAGTGTATACGTAGAACCTGAACATGATCGATCTGAGGAATCAGTAGCCATAGAGAAGACACTCATTAGCAGTCACATTGATCTACAGTCTGTAACACATTTGGATCGGCTGTGATGTTCTTTTGTTTTTGTTGTTGTTAACATTCCATATCTACTGGGTAGAAAGAATATTTCGCTATATTCCTCATTAAAAATGACTTGACCTCTTTCAAGAAAGACAAAAGAAAGAGCAAGAGAGACAATTCAGAGAAAACAAGGTCATGCAGTCTCTCGCTTTTTCCCTCCTAAAAATAAATGCTCAGGTTTGGGAAGAGGCTGTTCTCTCCTTTCTCAACGAGGCTAAAATAAATGATTAAATGGTTCCATTCCAAACCCATGGCTGCATTTCTCACATTACAAAAAAAAAGAAAAAGATCCACAGTCATTTTCAGTCCAAGACTCATTCTAAATAAAGCATTTCATCTTTTCTTGATTCTGGTTCCTAATTTAACACAATCTCACCTCTCTTACTGATCCCAAAATCACTGTTCTGGCAGCATCAACTATGCTTAACAGAGGCATGAATCAGAAAGGAGAGAAAACAGGCCTTGCCTAGCCAGGCTCTGCATCAAAATATGTGTGCGCCCAAGCTAATTGTACTGTTTCAAATAAAGCAACCCTACTGCAAGGGTAGTCACGCTGGCCTTAAGCTTGCCACGATTGGAGTGGTTGGCTGCTAGAGCTGCCACAGAGTCCAAGAGCATGTCCCAAACTGGGGGCAGGGCATCAAGCAGAGAGAATGAGTTTGATGGTCTTTCCAGCAATAATAATGAAGAGGATGCATTGGCTCTGTGGATGCTACAGGCTCTCTTCTCAATACTTGGTTCACCCAAGTCATTTCACTATTACAGAGAATGAAATAGAAAAACACAGACTTTGAATGATCAAGTAATAGACTTAATATATTATGACCATGAGCATTTTGGCTTTAATATGACAATGGAAACATTAAATAACACAGCTATACACACACACACCTAAAAAATGAGAAATTAAGAGTTTAAAAGTTACATAAAAGTAGACGTGAAAAAATTAGAGGAGTAAATCTGAGAGGGGATGAAAGTGAAGATAGGTCGATTGACGTTGTAATATTTGTTTATCAAGGTAACTAATCCCCATAGTTGACAGAAGTCCGAACATGGAACAGGAAAGCTGAATGGGGGAAAAGCTCCATCTGACCGCTGGGTTGAGAACAGACAAGCGCTAACATCATGCACAGATGTCGCTGGAGCCTAGGAGAGGGTAAACCTAGCTAACATGGAGGTTATAACAAGGGAGCAGCCCTTTCTCCCTGGAGGAGCTGCGGAGTTTCCTAGATGAAGCCACCCTTAAATATGAGTTATTCAAAGTAAAAGTAGGCAGATGTCTCCAGGAAAGCCGGCCAGAAGGGAAGGGAACTTGAGTGGAGGAGGAGGCGTGCCGGACCTTGGGGCTGGACCTTGGAACAGAGGCAGCCCCATGAGACGGAACCCTAAATCGGGCGTGAACTGGAGTTCACAGAGACACAGTCAGCTGAGGATTTTGTCCGGAAAGCAAGACTCCAGACTATGATAATCCCGAAAAGGAAAAACTCTGTAGACATGTCAGGGCATTAGGTGGGGGATCTTAAAAAGTCAATGTACCCCCAAGCAATCCGCAGCAAGGAGGGAGTCTTACGCCCTCAGCTCCTCTGTATATAGAGTGGGGGGGAGGGGAAGGGTAAAACAAAGAAAAGGAATTCTGCTCAAGTCGATATTCCTCTTTAGACATCATGCCATGGGCCATTAAGGAAAGTCATATGTGTATTAAACACGTTCGTTTACAAAGGGAAATGGTTATATAATTAAATTTCAGATAGATTTACTTCAGAAAACATGTGAACTGGTGAATCTTTTTGAAAATTTCCTTACACAAGATCTTCATCCTCCAATTATGTGAAAAGAAGTAAATCCACTGGACTAATCCTCACTTTAAAGTGACAACATTTTAAATGACCTACCCGACTGTATTCATATTTTTCTAAATTAAAGGTTGATACATAGCATCTTCTATTCCTGTAAAATCTAAAAAAAGATTTTTAAGAGCTAAATAGTGCTTTGTTAGCTACTCAGGAAACCAGAGGGCTTTTTAAGAATTAATATCTCAGTTGCCTTTTATTTTAAAGTAGGCCATTAAATCTAACCTCCTTCCCTCCTTTGGGGGTTTCTTCTTGTGGTGGTTTAATGAAAGGTAGATATATAACAACATGTGACTGACAAAATAAGGCCATCCTAGCCACTAGAACTAGTATAGTCATTATTTCATTTCCAGAAGTGAAAGATCCCATTAGTGGAGATTAAAGAAGAATGCGTTTTAAACGTGTCTGCTTATATGAGAATTGATTTACAAAAATTCCTATGGGTTGCCTGGGAAATATATGCTCGCATGTCAATTAGAAATCAGTAGCACGGTGTGGGGTTGTGGGGATCCACAGACTGGATCTACCAGTTGGAAGGGTAATGAGAACCTTTATCCACCTAAGAGAAGCAGGAAGCATGGGTTCGAAGCAGAGCCTCCCCGAACAATATCTGTCCATCTGCTGTTCACAGTCTTTGCTGGGAATCTACCCCACACCTACAGCTCACATGGCTCCAGGAACACCAAGAACCGTTGGGGGTGCAAGAAAACCTGTTGTATAATGGCATCAAATACCTTGTCTCTGCTCTTAATTCTAGCACAAACAGTCCCTTTCCTGTCTAGGACCTCAGTTGCTTCTTCTTGGGCTAATGATTTTGGAGGGTCCTCTTCTGAACTCCTCGGCACCTCCCCGTCTGCCTGTGTCTTTCAGTTTGCACTGTGGTGTCTCACAGGCTGCTGTGATGACTGGAGCTGGGTCCTCATATTTCAAACCCAGGCATTCATGACATACGCTATCTTGGAGTTATGAAAAACCCCATGTATGACGCCTGATTTGTTTGCGATTTCTGACCATTAGAAATTTGTAACATGTACAATGAAGCAGCGTTTAATTCACTGATGTGATAATTCTCAGATGCTTATTTGTAGACATTTAAATATCAGGTTTATAAAGATCATGATAATATAAGCCAATAACAATGGAATTTTTTTAAAGAAAGAATATCTTGAGTTCTTGCAAAACAAATTTATGGCAGAACAATTGGACTATAATCCTGCCGTAAGTCTTGGCTGTCTGTACCAACAGGGGTATCCAAGGTGGACAGGCTTCAGCAGATTCGCCATCCTAAGACAAACTAGCGGGGGAAGAAGCTGGTGATCTACTTCTAAGGATTAGCTGGTGAAAACCTTCCAAATCCCAGCAGAATATTTTTTCATCTAAAGAGAGAAGATGAGATCCTATATTGGAAGATACTATGTATTAGGCACAGCAATGATCTCAAACAGACAACAATCATGGAGATGGCTCAGGATTATTCTGCTTCCTAAGGTGGCTGGAAATCAGCAGGACAACAGCTTGCTATCGCTGAGCCGTTCAGATGATGCCAAATGAATAGCCCAGGTCCTGACAACCCAGTGTAAGTAAAGGAGAAGTACACAGCTCAGTGCTGAGGGAACCGGAAGGACCAGTATATGGTCAGTATGGAAGAGGGGGCGGGATTATTCTACAAATGGGATGCAGAAATTAGGCTGTTGCCACGCTCAGACAAATCTGGGAGTCCGACAGGCTTCATCTCAGAGGCAACAGACAAGTTGAATTAAAAATAGCACACAGGTCAAATGCAGAGTTACTCTAGTTAATGGTTTCTTTGATTCAAGTATCAGTGACTTCTAAAGTCAGACTTAGCAGCATTGTTTGACCATGCGTCATGTTTCTGCGCTACAACAAAATTGTCAGATTACTGAAAAGTTGTGGGTATATCTGGAATATTTATTTGAATTTACAGAGTCCAGGGCAGAGTATCTTGAGAAATCTAACATAGAAAAATGGTCAGCTCAGCCCACCATCTCAGTAGTCCCAGCAATTCTTCTCAGAGAGTCAAAGAATAAAATATAATCAAGATTGAGGAAGAACATTTCACAAACTGCACGGAACCTCCATTTGCGCACATAGACTGCAAACAGTATGGTAACAGGATCTGCTAATCACTCATCTTTACAAATCAAAGCAGCTGCACTAGGGCATGGGTATATGTTTGTGCTTTGCCTTCAATTCTTTGGGGTAGATACTTGGAGCGGAATTGCTGCCATGGTAATTCACTATTTAGAATAGCCAAAAGTCGGTAACAGACTATATTCCTATTATCAGATGAATGAATAAGCAAATGCAATTTATGCATACAATGAAAAACGTCTGACTCATAAAAACAAAAGAAACTCACTGTCATCTAGTCAATACCGACTCCTACCTTCTCCCGGTGTGTTTTGGAGATGGTTTACAGGAGTATAAAGCCCAGTCTTTTTTCCATGAAGCTGCTGATGTTTTTGAACTATGGACCATGAGGATTATAGGCTAATGAGTAACCACCAACCCACCAGAGCTCTTCATAAAAATAAATGAAGTCCTGCTACATGTTAAAGCAAGGTTGCTCCTGGAAAACATTATCCTAAACCAAGTAACTAGTCACGAGAGGACAAGTATTGTTTGCTTTCACTTAAGTGAACTACGTAGAATAGGAAGGTGTGTTCATGGTACTGAAGACAGGTGGAAAAGAAGACACAAAGAAGGACTTGCCACTTAGGGGACACTGAAATACTATGGAGGAGTAAGTTAATACCTGCATACTTTTATTCAAGTCAATAAGTGTTTAAACATGTCTTTGGGATCGAAGATAGATAATTCTCCTATCTTATACAATTTTCCAAGTCTCATTTGGGTGCAGTTAAAAAAGGGGGGTTCACATGAACACAACGGCTACTGAGAACATTTGCTGGGCCACTTAAATTCAAGAGAATTCAGTTGAGAAGACTAGGACAATTGTTTTCAAGAAGTTGAAAGCAGTAATCTAGATCAATTTTTTAGAAGGATATAGGATAACCCTGGAACTTTTAGGAAGAAGTTTTAAGAAATCATCACTGTATTGATGAGGAAAAGACTAAGAGTTTTATTGCTCCCCCACCCCCACTGTGAGAATGTGCTTGCTCTGAGAGCACCATGACTCCCACTGAGGACTTCAGTAGAGACATCACCCACATCCCCAGCTCTGCTGTGCCCTTTCCAACTTGCTTTTGACCTTCAGCGTCAATGTGCACTTAAAGCGAGCATGATTTGAGGTCCTTGAGGATGCCCAAACTGTCATTTGGACAGTGGGTAAACTAAGGAACTAGGAATTATTCTTGGACAAGTTAGAGAGGTGGGACCACCATCTTCAGAGGTGTATAGCTTTAGATAGAGGCTATGTTGACAAACACTAATTTCATTTTTAAATCCTTTGTTTCATACACTTTTCTATTATTTCATAGCAATACTTTTTGACTTAATGTTTTATTAAGAGTGACAGGAAACTTTAGAAAAAGATGATAATGGTTCAACATATGATAAGCTTAGCTCAGCTGTACACATTAAGACTATTCAAAAGAAAAACAATTTATTACATGTATATGGGCCATGATATTTTCAAAAAATTAAAAAGCAGGTACATGGGCTGTTCTATTGTCTATCTTCCCCCAAAAGGAAACTGTGCAGTTGAGAATATATGCATGCACTTCAAAGAGTGCTATTTTCTACTGCCCTCATGCAGTCAGTTCAGCAAATGCCTGAAGCACCTCCATGCAGACAGACCCTGCTAAAGGCCAGGAGGCGCCCAGATGTGGTGCCTCCCACCGCAGCCAATATGCCAGGAGCTCGTCATCATGGGAAACCTTCCAGATAAAGATCTGATTTTTTAAATAACCAGGGTAGTTGTGATTAAGCAGGGCCACACACAAGAGTCCTTTGCTGTCACAAGGAGTCTATTTTTCTAGTATGGCTCATAAAACACCCTCTAAGGACATTTCCAAGGAGTTGTCCTAATATTCTGATCAATTCCAATATGTTGGGAAATTTATGATTCTTTCTATAGAATACTTTTTTTTGTAAGCTTCCCTTGTAACGTAGATGCTTTTGGCTACATGTTTATGCTCGTGTCTGTGTGTTTAAAAAATCTCCTTTTTTAGGTACAGCTTATCTGATAAGTATGCTCACAAACTGAGATCCACAGTCAGTGAGTACTGAAAAACTTGAGAAATGTTTAACATACTGAAGAATTTTTTTCCTTCTCTTCAGTAGGCTTTCTTTGTGGGTCAAGATAGAAATAAAGTGTGCTAAACCAAGCAAAATAAGGAATATGCTAAGTGCTAAAATTAAATTAGCAGTGGTGGACACCTCCTTTCAACTTTGAAGATATGCCTCTGTTTCACCTCAGTTTAATGCCGTAGAACCACTCCACCACAGACTCGGCTGGATGAAGGCATGCAAAATCCCTAAATATTGATCATCTCTGATTCAACTCCTGGCTTCCTCACAAATTCTAATGGAACACACACAGAGCTATGTTATATATGAGGAGCCCTGGTGGGTTACATGTTGGTTTGCTAACCACAAGGTCAGTAGTTTGAAACCACCAGCTGTTCTGCAGGAGAAAGATGGGGCTTTCTAAAGAGTTAATGTTTCCTAAAGAGTTAGAGTTTTACTTTCTAAAGAGTCAAAGTTTCAGAAATCAACAGGGATAGTTCTACCCTGTCCTATAGGTAGTTATGAGTTAGAATCGACTCAATGGTGAGTTTGATTTTTGATTGATGTATTTACATGTATGTGTGTGTGTTTGCTTTCTGTGATATGACATCTTTCAATACAACTATGATATCAGCAATGGAATGCAGAAGCGGCAAATGGAATGTGATGAACTGGATTATATATATATAATATATATATATATAATATATATATAATATATAATATATATATATAATTAGTGGATGTAGTACATAAATATATATATATTAGTGGATGTAGCATATTAAGATTTTTATTATGTGCCACATTTACTACTATAAGAATAGTCCACATAGTCTCCAACAAAGGAAATAAGTTATTGTTGCTGCTTCTGTTATGTGCTTTGGAGAAGATTTCAACTCTGAGACCCCGGAGAGCCAAGGGAGTTTTAAAACTGTACTTACCGATCAGTTACAAATCACTTCATTTGTTTATCATGCAGTGCTTTCCCCAAGTTCCACCCCAGATTTCACTGTCTTTCCTTATTGAGGCAAAATTCATTATATTCACACATAACAGGTATCTGGGATGGGTTCACAACAAAGTCCTTGGAAAACGGATCAGATCCCTGTCCTGTGTGAATACAATCTAGCCTTTCCCAGTGACTGCTCCTGTTGGATCCGGTTGTACATTGAGTCAATGCTGCAAAAGTTAGACTTGGCAATCTACCTCCACCTTTTGTTTATTAGAAATAGTACATTCCCAAGAGACTCACAGAGATAAGGATGTCAAGGAAGGTGTTGAAGTAGTGGGGGCTAAAGAGCTTCAACAAGTTCACGTGGGTTCCCTCAGGACTCTGTGTGAACTTTATTACAGCAACACATTTTCACGCACTGGAGTTGGTATCAAGTCTATTTGATCGCTACGTCCGTATATGCTCTTTGCTTACTATCAATGGGGCTGGCTTCAGACCATTGATGTCCCTGTTTTGTTCATGAATTAAGTATATGCTTACAATGCTTATGGGGCAATCTGTCCCTGTACAGCCTTAATAATAAGTAAATAAATCCTCCAGTATTCACATTGGTCCAATTTTTATCAAAAGATTCTTCTTTGTCATTTATAGTTCATCTAGTAAATGTTAGCTCCTGGATCCAAGATACCTGTTATTTTCCCAAATTCCATGAAGACACTTGGACTTACATAGTTTTTTTCTTGGAATTCTAGTGCTGAACCCAGAAAGAACAAGGGAATCCAGTGAGAGTTGATACTTATTGGTAACATTGGTACTAACTGTTTCAATTTCCTAACCAGGGATACATCTCTCTTGTCAATACTGTTAGATTCTTTTGTGGGAGACAGGATCGATCTGCTTCCTTGAATTCTATCCTTTAGCCATAAGTATAATGCAGATAACAAATTGCAGACAAGATCCAGAATGACTTGGCCTAAGACCATGACTGTCAGAAGAGAACTCTGTGCTCTCTCAGGTCTTCTGTGATGGATGTTTCAGGGGTAGGTCACCAAATATTCCTTCTAAAGAACCTCTGATTGGACGCCAACTGCCAACCCTTAGGTGGGCATCCTAAGATACCAATGGCCAGGAGTCACGTCTCGTTTCATCAGTGCATGACTCAGTCATTGGTTTAACATATCTTTCCTTAGCTTCCTGGTCTGTAAAACATACTCTATTCCATAAGGCTATTTCCTTCAAATGAGACATTTGATAAAAAAAAAAAAACACTACCTGCTTTTTAAAAGGGTCTATTACAGCTGTCTCTTCCTCCCTGGTCCCTCATGTTCCCTTAATGATGATTATCAATGAAAACACCCTGAACCCCTTCTAATTCTCATTCTTTTCAGTAAAGTCTTGGAAGATATTAACAAATCAGCAAGTGGTTTAAGAAACACAGGGAGTGTATTCGGGATGCAGTCTGAGATGAGGGAGATGTGCTAAGCACATTACTCATCAACCCTTGAACCATCTCGTACTGGCCACCACAGAATACAACACCATAGATAAATTATTAGCGCATGTCAGAGCGAAGTCCCTTCTATGACATGACTATGGCATCACTGAAATTCATACCAATTTCAATTAAAACACTGACAGCGGCCAAATTTGTGACTACAATTGTTAGGGTCCGTAACACTGGATATCACAGTTACATTATTTTTTATCAACTTGTAAAGGGAGGGAGTCTAGCCTGTCAGTTAGGTCAGTTTGATGACCTCTTTTGGAGGTGCAATAGAAATAACTCACTGGAGGTTAGATACACAAGACTTGCTGCTTCGTATTCCTGTTGACAGGCAAGATGGAGCTAGAGCCCTGGAGCTGGAGGAGCCACTGTGGAGACTCATACCAGTGCTGGGATGCTTCTACTGCCACTGGATCCACAAGACTTTTTGCCCACTGGCCTGTGATCTTCTTGAATTCAGCATCATTGCATGTGTTTCATGAGCCCAAAGAGGAATTTATAGACTGGTATAGGGCATATGGGCTAATATTGGACTTATGGATTTGATCTGGACCAGGATGGGATGTTTTCTTAATAGTTACTCTTTATATAAATCTCTTTTTAATACACATATAAATCTCCCTGGATTTTTCTCTAGTCGACCCAGACTAACCCACTGGGGCTACTTCAACAAGGGCACTTAGGATTGCAAACATAGGGTGCAGGCCATCTAAACTTACAAACTCCATAAATAATGAATTTAAACATTTATTAGTAGCTGATAGCGAGATGTTGCCCTTACTAATAAAGAAGCACAATTTAGCAAAGAAACTTGAAAATTATCTACTGTTTAAGAAATTACTTGATAAATATCTTTACCAAATTACATTTGAGTTCACCATTTAAGAAGCCTTCAATAGAGCTTAACTGCACCATCAAAACATCACCTGCCTATAAAATATGTAAGAAGCCTAAATGAAAAAGCCTGTGAAATGATCGTGCAAAGAGCACATCATGTTTATCTCTTACAACTGATTCATAGGCTTGGTGGCACACATTCAAATCTGCATTGGAATTTTAGTGTTCCTATTTAATTGGTGCTATTATTGGAATGGTAATTAGTTTCATTTTCTGACTGTTTTCACCTGTAAAAGAATTAAGGAAAAACTGGAGTAATCTTTGCAGTACTCCTTATCCTGGGATACACTGCATGCTTATTAACTGCCATTTGCTATTCAATAAAAAGTCGTTTATTAATTCTTCATGAGCCTCATCAACAGGATCTTCATTGAGTGGACTTCTCAACAAGATTTTTAATGATTTTTCCTATGAATGCCATAGGACAGGCTACATTTTCTCTTCATTCTGAAATCATTGGTGTATGCTCTTGAGCTATATAAGTTTTGTTCATCAGTGCCGCTGCTGTGATCTGCATATTGCATAGCACATGAAATGAATTATCACATCGAATTCCAAATGTATAACATTTTGTAGAATGGTTCTTTTCCCCTTTTTTCTACAAGTCCTTTTAGTAGATGGCATCATCTCGGGTGATAGTTTTTTTTTAGATCTCAGAATGTAAATAAGTTTTTAAAATAATGTCCCAGAGAAAAAGAGTTTAAAAATAGTCCAACCTCTGTCTGGCATGTAATGAGGATTACAAAAGAATTACAGACATGTAGCTATAAATTGTATTTAACGTCTACAGTTATTTTCTCTCTAGTGAGGCTCAATGGTGATCCTGGAGAATATACCTCCCTAGATCTGGCTACTGGCATCCATCCTCTTGACTTTGACCTCTGACTCTAGACCCCTGCATTACAGCTGACTTTTCACCCCCAGTTTTCTATCTGACTCATGTGGCAATTGCTCAGTACTCAGCCTTTGAATGACCTCATCATTTCCAAATGTTACCAAAGGCCAGATACCTATTGATAATACTTGGATGCCTTGGGTAGTTTGAGAAATTAGACTGACCTTTCAGCCTGTGTATTGGATGCAACAGGCTTGAACTTGCCCTTGTGGGAAGCAATGGGTACAAATGTTCATGTGCATTTTACATCAGATATGGAATGAATTAGCAGTCACCAGGACAACTCTCTTTGTTGTAATTAATATTTGTTAGGTCACAGCATCTTGGAATGACTCACTAGAATTCAATTGCTAAAACAATAAATTAGACATACAAATTTGCCTACTATACAATGTGGCTCTTACTATCTGTATTTACTCTATTAGTAGATTATTTGAATGAATTAAGGTAATTTTTGATGTTTCTGTTCCTTTCTGAATGCCAGTGGTAGTTAATAACTTCTTGCAAAAGTTTATCCATAATCTTGATGGATTATTAATTACAGATGTCTACTTTCATGTTCTATTTCCACATATAGTTAATGTTTCAAGTAAACTCTTAAGTAATGTGGCAGATAATAAATGATGCATACACAGATAATGAGAGAGCTCTGTATAGGTACATTTTTGTTAGTTTAGATAAACACATCTTTATTATGAAACCCTCAAATATTTTGTAAGAAAATATGTAAATATTAACAAGCAAAATAAAAAAAACCTCTTCTACATATTAAAAAAGAAACCTAGTTAATGTCATATTGAGCTCCAGAGCTTCTTGCAGACAGGTTTATTAATCCAAAGTACTCAGTGCCCGTCTTTCTGACACATACAAACTCAACGCAGCGACAGCTTTATAATACGCAATGTTAGAGAACAAAGATAATTCAGCTCATTAAGAGCTTATGTCTGAATCCTCTTCTAGTTACACATGGTGCAAACGGGTGAATGAGGCTGTCACATAAACTTTGTACAATGTTGGCTGTGTCTTCACTCTGTTGTGAGGGAATTTCTCTGTTGTATAATGAGAAATGACAAGTCCATTCTGTGTTACACATCTGAAACTATTCGCTGTCAGAAACTCCTCGTGCTTATAGGTTAAACATAATTGTCTCTTTGGAAATTAAGGTATCGCAGCAATTCAATATAAGTGTCATTAACTGGCATATGTTAAAGTATCTTATTTTTATTAACCAGTATATATGCACATATACATATAGATATATGATTCTTAATAACTATAACTATCAGTGCCATCAAGGCAACACCGAACTCATAGCAACCCTCATAGCACAGGGTAGAATTGCCTTTGTGAGTTTCCTGGAGACATTAGCTCGTTTTACAGAAGTAAAAAGCCCCTTCTTTCTCAACAGAATCAGCTGTCAGATCATAAGCACTATGCCACCAATCTTCCACATGCCATCACTAACATTACTAAACATCAATGCAGACATCTCTAGGTATGTGTGTAAATGTGTGTGAATGTCTACACAGATAAATACACACACGCACATGCCTAAATACAAGAGTACTTGAGAAATTATTTCACAAAATCATAAAAATCTTTATGAACCCAATACATAATATGTGACACTATTAGATTTAACATTAAGGTCTGTGCACTTCTGAAGGCGCAGCTTCTATCCCTGCAACCATTCTCCTGTAGAAAAGGTGTTCTTTGATTCCATGAATTGGAAACATCAGCTTTGGCAACCTTGACGGTCTCAAATTATGAGACACTCCATGTTCCTTGAATTTGAGGAAGGGAAGGCATCTGAAGGGGCGAGATCCGAGATATGAAGCGTGTGGGGTAAGGCTCCCCAATACAATTGTCACAGGATATTCTTTGCTCTCCCTCAAAGAATACACAAGTGTATTGTGCTAGAAATAAATGACTCAGCACAAACCTTAATAAGTTCAAATGAATGTAATACAAAGTATAAAAGATTGCATAGAAATTAATTACTCTACTATTTTGAAAATTGTTCAAATATTTGTGACCTAACACACCTTTAAATAGCTTATATGCAAGGAAAAATTTGAAATAGAATTAGAAATCATTTTGATTTTTATCAAAATTATGATCCCACTTGTTAAAATGAATAAAACACAGCTAAATTGTCCTGAAAAGAATTTATAACATTGAATATTTTTTTATTAAAAAGGAAGAGCGTCTTCAAAATAATAATGTAAATTACCATTCCAATGAATTAGAAAATAAAATTAAAGGGAAGTAGGTAGCATGAAAGAACCATTATAAAAATGTATAAGGATATTAATTCTATTAATCATACACTAGTATCGATGAAATATAAAACATAAAATAGAATACATCAATTAAATTCAAAGCTGGTTTAATTAAAAAGATAATAAGTTAGTATTATCTAGCTAGACTTATCAGTAAAAGCAGAGATATATTACTCTTCTGAAGGTGATATCAAAACCAACAACAAGAATGAAACTGGCCTATTAGTAGAGACTATAAACATTAGGAGGGTGTAATAAAAATTAAATAATATCAGAAAAATTATATCAATACTATGAAAGATACACTCTGAAAAACACATCCAAGAATAGATAACCAGAGGTGATTTTTTTATCTACTAGAGGAATACATTTATGTTAAAATAAAACTTTCACTAAGTAAAATCTCCGACTCTAAAATGTAAAGAATAATACCAATTATACTAATTCTATAATAATTTATTTTATAAAATTAAATAAGCACACTTCTTAATTCATTCCACGTGGTTTAAATCTCTGATAACCAAACTAGGCAAATATTAAATAAAATAAGAGAAAAACAGCCATTAGAAGTGTAAAAACAAAAATGCCCAACTAAATTTAGGTTTTGTTGTACTAACTGATTGGTTCTAAGAGATTTCTGTACACTCATTGACATTTCTTCCCGAGATGATTATGTTGCATATGACTATTCTATACACTCCAAAGAAGCCTGCGAGGTACAGTGGGTAATGTGTGGGTCAGCAGTTCGAAACCACCACTTGCTCTGCAGGAAAAAGACGAGGCTTTCCCCTAAAGAGGTACAGTCTCTGATCCACACAAAGATAGTTCTACTCTATTCTACAGGGTGTCTACGAGTCCGAGTCCACTCAGTGGCAGTGAGTTTTGTTTGGGTTTTTATGCACTTAAAATAAAAATGCTGGCAAGGTTTTATATATCAAAATCCATTGAAAAAATCTGCTGGAAAGGCAATGTAACTAGACTAGGTAAGCAACTTGAAAACAAGCACAATTGGAGACCTCATAGTATCTGGTTTCAAGACCTATTATGACACCATCATAACCATTATGGAAACGGCAAGGTGGTCTTGTTAATATGGGAATGAATATATTATAGACATGGAGATCAACGGAACAGAAGGAAGTCCAGAAACTGATACAGGCCAATGAATTTTTTCTGCAAAAAGCACCATGACAATTCAACAAGTTATTGGAACAGTTATACAAAAATTAATGTTGACCAAACCTCTTACCTGATACACAAAATTTAATTAACAATTAACTTATTTTGAAAAATAGATGGAATTGTAAAATGGATAATTATAAAACTAAGAGAAAACTAAGGGAAAATCTTTATGACTTGTATTTAGACAAAAAAAATTAGATGTGATCCCAAAATTGTGATTCATGGAGGCAAAAATAAAAGATAAACAAGAGTTCTTCAAAATTAAACATTTCTGTTCTGCCAAAGGTATTATAAAGAAAATATGCTATAGATATGCTATAAAAATAAGTTATAAAGACATGGCATTGATAGAAAATTTCTGCAAATCACTTGTATGACAATGAATTTTTCAAAATACATAAATGTTGGGGAAATAATTATTTTTTTAAATATTTTTTCCATTTCTTCAGGGTCAAGGTTTCCTGGGCAAAGGCCATATTTGAATAGCAAGATGTTTGGCAGTTAGATGGTTACATCTAACTAAAACGTGTTAGATATTTAACTGCCAGAATTCAGTGATTTGTTTTGTTTTAAAAAGACAAACAAGAAACAGACCACTCAAGAAAATACACGGATGGCAAACATGCACAAGAAAATGTGATCAACATATCAGTTATATGGGAAATGCAATTACATATCTACTAAAAGAAAAAAAATCCTCACTGCCATCAAGTCGATGCCAACTCAGAGCAATTCTATAGGACAGGGTAGAACTGCCCTTGTGAGTTTCCTAGACGCTGTTTATGGGAGTAGAAAGCCTTGTCTTTCTCCCTTGCAGACACTGGTGGTTTTGAACTGTCAGATCACAGTTCAACACGTAACCATTATACCACCAGAGCTGCTAGTAAATTAAAAGTAAGCAAGCAAAAACCTGTCCATACAAATAATGCCAACTACATACAAGTCTATTGGGGGGAATGGAAAATTATGCAGTCACATGTGAAAAGTTTACCCATTTTTTGTTAAGCTAAGCATACATGTCACCTGTGATCAAACAGTGCCACTACTAAGTATTTACCTAAGATAAATAAAATTTATATTCACATCAAAATCTGTGTGGCAAAGCGCACAACTTAATTTTTTATCACGTGGAAACTGGAAATAACAAGCCTTTTTCAATTGAGGAATGGAAAACAAACAGTGGGACAAACATATACTTCTTTACTATAGAATATTAAAAAGAGGAATGCACCGTAGCATGAATAAACAACTTCAAATGCATTCAACTAACTGAAAGAAGTCAGATTCAAAGGGTTGTACACAGTATGTTTTCATCTATTTGACATTCTGGGAAATGCAAAACTATACAAATAGACAACATACCAAGTTGGCATAAAATAATGACCAAGAAGGCTTAGGACATAACCAAGTGGGAAATCTGTGCCTTGATTGGGCAGTGGTTCTGTGAAACTAGACATTTGTTATAAAGCTGTCAAAAAGCAAAGTTTACAGTATTTAGACAAACATTGAAATCTGCCTCCAAAAATAATCTAATCTTATCTTATTGGTATGTTGTTGTTTTACTGACCCAAGACTTGAACCTGGGCTACAAAGAACCACATGAAAAAGGTGCCACCTCCATGATGAGTTACAGATGGGATGACATTTTTCATTGCCCGATTTCCTGCCATGGATCACTGAGCCTTTCTTCTCAGTGTCTCTTTCTTAAGCTCCTCTGCACCTGAGGACATTGGCCAGGAAGTGAGCTTTCCTGAAAGGCAAGAATTCCACCACGGAGTAGCAGTGGCCTCGCCTACCCTGGTGTAGATTAGGGATTCCTATGTTCTATTTCACTCCATTTCCAAATGCTATGTGTTGATATTTCTATTTCACAGTTAAGAGTCCTCATTTTACCTCATCTTCCATAGATGGTTTATGTTATGTGTTATGTTTCTAGCACTTTACCTTGCTTTGCTTTCTGATTTCTGTCTTTTCATTTATTGAATATATGCGTCTTCCTCAGTATTACTAAGTCAGTTTTTAGCTGCGTTGTTTGCTTGCCATTTCAAAGTAAGATTTCCTTATTGGAGATGCTACTGTTGTAATCAAGTTGATTTTTTTCTGTACTTTTTTCTTATTATTGTCCTCTTTTGTTCTTTTCTGTGTGTCGTGTATGTGAGTATGGGGTCTATTGTTTAGTACCTGTTCATATATTTTATTTAATTTAAATAATCTATAATCATTGTCTTCTCTTTGGGGGGGCTACATTTTCTTCCAAATGCCATCCTATGTTTCTTTGTCTTTTCCCCCTGCCCACTCATCTCATGGCTCAAATCATGAATACAATGTGTATTCACTTCCTTTCATCTTGTCAACTCTGTCTAGGCAGTCAATCCTAAAACATCATGTGGTGAGCATCTATGTGTCTTTCAATTCACTTGAACATGAGACTGATGTCCCCAACCCTCTACGAGCTACATTTTAATGGCTAAATGTGTCTAGAGACACCCTCGTGTTGAAGGATTCTTTGCTGTGACACTGCATTATGACTCCCCTTTTAAGAAGTGCTTCATTTGTGTGGACTTCATTCACTGCATATCAGATCAAGAGGAAGCTCCGGGGTGACATCACTCCCCCGGTTCTTCTGGGTCCAAGACATTGGGTTCCACTCAAGAGCACTAACTTCGAGTTATGTCTCCCATTTCACTTAACATTTCATGATTTCTTGTTGGAAATGCAAGAGGGTTACTGTACAAGTCAAGGCAAATTTGAGGACATGAGTGAAAATTCTCAGAAGTGAGTTAGTTTATGACCAATAAGGTGAGGGAAAAAAAATTAAAAGTATACCAGGTCACAATCTTCGGCTTACTTGCTTTTTCTTTTTAAGTTTATACAGTGGTGTGTAGCCTCCTCTCTGGCCCTTTCGGTTTAGTCGATGAGAGCAATATTTAAGTGTATTTTAAGTATCTTGTTTTTATGTCATTAGCAGTTAGATGGAAATGTTGTCAATGGCTGCTCTTCAGCATGATAAAAACTAAAAGACTTTTTAAAAAATATTCTAGTGTCAATTGGAAGAAAGTACAATTCTATATAAGGACACAAATCTCATACAAAAACAATATCCATCTAATTCTATTTTTTGGTAGACATAGTTAATCAAATAATGTCTCTGCAATGGCTCCTACAAACTGTTAAAATTCAATAGACAAGACCAAGCAAAATGCTTCTTTCTCATTAAGTTGGAGCAACGCTGCTTTATATTTGGTTAACATTTTACATGGCATTTTGAAAGGAGAAGGTTAGTGTTTCTTTGGCTATTAGGGAGAGGCATTGGATTCTAAGGGATGCCTGTCTGTTTGTTTTTCTAGAATGTTAAAGGCATTGTAGCAATTTCTGTACACTCAGTTCACCTAAACCAACACTAGTGCAACAGAAAAGTGTGGGTGTTAGTGGTCAGTGGTAGAAAATGCTGGTTTTCTGATCTGCAATATTACCTGCACACTATCCTTCGGGGCTCTAGTTCAGCCCCTGGATCTCAACTGCAGAGACACAGCTCATTAGTAAATGGCTAGGGTAAGTGCAGAAGTGAGTCACATGACGATACAACTGTGGCCTATATGGTCTAATAAATCTATTATTTTATATAAGCTCAATTTTTCAGAAACCCCATACTTGGGATACAAAGATTGAATGAAATTCAAATGAGAAGAGGGTACCTATGTAAGTTGGCTTCATATCACTTTCCTATAAGAAGACACTCACGGGGTCCTGTTAGATATTATTTTAAGTGAGTTGAACATGAATGTGCTTGAGATTTATTAATTGAATCCCTTTCTAATTTAATTCAAACTTCTAACAAACCCAAACTGAAATGTTGGCATCTGGGATTAAAGATTCACAATGGTAGGTATTTTCAGGAATTTGGAGCAATCAAATCACAGACATATACATATGTCAATATGTCTACATATACATCTATATATGTCTATATATATGGAGGCAGAGAGAGAGAGAAGAGCACATGACCTTGCGGTGCTGTCGTGCAAGTGTCGGACTGCGAACTCTAGGTCTGTAGTTCAAACTCACAGAGAAACTCAAGACTGTCTGCTTCCATAAAGACGGACAAGTTCAGGAAACCTGCTATATGGTCTCTATGAATCAGCATCTCAGTCTTTACTCAATCGCTAGCCAGCTCGACGGATATCGAAAGCCATTGCCGTCAACTCATAGTGACCCTGTAGGACAGTCACTGCCCCTTGAGTTTCCAGTCTACGTTTAACCTGTGAGCTCGCGTTATGTTTGAGCATCTAGTAAATTAACTACAGCAAACCTTATTTCCTCTGGTGAATAATGAGGATCAAAATAGTAAAGAATGCACATAAAGCATGTAATCCCTCCAACAAGCCGAATCCCTCTGTCCTTGAGTTGCCTCTAACTCATTATACCTCGACGGCAAGACACACAAACACGTACACCTGTAAGCAGATATAATGCATCTAAACATGCACTGTACCTTCAAACACGTACGCCATTGCCCTGAGTTGATTCCAATCCACAGTGATTCTCTCAATGAGAGCAAAACTGCTGCCCTAGACTTTCAAAGCTATCGTTGTTTTTTTTTGTTTTTTTTTACAGATGTCCATGGCTACATCTTTGCCTCGGGCAGCACTCATGAACTTCGATCAAAGAGCTTCTGATGAAGGGGTGGATACCTTAACGACACCAGTGATCCTACTGCCCTACATCAAAGGCCATGAATAAATGTTAGATTTGGCTGTGGACAGTAGGGGTCTTAAGATTTTATCTTAATTGCAGTTAGCAAGTTAACCTGTCACCATTCCTGGCATGCCGGTGACAGAGCAATGTGAGCACAAGTCTGGTTCCTTAGCTTTCCCTGACTCCCTTTGTGAGTGCCGCACATGGAACAATCCGTAGCGAAGCTGAAATACTCAGATCCTGGGTAATCAGTCTTGTAGACTAGATGGCACTCAAGCCTGCCGGGCCTGTGCTCCACCAGGAGACATCCTCTTTCGTGTGCTGGACCACAAACACGTTTGTTCTGTGCTCAGCAAAGACCCACTGCTCCTTTTCAGTCAAACATGCCCGACTAAGTGATCCAGAACCAAGCCTGTCAGTGTTTCCTGGACAGGCAGAACGGCCAGAGACCTGGGGAGAATTAAGATACGTTTCTTGGTAAAAGTGCATTTTGAGAAATGCCTATGGCGAGCTAGAATGCAGCCGATATCTGACGGTTAAGAAATGCGTGTGTACCTATGTGTGCATATGATACATGGATGTGTATGTGTGTGTGTCCATCTTCATATATGCACACGTGTTTTTGTGTGTCTGCTTGTGTCTGTGTGGTTCCCTGAAGGAATTGACAACCTTTGAGGCAATGGGAACTGTATTAAGTAGTTTGATATATTAGTTACAACCAAAGGTTTTGAAGGCAGATGGGCTTCATTTACCTCAAGCTCTGCTTACTTGCTGTGTAACACCAGGCAAGAGATTTGGTTACCCAAGATTTTCTGCTTTGCTTCGAACAGTTGGCAAAGGAGTGACGCTTCCTTTCTAACATTGGCGTGAGTGTTAGTGAAACCAGGCACAGGCAGCACCTGAACAGACTGACTCCGAGTAGGTGCCGAGGAGCTATTAACTACTGTCATGATCATTTCCCCGTCCTCTGTCGTCTGATTATTCTAATTATCTCCATTTTAGGCAACCGTGGCTCAACAAAGATCAGAGACTCGCCTTGCTTGTGCTGGTCGTAAATGTCCAAGCTCAGCTCTCACCCAGGTTTGACTCTGAAACCCATACTCTTTACACTGCGACATTGCGCCACTCTGTCAAGAAGTGAGTCTGTGCAAACAAGCATGAAGCGATGTGTTCCAGTGCCTTCAACTACAGCATACAATATAAATAAGTAAGTAGGGGAAATGCACACATAAGTAAACACAAGCCCTTAAATACAGTCTAGGGTGCATTTTAATCCCCAAGTAAATATTTTTTTCTGCAGCGCTACTGTATTCTCCTATCAGACATACCATGAGTTCAGATGGCAACGAGTCTCTTTTGCCTCCGTTCACATTATTGTCTATGCACTTCAGTCTAGTTCATGTTGTAATGTGCTCCTGACATGATTCGAAATCCCTTACGGACAATCTTGCAATCCATTCCCTATGAAAATATGAGAGCGTAATTCTCTAGCTGCTTGGCTAGAGCATTGATTGGATTCTACTCCCAACAGGAAGGACTGATGCTTCCTTAAAGACAATGGACTTGAGTATGGTGTCAGTTGTTGGTTTCCATGTTTTCCTTCTACTTCTATTTTTCCCCAATAAAGTAAGATTTGAAAATGCATTAATAATCAACTGGAGCTCTGCATCCAAATGATATATGAAATTCAGCAAATTGAAAAGTCGACTTCACAAGGGACTTTTCTAATGGAAGAGAAAACTATATATTCCAATTCTGCTACTTAATTCCATCAGGGAGTAACACTTATTTTATACCTTATACAACCTATCTATTAATATTTTTAACAACAAATATAAAGTAGACCTGAAATAATAGCTTGGTGACCCTTGAATTTTCTCAGACTCGCCATGACCCCGTGTGAGTTAGAGTAAAATTGTGCTGCAGATGATTGCCAATGGCGAGTGGCCTTTCTTCTGAAGAATCTCAGGGGAACGCAAACCTCTACCCTTTTTCATAAGGAACTGAATATTTTGACCAACTGCACAATCCAGGAGTTCTGCAGTGATCTAAGGAGTATGTAATTGGAGATGCCTGTGGAAGGACCACTCTGCATTACACAGTGGAATATCAGGAATGGAAATCGACTCCCCTTAGGTAAAGTCAAGGAGCTTTCGAGCTGATGGGGACATGTGACCTAATCCCTCTTATCCCTCCCATGGAATGGATGACATAATGAGGCCCATTTCTAGGAAATCAGCAGTAGCAGTCACCATCGGGCAGGAGCTCAGAAAACCATGTCTTAGTTAATCACTGTGACATTTTCTATAAAAGGCGGATTGAAATGTTCAAATCCACACATCTTCAGCTTTGCATGGTATCTTTTGCCAAAGGCAAATCAATATGGCAGGGAATCAATTTGCAGCTCGATTGTCACAAGAATTACATTTAAAACAAACCAGCAAAAGCTGAACAAATATTCAACTGGTTTATTGGAAAACTAAAGTCACTAGATTGACAGCTGTCATGGCAGTGAGGCAAGAATGAGCAGGCTCCACTTTCAGCCAGCTCTCTCTTTTCTGCCGCCTACCTCTGCAGAGAGCCTAACTTCTTCGAAGGCCATCCTCTGAATAGCCGCTGTCCGACCCAGTGGGAGAGAGGTGCCCATTGCTTTACACCAGATGCTGTGTTCGATGCAAATACTCAAATGAAAACCACTTCCACTGCTTGTGGAACATAAAGTGGAAGGAGAGTAAATGTCTCACATCAAATGTAAGGAGGTCCCCGTTTTAATAGAAATTAGGTCCATCCTTTAAATGCTAATTTGCTTCTGACAAATGAGCATCCTTAATAACATAATATAGTAAAGTGGGGGGTCTTTCTTCAGCATTGACTTATTTGCTCAAAGAACCAAGCCAAAGCCACCCCACTTGCATTGAGTTGAATTCAATTCAAAGCAACCCTTTAGGACAAAGTCAAACGGCCCTATAGGCTGTCTAAGGCTATAAATGTTTCCAGAGGCAGGCAGACTTATTTTTCTCCAAAGGAGTGCTCATTGGGTTTCATCTGCCCACCGTCCAGCTAGCAGACCAGTATTAAGCCTCTCAGCACCAGGGCTCCTACTTGTCCATGACCCAATCAAACACCTCTATGATTGCCTTTGGATTTGTTATACCAGGATTTCAGATAAGTCTGTAGAAATAAAACTTGGAAACTCCAAATCTAAACTATGCAATGGTCATTATCTAACCTTTTTAATTTTTTACTGACTCTTCTTAAAACAGGGCTCTGCTGGTTTGTAAATGGAGCAGTCACTAGGAAGGGATGGGGGTACACCTGAGCCTGAGTGATTATGAAAAAGTCTAATAATCTTCAAGATATATGACAAACCAATATTGTGATTCAGGCTCATATTCATCCAGCAAGTTACTTCTGTGTGTAGCCGAAGAGAAATAGGTCCAGATCGGCTGTGAGCGCAGCACACGTGTTCTCCGTTCCTCACCCCACACCCGGGGTTTGAATATGCATCAGCAGCTCTGCCGGAGAAAGATGCGGCAGTTTGCTCCATAAACATTTAGTCTTGGAAAATCTAGAGAAGTTCTTCTCTGTTTGCTCAGCCCACTATGAGTCAGCATCAACTCCCAGGCTGAGCGCTTGCTCGGGTGGGAAGAAAAGCACAGTTCTTTACAGCTTCCTTCTTCAGAACTTCAAGCTCCACCAAACACCAACTGGAAGGGGATCGCGTTTCTAAACTTCAGGTCCAAAAAGCCAAAGCCACTGCCACCAAGTCAATGTCAACTCATCGCCACCCTGTAGCACCAAGTAGAACTACCCTTTGGAGTTTCTGAGACTACAAATCTTTCACAGGAGTAGACAGCCTCATATCTCTCCCATGGAGCCCATGGTGCATTCAAACCATTGACCTTGCGGTCAGCAGCTCGATGTGTATCCCACTAGACCCCCAGAGTGCCACATTTCATCTAGCCATATAAAAAGCAAATGAATTCTTCCCTATCCTGCCGCACCTTTCCTCTGCTTGGTAACACAATCTGCACATGAAACATCACCAGGCTCTCTGCAGTCGGAGAAGAAATGCCAAATTACTTATGTAAACAGAGCACACTAGTTACCATGAAGGATTTTCAATACCCGCTGCACAGACAAATGTATCTCTAAAATCTAGACACCATTTAGCAAACAAGGGAAACTGCACTGTACCAACAGTTTAGCATTTCTCGTGGACACGTCAATTTGTCAAAATATCAACCCATGAATAAGGAACAATTGTTTTACTGAACCAAAGAGAAACAGGATGCGATGGAGTATTGATTAGGACTCTCAGTGACAAGTGACAGAAATCACTGTCCAAAACTTACCAAAAAGAAAGAGGAAGGAGAAGAGAGAGGAAGAGGAGGTGAAAGAGATGCAAAAGGAAAGGAAAGAATTTGCAGAAATGGGAAGATGAAGAAGAACTGGAAACAGGGGAGAAAGCACATACTGACTCCTGTCCTTTGAGAAGTGGGGACTGACATTTAAAGGTGTCCACCAAGGCGACCACCAAGTAATAATGCCGAGTCTGCTTTCCTCCGCCTTTCTGCTCTGTTTCCCTTGGCAGGGGTCTGCTTCAGAAGAACAGATCACACTTGATTGGAGGTTCAGATCCAGCGGAACAATTTAGAATGTACGCACTGGATATCACAAGTGAAACGTCTCCATTTCCCCTGTCTCTGATCTTCACCCCGGAGGGAGCAATGTGGTCTATCTTGAGCAGTCTGGACAGGCTGGCCTTAGAAATGGTTTCGGAAGAGTGTGGAAGTGGTAGGACTTTAGAAAATTTCTTAAAGTTTGTGAAAATGTTCTCTTAGAGTTGAATTCCAGCTTTTTTCTTGTACCATTCATAGAATCCTCAGAGTTCCTGTATCGTGGTTTCACTGATTAGTGATGAATTATTCTTTCGACTTCAGCTGCAATATGGAGACCACCAAGTGCACTGCGATTCTAAGAGTGAATGAGAGTGTGATAATAAAAACTGTAACTTGATATTCCAAAGTGGGTTGGGTTGGTCAAACAAATGTGTAAACTTATATATGCCATTCAGGGGTTCTCAAGCTGTGGGTAGCAACCCCTCTGGGGTTCGAATGACCTTTTCACAGGGTTGCCCAATTCATAACAGTAGCAAAATTACAGTTATGAAGTAGCAATGAAAGTAATTTTACAGTTGGAGGGTCACCACGATATGAAGAACTATATGAAAGGGGTGCGATATGAGGAAGGTTGAGAACCACTGTGCTAGATGGAGTGTAGTAACTGCTGAAATAGAGTTCACAAACAAAGTAGACCTTCAATAAAGGGTGAATTTCATGCCACATGTACTTAGGATTTATCCTGTGATCCCTCAATAAACTCACTGTTAGTTCAAAGACTAGAGCAGAAGATAAATCTCCATATACTGGGAGGTCAGGGATGGCTTCAAACCACAGGCAGGGTTGAGAAGGGCAGGCAATATCTACGTTCCCCAAAAGGAAAGAGAGACTACGAACAGGTATAATAGAGAGATTCTGTGAACCATTTTAAACTTTTAATTTAGGTCTCAAGTCCATAATGTCTTTACAAAGTTGTCAATTAATTCATTACTTTTTGTAAACCACAAAGCCTATCTTTCTTCCTTAAAGATTATATCTGATAGAATTGCTCTTTATAAAGCAGGATGCTATAGCCAAGCGTCCTTCTTACTGCATTGGCCTTCTGTATCCAAATGGGGTGGGAGACATCATCTTGTGAATTCTAGTTTGACAAATTCATAACCCTAACCCCCTCTACACACACACACACACACACACACACACACACACACACACACACACACACGAGTCAAAAAGTAATGCTATAAAAATCACAGAAACCTTAGTAAGAAAAAAAATCAGAAGGTGAAGCCTATGTTTCTCAACATAGCCTTTATCTAGGTCTTGGTCTATACACTTTTCGAAAAGGTGCTGTCATCTCACTACCTCTTCATCAAGGTGCCCTGTAGATGTAGGAGGTTACCCATTGACTGTGAACTGAGAGGTTGGCGGTTTGAAACTACCAGCCACGCTAAGGGATAAAGATGTGGCTTTATACTCCCATAAAGATTCCATCTGAGAAAACCATTGGGGAAGCTCTATTCTGCCCTAGAGGGTCACTAGGAGTTGGACTCTACTCGATAACAGAGTTAGTGGACAGGGAACCCTTTCCCGAAGAATTCCATGCTTTGATATTTGCACTACAGCAGAACAGCAATTTGGGCATCCTCAGGGGACTCAAATTCTGTCCCTTTTAACTATTCTTTGGGTTTGGGGAACCAAAAAATTAGTCTCATGGGCTATCAGGTCTTAAGACAGTCCCTGGTACTCTTCAAGATTGACCAAGTATACTGGCATGGTTGAAAAAGAAGCATTTGGCACAACTTTCCTGGTCTTTACTCTATGTGGGGCAGTGTTCAATGTACTTGAAACTTCTCCATTATAAGTCCCCATGATTGTCCTGCGCATTTTAGGAAAATCTAATGTGATTACCCCTTGGGGATCTGCGAAAAGCAGTCACCATGATCCTCTGACCTGACCTTTCTACTTTGCTCATCTTTGTGCAGTGCTTTCAGCACCCATCCAGGCAAAACAAACCAAACCAAAAGCACTTCCTGAAGTCAAAATATCCACGCATAATTGAAAGGGCCTTCCTATGTGAGGTGCTAAGCTCAGGAGGTACAATGTCAATGGTACTTCACAGTCTTGTTCTTGGACGGCTTTCTTCTACTTCAACGCATTCCATCACTGAGGTGCAAAGACTTCCCTGTCTTGGCTCATTTCTTCCATCTTCCAGATCCTCCTTCAATTTGCTGTTCCATTTTTAAACTGTTATTTGGGGACGGGGGGGCAGCATTTTTGATTACCTGTCCAATATCATTGAATTTGGAAAATGCCCAGTTGGGTTTAGTTAAAAAATTTGATATTAGCCCTGGCCTCAACATAGTCCCTGACTCCTCTGGCACAAAAAGCACCCCCCTTTTTTTTAAAGGCAGTCTAATGAGATGAAGACAAGTGTATTGCTGAGACAACTGATCGACATTTATCGACTAATCTCAGATACGTTTTAACATGTTTTGCTTGGAATAAACCCATATGTGTATGTATGTGTGCATGTGTGTGCGTGTGTATATATATATATATACATATATATACACACATATATATGAAAGCATTAGAACATGTGTGAGGAAGATGGTGCAGGACCAGGCCGTGTTTCCTTTTATTGTACATGGAGTTACTGTGAGGTCAAACCCACATGGCAGTACCTGCCAACAATTGGCCGCGCTGAGCCCCATCTTTTGCCAGATCCTCCTAGATCGCCTTTGTGTCTAGATGCTAACACACCCATCTGTTTCTTCAACTTTCCTTTCTTGATGCCAGTGGCAACCACCGCAGAGCATTTGAGCTGAAGGCATTAGGTGGCATTGAAGATTTGCTTTATTCTGAGATGAACTAATGTTTAGATTATGGTAAGCTAGCCACTCCAACATATTTTGCCCCAATTTTCAGTGGCCAGAATTTTATTTCTTCCCCAAATCGAATGCATAATTCAGATAGCCAGGAAACCACAGCAAACTTCAGAAATGCATTAAGTCCACACCGTTTCCTCTCTGTCTCGGAACCACGGTGATGATGATGATGATGATGATGATGGTGATGGTCCTTTCAATTGTGTTAATCAGGGATTATACTGGCTCAAGACCTGGATCAATACAAAGTGCATCTGATTTCAGCACTGTGAAAACCAGATTGGGCTGAAAGAGCAGAGAAAAAATAAAATCAATTTATGTTTAGCTTTTCTGGCTCTGCATAGGCTTCAGCAGTAGAGAGAAGCAGACTTAAAAAAATGGATTGGAATCTGATTTTTATCATTTCAATCACAGAATGAGGCCTGATTTATTACTTAGAAAGGTGACTTATTCTCTTTTGAACTAGATTCTTTGAAGTTCTGTGGAAGATATGGATACCTTACTTTAAATGCCTGGTAGAAGTAGTTCAAAAGGAAAAACGTAATGCACCCACCGATGAACTCATTTCAAACATCCCATTTGCTTAGACTCCAATTCTTTTCCTCAGACCACTTTTCCGCCATTATCACCAACTTACTCTAAAGCTTTTCCAGGCTGAGATTATTTTTTTGTGATTCCATATCAATTACTCAGCTCTTTTTTGCTGCCAAGGTGCATTTGTAAATGGGAACTATGTAGGAGAGCTGTGACCTACCAGCTATGTGCAGCAGAAGCTTCATGGATATTGAATATTCCAATTTGGCTTGGTGTGCAGATAGGCTGTATCTGTAAAATGTGTGTTTTCCAAGAGAAGGCATTAGATCGCTCCCTGGAGTTTCTGAAGAAGTGGTGTTCTCTTTGGAAAGGACAGATAAGCAGGCAGAGGATCAACCTTAGGGTTGCAGAGCTCCCAAGAGCCCCTCCTATGACAGAGGAGGACTATTTTCCAATGACTCTGGCAATGGTCGTACACCAGGACAATATTTAAATGTTTGCTCCGTGGAAATCCTTTCCTGATGAGACCAGTAGTTCAATTAACCAGATGCATTCTTCAGCCTGTCATCTCACACACACACACACACACACACACACACACACACACACACTAGTACTCCCATGACACCCCTCCAGTGGGAATGCCACTGTATCAGAAAGACCTGCAGTCCCAAGTACCAGGCCGTGCCCCTCACTGATCCTTAGAACGATGCATGGAATCAAGCAGAGAAGCAGACTGCAACTCAGGAGCAGAAAATAACAAGGCAACTGATTCTGAGCACCTTAAACATGTCGGGTCAGTGTTGGAGTGGATATTGACCTTGGATGGAGAGCTAACAAAGAACTTCAAAAATTTCAGGCATGCCAAAAACTAGAACAAGAAAAATTCTATTCTGTCACAAGGGGTCACTGTCAATCACAATCAAGTCAACAACAACTTCTTGACTAAGGTATTCCAGGCCGAGAAGATAATCTAATAGAAGCCTAAGAAAAGGGACATGAACCTGATTCTTGTACTACTGTTTACAACACCAGAACAAACAATAAATAGTTCAAAGGTGTGCTTAAATCAGAGACTAGCTAACTGAAGGGAGATTCCGGCGCATGCGTAAAGTCATGGGAAGAGCGATTCTATTGACACATGCAAGTCTGTATGAAGCCATCCTGAAGTCAAAAAGCACAAAGCAATCGGACAAATTTCAGGATTCTAAGGATTGCACATGAAAAGTAATGTGCAAAAACGAAAATTGCATGAGATGCTTTTAATATTAAACATATCCATACTATTATTATAATCTTGCTTTAAACTATATAAATGGTATAAGAGGAGGTTATAATAACGTTGCAAAAGATTACAAACCTCATAACACAGCACCTTTTCAATGCTTAATATATATATATGCAAACCTACAATTCCTGACAAATGACTCATCTCTCTCCCTTCGTGTGAATAATTAAAATATTGTAAGGAGAGATGTGCTCATGAAGAAGACAATATCTTTCACTGTTTCCTTCTCAAATGTTATAAATTATATTATTACAGCAACACAGCATATAGAAGTATATACACAACATGAATGCAAAAAAAATCAAGTTACCATGAGTCAACTCTTACTTCTTCCATATTTTTTATTGCTAATAAAAAATTCAAAATGTTCTCACATATTGAGCATCATGAATTCACTTTTAATTGACCTGAGTTTTAATATAAAACTTGCCTTTCGTTGATGCTTACAACATTCTTAAGGAGAGTTGGTTCAAACCCATCAGAGACCTTTGTTCTACAATGTACAGTAACGTGGCAACTGCTCCAGAACATCAGGACTCTCCAAATATTCTGGGCATGAATCGATTGGTCCAATACTCTGAGCAAGTTTTCATGATATAAGAAATCTTTGGGTGTAGTTGACATCTCGGTAGTGTAATTGTTACGTGTTAGGCTGCTAACTGAAGAGATGGCAGTTCAAAACCAACAGTCGCTCTGCAAGGGAAAGATGGGACTTTTGACTCTCATCATGATTTGCAGTCTTGGAAAACCACAGGGGCAGTTCGACCCAGTCCTATAGGGTCATTCTGAGTCAGATTTGACTCGATGGCAGTGAATGTTGTTTAGTTTGGGGGCATGTAAAAGTGTAAATACCTATTCATTAAAGGTTATGCATTAAAGATCTCCTGATAGAGTCCACCGAGGGGCATGTCCGAAAGAATGTTCATCAATCTACTTCTGAAAATTCAAACATTTAAACCCAACTAGAGCACAATCCTCTGACACCAGTGGGTCATCTGGAATCCTGTGTTGGCAAGATTTATGGAAAAATGAACATATTCCGTCTCACCCACTATCTCTGTTACTTCTTTACGTACAGTTTTGTTTCATACAATGCGCTCATACTTACAAACTCGGGTTTTAATGACTAACCTTCTGAGGACCTCACCTTCATATTTTAAAAACAATGGTTGAGAACTACAAGTTCTTTCTCATTTTATATATCACAGATTATGATATAAAGAAACTCCTGACCCAATATTTCAGTGAGGAAATATGCAGTATGTTTTGAAAGCTTGAGATGTTTCAAACTCCATAATTTCACTAAACTCTAATCGACAGTAGTGGGATATGGTTTTCTTTCAACAATAAAGCAAGCAAAGCCAGCAATTCTCATTTATCTGAAGCACTCTTATGCAAATTTGTGTAAGAGCGTTTTGAATAGAGGACAAAAGCTTAGGTTTAAATGAAACATGAAATTTGAATAAAAGTAAAAAAATTTTCTTTAAATTGTATCTTTAAAATTCAATGGGCATGGGACTGGGCGGGGGTGTAGTTTTAACAGGTGAGCATGTGAAATTCCACCCTGAGATCTTCACTTGAACAACCAATGTAGAAGTATCAGTGTTCTTGACAGTCCCAAACGGGGCTCAGACACTACCAGAAGCAGCTCTGCTCCAGGCAGCAATGTGATGGGTGGCCAGGATTCACACTGCTGCAGATTTGGAGGAGCCTATATGTGTGTCCTCTAGATGGGACAAGGGTGTTTCTTTAGGACGATCAGGGATAGATGACCTGGGTGCAGCAAGCACTGAGCTATGGAAGTCTCAAATGGAAACTCATGGTCATCCAGTCAATTCTGACTCAACCCTATAAAACCAAGTTGAGCTGCCCCTGGGGGTGTCTGAGAGTTTAAATGTTTATGGGAGTAAAAATCCCCTTCTTCCTCTTATGGAGCAGCTGGTGGTTTTGAAGTGCTAACCTTGAGGCTTGGCAGCCGGATGTCACCAGGGCTCCAAAACTTGTGTTTTCTTTAGGATGGTAGCATCTTCTATATTATACTTTATACCAACACCATGACTCGAAAGTCAATTTCTTTGTAAGCCAATCCAAAGCCCTGCCATTTTGAGGTGACAGCAGTCAGGAGATTTGAAAACCTGCACAGGTCATCTTTGAACCATCGCAGACAAGTTCACATTTCCAGAATATTAAGGACATAGAAGACCCTATTACTGATGACAATATAATACTCAAGGTCATATGACTTGTCCACTGACCTACTCACTAAAATAGTCTTTTCACATTATGAGATGCTTGAAATACAACCACTTGGGTGAATTACATCCACACACATCTACATGATATCAGCGTTCACAATAGCAAAAAGATGGAAGTAGCTTAAATGCCCATCGACAGATGAATTGATAATCAAACCATAGCGTGTGCGTGCATGCGCGCACGGGCACACACACACACTGGAACTCTATGAATCATGATGAAGCCGCACACACCTCATAACTTGCATGAGCCTTGAGGCAATTGTGCTCGGTGAAACAAGTCCATCACAAAAGGACAATGTGGCATTAGCAAAAGTCAAGAACATGTTTCAAAGAAACATTCTTTGATGGTTACCAGGGGCAAGAGGGAGGGAAAGGTTAAGCTAGTAACTAGAAGGTAGAGAGATACTAACGTTGATGAAGAGGAAGGGATTCTACAATAGGAAGGAGCTCATCGGGTGGGGGTGGGGATGATGAAGGCAAAGGACGACACCGAGGGGAGTATCAGAGTTTGAGGCAACAGAGGGAAATGCTCTTATGTGCAGGCCTGCCGTAGCAACAGTGTATGAGAGATTGCAAAGCCAGACACACAAGCTGAAAGAAGAGGATCATATGCAGGAATTCATACAGGCTTGACATGGCATATTTCTACATATACATTTATCTGTACTGCAAATATATCCTTAAGTATGGCAGCGCACATAAGGTATAATGTCTGAGAACGTCTGAGGTAAGACCAATCACCTTGAGGGAATGAGGAGTTGGGTCAGAGGGCTCAGGATCACACTTTTAAGGGGTGCCAAGGCCAACTGGCATAACCTACGCTACGAAGGACAATGTAGAACACTCGGCTATTTGAATCAAAAGTCAGAATTTGCCCCAAGGAAAAATTCAGAAGGAAAAATGGAAGAATGGAAATGGAAAACAGGGAGGAATTGGGATAAGCGATATTACCTTGTGGGGAATGCATCAATGAAATGAAACAAAATGGGCATAAATAGTTGAATGGAAAACTGATTTTTTCTTTATATATTCACCCACTGAACAATAAGAAACATTTTAATAATATAAAATAATATAAGTAGTAGCTTAATTTAAAGATACAATCATCATTAGATAGATTAAATAACAAAGACAGAGCTTATGGTTTATTTTGCCTGAATCTCAAAGAATTAAAGTGACATTATCACTATTTTTACACAGCTGATAAATGCACATGTAAATATTATTATGAAATAGACAACTGTCTAATATATGTCCCTCTGTGTCTAAAATCATACTTGGACTCATAAAATTATAATGATAGTCTTCCACTCTAAATAACTCTGCTATGTCCTACAAGTTCACCAAAATTCCCTCAGATTGCAGCGTGTCCTAAGAATCACAGAGTCATAGACCAAAGAGAAAACGGAATTCAACTCTTTTAATCGCCAGGCATTAGAGAAGACAAGAATCAGCCTACTTTTTGGACACAATCAAGGACAACATCGGCGAGCAGCAACTCAATCACAGATGTAGTCTTGAGTCACTTGTCTTCTGCTCTACAAACTCATCCCCCAAGGAGAAGGCACATAGTTATTGAGAGCCAAAACAATCAGGGAAATGTCTTTGTTAAAAGGCGAGCTGCATCATCCAGGACAAGTGCTGTCTCTGACGCAGTTGTCTTCTAACTGAGGGAGAGGAGCTATAATCATGCAGCACACAGTCCAGCGCTGTGCATCAACACTGATTGATTGTACTCAAGCCTCGTGCTGCAAAGGTTCTTGAGGAGACAGAAGGCTATGATTGATCCGCGGTAGCTGTCCTCTGTCTTCAGTGAACAATGGAGGGGTAAAATGTGTGCCACGTACCCATAATCAGAAAAGATTAGTCCCAAGGGGTCTTCCAGCTCCAGTACTTATAATTCTTATACGGGCTTGGTGTGACGCACTGTCCAGTTGGCTTATTTAGCACCTCCGGTGGCATAGTGATTATGAGTTAGGCTATGAAGCAAAAACCATGGGAGAAAATGGGGCTTTCTACTCCTGAAAAGAGTTACAGTCTCTGAAACTCATGGTCAGTTCTACCCTGTCCTACAGGATCACTATGCGTCAGCATCAACTCAATGGCAATCGAGTTTAAAATTTTCCCCTAGCCAGGTCTTTTTGCCCACACCCAGTTCTTTAAATTGAGCATCTCTCACCATTTTTACACTAGCGTTTCCCTCCCGTTTCATCCAGCTCTCATAATCTTATCTTTCTTCCGTGATTACCGTGCAGATTCACTAATACTCCCCTTCTGTTAGACAGAGGAAGCTTGTGACTTCAGATGTGCTGTAGGGGACACTTTTGTATACTATTGGTCCAGACTCCTGTCATTCTGCCATATTCTCCTAGATTAGGGCCACTTTGAGGCACATACAGTACTTTTTTTTTAATGTGGATGGATTAAAAAAATCCATGGACATATTTATTAAATATATATAAAATGTGAAGTTTTTACAAATCATCCATCAAGGTGTACACAGTTCTGAAGGTGCTGTTCCCATTGCTCTAGTCTAACCCATCCTAAAACAATGTAGCACGTTTTGATTTACACCATGTTAAACGGCACTTTCGGCATCATTGAGGGATGCAAATCATTATCTTTTAAATGGTATCAAGGGCAGGGACCCAAAGGAAGGATTCTAAGGCGGAGGAGGTAACTAAATGATCACACAGCAGCTGTTGCTGCCCTTCAACAATAAGGAGGCGCAATGCCGCCAATTTGGGTGGGGGTGGGGAATTCTTTATTGCCATTTTCCTTGCCTTTTATCGCCAATACAGGTTTCTATTTCCTTACAATTCTACATAGGAAGCCCCTATCATCATCCTGAATCCTATGATAAAATCTCTTCTTATACCTTCGGGGTTAAAAAAAAATTCACTACCACTTTCTCTGGGCTGAGGTCTCTGACTTGAATTTAACTGGTCTAGCAGATTCCCTCGAAACTGTTGCGTTGGGCCTTTCTTTGAAGGTTCCCTAGGGAAACTAAGTCAGTGCCATACTCAATGAACTTGTCTGCATTCATCCCGATCACCCACTCTTGGTTAAACATGTTTTGTTTGGAACAAACACAGGCATGTACAAACTGAACACTTTGTAGCAATATTTTTTTCACATGCTTTGGTATCTCTGTAGTAGGAATTCATATAATTAATATATATCAATGGCATATATAACAAATTAGTCGACCTATTTATGATAGTTTTCAATTTGAGGCAAATTATGATCGTATGGCATATATTACCTATTATCTCATCGCTTCTTTGCTGTTCTTGGGTGTGTCATCATTCCCCATCCCCCACCTCCACTTACATCACAAAGCACACCTGAAGATGTTATCCTCTTTAATGAAAAGAGAATGCAGGTGAGATTGGGTGATTTGCTATTTGACCTTAGTTAAATCTCTTAGCTTAAACAAAACAAAACAAAAAACCATTCCCAGTTGATTCTGATTCAGGAATTGTATAGGCCAGAGTAGAACTGCTCCATGGAGTTTCCAAGACTATAATCTATTGGGAAGGGACTGCCTTATCTTTATCTGGAGGAGTGGCCGCTGGCTTCCAACCACCTACCTTTCAGTTAGTAGCCAAAGGCTTAACCCATTCTGTCAGTGGGGCCCCTTCTCTTAATCTCCTACAGCCTTAATTAGCCTGTCTGTAAGCTTATTTATGGGGGGAAATACTGAGAGTAGCAGAATATATAAAGAGGGTTTTTTTAAGTTCATGGACAATTCCATTACTTTTAATTCCATTTTTTTCATGAACTTTTTGAAGCCCTCTCATATATAAAAGACCCTTAATTTTCTAAAAATGGACACAAATCTTACAGTGAATATATGCTTATAAATTATTGTCTAAAACTTAAATAGAATCACATATGACAAATTCACTAAGACGACTGGGTTTCAGTATTTTCTGTGGGTATTTTTTTTTCATATTGGGGCTTTCTCTAATGTATTCTGTCTTTGTGGGTAGCCCTCTTGAAATTTTGTTATGTGTTTTTCTGTTTTTCAGAATATGAAACTCGGGATTAATGGACCAATAGAGACAACTCGAATAAATCTTCCTGGGGTGGAGTGGGAAAGGTGGGAGGGTAAAGGGGAGCGGATAGTATGGCGTTCAAGAAAGCAGAAAATGTTCTGAGACAGATTGTGGTAGCAATACTGTTTGATGTGATTGACTAAGGACTGACGTATCTGCATTAGCTCCCAATAAAAATGGTTTTGAGAAGCAAAGAAAACTACCCAAATCCAGGAATAAAAGACATCTATCATAAAGTAAATACTTGTTTACATTGGGGGAAAAAAGACATGACCACATATTCAAAACATATACGTATACACACGTATGCACTGAGACATTGCTACGCGTTTAATTATAATGATAGAGATACACACGTAGCCCTGGCGACTCAGTGGTCATGTGAGGGCCAGCTAACTGCAAGGTCAGCGGTTCCACAGGACTATCTACTCCTGGAAAGAGTTACTGTCTAGGGAACTCAAAGGGGGCAACTTCATCATGTCCTATAGGGTTTGCCATGTGTCCACACCAACTAGAGGGCAGTGAGTTGGGTTTTGTTTGGCGTCTTTGTGACTGAAATGTACATCCAGGATTTTAGAATTGTGTTTACTTTGTTCATAACTTTATATCCAATCCTCGACTGACACTGCAGCTAGTCAATGCTGCACAAACCTTTCAAAAACTCTTCTTTGGGTGAAAGTTTATAGAGATAAGCAGTTTTCCATTCAGCACGTTACGCACACTGTTTCATGACATTGCAACCCCCAGAGTGGACAGCACTTGGCCACTTCCTCCTGTTTTCCGGCTGCCCTTCCTTGTTCTTTCTTGTCTCTTGCTGCCTTCTGAGCATTGCGTTTGGGCAAATGCAGCCCTTTGTCTCTCATAGGCTTGATTCTTCAGAGGAGTGTATGTTGCTCCGTGGTGTTTTTATTTCTTGAATGACTGCTTCATCTAACGATTCTGATATGGTAACACTCGCGTAAAGAAATCATACATGAACCATCTGAGTATTGTGGTTTGCACAGTGACATTATCAGTAATAGTGACAAATGAGAAAATCGTGCATATCCATCAATATGGATCCATCAGATAAATTATAGCACATATATCTACCTAACATCAGAAGCTGGCACTTTGAAAATATGAATGAAGGATACCTACATGATCCAAGAGTGAAATAATTCTAAGCTATATTGTTAAGGGAAATAAAAATGGAGATCATTCAAAAGGCTATTTTTAAAACATCTTAAATGAATATAAATCACCATATTTTATATAGTGAATGTGAAATATATTGTGTATACATGAGGCCAGCAAGAGCAGCTCACCTCTTTGGTGACAAGTAGATGTTTCTTCCATGATTAATACCCTGATGAACCTCTGAAGGTAACGGAGTCAGAGGAGCCCTTCGTGGGTCTGTCATTACTGATTGTCAAGGTACTAAGAATCTCCAAGAGAGAAAGCTTCCAATGTCCCCAGGTAGTCTTCTGTAGGCTCCCCTAAATAATGAGACTGCGTTCCATCTTGTTTTAACTTGTACACAGTATCCTTTGCTCTGTCCTTCAGCGAGTTGAAAAAAAAATAATAAAGGATATCTCTTCATTTCTCCTTTTCTAACTTTATCAGTTATATAATTATAAGCGAACCCCTCCCCTTTTTTGATAAATAATTTGACGTCTGTTCCTGGTTTCTAAGAGCTGTACAATACCTGAGATGGAGTGCTGACCAGACACAAGGCGGGCACAGCGGATCCCATGCTGACTGAGCCTCAGGTAATGTAGTCTCTCATGCCTATCTGGTAAGGGCGGTAATGGGGTGAGAAGATGAATGCTCAGTGAAGCTTTCTGAGTGAAAAGAGTGGGGAACCTCTGCTCCCCAGTCAGAACATCTGCTGGGGACAAGGAGCGGTCTCCTTTCTGATTATGTAAATGACACCAGAGGGCTGGTACCCTGAGCCAGCCCCAGGTCAATGGGGATGAAAGAAGTAGGGCTACATTTGTAGATTTGGACAGGAGGGGAAGAGGAGATTCCTAGGGGATGCTGTTGGCTTGATACATAGGATTTATTATCTTCCACAAATCTGACACCAGAGAGATGTGACCTCAGTTTCCCTAGACTGAGTGCATAAAATTGATCACGAAGGTGGAATTTAGCAATGTTGACAATGCAGGCATAAAGTCCTAAAGGGAAATTAAAATATTAACCATAAGTTTAAAACCAAGAAATGGCTACCATAAAATCCCTGCTTATATAGTTTCAGAAACGTTTTATGTGTAGCTACTCCTATGCAGTCCTTCAGATCTGGTGCATATTCTATATGTAAAGCTGAGTTTTCCCCCCTCACCAAGCATCCTATAAACATTTCTCTCACACATTAAATAAATTTGAATTCCTCTTCCTAATGAATTCTATTCAAGTTCATGAATACAATATTCAATCAATAATCTATTCACTCGACATAGATGATAAATCCCTACTCTATAAAAAGAGGCTTCAAAAAACTTATGGAAATTTTTCATAATCTTGTCATTTGATTTTTCTATGAGCTCTTTGAAGGCCCCATGTACTGATCACTGAAGTACGTATGGACCACAAGATTGCCATTCCATCTGTCTGTCTGTCAGTAAGGACATATGGTGAGTGCTGTATTTTGTTTTTCCCCCAGAAGCCACTCCGTTCTCCCAGCTGTTTAGAATAATCAGTCATTTTCTTTTTTCTCTCATATCCTAGGCTTAACTGTCAGAAAATCCTATTGGCTCTAGTCAAAATATCAAAATATAACCAGATATATTTAGGTAGAAAAAAGCAAGTTGTAGTCTAGTTTATGGTCTATACAAGTGGTGAGAAAAGGGAATAAAGTATCATTTTTTTAAATCTTGATATCTATCTAGCTACAACAACTGGAAAACTAAATAAGTGACACATAAAATGCCTTGGACAATGGTGAGACTGAGACTTCTTATGTACACATTTTTACATCATTTTGATTTTTGAATCATGTAAATGTATGTTATGTAACCAACCACCTACTGAAGGACTGTCCATTCATATAAAATAGTTCAACATTATAAAGAAGTCTCTAATGAAAATATATAGGCAGAAATAGCTGCATATATGAAAAAGAAATTCTATATATGTGGGAAAATTCAATTATCTTTAGTACAGTGTTTCCATCAACATTTGAAACTCCTTCATATATATTCCAGATAGATTCCATAGTACCTAACAAAACCAAATAAAGAAAACAATACATTTTAAAGATGATATATATTGCTAACTTTCCAACAAGGAAACTATTACTTAAAACTGGCTATTATTTTAATTTGATAAGCAAATATATTTTTAATATGAAATTTTATTTGAAATGTTTTAAATTTTATTTCTCCTTTTAGAGCTTGTGTTTATCATATATATTTAAGGTTTATCTAATAGAGTGGTTCTCAACTTTCCTAATGCCAGAACCCTTTAATACAGTTTCTCATGTTGTGGTGACCCCCCCCAACCATAAAATTATTTTCATTGATACTTCATAACTATAATTTTGCTAATGTTATGATCAGGCAACCCCAGTGAAAGGGTTGTTCGACCCCCAAAGGGGTCATAACCCACAGGTTGAGAACCACTAATTAGAATCTAATGTATTTGATTAGATTCTAATACATTAATATTATTTTTCTCTTTGTTGCATGTGTTTACCCTCAAGCACCACACTGGTGCTTTCAATTTTCATATGAGTTAACATATTAGTATATTCAGTTATTTTCCTTGTTTCAATTATTTGAAAGGTTTTGCTACTTCAAAGAAAGATAAAATTTCACCCATAAGTGAAATTTTGGTTGTACCTTCTGGCATAACTAAATTCAACTTAAAAACGTAAAATCCCAAAGCATTGCTCATAGTGACCCTACAGAAAAAGGACAAATGCCCACATAAGGTTTTGAAGGTTATGAAATTTAAGAAAGCAGAGTGTCAAATCGTTCACCGGCTAGTGAGATTCAACTATAGCTCTTTTGAGTGGTAACTGAGCCTTTAGCAAAGGTCATACCAGGGCTCCAAATATGTAATTTGATGTCAGCTAATATAACAAAGATCCCAAGCCCCTTCCTCTTCTTCTTTCTTCTCCCTTAAAAACAATTGCTATTATATGGAAAGTGGTTGACCACCTAGCATTTCCTCCAATTGACCATGAAATCCTTCCTCAATGTGAAACAATTGACTTGGGCAGTAAGTTATCTGGCCAGAGGTAGATGAGAAAGCAGCCGGGGGATCCACCAGTTAGCCTTTCTGTTTTAGCAGGGTAGATTTGAAAACAACTGTTGAAAGTCAGGCTTTAGGTCATCTAACTCCTCTTGAGTTGACCAACATTTTTTCTTGACACATATCAAACAGGTATACAATCTAAAATCTGTTATTTTTCAGGTAGTGAGGTGCTTTCCAAATGGAATTTATTCAAGCATACTAGCTCATTAGAAACAATTTTGAGCTGTGATGTGGTGTTCCTGATAGTGATAGCACTGTTAACAAAAGATTCTTTTCTTTCACCGCGCCAGCACTGCACTGAGAAACGAACCAACAAAGTGATGGCAGGGATTTCTGTTATTCATCTCACTGACTTTTAAACGTTCATTTAATTAATTACAAAATCATAGAATCATTTATTAAGCAGGAACGATCCAAATGTCCACCCATTCTTCCTCATTAGAGCCTCCACAGAGGTACATCCATTCTCCAGCCCTCCCTGAAGCATTCTGCACTCTGACGTACCTCATGTGAAAACATCAGTCTGGGTACCGTTCAGACTCAAGTCATGTTCATTTTCCATGTTCTTTATAGATTTGGGAACAAAAATGTCTCAAGAGGTCAGATCAGAGCACTAGATTGGGTAAGGTAAAGTTTACAGCTAAAGTATTATTATTATTAATAATATTATTATCATTTGGGATTTAATACATATATCATCTAATTCTATATTTCAATCACATCAAGTTGCTACCACAATTTCCAAACATTCTTCTTCTACATGGACTCCTTGACAATCCTCTTCCTTTTACCTCCCCCCACCACTGTGCCCCCCTCCGCCCTCACCTTTATTCTACTTGTTCCTTTAGGACAGTGGTTCTCAACCTGTGGGTCATGACCCCTTTGGGGGTCGAATGACCCCTTCACAGGGGTCACCCGATTCATAACAGTAGCAAAATTACAGTTATGAAGTACCAACGAAAATAGTTTTATACTTGGGTGGTCACCACAACATGAAGAACTGTATTAAAGGGTCACGACATTAGGAAGGTTTAGAACCACTGCTTTAGGTTCATCAATGCTGGGTTTCAGAAACCAAAACAAAAGCCTGTAACACAGCATCAAGAGGGTACCTCTAATGACATAATTAGTGCCTCTGAAATATACTCTGATATGAACAAACAAAAACAATACAAAGCAAAAGTACAGGTGTAGTTCCAACCTGCATCATAGGGAAGATCGACTGACAAAGTTTTTAACTCTTCAGGTGAAATTTATTCCTTTGATCTTCTATACTCCTCCCTCCCAAGGACTCTGCTTAGTGACCACTTTCCTCCCATGCCTCAATTGTCGACTGGGGGAGTTCCCAGAGGCTTATTTCCTATGTGGTTCCACAAATGAATCTCAGGCTCCCACTGTCATCTGCAGCCTTCTTACAATTAGATTCTTGGAGCGCATCCTTTCCGATGCTCACAGAATGAGCAAGTGTATTACTCTGATGGAGGGAAAATTCCTTGGCATAATTTCCCTGATCTTTTTCACACCAACACAGTTTCAATTTCCATATAACTTCTTCATAATAAGCCCCATGAATTTTCTGTGTCCTTCAAGAAAATCTATAATTATCTCTTCTGAATCCTAAAACACAGTTTCGTATAACCTGAGCTGACCTCTCTTCCTTGAATGTAAGTGGGGCAGCGGATGCCTTTTCTGATTTACCTTCCTCTCAAAATATCCTGAAGCAAAGTTCTTCCAAGCGCAGTGTGCGCCTGATAAATATTGTATGTCTGTGAGAACAATTCTGAATGGGTCAGTGTATCTATCACACATACTTCAGTCACTGTAGTATTTCAGCTTAAAAATACTGGGGTTTCAGGGACCAGTTTAATAAGCAGAAATCATAGTTGGTTTTTATAGTTTTTGAAGAAATGATAGCAACAGCTGATGCTAGTGGAAGCTGATGTTGGGGTTGAACCTCTTCTTTTGAAGGAATCCTACCTGTTCTAAGACAAGTATGTTACTAAGAGAATCTGTATGTAGTTATCCACTATGACTAGGGCATGTCTATACATAGCTTGATTGGAATAAACCTGTGCAGGTATGAAATGGAACCTTGGCACCGATCATCGTTTGGGGCAAACCCCAGTTTACACTGGAAGGAGCCCTGGTGGCTTAGCAGGTTCTGTGTTAAGCTGTTCATCATAAAGCCAGTGATTCATACCTAGCATTGGATCTGTGAGAGAAAGATGAGTCTTTCTGTTCCCCTAAAGAAGAACAACCTCACAATCCCACAGGTGCAGTTTGATTCTGTCCTGCAGGTGAGCCGGAATGGATGCCATGGCAGTGTGCCGTTAAGAAAGTGGCTGGAGGCAGAAAGCACTAGACTGAGCTCAGGGGCGGGTCCTTTAAGAAGATGAGTTCAAGGCCTTCCAAAATGTGCCGGCAGGAAACCAGGACCATAGAATACTGAGAACCAGATAGGATCATAATCAGCCATCACAGGCTTGTTAAGAAGAAGGTAACCTGATCAGGAAACTCTTTGGTAAAGAAATCAAATACCACTTATCAAATGTTGACCATGCACTTGACAATGACTTTGTCAGGCTCTGCTCCTTTGCATGTATCCAGATTTCCTGAGACCAACCTTCAAATTTACTCAGAGGTAACCTGGCTGCAGGCCGTCCATCTGTGGCATAGAAAACCTGCCTAGACACCCAGGCAGCAAACTGCATAATGACAGGCCATCAGATGCAGAAAACAGTAGCAAGAACGGATTTCTTTTTGAGCATAGGGAATGCAATCCAGGATTACAGCGTGTCTGAAGCAATTTGTGTTTCTACTTACAATGTTCAAAACCTCAATCCAATTAAACTCTTCTGTGGACACACGGTTATCCAAATATACTTCTTATTTGGATGGATGGCTTATTTTAAAGAGTTATACCATTCCATTGTGATGTAGAAAAAGCATCTTTGAATGCTATTACATTTTTTGAAGCATCCAAAGTGAATTTTGACAATGCAAATCTGATTATTTTATTCCATGATTGATGACAGAGGATGGTGACTACAATCTGTAGGTTCACGGGTGACAACCTGGGCCCTTCAGCTGCCTTTTCCTCCCGCCGCTTCTCTGTCATTGCTACATCACGCTTGCCTGCCTCTTCTCTTCATCTTTTCTAAGTGAGTAAGTTACAAAAAGGGCATAGAATATGGACTTAAAGATAATAGGATTTTCCACAAATATTTTGAAGCCCCTCCAGATAATCAATTCCCGTTCATTGCTTATATCCCAGTTCCAAAATATAACCCATCGCCTTTGCCAGCATATTTATGTGTCTCCCACTGTGTCCTATGGTTTTCACTACGACCACATCACGGTTTATACCTCCAAGTTGGTTTGTGAGCTTATGGCATTAGCACATCTCTCGTCCACTACACTCTAAGTTTCTTCAGGGCAGGGGCCATTTCTACTTTGATAATTTATACCTAACGCCAAAGCAGCTGCTTACTAAGTCCTTCCTTGGTAAATTTTTCTTGCATGAAAGGGATTTATTAAAACAAGTGCATTTTCCCTTATATCTTACCTTATATAATATAGATTTTATAGAAGATGATACTATCTTAAGGTTTCTTCATCTTATAGAGTGGTTCAGAAATTCATTGTGACACCGCATTCTAATTGTTAAAAGGCATTGCAAATGACTGAGCAATATAACTTAAGCTGTTGCTGGAATTTCCTCAAAAGCTATAAAAACAAAGAATAATTTCTGCTTATTAAATTTATCCCTGGAACCTCAGTATTTACAAACTGGAATGCAATTGTCATACACTCACCCATTCAAAATTGTTCATTCATCCATCAAATATTTTTCAGGTGTACGCTGCTTTCAGAAGAACAGTCCAAGGCAGTTTAGAAGGAATGCAAATCAGAAGGGGGAAAAGGAATATATTTCTGTGTTTCTTATGATAAATATTCACACAATTTTCTACAAAAATGGAAAATTTAAATTTGATTTCCCTTCTGACTACAGAGCAAAGCATCCATCCCTGAGGGCTCTGCCATATGTCAAGTGAAACGGGGAACATGTCGTTCAAGGAACTGATGAAGGCTGTCTTGGCAGCATTAAGACAATAATGCAAAGTTTTTTTGAATGGCTCTCTTGCACCACTCTGTGTTTTTTAAAAAAAAAAACACTGTTTTGGCTCTAAGAGTTGTGCATGGATGCTATGTCTCTGAATAAACCAATGCCAAAGCAGTGTGTTTTTAACTAAAGTGAAAGAAGGAAGACAAAGAAGGAAAAGGAGAAATGCAGGTGTTAGAGTAAAAACATCCCTCAAACAGAATAATTATGATAACAATGCCAATATTCATAAGGCCAAATATTCACCAGCCAGAGTGCAAAGCCAGGGCTCTAAGTAAGGGTGAGACTCCTGCAAAGCCTCAACTCAGGTTTGACTCAGGTTGAGATTTCCAAAGATGGCCATGAACTTCTGAATAGAGCCTTCCATCCAAGGACTAAAGGCCTCCTGAGAACCCTTTGACTGCCATATGCACGGGGCTGGTGTCCTCTTCTGCTATTTGTACAAATAAAAACCAGAAGGAGGAGGAAAATATCGTTTAAAAAAGAAACAATCATCACCAAACTAAATATAATTAAGGATTATTAGCTAGTGTTATAAAATCTGATCTGCAATACTTGATTTCCTCAGGAATTGACTTTGTTAGATAAGCGTATTCCAAAAAAGTCCAATGACTTCAAATTTTGAGGAGGCATTTTGTAGCCTTGATTACACAACCAGATAGGACTATTCCACCATTTGGTTACTGTTTTAAATTCCAAGTTGAATAAAAGGTGATGTGTAAAATATGCGATTATATTCTGTCGTGCCGCTGACATATTGAGAAATTTAAATTCCCAACATAGACAGATATACTTAATTTTATTTGGGAAAGCTTAATGAAATTCCTTCTGTGTGTTGATTTCTACAGAATCAGGGGTTCTATATGAGTCTACAGAAAGAAATACCTACAAATTAGATCCAGAAAGTCCAAATAGCCAATATGCCAGGATTAATTGATCATGTCAGTGAGGAAGAAATGAGCCTAATGACTGGGTTGTGGGGTCTTCGGTGGGCAATCATCTGGAATCTTTCTAAGCTATTGCGATGGCTACACCCAACCTCCCTTTCCTCTATGAGCATTGTGTTCACTATTATGGAAAGAATAGATATACACACTCAAAAAAGAACTTCATTTGCAGCAGAACTTGTGTAAGAAAAACACGGAGTACCTAACATACATAAATCTAGTAGAAATTCAAAATCTGTGTTCTTAAAGGATTTGTGACAGTCCTTAAATATACTGAGGCGAATCCAGTATACAGAAAACACACTGTGCAGTTTTCAAATGCAACACACCCTCCACTTTCCTGCATCAACCAATTATAATTGAAATAAAGGTTCATTTAATCAGAGATGACCTTGCCTGATTCCAAATTTGATATGCAAGTCCACAAAGTTACTGTTAAAATAAAATTGTCTAATAGTGACAGAGGCAATATTGATTAAAGCCATACCCAGAATTTTATCTTTATTCTGGCTGAATTACAATGAAAATCAAATTGCCAAAGTCAAAAGATGTCTAAGTTAAAATAAGGCATTGATTGGAAGTCACAAAATGCTGAACATTGGCATGGGACATGTTGGTAAATTTGGATAAAGCAAAGGACATTGATCCCTGAAATTCTGTTGAATCATCTTTGGTAAAACCAATTCTTCCATTGTCATCTGAAAAAATTAACCCAGCATCATCTGCCAAATTACCTCCTCTCTCACTCTTGCTCCTGTCACTCAGTTGATTAGTCAGTGTAATCAGCTCTCTCACTGTCATCTGATGAGATTAACCCAGAATTATCTGGGGAGACCTTGTTTGAGACCTTGCGTAGCCCTTGTCTGGAACAGCCTGAATCACTACCTGAAGTGTCCTCAGAGCCCACCTGACCATCAAATTTTGCTTCCAAATCTATAATTAGACTCAAGTCCCAATGGGCCACTAGATACGAAGTATAAACTGTGACCCTTGAAAAGTTACACCACACTAAAAAATAACTACTTGATTTTCCTATGTAGACAAAGACAAATCTGGGGACATATATAATAATGGCTATTAAAGGTGAGGCATTATGGCTCAAGAAGCATGATGTTGAATCAGTCTGAGTTTCGTGATATGGGCCTACTACACAGAGATTCTCCATTCAGTGTTTCAGACTGAGGATTTAGAACGGATCTAATAGTATAGTTGGTTGGTTGACTGAAATGTGAACTAAAAGGTGATCTCCAGTAAGTGCCGTGGAGATGCCAGAACTGCTTTGAGGTACTACAGAAGACATAAAAAATTTTTAGGGAAATTGGAATGGCACAGATTTGTCATGATGGCCCATCAGCACACCCAGGGAATGCTCAAGGTACAGGACTTTTCCCACATGTATGGGACTTGAATTTGTGAAGTGAGACCTGGTTTCCTTAAAGTCTGCTGTGACTGTTCTACACAGGTCAAATTTTTCAGTGAGACGTCCATAACTAAATTGAAACACAAAACTACAATGGAGATAACTGGATTCAGGATAACAGAGGCCAAGGGGTGGCACTTAATGACCAAAGTCAAGGTGTGTGTGGTTACCATGTAGACAACAGAGTCAACGTAATAATTAGAATACTCTAATTCCCATGTAATCATGTGGTTAGCCACTTAGTCATGGCATCCCAAGTAGTAAAATAAATGAGAAACCTACAAATGATTTACCTAATTTTCACTAGCTAAAGAAATCTATGGGACTTCTAGCAAGATGGCGACTAAGTAACACATACCAGAGGGACTCTACAGAAATCAGTGCAGGAGAGTCACTAAGAGTGAAATTCCACACTGCTGGAATGCAGGAGGAGCATCATAAAGTTAAGTGGGCACAGATCCACTAAGTTTTGAGGGGCTGGGGTTTTTTGGCTTACCACAGTGGAGGCCAGCTAGGGTTTAACCGCAGCCCGGCCACTGTCTCAGCCAGAACCAGGATTGTTGGGCTAGCCCAAGGGCTTTGTCTCAACACAGTCACAGCTTGGTGCTTCCTCGGGGCAGGTTTAAACCCCTCTAGCCCCACAGTCAGGGATCAGGACTCAGCTATATTGTTACTTTTGTTTCCATATCTTCTCTCTTTTCCTTGACAGTCTCAGGGGGCTCCCTTTTGTTTTTGTTCTTTTTCCTTTTTTTTTATTATCCTTTTTCTCTCACATGCCACTGCCACCCTTCAGGCCACTCCCCTTAGCCTAGGGCATTTACGCCTGCCCTCCACCCAGTTGGGGGAGCTTCACCCTCTTCAGTATAACACAAGGCTGGGGAAATCCCACACACCTGACTGCCCTCTGCAGCACCTATATCCTGCCCACCTTCTTCCAGGGGAAATCCCAACAGTCCACAAGCCCTCTGCAGCACTTCATATGTGGCTGGGGAAATTCCACCCACCTTCTTCCAGGGGAGTCACACCTGCATGGTTAGGGGAGCTCCTACCCTCCTCTATGGTCCAAAGAGACTGAGGGAACTTCCTCCTGCCTGCCAAAGTGCCTCATGTGGCCTAAGGCAAGCCAGCCAACACTCTCCAACACTCCATGCTACTGCAGGAACATCTGCCCAACCTCCACTGTGATCTAGCTGACCAGGGCAATTCTGCACACCATCTGCAGTGCTCTACACCAAAGTAGGCACAACCACCTGACTTCTGTGGCATTCCCATTTCATCTGGTAACCTCTGCCACCGCCACCGCCCCCCCCCCACACACACACCTTCTGTGGTGCTCCAAGCTACAATGGCTTCTTGTGAGATCGCACAGTGCAGCACCTTTCTCACAGATCCAGAACCATCCAACAAGCATCCCTTGAGAGGATTATCCAACCTGTCCTCCAAATAACAGAATACTGGTTGGCTAGGGAAAGAGTGAAGCCACAGGAAGATAAAGCAGTTGGCTAATCCCATAGCGCAATTAGCTTCAGGCAGTTCAAAGAATCATTACAACAAGTCTCCCAGAAAGAGCCCAGTGCTCTTCAGCTCTCTGGAAAATGGCACCAGGCTCCTCTAAAACAACGCAATGCAAGCAGCAATCAGCCCCAATGACGAAAACAACAACAACTACAGCAACAGGAGAAACAACAGGCAAAGTAGGAAGATGTCCTGAACCTAACGACATGCCTATGAGAAGCAGGTACTGATCTGCTACAGAAAGAAATTTTCAGAATGCTGCTTGGACTCATACAGGCAATAGGGAAACAATACAGAAAAAAGAATGAAATGATATAGAAGATAAATACCATACACCAAAGGGAATTATAAGAGCTTAGGGAAGAGGTAACAAAAAGAGAGTAGCAGTCTCACGGACTTCACCTACTGAGTGGAGGAAGCAGAGAACTGCACAGTGACCTAGAGGACAGTCAAACAGACTTTAACAAATGTGAACACAAGTCTAGTAAAATCATTAGAAAAGGTGAAGAGAGCCTAAGAACTATGTCTGATGCTATGAAAAGGAACAACTTTAGAATAAATAGATTACTGGAGGATGGCACAACAAAGAAGTCAACTGCAAAAATAGTGATAGGATTCTTGGTGGAAAACTTCTCCAGTTTAATGAATTAAAACCAGACAACTATTCAAGAGGCTGAAAGAAACCAGACAGACTGAATCCCAAGAAGAAGTCACCAAGGCACATGAGGTGGTTAGTTTATTGTGCCAACCCGGCTGATAAACACATGTGGGTTAATTGAAGGGAAGAGGATGAATGGCTCAGTGAACCTTGCCTTTCGAGTTCTTGGGTCTCTTGCTTTCTGATGGCTGGACCAGGGTGCAGCTATCTTAGCCAGTTCCCTGCTTTAGCTGGCAAGGCTCACTTCCTATAAGACATCCCTGAGGAGAAGCCACATGGACATACCCCGATGCAGTCCTGCGTGCTGGAGCACCTGTGTGGAGACCCCTGCCAGCGCTGAGATGCTTACACATTCACTGACTCAGGTTGCTTCCTGCAATTGCCATCACATCTATTTTGTGAAATGGAGGAGGACTTTGTGGATTGGTGTTGGACATATGGGTTAATGTTGGACTTGTGGGCTTGGGCAGCACTGGGTTGAGATGTTTTCTTGATGTGCACTTAACCTTTATATAAAACTCTCTTTTATACATGAGTTTCTCTGGATTTGTTTCTCTAAAGTGCCCAGACTAGCACAGCACATAATAGTTAAACTATCCAACTTTAAGGAAAAGGAGAAAATCATGATAGAAGCTAGGGAAAAACTAGCCGTCACATATAAAGGTTGGCAAATAAGAATATGCTTAGACCTATCAGTGGACACAATGAAGGAGAGGAGAGTGGGATAACATATTCCAAAATTGAAGGAAAATAACACAAACCCAAAAACACTCTATCCAGCCAAATTATCTATCAAGATAGATGGAGAAGTAAGAGTCTTCCATGACATGGAAAATCTCAAAGAGTATGTTAAAAGAAACCCAATCCTACAAAAGATCCTTGTCAACCCAGTATGGGCAGAAGAACAGCACTCATCGAGCATAATAAGAGACAACCGCATAGAACAACCCCACCCAGAGGACAACAAAGAGAAAACAGCACTCAAGATAGCATTGTGAATCCCTCCTTCAGGATAGTAGTCACTAAAGCCCATCAGAAGCAGTTTGCTTTCTGCTGACAAGGCCAGCAATACTACTTCGACTGTGCTCCATCTTTATCCCTAGGTGATAATTAGGTTTTGGGGAATTGGATTGCATCGCTCTTCTTTGAGACATCACACAGGTCCATAATATTGTGCTGATGGATATAATAAGAAAGAAGGGACACTATTAGATTGATTGGTAACATATTTGAAAGCCATTTCCATTTCCATTGAAATGAAAATTGACCCAACAAATTCAGGCTTCTTCCACCTGAGGAAAATTTCTAGGGACTCGGTGATTAAAGCATGTCAAGATATCCCTTCTAAGGTAAAAGATAAGTTGTTGCCTCTAGACCCTTATACAACTACAATGGGGGTATCTAGTATGTCTCTGTGAATTTTAAAAATAACATACTCCTTACTTGAGTGTGCTGAACAAGTGGCTTAAAAACCTGCTAGTTTTGAGGGGACTAAGAATGAGGGAAAGCTATGCATGTGCTGCCATTTAAGTCACTGTGCCGCTTGGGTCACGTGACCCAAATAATCCAACAGTGCTTACTATTATCAATTTCAGATAGAGATGCTCTTTGGGGTCTTTGGCAGGTTGATGTTTGTGGATCACAATGGAAACTCTTAGGATTTTTGAGTAAAGCCCTGTCATTATTTTTACTAGCCCTTAAACTAAACAAATGGGGGAAAACCACCTCACTTCCATAGAGTTAATTCTGACTCACAGCGACCCTGTAGGAGAGCGTAGACTTGCCCTCAGGGTTTCTGAGACTGTAGCACCCCAATATATACCCATTATGTAATCAGGGCTCCTTTTTACTAGTCCTTAGTAGAGATTATATGCTTAAACAAGTTTCCAGATCACCTGAGATGCCCATTATGAAGTGAATGTTATCTGACTATAAAGCCATCCAATTGAGCATACACAGCAACACTCTCTCATCAAATGGAAGTGGTATACATGCCATTGCCAAGCAGGCACTGAAATCATGAGTAATCTGATTATTAATAAGTGACTCGATTGCCCAGAGTTGCCCCTCTTCTCCTCCTCTGCATCATGGGAAATTATTTGTGATCAGTTGGCTGCCTGGTTTACAGGAGGGTGTCAGGGGAAAGTGAACAGAATCAGCGCTGCTCTCCCTTTCTTGGGCTTACCTGAACTACATCAAGCAAGGAAGATCCTTCCAGCACAAAATGGTGGTCATTTTGGCTGGAAAGAGAAATTATCAGAGGTGCAATTGTATGGTAATTCATGAGGTAAAGCCAATAGTTGGGCTGAATTGTTGAAAATGTCGATGGAACAAATTTAGGATATTTGGTGACCAGGAGTAATGAGGAAGAAATGTGTGGACAGACTTCACTGATCAAAGAAGTGAAGATGTTTGTATCTCACGTGAACGCTTAACAAAAGGTGACTTCGACAAAAGAGGATTTTCACATTCAAATCAATAGAATGATGCGTTCTGAGGAGTCCAGGCAGCCTTTTTCCTCACCACTCTTCCCCTTGCCCAATGCACTCATGAACAAAGTGGGCATGGCGGCAGAGATGGAGATTATATATAGGCTCAGCAATGTGATTTCCACTCACCAAGGCCAATTTGGCTACAGTTACTACTGAATGCTGAATTTGCAGAAGAAACTAGCACTGAGTGCCCAATATAGCATCATTTCTTGGAAATTGGCCAGCTGCCTGGTGGCAGCTTTATTACATTTTACCACTTCCATCATGGAAAGGGTAGTATTTTATTGTCAGGGATACAGACACTAACTCTGAACACAGATTTTCCTTCCCCGAACACAATGTTTTTGTACAAATTATCATTTATAGATTGACAAAATTCTTTATTCACCATAATGATCTATGTGATAGGTTTCATGTCAACTTGGCTGGGCCAGGATTCTTAGTAAATTGGCAGTTGAGACCTGTCTTAAGATGTGACCTAAAGGTATAATCAACTCCATGATAGGATCTGCTGTGGACAGCAAAGTAATTATTAAAGGATTAGGGAAGAGTTCAGCTTCCTTGATTAGGTCACAGCCCTGATGAAATTGAAAGAAAATTTCCTCAGGGTGGTAGCTTATTCTTATATTAGCATAGCAGCCTTCATGGAAGGATTGATCGTTCTGGTATGGATCCCACATCTGGTTCATTGGCCTCCAGCCCATCTTATTGCCTGCTGACCCTAGGTAGGACCCATTAAAGTCTAATTTTTGAATTGTCACGTCAACATCTGCATCCAGCAGCCATGATTGTATAGATTGTCATCTATAGATTTACAAAATTCTTTATTCACCATAAGTCACCAAGATTCTAATAATCAGCCATGATTTTCCTACTTCATCTTCCTAATTTCCTGGTTCTTTGGCGTTGGCAGCTATGTGAGTCAGGAAAAACCTCCAGCTTACCATGTGGACCATGGATTTTCAGGAGGATGGAATTACCCACTTCTACAATTGTGTGAGATGCTTCCTGGATGTAAGTTTTGCTATAGATAATATATTTAAGAGTCACTGATGGTGTTAGGATAGGTTTTCTAGAGAAACACAACCAATGTTGCTTATATGTATATATACATAGGAATAGATTTATAACAAGAAATAATTCAGAGAGTTGTAGAATAGGGTTAGTCCAGTCTGGTTCAAGTCAGATGGTAAATTAGAGGCTTCTCCTGAAGTAGAAAGCAGGGGGACAATGTAGGAAGACAACGTAGGTAGCTGCAGAGTTAAATGAATCCAAGATTAGCATGCAACTGATGGCTCCTGAGGTCACCAGGCACTATGGCAGGTGGTTATTAACCAGATCCAGCAGAAGTGGTAAGCTTTCCCAAGGAGTCTGCTTAAAAAGGAACAGACCACACTAACCAGGGAAGACTTGTTTTAATTGTATCAAGGCTGTAACCTAATCAATGGGGATGCAAGCCACAACTGTTGGCTGCTCACAGAATTTATTAGGCCATGTTAGATCTTACCATGTTAGATCTGATATTCTGTTAGATCACATCACAGGGGATTGCTGCCAAATTACCAAGAACCCTGGTCAAGCCAAGCTGAAATGAAAACCTCCTAACTACCACACTGGTTTTCTTTCTCTAGAGCTCTCAGCCTAACACAATATCACACAGCTTTCCTCAGAGCAAGTAACTCATTTCACAGCAAATGAAGTTAAAAATAAATTTTAAAAAACTCTCATTAATAATATCAGATAGGATTATGTGACAATTTGCAGCAAAAAGGAGGATAGTAATTGTTACGAGTCTTGTCCTTTTTTGTTACATGTGTATAAATGCATACAGTACAAATCTTTGTTTTCTTCCTGCCCAAACCCCATTATTTATTATATAAAACAAAAACAAGAATACTGAGTTATCAGAAGTATGCATCATAAGCTTACTAGAATGGAGTCAGTGTTGATCTCACAGCAATCCTATCTGACATGGTAAAACTGCCTTCGTGAGTTTGCAAGATTGGAATTCTACAGGTGTAGGAAGCTCTGCCTTTCTCCCATGGTGCACCCAGTGATTGTTAACTGCTGACCTTGTGGATTGCAGCCCGAAGCATAACCACTATACCACCAGGACTCCTGTATGCATCATAGTTGCTGTGTTCAACCCACGCACACACCTTTGAATCTTTCTCAAATAGAGAAGCTCGAGATTTTGAACTGCTGATCTTGTGGTTAATAGCCCAACTCATAACCCACTCAGCTGCCAGGGCTCCTCAACTGTAGTAGTGAATGCTGTATCTGGTCCTCTTGTCTAGACTGTAATTCTCAGTGGTTCGGCAGCCGTTGGAGGAGTTGCTCATCCATTATGTAATGTTGTGGAATCATCTGTTGTCGTGTGATGGGATCACTCAATCAATCACTGGGAAGGGGAGTTTCCTTGGGCTTCTGGGCTGCCTTCTGTATCTAAGTGGATGGTTCAGCCTGGCTGGAGCACTCTCTCCAATTTGTACTCTCCCCCTGCCTTGACCTCTGGTTCTTTAGATGTAAGCTTACGGTCATCTCCAGCCTCTTCCCTGACTTACAGATTTTGGATTCACCAGTTCCTGCAACCCTGTGAACCAGCACGGGTTTCCAGCCTAATGCCTGATGGGTAGAGTTTTGGTTGGTCCATCCAACCGCTACAGAAGCCAGCAGAAATCTTCAGTCTGCTGTCACAGATTTCAGACTTGCCAGTCCTGAGTTGTGTGATCGGTTCCGCTCAGTAAATCCCTTTGGATGGGCTTATGTATTCCCTACATTGGTTTTACTCCTCTAGGGAATCTAGACTACCACCATAATTATATATTTTAATGAAAAGATCAAGACAAGAATAAAAATATCAAAAATGACATAAAATAAATATTTGAGGAATCTTTCTATTGAATTACATTTTTCTCTCTCTTTTTGATATGGAGGAAGCAGGTTAGAAAACAATTTGATTTATGATTTTCAACTAAATACAGGTTTTGGAAGTGGAGAATCTTCAGAGAAGATTATAGAGGAGAAATAATCAGATATTTTAGAGTTGCAAAAACCCTTCCTGGCTATAGCATCTAAAAACCCACCTAAGGAATGAGTCTTATTAACAAAATTCTTAAAATTTCCCCTTTATTAGGATATTTCAAGAGAGAGAAAAAAGAAACCTCACCCACATGATCATGCCTCTCACAAAAGATCTCCTTCATCCCTCTCCTAAAGTGGAGAAGAGAAAACACAAGAAGCGCCTGGTGCAGAGCCCCAGTTCCTACACCCGTGCATGTCAACTGCTCAGGCTGCCATAAAAGCACCCCCATCTTCAGCCAGGCACCCACAGTTCTGTGTGTTGGCTGCTCTCCTGTCCTCTGCCAGCCTACAGGAGGAAAAGCAAAGCTTACAGAGCATGCTCCTTCAGATGTAAGCAGTACTAAAAGACCCTGAATCAAGATGAGTGGGAAACCATCCCAATAAACCCATTTTGGATTAAAAAATAAAAAGAAGAATTTATTATCATTTTTGTACAAGGTTTTGTCCAAATCTAAGCATCAAAATTAAGCCTGCCTTTGTATACCCTTAAAATGTTTCATTAAAAACAGGATCTGGTGAGAATGGGCTGCAAGTACTGCAGATTTTCTTCTCATAAAAATCATCTACTCTCTATGCTGCATAAATATATATTTTTATCATTACTTTTACCACCCCATGTTTTAAGTGAATAGGTTTAAAGGAAGTATACATATTTCTGAAGAATTGGTGAATCTAGGATCTAACAGGTGTTGGAAAAACACCTATTTTAAAGAAAAGTTGAAATGAGAAAGTATATTGAGATAAATGATTATATAAAATGAACATTTAGTTTCTCTCTCACACCTCTAAGTGTCTGCACATGAACGTATTAAACATGGAACAATTGGTGTGCCCAATTATCTCTGTGATGCTTGCATATTTGGTGACTTACTATAAAGTGTGTGAATGTGTCAGTCATATTTAAGGAGTCCTGGGGATATAGGGGTTCATGTGTTGGGCCGCTCACCACAAGGCCAGCAATGTGAGGCCACTGGCTGCTATGTGGGAGAAGATGCGCTCCTCCCCTCTTGCTCTCATGAAGATTGACAGCCCCATATATTAGACATACATATAACTGCATCATCTATATATACACTTCAAAGTATTTCTGGAAAAAATGGACTTATCATGGAAAATTTCCACAAGTTCTTTGAAGCCTTATGCCTATAAAATGATCATGATATTTCAGTGTTACATAATTTCCCACTTGTTGCTTAGTTTGGCTGGATCCTTATGTGAACTCTGCAAAGTGAATCAGGTAAATCCCCACTTTACTAAAGGCAACCATCGTATGATTTCCGGTGTGCCCTATAACTATGGTCTTATTCTGACCCAGCCTGACAGCTTCTCCTTTAAGCTATGACTCCATTCATTGATGGAATTTTAAACCGGAAGGTGTCAATGTGGTTCCCTAACTACACAATTCTGATTGAGGGAAATTATGTTTCAAGAGGCGGAGTTTCTTCACTGTCACCCTAACTGAAAACACACACTAATCACAAAGAGAGACTTGTTTTGTATAAAATCCTGATGAATCATCCACCAAGCCAATACAGTCTTTCTAGGATTAAAACCGTTTTTGGTCAGGGCTCCCTTACTCCCCAGCTAAGTTGGTACAACATTGAAGTAAATTTTTCAGGACAAAAGCCAGTAAGCAAAGGATACAGAAAGGTAAGAAACCTTGTTCTCCCTTGTCATATATGTTTTTCTCATTTATTATTTTCCAAGATATTCACTGTTAAACTGATCTCATAGCTTCACCTGTAAGGCTATACATACAAAGGGACAAGGGCTGATGGGGATTTATGAAGGCCACCAAGTGACTGTCCTTAGAAAGCAGTGTTTCACAGGACCTCCACCTTAAAAAGAATCATTTATTGCCTCCAACGAATATATTGATTGTCTCTGTACAATGGACATTGTTTATCTATCCAGCAATATACTTTCCATTGGAAATATTTTTACACATTCTCCTATCATGTGTCTTCCAATTACTTTCCTGAGCTATGTGATATTTAATATTTCAATTTATATTTTCACCATATGATAGAAATCCTAAAATGCATTCCCAGTGGTGGTTAACATTGGAAAAATGTCCAGTCACAGATGTGTTCATGAAAAGAATCATGAAGTAAAGAGAGAAACATAGAAATATTGAGTTGTTTGAAGCTGAGGTACTTTGTATGGCATAGTTCAGTCTAGCCAATTAATTTATCACAAAAGAAAAGGGATACACAAAAATTCAGAGACACACAAATACTTTTCTGAAATTCAGGGTTCTAACCCAAAGGGAACATCTTGTTGGCCATACCAGAGAGAGGGAGAGAGCTAGAGCGAGAGAGAGAGAGCGAGAGAGAGAGCAGAAACAGACTGAGACAGAGAAAAACAATCTATAGCATCTTAATAACAATATTAGCTGTTGTTTTAGTTTCAAATGGCTCCCCTATTAGACTACTGTAAACACATTCACTTATGATAACATGTTTATTGTCTGACAGTTCTAAAGGGTAGTAGTTCAAATCCATTTGTTTGCTGGATCATGTATTCTCTCTCTCTCTGCTCTAGGGGAAGGGAGGATCTCTGTTCTTTCTTTCAGTTGTAGCAGCCACTAACACAGTTGGGTAAGGGGGAAGGCTAAAATCGATTTAGCATTTCCAGAACCCTGAGCAGCACTATAAACTGTACTTCAAAGTTTGCTTTGGATAGCTCATTTGTGTTTGTTAGTTTCTTGGTCATCAGAATGACAGAAAAGAAAAGGCTAATTATAAATTCGAACCAAACAGTTCAACAATTAATTTTTATATGTAATTGCATTTAATATTTCCAAAGACTACTGTTAACATTGTCATCTTTGTAGAAATGTGTTCAACAGGGAGCCACCAGAAACTGAAGCTGGATTTGGAAGAGGATGCAGAACAAGCTATATCATTGCTGGCACCAGATGAATCTTTACTGAAAATAGAGAAGAATGGAAATTTGTTTAATTGTGTTTTGTTAAGTATGCAAAGATATTTGATCATGCGGATCATGGAAAACTATTGATAACATTGAGAAGGATAGGCATTCCAGAACATTCCATTGTGCATGGATCAAGAGGCATCATTTGGACAGAATAAGGTTTAAGATCAGGGAAGGTGTACATCGGGGTTGTATCCTTTCACCATACCCCGTCAATCTGGATGCTGATCAAATAATCCAAGAAACAGAAGTAAATGCATGCTAGAGGAGGGGGGGGAGAAAAGATGAGGGGAAATGAAAGAGACAAAGGGACAGAGGGAAAACACAAGGGAAAAACACGATATCTGTTAAGGTCAGCCATGCCTTCACTCTCCATCCTTCCTTATCTGATTCTTTTTTTTTTATTTTAACAATTTATTGGGGCTGATACAATTCTTTTCACAGCTCATACATATACATACATCAATTGTATAAAGCACATCTGTACAGTCTTTGCCCTAATCATTTTTTTCTCTTTTCTTCTTTTACATTTTATTAGGGACTCAAACAACTCTTACCACAATCCATACATATACATACATCAATTGTATAAAGCACATCCATACATTCCCTGCCCCAATCATTCTCAGGGCATTTGCTCTCCACTTAAGCCCCTTGCATCAGGTCCTCTTTTTTTTCCCCCCTCCCTCATATGCCCTTGGTAATTTATACATTGTTATTTTGTCATATCTTGCCCTATCCTGAGTCTCCCTTCCCCCCCTTCTCTGCTGTCCCTCTCCCAGGGAAGAGGTCACATGTGGATCCTTGTAATCAGTTCCCCCTTTCCAACCCACTCACCCTCCACTCTCCCAGCATCGTCCCTCACACCCTTGGTCCTGAAGGTATCATCCACCCTGGATTCCCTGTACCTCCAACCCTCATATGTACCAGTGTACAGCCTCTGTCCTATCCAGCCCTGCAAGGTAGAATTCGGATCATGGTAGTTGGGGGAGGAAGCATCCAGGATCTAGGGGAAAGCTGTGTTCTTCATCGATACTACCTCACACCCTAATTAACCCATCTCCTCTCCTAAACCCCTCTATGAGGGGATCTCCATTCTTTATCTGATTCTTACACCAACTATTCACACACACACACACACACACACACAACATTCACTTCTTTGCTGGATTTGATAATCCACTGCGGTGACCACACGGAATCGACAGGCAGCACTGGCACTTGTGGGGTTGTTAGGGAAGCTAACAGGTCACCAATCAAGGCTGTAAGGCAGTAAGGGACTCTCCTTTTGCAGCAGGGATTCTTCTCAGACTATCAGCCATGCAGCCCCATGGTCTCTGCCCTGCTCTGCAAGGGCTATGAAGTTCCTTTAACCCATTTCAATACGCCAACTGCACAACACTCTACAAGCCAGCCTCCCTCCAGAAAGCACTCAGTTGTGCCTGCCACCAGGACCAGAATCCTGTCTCCAGGACTCCGTGCCGATGCCTTTTATGCCTCGATCGTGCCCCCGTGTCACACAGATATCACCACTGGCTTTTCTTCTTGGTGGTGCAGGATTTCCTCATCCTGCTTCTGAATTGACTTTTTTCATACCGAAGGAATGACAAAATTGACCAATCCCCAAGTCAGAGTTCTTTATATCTTATTTGCAAACTCCCATCCAATACACTGAGCGGGGGTTTCAAAGACTGGATAGAAGAGCCATAGAAAGTAATTTCATTCATTGCATTTAGGAACTCTAATTTGTAATGCCTAGAGGCAAATATGGAGCTAAGAGGCTAGACCCAGAAAGGAGAGAGAGAACTCCTAGATAAAGTTCCACAGCACGCAGAGCTCACTCCGGATCCCATGAGATCTCGGTCAATTTACATGGCAGTGGGACATATGGAAATACATATTAACTCACTTGGCACTTGAATTTCATATTCTGATGTGCATGAATTAAAATAGCAACACTATCCCTGGCTAAAGGGGTGGAGGGAGTGAGATTACCCAAAGCTGAAAATTTGCAGAAATGTTGGGAAGAGTTTTAGAACTTTACTGATCTTGGAACAGGAATAACCATATAATTTGGCTAAACCTCCAGCAGGGAGCAAATGGGCACTCATCTACCTGCACCGTCCAGTTTTTCCATGCACTGTTTAAAAATCTTAAACACACACATCTGTTGGAAAAACGAAAACAGCAATAGGAAGTATTCGCTCAAGATACAAATGTAGGAAACTTACATTGTGTGTGTGTGTGTTTTAAGGATACACATGTGGATTGGAATCACATAGGCCCAAACCTAAATGCTGTCTACTCTGTACCCTCACCAGTGTCCCAGGGACTAACATGAATGATTCAACCTGAATTAAGGACTATCAATCCCATCACCCTGTCCAATCGAGATGTCTTAGATTTTGTAACTGGGAGATGAGGCCAGGTGACATCCGCAGTAGACACAAGCGACATTATTCCAGAGAAGTGTGGTCTTCTTCTCAGAACAGTCACATACTGTCCACAGGTCGGTCAGCCGAGGCATCTTTGAATTCAGAGACCATGACACTTCCTTTCACAAAGAAGAGGCCAATTATCCCTCCAAACCCAAAACTCCAGGTGGGCCAAATTTCCATTAGAATTTACTGTGCTCAATTTTGGTGGAATAAATATTCACAAGACTAAAACAAAAACAAAATTGCTAATCAGATGATATTCAATAAAATGAAAGCCCATTCTGGAAATCATTATTTACAACACCTTTTTAAATGTTCCCTATTTCCTCTTTTAACCGCCAAATTGATTACTCATAGGCAGGAAATAATAACCGAAAAAAATAAAAAGGTTAAAACATTTAAAATAATTGTAGTTTGGGGAGGAGGAGCTCAGGTAGGAAGCAGTGCCTCTGGGCATTGCATGCAACACACCAGAGTACGTGTACGTCAGCTTTAGATGAGTCTGCTTGCTACACTCGCTCCGTTTCCCTCTGCAGCCCCTGTGCTGTCGACATTCATGGAGCGTGAGGACCATCTGCATCGTTCTTGCCATTAATAATTGAGAAAGTAACCCGGAAGTGGGCCTACCTTTACCTGTGAGCTCCATACACAAGAGACTACGAGGTCAACGGACTGTGATAAATGACTTCCACAGACCAACCCACTGCCACGGAGTCAATTAGGACTCACAGAGACCCACAGGACAGAACTGAAGTGGCCCCACAGGCTTTCTCCGGCTATAAATCTTTACAAAAGCCAACTGCCACATCTTCCCCATAGAGCCACCGGTACAACTGTCAACCTTTGGGTTAGCAGCAGAGAGCTTTAATCAAAAGAGCTCCTTAAATGGCTCTAGAGATGTGATAGCAGTAACAATTAGCATTTATTAAATACCTGCAGGGTGCCAGGTACTGGGCCAACAGTAAGTCTATCTCTCACATTCAGTAGGGTCTGAATTATTATCCACACGAAAGGAAAGCGAAGAAACAGCAACAGAAGTTTAGAGCTAGCTATTGATTTGCTTAGTAAGTGACAGGGTTGGATGCACCTGTGTCCAAGGCCCATGTTTTCCCAGGTAGGGTAGTGGTTACTCATGGTGCTGCCTACCTGCAGGGCCACAGCTCAGAACCAGAAAGTTGGGGCTTTCGACTCCTGTAAGGACTGGCAGACAGGGAAACCCACAGGCACACTTCTGCCTCTAGGGTAGCCTGAGTGGGCCGCAACTCAATGGCACTGAGTTTGTTTTTTCGCTTTTGTTCTGCTTTGGTTTCGGAATACCTGTCCATGTCTGTTTTATTGTGGGAAGTGAGATGGTGGTGAGAGTTCAGATTACGTACACACACCCACACACAATGCTATTTCAACATAGTTCACTTGTATAATTCAATGATATCACTAACATTCATCATATTGGACAACCAATGCCACTATCAGTTTCCAAACTTTTCCATCATCCTTAACAGCAATGCTTTGTCCCTAAAGCAGTAGCTTTGACATTGATACTAGTGTCCGTTGTGGATATCTCACATAAATGGGATCATATCATATTTGTTGACCATACTAACAATTCATCTAAATGAAAGTTGGGGTGGACACCTGGATCAGATGGTAATGAGAACCCCTAGGTTAAAGTGTCCGCGCAGGGCAATGAATTGCTAAATGGGGTTGTTCTTCCTAGAGTCTCTAACTCCTCTCAAATGCTATTTTTCTGCATGGGTCTGATAAGAAAGCGGAGAAAATGCATCTGAGTACCTCCAAACAGGGTTCTCTGGAATGCCATCATGTTGGGTATACAATGAGCCTTCTGTTCGACAGCCCCTTACAGAAGAGTCACACGGAAGAGATGAGACAGTCAGGGTACAGTACAACACTGATAAAACATACAACTTTCCCTAGTTCGTTAATGCCTCCTCTACCTCCCCCCCCCCCACTGCTCACCATCATTACCCCAATTGTACTTGGAAAATGCAGCTAGATCAGAGGATGTACATTGGCACAGATAAGAACTGGAAACACGGGGAATCCAGGACCTGAGATAAACCCCTAGGACCAATAATGAGAGTAGTGATACCAGGAGGGTAAATGGAAGGTAGGGGAGAAAGGGGGAACCGATCACAATGATCTACATATAACGCCTCCCTGGGGGAGTAGACTACAGAAAAATGGGTGAAGGGAGACAGTGGTCAATGTACCACATGAAATAAATAATAATAATTTATAAATTATCAAGGGTTCATGAAGGAGGGAGGTTGGGGAAGGGGGAAATGGGCTGATTGTAAGGGCTGAAGTAGAAATTGTTTTGAAAATGATGATGGCAATATATATACACATGTGCTTGACACAATGGATATATGTCTGGATTATGATAAGAGGTGTAGGAGGCCCCAATAAAATGATTTTTTTTAAATGAGCCTTCTGAAAAGCAGTGGGAGGGGTCTCCATACGATCTCATTGTCAGGAGTGAAATGTGTCCCTTGGACCCGAGGTCCCTGTGCAGTGAACAGCAGGGATTCAGAAGACAGCTATGACGTCAGGTGAGCAGCAACACAACCAGGAGCCAGAGCATGGAAGAGAGGGATGGACTTCCCAATTGGACTGCTGACTTTTCAGGTAGTGGTCCAAATGGTAACCCACTACACTCCCAGGGCTCTCTGGAGAACCCTATAGAGTCGTTCAGTTCTGAATTACTCAGTGTCTCCATGAGCCAAAACTGATTCAAGAACAGGGTGTTATAAATATATTCCTTCTTAAGCATATTTAAGAATACATTACTGTCCTCTCTCTGTTTTTCCAATAATGTATTTTAGAGGATAGTTCTGATAGAAGGGAGCCCTTCTGGCAGAGTGGGTCACATATGGGGCTACAAACCACAAAGACACCGGTTCAATCCCACCAGCTAGTCTCAGGGCCAAAGATCAGGCTGTAAAGTTTTAAGGTTTCAGAAACCTTACCCTACTGGGCAGTTGTACTTTGTTTTAGAAGTTCACCAGGAGTCAAACTCAACTCAGTGGCAGTGCGTTTATGTGGGTGTTGCTAGCAAGAGAGTAAAGGATCTCTTCAGGAGAGTGAAAATACAAAAATAACATCAACACAAGTAAGCAAGCAATAAAATACAAATTTTTCCTGAGTTCACAGGCTAATCAGTGCCGGTCTAGAATCTGAGCATCACTAAGTCGTGCAGTTAAGATGCAGGGATGAAGTGGAAGACTAGATTACAGATTTCCTGAACCTGGTAGCCCCCATAGGAATGTACACCTGGCCTTGGGCTCTCATAGAGAAGGACTGGGCAGGGGGGAGGAAGTGAGGGGAAGGAGACTCCATTTTAAAAAGCATGAAGTTACTTTTGTGGCCTGTCTCCTATGAAACCTATAGTGAAACTATACTATAAAAGCATTCTGACTGGTAAAGAGCCCCAATATCTGAAAGCAGCACATGAGTAATCTCTCTACAGAACATTCAAATTGAGACTTCAAAGAAAACCCCTCAAATTTATCAAAGGATCATAGATGTACGTATTTTTTTAAAACCATCAACTTGAAAGATGTCTTCTGAAACCATATACCGGATAGGATTCCAATTAAAAGGGATATATAAAATGGAGACATCTTATCCACAAAAAGACAAATAACTCAATCCTCTAATGGGCAAAGGCCTTGAATAAAGATTTCACCAAAGATATTTTGTCAAACTGCCAGCAAACACATGAAAATCTGCTCGGCATCACTGGCCATAAAGTGGTGGGAATCAAAGAGACTATGAGAAGCCATTGGCACTCCCACGAGGACCAGAGCGGCTGCAGCGATGTTCTCCCGCCTAACAGCAATGGTGAGGATGGCCCAAGACGAGGCAGCATTAAATTCTGTCCTGCGTAAGACCTTTGAGTCACAAGTGACTTCAGGGCATCCAATAACAGCTGCTGTGGGCTAAGATTAGATGAAAAATAAATAGCACATAACTGTTGGCAACTGTATGGAGCAATTGGAACCCTTAGTCCATGTGATTGGGAATGCAACCTGGCACCGCTGTTTAAGAAAATCACCTGGAATAGCTTCAAAATCAAAACAAAACAACTAAAGATGGAACTACTAGATGACGCAGAAATTTCATTGCTAGGTCTATAACCGAAAGGCTTGAAGGGGAAGACTCGAAACAGTTCATCTCAGCACTACTCAGAATAGTCAAAAGGGTGTAAACAACTCCAATGCCCATCAACTAATGAAAAATAACAAAGAGGTCCAGACATACAGTAGAACACTACTCGGTCAGTAAGAGAAATGAAGTCGTAATATGTGCTAGAAAATTGATGGAACTGGAAGACAAATACTGTACATTCTCCTTCATATCAAAAGAGAAGCAAAGGAAGCGCATGGAGACCAAATCCTATCCCTGGTTTCCAAGAGCACAAGGGAGAACGACAGAGGGTGAGGGCACTACAGCTTATGGAGTACTGCGGTTTAGTGCACAGCGACACGACTTTCATTCACCAAGGTAGGATTGCACAGCCAGTAATGTAGTTTCTTACACGACGTTAGCACACCATAATGAGTTGTCTGATACATTTAAACACACACACACGCGCGCGCGCGTGGCCACTGATGTACCGCCAAACAGCTCAGGAAGTGTGGTTCCTTTAAAGATTTAGACCCATGGCTTTATAGAACATTCCCAATTAATTGTCCAAATAACTTTGTTTTTTACTCTCTCAGTTTGTTGCATTGTGCCTAGGGCCTTTAGAGCCTGCAAACAGAATTCAAGGTCACGTTCTCCTGGTGCAAGTGAAGAGGGAAGAGACTCTGAAATAGGAGGGCCGTGTGGAATGAGACGCTAGCTGCTTCCACGAACTAGCTCTTTGCCAGGAGACCAGAAGTGAATGGAACAGAATAATTCTGTTCAAAAGGCTGGGGACTTGGGGGCGTCTGATGGAAAATAGAATTTCAAATTCTCATGAAATCCACCGTCTAAAGCCACTACGTTTGATGAATAATCCAAATGATTGCCCTGATATGTTTAAATGTTGCCACAAATATCCCACGGACTCTCCCTAAAACCCAGTTGTGGTTTAACTTACTAAAGAAAGTCTGTCTTGAGCATCAGGCTCTCTGGAGACGTTTCGATTGGGGATCAGACTGACAACGATAACTCCAAAGCTTAGCTGGGGGACGCAGGGGAGGAGCAAGCAGGGGGCAGAAGCCTGAGAATCATGCCACGGAGGAGTGGAAGTACGGAATTGTTAGATTATAAATCTCTATATTTACTGTTTAAATAAATAATAGATAAGCATAAGAAAATTAATCAAACTTTTATACACAAGCAAGTAAATTTGTAGAAATTAAAATTTTAACACTTCAAAATGTGATAGACACAACTGGAAATACAATTTGTATATTGAAACAATCTAAAGAAATTATAGATAATAAAAGACAGATTTATAGAGGAACAAAATATACAAATAGCTTTCAGTAAGGAAAACAAAGTTAATATGATGCAATATAAATTGTTATTCATAGAGTGTATTTAAAATGGGGAGAAAGTTATTAATATTTGTATAGAAAATGAATGGGAATTTCCCAGAAATGGTCAAAGATACCAATCTGAAGAATTAGAAAGTTAGGACTCCAACACCTAGAGAAATCCTAGTAAAACTAGAAACAACCCAAAATAAAAGTTTTTAAAAGCACAGTGAGAATTTTCACCTTTAATTCTTCGACCAATAAGTACATTAGCTTCTCAATGGTAAACATACAAGTCAGACGACAGTAGAACAAGATTTTTAAAACCCCACAAAAACCACAACTAACCTCTCTGCCTTCGAGTTGATGCTGACTCATAGCGACCCAGGGGATGAGGTAGCACTGCCCCGTGCGACTTTCCCGGACCGTAAGTCTTTGCAGGAGCCCACAGCCCTGTCTTTTCACCGGCAGAGTCGCTGGCGGTTTCAAACGGTTGACCTTCAAGTTAGTAGCCCAACAGGTAGCCGTTAGGCGACCAGAGAGCACCAAGAGACGGCACAGTGATCAGCAAATTCTACAGCTTTAAAAGTAATTTTGAAGAAGGAGATCAAAATAAAAATCTTCGTATGGATATAAATTCAGAGCTTATCCAACCAGTCTGTCAACAAAGAAAGTTCAACTGCCATACTTTGCAAAGCTCCGAATGAACATTCATAGCTATCTGGTCTGAGTCCTTAGCCCATGGTGACATGATTCAACTGAGTCTGAGCTTCAGCAAATGTGAAGATTCTTCCAGTGCCTCATCCTCCCCAGCTCTTGGTATTCTCCCTGGGAGTGATTGTGTGCTGCATACATCTTTACCCTATTATGCTTGTTACCATAGGCCTGAACCAATCTACTCTTGTAGCGGCAAGCACTCCCTCTCTGACCACCAACCCCTGTGTTTCCATTGCCTTCTTTTCAATAAGGTACTAGCTCAGTAAAGTCCACAACCTGATGACACTTCCACTTTTTTTCACTGCCCTACTTATTTCATCACTCCTGTCTTACATAACTTGAGCCATTCTAATTGTTCTCCTTCTCATGATAAATCCTCTGAATTTTGACTTGGGTCATAGGTGAGAAGGGTGAATCCAGGGGCATTAGGGAAGGGGCTGGGCTTGGATGGAAGAGAAACTATGTGTCAATGATCGTGAAGGGTAGAAGGACAAATGGGGGGGTCTTGTGCCAGAGACCTTAGGATTGCGTCTCGTTTCTTAAAGAAACGGGAAGCTGATGGGCGGTCAACATTCATGAGGACTTTTGATAAGGTGGAACTTTTCCTTGGCGAGTACAATGGTGCATGCTCTCACCCACCCATCGCGACACTCAACCCACTGTTGTCAAGATCACCATTGATCTACTCTGTGCCCTCTCCACGTGAAATCCACCGTGCTCATGTTATTGGATGGACCAGCTGCAATGCATGTGGTAGATCTCTGTTTGTCATGAAATATTCCTCTCGCCGATGCAATACAATGCACTATTTAATATACCTCGACTAGTTACCGCCTTTATAAGTCACACCAAATAACTGGGTAGGACTGAGCAAATGTAAACTGCTTCTAATCCACCAAAGAATTGGAAAGTTTACTAAGAGTAATTAGGTGCATGGTCTCCTGTGGGAACACTGGGCAAATGAGGTGTATCATAACATGTAGATTAGGCAGTTTTTTCCATCCCACTAGGATTAAAATGAAAAAGGAGACAGGAGTGGAATATGTCCTTTAGACCGAAGACCAAAGGCACTGAATCTCTTAGATCTAGGAGACAGAGACCTTTGGCCCCCGAGACGTGCCAATAAACAATGGGGGGAAAGCAACAGATATAGCAGAACCAGGAGACCAGCAGGCAACTAGCAGGAAGTGGGGTGGTGGGCATCCAGCTCGACAGAGTGAAAGAATGTATTGTTACCTTTACACAGGAGACTAGCTGGCAGCTCGGGGTTTCTCTGGGCACTTCCTGATGGAACTAAGTTATCTAAGCACAGAGCTAGAGCTGAGTGCCTTCTGGCTGAGGCTACCAGGTGAAGTGGGGCTACCAGGTGAAGTGGGGCTACCAGGTGAAGTGGGGCTACCAGGTGAAGTGCCTCAGGGCACTTGATTGGCAGAAATGAAAGAGTTCCAAGTAATTTCCTGAGCAAAGTGAAAACCAGGCCAAGAGGCTGAGATCCAGGGGGAGGTGCGCCTGCTGGCGAGGTTGGGAAGAAGTTTGATTGAAAAACTCTATCCTCAGCCTCAGCCTGAATGGTAACCTGTTATTTCCCTATAAAACCTCATAACTGAGTTTGGTCTGTGGGCTCTATGAAGTCATTGCAACCAATGATCAAAGCAACCCGAAAAGTTGAGAGAGCTGTGAGAGGAAGGCGGGGCCATCATTGGAGAATGGAGACATGCAGGAGGCTGTGCTCATGACCTGTATTCGCTCTTCCCCTTGAAGTTGGATGAGGTCAAGTTCAGGACATTTTTACGTTTGTATCACATGATGCCACACTTTCCTAACTTTCTTTCCGCCTTTTCACAACCCATTTGTTCTCTCTCTACTGCCAGTTCCTCCCTGTCTCTACAACCTACATTTGGACCCCTATATAAACCTACTGTTTATCTGTACACACCATCTCACCCCCAAATGCCAGATTTATATCACTTTTTGCTAGCTCTATCCAATTAGATGGCTGGAAGTCATCCCAAATTGACACCTAAGCAACATATATGCTCTTCGCCACGTCACTTAATGATTTCATTTCTTCATGGAAACCCCAAATCTTAGAACCATCCCTGACTAGTCTTTTTGTCCACAGGGCACCACCATTCCGTCCGCAAAGCCTGATATTTCTACACTGAAAATCTATCCAAACTCTAAACACTCCCCCACGCCACTGGGGCAGGACACCGTCATTTCTCACCTCAAATATTGATAAACCCTCCAAAGTCTCCCGGCTTTGGCCATTACTGCACCACAAGCTATTTTCAGAGCAACTACAAAAATCCTTTTAAAACATAAATAAAATCTTTTCACCCCTTGCCTGAAAATCCTCTAATGATTTCCTCTCCCTCTCAAAGTAAAAGCAAACTACTCAGTCACTCATTAAGGCCTCTAGAGGTTCTGGCCCTCTTTCCTCTCTGACCTGCCACTCCTACCATTCTCTTTAGCTCACCCGGCCCCCGGTTCCCTATCCTTATCCCATTAGCCCTCATGTTTTTCCTTAAACATTGTAGGCATGGACCCACCACAGGCTTTTACATTGCTTCGGATGCGTTCTCACAGTTTCACCCCTTTCAGATAGTTATTCAAATATCAATCTGCACCGACCTCTTCCCAGCCATACATTGAAATTGTGCCTACACTCCTACTTCCCAGCATTACTTAGCTCCATAATGTTTATCTCCTTGTAGCGAAATATTCCTGTTTTTATTACAGTCATGCCTCCAAATATGCAGGTTCCGCATGTGCATATTCAATTATCTAAAATATCTAGAGGGGTGGGAGGGAGTCACACACACACACGCACACACACACACACACATACAGAATCAAAATACCTCAAAGGCCAAGTGGAGGCTTAATGTGCTATAAACATATCTTTTACATGGTCTTAAGTAAACTAGAGATGACTTTTAAGTATATGGAGAAATGTATATGGGAAATTGTACATACGTTATATGCAAACTCTATGTCATTTTATAAAAAAGCACTTTCCCATCCACAGATTTCGGTAACTATGGGAGATCCTGGAACCTACCCTCCGCAGGCATTGAGGGGCCAATGCATTTTGTTTCATTATTATGTTTTCTTTGACCAGGAGATATCCTGGAATTTGGGTCTCTTTTAACCAATATCTGTCTAACAAAAAAAAAAAACCCCAAACAAACCCTAAAACCATGTTTCTCTTCAAGGTTTTGAGATATTGTTAGGAAAGAGTTGCCTAAACAGAGATGATGTTTCCTTGCCTGTGTAATATCCAAGCGGTGTCATTAACTAAGCTTAGGCAAGCGCACATGTATTTCTTCTGAGCCAAGGTGTTAAAGGGCATGTTTCTTCCCTCTGACCCTTTTAGCTGTATCTTGAAATCCAAAATCAACTTAGGAATCTCCATCAAACTGGAACCTTGATTGATTGCATGGACTTAGGATTCTCCAACTATCTAATTCCTCCAACACATGGTCTGAGATTTCAGATCATCTGAGGAGCCCTGGTGGTGTTGTGGTTATGTGTTGGGCTGGGATCCATGTGGTCAGCAGTTCAAAACCACCACCACCACCAGCAGCAGCTCTGTGGGAGACAGACTGGGCTTTCTACTCATGTAAACAGTTACAGTCTTAGAAACCCAGAGGGTCTCCATGGGTGAGCACTGACTCAATGGCACCAAGTCCTAGCCACTAGTTCTAAGGGAATACTGTTAATTCCCGTGTTTCACAATTCCTGACACTCTGGAATTCTCTAACAGTAGTTTTCAATATATGAAGAAATAGAATGAGTATATATATAAGCAAAAAATGTTAACAATAACAATATTCTTGCAAATTAATCAGAACTATAAATTAATTCACTGTTAGTAAATGTCTTGCCATGTGTTTTCTCGTTTCATATGCATATCTTCTTCCATAGTTGCAATGCATTTTCTTTTAGAAAACTCTTCCTTATGTTAATTTTTCATTTTCCCTTCTGTAATCATTACTTCATATTGAACTTAGTTATCTTTAGCTGCATCAATTGAACAATGTGGTTCCATTCTGTTCACATTTTTCAAGAGTTTATGTATCATTATCCTGAGCTCCACTTATTACTGTTGAGATAAGCTATGTATTATTAGTTTCCTGTTGAGAGAGCCCTTCATACACTTCCCTCCTTTCATCTGAGCTCTTCATCATTTGTCTACAGTCTTATCCCTAGAAGAGATCAGGAAACACATTTAGGATCGGTCAGTGACTACCGAGAACAAGGTCACAGATGCACATTGCTTTGGTCTGTGTGAGTGCTCCCACTGCAGCAAGGCTGCCCACTCCTCCCACGTGTCAGATGACTAGTGCTGCCCGAATCTGGAACTGAACCACCTGTCGTCAACTTGGTCTCAGGACGGAACCGTCTATGAGGAACTGCCCCATAAGACTGAGACGGCTGCATGGACGATTGTTCCATTACCTGGCAGATTAATTCAGTTTCAACTCATCTGCAGTATCACACTTAGTAGTGATGAAGTTGTGTTCTTTTCAGGGCAGATCAAGTGCGAAGCTAATTCCATGGATAGGGAGAATAGCACATTTTCATGGTCACTTACTCTCAACTACTCACTGCCAACAAGTCGACTCTGACTCACAGTGACCCAATAGGACAGGGAACAGCAGCCCCTGTGGGTTTCTGAGACTGTAACTTTTTATGGGGAACAGAAAGTCTCATTCTTTTTATTACCTTTCCTGCAGAGCAGGCTGCTGGTTTTGAACTGCTGACTGTGCGGTGAGTAGCCCCACATGTAACCCCTACACCCCCAGGGCTCCATGTGTTTCCATTTTTCATTGTAGTGGCAAGTAACCAATGGTATTCAATATTGCAGTAGCTACTTGAGCATTGCTCATGAAGATAACATGACAGAAAATGATAGGTTGCTACAATCTTGCAAAAAAATGGAACCTGCACTATTTGGCATAGAGGAATAGCTCTGTGCTATGACCTACCTTATTAAAATTAATTAAGGGTAAATTTTCCAAGTTGATTTCCAGTGTTGTAAAGAATCATTTAGTCTTATAAGTAAAATATTCAATTTTTCCTATATAAAAATATTTAATGAGCATTTTCAGATAAATTAACAGACTAGACACTTTTTGGAATACAGGCCAATAGTTTTGTGAAGTTCTTTTCCCTAGATTTATACCTATACTTCTCTCTCTGTAAAAGATTGAGACTCAACATTTTTTGTGTTCTCCTTATGCCAGGTTCTCTTCCCTGGGATCGAAGGATGTTAAACGACTACCTTATCTGTAGCAAAAAAGTATTTGATTTTGAATAAATCTTAATTACAGATGCCTGAATTTAACCAAGAAACTATGCATTGGACACAAAGTGAATGTGAGGTAAGTTGTCAATCGATTTGGTCCTTCCTCCTATAATCCCTTATATGACATATTCTAATTCTGGACTCCATGATTGTGGCAATGATCCCACCTTACTCCTCTGCTATACTAATGTGGACAAGATGAAGTGACATTCAGTTGTGACTGCAGTAAAGGGTGTGAAGCAAGTCTACTTAAAGCCAAAATCGACACCTCCATTAAAGGCATTCCTTGTGTAAATGAGCCAACTCTGACACAGAGAAAAATCCCAGGGTCATGTTCAAGGCACCAGATACCGAGGACAGAGCAAAGAGGCCCATGATACAGAACAGAGAAGCAGTGTTGACATAGAGAATCACATGGGTTTCCCACTCGGCAGAGGCCACGTGTCCATGTGGCTAAGGACCACACAGAGATTTGGATGCTGGTAGCCTTATTGTTTACTGATCCTGACTTGTGGTAACCTGGGAACATCTCTAATAAGCTCCCATGGTGGTGAGTATTGTCTGTGAGTTCGGCGGTGGCCGTCGCAAGGAATGATCAGAGCAGTAGAGTGTCGTGGAGCTGTTGGTGTCAGACTAGGTTAGAGAGGATGGAGGATGAAGACATGTCTGACTCCTACCTCGTGGCAGCAGAGAAGCCAGGTGGTCTGATGTAGCTCTTTCTCTCTGTTTATGCAGAAGATGCTGAAGGAAACCGGACAGTACCACATACCCCTTCAATAGAAACCATGGCAACCAACCCTCTTGATTCTAAACATTTAGATTATATTAGTGTTTCAATTTTTCCAGACGATGAAAACTTGCAGAGTCCAAATAAAGACCCTTCTTAACTATCATTCGATGTTAAGGGGCACCATGAGTAATTGTTAAAACTAAATAATCTAATTTATAATATAGTATAGACAGATGGAACTTAAGAAAGCCATGAGCAGATCACACAGGTGCTTAAATTGGTAACAAAACAAGATGCATTTAATATATTTATGGGTAAAGGTAATTTGTTCACTATAATTTGTAGACAAAGGTAAATCAAATGGAAGTATTGGAAGCCTAACATTTTAGAATTTCTAAATTTACATGGAATAGTTAATTTTTACTAGAAAGTCAAAATAATATCAAAGTAGTAATCAAAATAGTAAAATAAAGTTATAAATCTAAAACAAAGATGAAGAGGTAAGAGGGCAAGTAGCCAAGATTATTGGGACTAGGAAGACTGGAATGGGGAAGTAAGGAGAATATAGACACAGTCGGAAAAATGTAGCCAGTGCCACCGGGCAGCATTTGTCAAAAAACAAATGCCGACAGAAACCTGCTGGGATGTTTACACTTTCATGAAAAATACAAAAAAATAAAATTTTATGGGGGGGCAATAGATTTATATGCATATATTTATAGGTTTAGTAGTAGGGTAGCAGATGGACATTGGGCCTCCTCATGCATAATCCCCCAATACAATAGCACCTCGCCCTGCTAAGCAGCCATTGCAGGATACCCATCTTCCCGACATGATCACTGAAGACAGCCGTGTGTGTAAGCAAATGTGGTGAAGAACGCTGATGGTGCCCGGCTATCAAAAAAAGATATAGCGTCTGGGGTCTTAAAGGCTTGAAGGCAAATAAGCAGCCATCTAGCTCAGAAGCAACAAAGCCCACAGAGAAGAAGCACACGGCCTAAGCGAATACAAGGTGTTGAATGGACCATGTAGCAGATACAAAGGAACAAAAACAATCATTGTGTGATCACCTTCCTCACATAATGGCTGAAGACGAAAGTGTGCATAAGCAAGTGTGGTGAAGAAGGCGGATGGTGCCCGGCTACTGAGAGACATAGTGTCTGGGGACTTAAAGGCTTGAAAGCAAACAAGCAGCCATCTAGCCCAGAAGCAACCGAGCCCACACAGAAGCAGCACACCAACATAGGTGACCATGAAGGACAGAGGAGACCAGGTCTCCAACATCAAAGGTGGGGTGGTGGTGAGAATCACATCACCGTGAAAGAGGGGGAGTGTATGATGGGGACCCAATGCCCACCTGTAGACAGCTGGACACCCCTTCCAGAGGGGTAGTGAGGAGGAGATGGGCCACTCAGGGTTCAGTGTAGCAACAATGAAACTCAAAACCTTCCTCTAGTTCCTGAACGCTTCCTCCCCTCCCAATCATCATGACCCCAATCCTACCTTGCCTTGCGGACCTGGTTATACCAGAGGATGTACAGCGGTGCAGTGGGTATCTGGAGGCACAGGGAATCTAGGACAGACGAACCCCTCAACACCAGCGGTGGGAGTGGCGACACCAGGAGGAAAGGGCATGTAGAAAGGGAGAACCAATCTCGGAGATCTATGTGTAGCCTCCTCTCTGGGAGATTGGCAAGAGGGAGGCGGGTGAGGGGAGATGCCGGGGAGTGTAAGATAAGATATAATAATTATTTATAAACTATCAAGGGACCAGGGGTGGGATCGGGGAGAGAGGGGGATGGGGGGAAAAAGGGAAACTGAGCTGATTCCAGGAACCCAAGTGGAAGGTGAATTATGAGAGTGACGAGTGCAACGAATGTATAAGGGTGCTTTGCTCAATTGATGTATGTACAGGTTGTGATAAGAGCCTTATGAGCCCCAATAAAAAGATTAAAAAAAAAAAAAGAGGAGAGAGAGCCTTGAGCCTTGAGCCTCTCCAGGTTTCTTACCCATCAGACCTAAACACTGATCCGAATGATTAAAAAGTAAAAAATTGAAACAGATTTTAGCTATTTTGTGATACACAAGCTAATTTTAAACAAGCAATAAAAAATCAGTGTCTGTAGGTGGATGGATATTAAAAAAATAAAATAAATAAATAAAATTTTAAATTGAATATTTCCAAACTGGAAAAATGGGTCAAAAGGTACTTTCTGAAAATTTTATTTTTAAAGTTATAGGTTATTGGTGACAACACAGTAAATTTACATACAGAAAACTACACAATTGTCAAATATGAGTGGAGTACTGATGAAACTGAGCTGCTCGATAGAGGTCATTTCACCTCTAAATGGGTCCAAAAGAAAATGTCCTAAACAAAACTATGGGCACCTAAAACGAATTTTTATATCCTGATTGGAAAAATAAGAACAAGCTTAGCAGCATGTATTGAGTTCCTGGTATCTAGTACTGTGCTAAGTTGTTACATAGGAACGTATTTAATCAGCGCCCTATGACGCTGATGGAATAATTATCCAACACAGCTGTTAAGAAGTAGACCCAATATTCAAACACAAGAGTCTCATTCTCTATGCTCTTAGCCCCTCAACATTATTGTGCTTACATAACATATATTTCAGTGTTCAGTGGTCAAGGCTCTGTGTTAGAGACGCTTGTAGGATGCGAAAACTTACAAGACATTGCAGGGAATAGATAACTATACACATCCCTATGAATGCTAAGTGCTGTTCAAAGCAACTGCAAAGGACTACTAATGTAATCAAGGAAAATGATTTTGGTTGTGTAGGAACTGTAATGGATGTTACGAGTGTAGGAACTGCAATGGATGTTACGAGTGAGATAGTTAAAGTTTATGGTACCAACCTGGCCTATAAAAACTTGTGAGTTTAATTGAAGGGCGGAGGGATGAATGGCTCGGTGAGCCTTGCCTTTCCAGTTCTCGGGTCCCTTGTTTTATGATGGTCAGACCAGGGTGCAGCTGCCTTAGCTAGTTTTCTGCTTCAGCCTACAAGGCTCACTTCCTGGAAGACATCCCCAAGGAGAAGCACATGGGCCTACCCCGATGCAGCCCTGGGTGCTGGAGCAGCAATGTGGAGACCCCTGCCAGTGCTGAGATGCTTACACGCTCACTGATTCAGCTTTCACCCTGCAGTTGGCATCATTGTGTGTGTTTAGTGAGACGGAGGAGGACTTTGTTGATTGATGTTGAACATATGGACTAATGTTGGACTTATGGGCTTGGGCAGGACTGAGTTGGGATGTTTTCTTGATGTGCTAAAACTATCTCTGATACATATGAGTTTCTGTGGATTTGTTTCTCTAATGTACCCAGACTAACACAGTAAGTTATTTTAACAGGACATGTCACTGGAGAAACAAGGACCTATTGGAAAAGAATATAATGTTTATAGTGGTACATATCATCCTGGAAGGATGAATGTTGGCTTGGTGTCGATGGGAAATTTGGCCTCACTTTTACCTGAATGGTAGAATGTTAAGTCAGAAATAATGTGTATCATTAGGAAAACCAAAACCAAAAACAACAGCTAATTTTGAGCTTGTTAGTTGAGTTTTTATGGTGATGCTGGCCTGGTGCTGGATCCACCCTTGGGAGACATTTGAGCTCAGGATCGGAGCAGTCACACATGAGAAGTTCATAAGATCGGGAGCTGTGAGAACCCTCCGTCACTTGGGGATCCCTCTCAGGGGAGTTGCTTGCCCCCACACACCCAAGTGGCAGAATTGCCACCAGGACTTGGGTCTCCTGAGTTTCCCCTCAAAGCTTTTCCCACTGCTCTCAGAATGTTTTTCCTGACTGAGCAATCTCTTAAAAATTAATATCCTTTAACTATGGCTTCTGAAATATGTAGGAAAAATCAATCGCTATCTATAGTTTTCTGGTAGTAAAAGTTATATCTGCATCAAAATAGCTAAGCCTAGCTGGAAATATATATATACTTGGAGAACTCATGATATACTCTTTTGCTCTTTTTATTGCCATTAAGTGACCCCCAGATTGATCACAGCCTATAGCCTCCCCCCATTTCCAGACAACTGCACATCAGGATGGATAAAGCCCCTCTGAAGTAGAAAGAAGCCATGCTTTACCTTTGACGGAGCAGGGGACACACAGCTTTGTAGACAGGTCACAAGCATGAGGATATGGCTAAGGAAATGACCAGGGCAAAAAATTGAAGAATGTGTGGAGGGAGAGATATTAAGCAAGAGAAACCACCATGGAACAATGCCACACATGGCAGGAACAGTTGGAGAGAAAGAAAGAAATCTAGTGTCATCTGGGTCTCCAAATCCTGGTGAATAAAATGACACCCGATGACACAATCTCCCACCACTTTCCACCAAAATAACTCACGAAGGTAGAGAAAATAGAAACGTTTCACACATACAACAAAAACCATACCTATTGCTGACACCTGAGTGTTTTTGCCTCTCTAATAGCAGGTAGGGAGACCTATTTGCTGTTCCACATCACATCCTGTGCGACAACAGCACACACAATGTGCCATTTCTTTTTTAAAAATCATTTTATTAGGGGCTCATACAACTCTTATCAGTCCATACACACATACATTGTGTCAAGCACATTTGTACATATGTTGCCATCATCATTCTCAAAACACCTGCTTTCTACTTGAGCCCTTGGTAGCAGCTCCTCAGTTTCTTTCCTCTCTTCCCGCTCTTCCCTCCCTCTCCCCCACTGAACCCTTGATAATTTATAAATTATTTTTATTTTGTCATATCTTACCCCATCCGACGTCTCCATAATCCACTTCTCCCCTGTGCATCCCCAAAGGAGGAGGTTATATGTAGGCCTTGTAATCTATTCCCCATTTCTGCCTCACCTTCCCTCCACCCCTACTCCCCACCGTATCGCCATTTCCACCACTGGTCCTGAGGGGTTCATCTGTCCTGGAATCTCTGTATTTCCAGTTGTTATCTGTGCTAGTGTACATCCTCCATTCCAGCCGGATATGTAAGGTAGAATTGGGATCATGATAGTGGGGGGAGGAAGCATTCAAGAACTAGAGGAAAATTGTATATTTCATCGTTGCTATACTGCACCCTGACTGGCTCGTGTTCTCCCCATAGTCCTTCTTCAAGGAGATGTCCAATTTCCCACAGATCAGCCCTGGGGCTTCACTCCACACTCCCCCTCATTCAAAATTCTATGATTGATTTTTGGGGGGATCTTTGATGCCCGATACCTGATGCTTTTGATGCCTCGTGATCTCACAGGGTGATGTGCTTCTTCCATGTGGATTTTGTTGTTTCTCAGTTAGATGGCCCCTTATTTATCTTCCAGCCTATAGGACCCCAGATTCTTGAGGATATATTATGTGACATAGTTTGGTATAAAATAATACGATCATTTTTGTGATTGATGGAAATAATCAAACTTAACAAATGAGATCCAAGTGGGTGACTATGGAGAGCTTGTCTAATTGGCAATGCCCAGACTTGGAGCAGGCTTTCATGTTCTGTTACCTGTGCACCTGCTTCATGTGCAGTACTGCTTTTCCTTATGTTTTCCCCATCTGCTGAGATGGACTCTCTCAGACAACCACTGGTAAGAGCGATTGCATGTGGCTCATTAGTGTGTGCAGTAGAAAGATGGAAATTGCTTGATAAAGTGAAACTGCTGTAGTACATTCTAGGATATGCAATTCTTGCAAATAAAGTACTCGAGGTACAGTAGAGAAAACTCTAGATTTCCAATGGCTATGATTATTGGTACTTTTAATTGTGTGAATTCAAGATACCAGTTAGCCATTTGGCCATAGGAGAGCACGTTTTCTGAATCCAGCAGCTTCACCATAAATGAAACCCAGTTAGCTGCTTTGAACTCAGTTGCAGACAACTCAAACACACCTGCTCTGAAGACACACATACCATTCAGCTGTTGTCCATAGAAGGGACTCTATCCAATTGATGAAAAGAGTGCCTAGGGGCTTTCCATGCACCCCCCATTAGGAAGATAGGGGTTGTGGAATGGGCACATCACACTGCACTCTGAATATAAAAAAACATTTCTCATAAAGTCCCTATTGCACAAAGTGTGGGAGAATAAATCAGAACTATATCAGAGAATATTGGTCTGTGAAAATAATTTTCAATAGGATCTAGAAGAAAAACTTAGCAAACAAAAATTATTTTGATAAGTAGGCCCTTAAAAACTATCCTTAATAACAACAATAGAAAACTGATTAAGACCCATATGAAGTGTTAAAGGACAGAGTGTATCCAGTGTGCATATCAGTGATATGAACAAAGTGAGTCAACCAGAGACGGTGAAAATGCAGTGGAGAACATACAAAAGGTTTCGTCATATGATTGATATTCAGGGCAGGTAACAGAAATACAGCCAGTGCATTGCAAAATCTCCTGAGAGGCAAATCTTAGAAGAGAATTAGTCATCGATGTATTACTTGAAGGACTTCTATATGTGGGGAAAAGACCTGAGTATATCATGAGTAGTGCTCTCTATACTTGATGTAGACAGATTCAATAAAGAAACTCTTGGGATTGTACTGTTATCTTAATGTTTAATTATATTACAAATATTAAATAGTAAAAAACTATTTAGACAGCAAAACAAATTCCTGAAAATATGCTGATATGCTACACCTACCCACCCATTGCAGTCTATTCCGAATCATAATGATAGGATTTCAGAGACTGTAAATCTTTATGGGAGCAGGTAGCCCAAACTTTCTCCCTCAGAGCTGTTGGTGGGCTTGAACCACTGATCTTGAGCTAGGAGTCTGTAGCTTAGCCAGCAATGTCATCAGGGCTCTTTATGCTACACTTAGTTTTGTTGTATCTCACGTGGGATGGTAACAGGTTGATACTGTTATATTTAGAAAAATTATGTAAAGACGGAATGTACCCAAATGAAAAAATGAGTGTATGTCAATAATATGATAAAATAACTACATATTTATTATCATTCAAGATAATAGCCCTAAATATAGTTATTTGTTATAATAACTTATGACATGATAGTACTGAAAGAACCTAAAGAGAAAAAGTAATGGTTTAAGACTTGTCTTAATGTTTTATTCTGAGCTGGACAGCATTTGAATGAGATAAAGATGATAGACTTTTGCACAAGGAAGCAGAAGGTTGGGTTTATTTATTTGCTTTACTTTCTCTCAGGTGCTATCAATAGAATATAATTTTTTAAAAAAAAGAGCTATCACATAACACTTGAATTAAGCACTAGGAGAAGCATTAACATTTCCTGAACTTCCATTGTTCTCATATAAAGTTAATAATTCTGGGTTTAAGAAATTCAGTCTTAATGTTATTTTAGTGACATCACTTATTCCCAGGGACCAATGACACAGCCACAGATTCTCATACAATTAAAATGAGCAAGCAAGAGGCTGTCTAGATATCAAATGATCAATAAAGCAGAATAATACCAAAATTTCACAATCTCTTAGGGAAAGCACTCTCTAATAAAACGTTTTTCAAATTCTACCATAATGTGTCAGTTTACATTCTACTATGTAATAATTATTCAAATTATTTTTGTTGATAATTCTATTCAAATTGTTTTGACCTAGAAGCTACTCTCCTTTGATATTAAAAACAAATAGAAGCAAATGGGAAAAAAAACATCCCATGGAATGTCTAGCACATACAGCTCACTTGGCTAATAAAATACTTGTTAGAAAAATAATGGAAATTTTTCATTTTAAAATGGGCAGCTAAATCTTCCACAAGTATGAATGGATTCTGAACCACAGTGAAACTTTCTAGGAAAGACTGCCAGTCTTCCATTGATAATCCTATTTGTGTTTTGTGTTTATAACTACATGTTCTTTGTCTTCCACATGAGGCTATTAAAATAGTAGTGCATGGTGAGGTAGATGATTCTTGGTTCTGTGATAGAATTGTAACCTTCCAAGAGAATAAGTGATCTAAAATTGATGGTGAGGAGGGTATAGGAGGCCTGGTAGGGTTTGCTCAAGTGCAATGTAACCGAAAGGAATTACTGCAACCTAAATGAAAGCTGAACATGAAAGTGGGAGAAGAGGAAAGTCAAAGGAAATAGAGGAAAGAACTAGGAGGCAAAGGGCATTTGTAGAGGTCTAAGTACAGGCAGGTACATATGTAAATATATTTATATATGAGTATGGGGAAATAGATCTATGTACATATATTTATAGGTTTAATATTCTGCATAGGTAGCAGATGGACAGTGGACCTCTACTCAAGTACTCCCTCAATGCAAGAACACTTTGTTCTATTAAGCTGGCATTCCATGATATTCACCTTCCCGACATGATCACTGAAGACAAAGTGGGTGCATAAGCAAATGTGGGGAAGAAAGCTGATGGTGCCTGGCTATCAAAAGATATAGCCTTTGAGGCCTTAAAGGCTTGAAGGTGAACAAGAAGCCATCTAGCTCAGAAGCAACGAAGTCCACATGGAGGAAGCACGGCAGCCTGTATGATCACAAGGTGTCAAAGGATCAGGGGTCAGGCATCAAAGACCCAGAACAAAAAATCATATCAATATGAATGAGGGGGAGTGTGGACCCAAAGCCCATCTGTAGGCAACTGGACATCCCCTTACAGAATGGTCATGGGGAGGAGATGAGCCAGTCAGGCTGCAGTATAGCATTGATGAAATATATAACTTTCCTCTAGTTCTTTAATGTTTCCTTCCTCCCCAACCCTGCCACTATCGTGATCCCAATTTTACCATACAAATATGGCTAGACCAGAGGATTTACACTGGTACAGATAAGAGCTGGAAACACAGGGAATCCAGGACAGATAAACCTCTCAGGAGCAAGAATAAGATTCGCAATATCAGGACAGTAAGGGAAAGGTGGGGGCAGAAAGGGGGAACCAATTACAAGGATCTACATATAACCTCCTCCCTGGGGGATGAACAACACAAAAGTGGGTGAAGGAAGACATGGATCAGTGTCAGACATGAAAAAATAATTTATAAAATATCAAGTGTTCATGAGGGAGGGAGGATGGGGGAGGGGGAAATGAGGAGCTTATATCAAGGGCTCAAGTAGAAAGAAAATGTTTTGAAAATGATGATGACAACAAATGTACAAATGTGATTGACACAATGGACGGATGGATGAACTGTGATAAGAGTTGAATGAACCCCCAATAAAATGATTAAAAAAAAAACAAACTAGAATTCTAACCTTCTATGTGGGCATCCAAGGTTTCATTCCTGGCCAATAAACCTCATGAGCAGCTACCAGCCATTTCTCAGAGAAGGTTTGTAATTTGCTATCGTGTTGAACAGGTCCCAGTCAGCACTGGTTCTCAACCTGTGGGTCGTGACCCCTTTGGGGATCAAAGGACCCTTTCTCAGGGGCCGCCTGATACCTAACAGCAGCAAAATGACAGTGATGAAGTAGCAACAAAAATCATTTTATGGTTGGGGGGTCCCCGCAACATGAGGAAGTGTCTTCAAGGGGCGCGGCATTAGGAAGGTTGAGAACCGCTGCATAGAGCATCTGAGTAAGATGAACTAGGAAAAGACGTCGCGAGCTGCTTCTGAAAATCAGCCATTGGGAACTCTATGGATCTGCTGCTAATCAAGGGGTGGTGCAGGACCAGGCTGTGTTTTGTTGAGTTCGTTGTTCATGGGGGTCACCATTAGCTGACAGCTAGCTGAGTAGTCACTAGCAAAAAGTAACGAGGCTAATAGACTATGACCCACGTCGGAGCATTCTGTATTTCAAATCAAATGCTGATTGCTCACTTCCAACAGAATCATGCATGTTTCTTGAGATACTATAGCCATTTTCTCGCCAACACTCTGCAATCAGCCTCTCCAGTGATCTAATGAATTCCATAATGGGATCTGCGGTGAGCAACTACGCAGTCGTGGAAAGAGGAGGACGGAGTACACTCCCTTTTAATCGGGTCACACCTGATGCAATTGGAAGAAAGTTACATAGTTTTAAGCAAACTGAGAAGGTTTGTCTCGTCTCGCTGGCCTGGATCCTGCATCTGTCTCATGGATCTCTGGTTCTCTGGACTTGAGCCAATGATCCACCATATTGCCTGCCAACCCTGGAAGCTATTGGCTGTCTGTCATATTTCTTGCTGACTGTGGATTCACCACTTATGTCCACCAACCTGTGGCCTTCCAGCTTTCAGGTTTATCTTCCACCTCCCTCGTTTGTCAGCACCAACAGCTGCACATATCAGGAACGACCCATAGCTTAACATCCGTCTCAGAAACTCAAACTACAGTTAGCCACCTCTATAACTGTATAAGTCACTTTCTTGATAGCATATAAATATATGATGTCATATAAATATATCATATAAGCAGTGATATCATACTTTATATGCATATAAAGTTTCACTGCTTTTTCTTCTCGAGAGAGCCTCGCCTAACACAAAGCTCATATTTCAATTATGCCGGGTTTATCATATTAAAACGCTAACTACCTCAAGGTGTTCTATGCTAAGACTCCAGTCCTGGTACTTTCTGACTAGATCTAGTTCATTTCTCTGGTGATGTTTCCTCAACTGCAAAATACGGAGGTTTGAGTAAATGGTGTCCAGTGTTAAGGTTGCAGAAGAACAGCGGAATCATTTAATGAAGTGCATACCCGAGCAGACCAGCCATTCTTTTACAGGGCAAAATGCACAGGAAAAAAACAAAATGTGTAATCAACATATTTGTCCACCCCAGAGCAGTTTGTCACTGGTCTATCACCTACAGATATTTTGAGGATTGTTGTTCCAGACTATAGCAAAAATAACCTCTTTATGAAAAAAGATATGTATTCTGAAGCAATTATTAATTACAAATAAGAGGTAATAATCACAGTTCATTCTTTTTTAAAAATTTAAATCATTTTATTGGAGCCTCGTACAACTCTTATCATAATCCATCCATCCATCCATCGTGTCAAGCACATTTGTACATTTGTTGCCATCCTCATTCTCAAAACATTTGCTTTCTACTTGAGCCCTTGGTATCAACTTCTCATTTCCCCCCCCTCCCCCATCCTTCCTCCCCCCATGAACCCTTGATAATTTATAAATGATTATTATTTCGTCATGTCTTACACTGTCAGATATCTCCCTTCACCCACTTTTGTGTTGTTCATTCCCCAGGGAGGGGGTTATAGGTAGATCCTTGTAGCCAGTTCCCTCTTTCCACCCCAGCTTTGGACAGTATACAGAAATTATGCTCAGGGCCAGAACTAGTTGAATGAGGCTTGGTTACAGGTGATGCTGACAAAAACAAGTGTTCATGAGGAAGTTAAGCTTAATATTTGCCGCTTTCTTATTTGGAGGAAAAATGGATCTTGACCCAGGGCCCTGGAGGATCTACTGTGGGTGATATACAACAGTGCCAACACTGTGTGGTCCAGCACCGCCCGCACAATAGTTGTTCTGTGAGCCCATCGTTGTCGCCGCTGTGTTAATCCATCTCATCCAGGATCTTCCTCCTGGATCCATGGCCTCCCATGTTACCCAACACGATGTCCTTGTCCAGGGACGAGTCTCTCCTGATAACGTGTCCAAAGTTCATGGGACAAAATCTCACAACCCTTCTTCTAAAGAGCATTCTGGCTGTACTTCTTCCAACATAGATGTGTTTGTTTTTGAATTGTGTGGGCAAGAAAGAAGGACAGGTGTGGACATAGAAACTGGGTACGCATGGCTTGAATGTCTAGTGCTATGCCTCCTGGTGCATGACCACGAGGAGAGGGATTCACCCTCACCTGGGCTGATCTTCAGCATCCTGATTTTTTGAGGGCCCTTTTGGAGGGTGCATTCTAGATGTGAAAGTTTCTTAAAGACTGTGCACATTGGTGCTAACCAGAGCATAGAGAGACGTATGCCAAAGCCAGGGGAAGATTTTTGAATTATTAAAAAGTACAATAACCATTGATAGAGAAGGAGAACATCACAAAATTGTGTGTGTGTGTGTGTGTGTGTGTGCACTGAAAATACAAGGCTTTCTTAAGATAGGTTTGGGTGCCTGTGGAGGCGTAGTGAACCCCCTTAGGGCTTCATGTAGAAAACACAGCTTCAGAATTTTTAAGTCTTTTAAAAATTGCTTCAAGAGGATTTTAAGTGGAAACACCTAAGGCAGTTCAATAAATCCATGTAAATCCTTATCACTCTTTATCTCCATAGCAGGTCTAGTGTAAGAGACAAATGCTTGGCAGGGAAACTGTACGAGGTTAGAGTCCTGCTTCTTACCTTTGCTGACCTTGTGACTGTGGGGTTATGGGTAATTTTCATGGACCAAATCACTTTGGTCATGCTTCCAAAGCTCATATGCGGATTTACCTGGCTTCAGTGGGTACTTCCCTAAACAGGAACTGTGAAACTCAGAGAAAGAGTGAGCTGGGGGTTGAAATACAAGGTATTATTGTGTAGATGAGATTCACAGAGGGACTACCCAGAGAAAAAGCAGGGAACTTGGAGACAAACTTGCAGGTGGGACAAGCTCTTGATGTTTTCTGATCTTCTTAATGGTTGGTTACTCCTGGAGTTTGGAACAATTCTTTCCATTTCTTATTCTACCTCAAGGCTCCTGCCACTGAATGCAGTAGAGTCAATGCAGACTCAAATTTGGAAAAGTCTAGTCAAACCACGTGGAAATTCATTGTTTAGTAAAACTCTGGGTTCTCAAGAGAATAAGAAATCCATATCATACCTCCAAAATTAATGACCACATTCTGTTATTCACTAGCCTTACTCATTTGTGTAATTGTAAAATGGCACAATTCTCCAGAGGTGGAGCTATAACTCAGGGTCATTTCAGTATTGTTACTTCTAGTCCCAATGCAAAACTTTAAATGTCACACACAACTTTTTGGCTTCCATTTGATAAGTGAATAGTTTCTGATACTGGTATCAAATTTTATGGTTAATAGGCTCAATGATGACTGCAAGTTGTTAGTATTAAAGTTTGTAATATGTTAATATTTATTAATATGTAATATGTTAGTATTTAATTTTGTACTATGTTGCCAGCCAAGACAGTCATTCGTTTCTAATGGAGGCTGGATCATTTTCACACATCTTACCTTGCTCATATTGTGGGACATTGGTAAGGCGAATCATCACTCTGTCCTTTTTCTGGAATATTTTTGCACAAATACAAGTAATAAGAAATATTCTAGGGCTACCACTGCATAATGCACTAGCTCACTGGTTCGCAATTTCCTAATGTGGGGACCTTTTCAGACAGTTCCTCATGTTGTAGGGACCCCAACCATACAATGCTTTTTGTTGCTACTTCTTATCTGTCATTTTGCTACTATGATGAATCTGGCAACCCCTGTGAAAGACTCATTCAACTCCCAAAGGGGTTGCGACCCACAGGTTGAGAACCGCTGCTTAGCCTCTTTAAATATTGCAGTATGTGTATCGTGGGGTTTAGGTGACTTCTGTACCTTGGGAAATATTAGCGGCACACCTCTTTTTTAAAAAACGTATGCCACATTTTCTTAGACATGTCACTGAACATGACCTGCGGAGCTCAGTGGGGACTAATTGCCTCCTAAGACAACCTGAGAGCACAGCCCTGGCATCCCCACCAGGACAAGGCTGGTGCTCTGGTAGTCAGGCCAAGAAAAAGAGGGTCATACAATCTTCATTGACTGGCTGGGAAATAAAGTACAGGTATTCATGTCAAGTGCCAAGGTGAAGGGAAGTAGGAAATCCAAAATTAAATCTCTAGTGGTCAACCTATAAACAAGGGAACGAGGTACGTGAGGATGTGCATTGCGTTTCAGCTCACAGTCTGACTCCAAATTCCCTTTGGGCAGTGTCAGAAGCTTCCAGCAAGGACCGAAATTGCTCTCCAATAGGGGCCTTAGGATCAGAAAAAAGAGTCTTCTTGGATGGTAGAAGAAAAGAACTGGACAAAGCTATTAGGTTATGAATTTTCACAGCTCGAAATGGAGACCTCACTCTGTTTGTGAGCATTGTCACGGCTGTTGGGGTTTCACTGGTTTCCCAGGATCCTCATATGTAAGTGGGTATCATTTACTCTAGAATATTGCAGTGAGACACACATATGTTTGTGCTTAGTCTTCATCTTGCCATTTGGCAAAGGCTGAGAAAATATTATTTGTAGTGCTATCATGTAACCCTACTAAAGTCACTTTTTGAATATAACAGAAAAGCTGATTAGTTGATTTTAGGAGAATCATTATGAAGCAAACTGGATTTCCATTAAAAATCGTTCATAAATAGAAATAATTCACTTTGCATATTGGTTATAGTTCTAGTTACAGTAGTCTTTCTCAAATGATGAATAAAGCACACCACAAAAAATACCAAATCTTTAGAATTTACCAAATGTTAAATTGTTTGTTTCCATAGCAGATTTGAAATTTTCAGGTCTTATTTACTTTGGTTCTGTCTTGCTCTTTCTTTTAGTTGTAGCTCTTCTTACTAAGAACCCCTTCAGTGATCTCAGAGACACGTATGAACATTTTTGTATATAATAAACACCCACTCCTTATTCAGTTATTTCAATATCTAGGAGTAATCACAAATAGCATATGTATACCATGTTCACAGTTTACCAAATTCTTTCACATTCATTTTCCCTCCTTCATTGCTCACTGTAAGTAGGTGGGAGGCAAATCTCTTATTCCAATTTTAAAAAGGGAAGTTTCAGTGCCATGTTCAGACTCACATAGTCAGATAAGGCCGGAATGAGATATCACCTTTATGGCTTCCAGGACTGTGTTCATTCATTTGAATAATAAGACCGTATCATTGCTGTTGTATATCAATTCTACAGACATGCATGTTGATTAGAAAAGGTTGCCCCATGTCTCTATGAAACTGGTTGAAAAATGTACACCAAGAGAGAGGGTGAGTGTGTGTGTGTGTGTGTGTGTGTGTGTGTGTGTATTTTCTCCCCTTTTGTGCCAGGGCCAGGCACTGTTTGTTAACTATCGCAGGGGCAATGCAATGCCTAGGGACTGCTGTCACTCTCCTTTGGCCCTGGCACCATGAAGACCAAACTGCACACTGCTAAACTCTATGCCCTGCCCTGATTCAGGAGCTGGGCATGTTGCCCAGTGGAAGGACAGAGATGCCTTTACCCTGAACTGTCTGGCCCATCTGCCAGAGAGCTGTCTGGCAGAGCCAGGCCCACGGATGGCTGTGCGGATTGGAGCCAGGACTGCAAGGCTGTCTGGCTCCATCCAGAGGCTGCTTGACCAGACTGGAAATGTTGTCATTTGTGATCTCCCATGGGGGTTTTCACGTAAGTGAAACTAAAAATACACTCTCTGATTTACCGGCGTGCTGTCAACTTGGAACTCAAAGTCAGTGAAGGGTAGGCAGCCTAAAAGGCGCACCCACAGTGAGGACAATTATAAATGTGTAACCCAATTCCGCTAACATTGGTGAGTAAAACATCTTGATCATCTTTTCAGTACCTATTAACATCTTATAGCAAGTCGCTCATGATTGTGCCAAGGAAACACCAAGATCCATTGACTCCATGGAAGCCTAGTAATGCAGGGGCACACGTCTCTCTCCATCAAATACAGACACACACACCCAACACAGAAACCAAATCAGTGCGTGGGGTGCGTGTGGGGTGGAGATGAGGACTTAAGAGTTGTAAGGTATAGACTCTTCAGTTATAGCTATAGACTCATTAAAGCGTATGATACATTGTCTTTCACAGACTTCCACAAATACATGTCTTCACTTTAACACCAGAGAGAGAAAGCAGAAGCCTTGATGTATGACGGTTTAGCTTTCTTTCTTTTATTTTTTTTAAGCAAAAGGGAAGAAACTTATTGGAGCTCATACGGGAAACCCTAGGGGGGCTCAGCATACCCTACTGCGTAGGCATGCCCAGCAAAGAGTCATACCATTCACTGTACCCCCATGTCCCAGAGGGACTCCTCTTGAGCCAAGCCCCAAAGCCCCAGGACTGGCTGGGGGTGGGGACATGGTTTAGCTTTCAATGGTGGATCTAATCCCTATTATGTTCTGACTTTGAGGAGGTCATTCTATCTCCCTGAACTTGCATATCCTCATCTGTAAAATGGGGGCAAAAATCAGTGAAGGTAATTAAAAATAATACATGATATTATCACGGTGACATCAATTATCCCAATGTTTGGTCAAGAACTAACACCCACTGCAACTTATTTGTGATACTTAAATGATTACCTAATTTGATGCGAGGTCTTGTTTGGATTTAATGGGTTTGCAGTGTAAGTCAACATTTCGGGTCCAAAACAGTTGAGCCCATCAATCAACAATGCTTCATAGACCTTGATATAGAATGAATCATGCCCCCCAAATATATTACAATTCTGACTCCTCTAGCTGCAAAAGTGAGCCTACTTAAAGACAGGTTTTATTAATTATGCTAATTAGCTCATGCCTATGCAGGGTGTGTTATTAATCTAATCACATTTGAGTTCAAAAAAGATCAGAATGGCCACAGAGACACACCTGGAGGAGATATAGAACTCATGGGGATCATCGACAAGCCAAGGAGCCAAAGAACACCCAAGGCTACAGATAACCCAAGAGCTGGCTTGTTCAGGGTGAGAGCACGCAATATGTAAGAGTAGGACATCAACAAAGCACTCGTCCAAAGTAAAACAGGCTAAGCAGACAGAGTACAAGGAAAAGCTAGGGCCACAGTGGAAGTGAACAGGCAGGGCAATAAATGAATTCATTCCATTATATACATGTTGTATACAATAACGCTTTGGGTATAGCCTCACCACAGTTGTCTTGTCCACCACATAAGAATGTGTCAGAAACCATAATCATAAGATTTATGACATATGTGGTCCTGAGTAAAGAGAATCAAAACACACCTTCAGTTCAGCACACCTTTCTATTTGTTTCACACTCTGTGATCACACTCACACTCCTTGGTTAGAGTCCAGTGAACTGTGATGACAGGACATCAAAGAACAGAGCGTGAGTGAGCAAGTTACCCAGATTCAAAGCAACAACAACAAAACGCCTGTCGAGATCCCGCAAAGGGCCTGCCAGCAGACATCATACAACAAACAAATGAAATTCTACCTGGTTGCCTGGAAATAAGATTTATTTTGAATATCTCAGATCTGAAGAATCTAAAGGATCATGTGTTCCAAATCATTTTTCTACTTAGTAATTTTCAAATATAGATTTTTAGGTTAAAGACCAATTTTGAATGTAAATTTTATTTGTGAAATTGTCTGTATTTTTAATCATCCAATTAAATATATAGTAAATTATATTTACCATGATAGAACCGAATTTTTAAAGGGACATAATTCTATATCCATGTAAGATGAAATGTAACAATTAGGTGGGAAGCAAAAATGAAAGTTTGTAGAAGAGAACAAAGGATTTTTGAATCCCTAAAGGCAATTCCAAATTTAACATCCTTTGCAAAATATAATAAAGCAGAAGAGATTTCTTCAGTTGAATGTCTAAGTTTAAAGGGTACAGACAGTGCTAGCAAGGGTCCCTTACACACAGAATAAAAACACTTTGTCTCAAAGTCTACATCCATTCTTTGCTATAGTGAAAAAAATTAATAATAGTTTAGAAACTAAAACAATTTTAAAATCTAAAATTGCCGCACCTGCAAACTACATACACAACACAAATGTAGGTCTGCTTTGTAGAATAATTCTTCGAACGATGTAACTTTGGGGATTATAAAATGGGTCGAGTGATTATTAATATGACAGTGGACTATCTAAAAATTCATGTCAAAAATGTCTATGTGGTTAATAAATAAGCTTCTTTATGTATCATATATTTATTGGTTGCAAACTTGGTGAAAAAGTTTGCTTTTGCAAACTATTCAGTCTTAAGTTATTTCTATTACCATTAGGATTTCGCAGTTGGTGCAACATGAATATGATTGATAACATAAAAAACAGAAAAATTTATAGAGATTTTATAGATTGATAACATAAAATAGCAGTGAAATTTATAGAGATTTTATCATATTTACATCAAAGATATAGTTTGATCTTAACTCCTGAATTGGAATCACAAATTATTTTTTTTAAAGCGAGCATCAGAAAGTCATTCTGCAGTACATCATAGCTATGATCATAATTCCTGAACAGGAGCTCTTCTCGAGGAGGATAGGAAGTATTTTTGTATTTGCAAAATGGATATCTTTGGTTTATGTATTTGTTTACTGCTTGCTTTGGTCACTTCTCGCCATATGGCACCCTAGGAAAAAGTATACCATTTTATCTATTTAAAACAACATAGAATTATCAATAAACCTAATAAGTGATACAGTTCTAGCTGCTATTTTCCGTGAAATGCTCAAAGCTTGATATTTTAGTTTGTCTGGGGATTAGACTCCTGATCTCTGACCAATGATCAGACTGCTAACCTTGCGGTTAGCACTTGAGTGCCTAACCTGCACCACCAGGGCAGCACAACCCCTCTTAAAAGTGCTGGGAAGCAAGGATATTACTTTAAGGATTAAAGTGTGCCTGACCCAAGCCAGCGTATTTTCAATTGCCTGAGGCATATGTGAAAATTAGATATTAAGTAAGGAAGACAGAAGGAAACACGGTGCATTTGCACTACGGTGCTGTCAATGCATACTGAAAGAACCCCGGACTCCAAACGCACACACATCTGTCTTAGGAGCAGTACAGCCGGAACCTTCCTTGTAGACAAAGATGGGGAGATTCCATCTGACCTACTTAGAACGTAATGTCAGGAGAGGCCAGTCCCTGGCGAAGGATCGCATGCTTAATGAAGTGACCAGTGGGAGGGAGGGGGAGGGCCGTCCAAAAGGAGGAAGGCCCTGGACAAGATCGATTGACACCGCGGCTGCATCAAGGGGCTCACACATAGCAACAGCTGTGAGGATTTGAGGACCCGGCAGGTATTTCACTCTGTTGAGCAGGGGTTACTGTGCGTCGAAGGGATGTCAGAGCAACTCACAACAACTCTCATTCTGGTAAAATTGCAAAGATCAATTTTGCATTCAATAGCTAAAATATTTGCATATAAAATAAGTTACATCATGGACCGCGGGGCTTATTGTGAAGACGTTTTTTAAACATTGAAAACTGTATTGGTGTAAATAAAGGCTAGAAAAAATGTGACTGAGGATTTTTATTTCTTCACAGTAATGTACCTGCTCATTCTCCGAGGGTAATCAGGACTGTCTTAGGAGGCTTTCGGCGGAAAACCTTACCTCATTCAACCTACAACCTTAATCTTGTCCCATGATTTAAGTCATGGAGAAATTCCAAAACTGCCTTCTGATGTGGTGCAATTTGAAGTTTGAAGAATTACTGAGAGGAAAGATTCAAAGCAAAAAGTCAAACCACTGGCACCAATTTGATTCCAACTCCAAGAGGCCCTCTGAGCTTTTGCAAATAGTATGGCTTAAGATAGCCTCATCTTTATCCTGTGGAGCAACCGATAGCTTTGAACCCCTCACCTTGTTGCTGCTGTTACATCCAATCTGTTTGCCCATAGTGACCTTATGCACAACAGAAAGAAACACAGCCCGTTCCTGTATCATCCTCACAACTGTTCCTATGTGGTCCCCATTGTTGGAGACATTATAACAAAGTCATGGTGTTTTCAATATTCTCATTTGCATGTGAAACTTCATTGACTAAAGAAGACTATGGAAGAATTAATGCTTTTGAATTGTGATGCAGGAGAAGGATATTGAAATTCCAGAAGAGCAAACTAATCTCTCTTGGAAGACATGCTCTTTAGAAGTGAGATGATGAGACGTCGTCTTGGAAAAAAATATCATTCTTGGTAAAACAGTGAATAAGAGGAAGACCCACAAGGAAGGTGGATGCCAACCTTGCTAGAGACAGGGACATCCCAACTGTACAAGTGTATCAACCTGGGGTAGAGTGGAAACATTAGCTTCATATTTTTATATTTTTGTTTAATAACATTTTCTGTGACTTTGTAGCAATATGTTTTCATTTATCCTCGTGTGTGTGTGTGCGCGCTAGTGCATGTACCCACACATTACCTGTGTTTGGGGAACTGCCTTAATTCAGCCCCATACATGCCCAGCACCCTGATTTAGATTTTTAGCGTGTTGATCTTTAAGGAAATTCAGTTCTGTTCTTTAAAGTCCTTATTTGTGGTATTTGTGTGATAGCCCCCACGTGAAGACTACAAGTGTCGGAGGGATGACTCAGATTCTTTAAGATTCATTTCTGCTGTTCACTCAACTGCTGAGAACCAAAGATAACAGAGGTAAGGAAAAACCTTGCTCGATGGCACCCCAGAAATGGTGGGTGCCCCGTTTCTCTGTGCCCATGTGGCCTGCATAAGCACGCAGAGTCAGCACCTCAGTCATATTCATGACAACGCTTTAACAGGGAAAGAGCCTCAATCCATGGCTCAGAAAGTCTTCTATCCATGGTGCCTTTATTTGGACAAAGACAACTCCCCAGAGTTTTATTCTGCACAGTGACTTTGGGCTTGTGCAGCATGCAAATAATATAAATGATCCTTAAGCACGGGATTTAGGAAGTACTTACCACCATGCCCTGTCTACCCACACCCAGAATCCTGAGGCTAAATGGACAAATATTTCCCACCAGTTTATTAACTGTTTTTTAGATACCCCGTCGCACATGTGAAATATACTTCCAATAATTCAGAGGAAATGTGTAGAGACTCGTAGATGATTATTTTCAGAAAGAAGAGTAAGACTATTATTAAAGAAGAGGAAAAGTCAAATCCAGAATTGATTTTAATAAGTTGCCCAGGCTGTGGTTTAGCATAGCAACTGTTCTAAAAATAAGCAACTGGGACATAATTTTTCTTTCATTTTGGAAAACACAACTGCATGCACGAAGATGCTCAGAAGTAATGAGTGCCCTGTGAAGAAAAAAAATGACTGCCAAGACACCACAGAGTATGAATTTTATGTCCCAGACTTCAGCGCTAGACCGTGAGAAATTAAAATAAGCCCATGTTTTAATGTATCGTATTGACTACTGGGCGCACTGGTCCATGTCTCCCCGTTCCTCTAGCATCTTGTAGATGATACAGAGAGCAGATTCCTTTGGTTCTAGGTTATTTCTCAACCCTGCCGACCCAGAGTCCACAGTGAATTCTGGAAGGCATGCAGCAAAGAGGCGCTGGAAACTATTAGGGCAAGCTCTCCACACTGCAACATATCAGCCCACTGTAGCGTCTCCAAATGTTATTCTGGACTGTGGACAACATTTGCTAAGGGAAATCCAGTTTCAGGCTGTGAGCTAAAGCATATTTCTAGTTTCTAGAGGACATGGATAAAATGAAGTTATCTGAGATAAATGGTGCAGAAAGAGGGCTCGCTTGCTGCCTTTGATTTAGCCCCTGGGCCTGGGTAGTTCCAGAGCCCCCAAAAATTCTCAGAGCCCCCCAGCAGACAAGTCAGCCTTCCGTTGTCAACCCTGCTCACAGACTAGTGGACAGAAGAAGCGAAGGCAGCCTAGAAACGATAGAGTGCTTGAACCTACACGTTACAGCAGCAGTTCTCAACCTGTGGGCCGCAACCCCTTTGGGGGTCGAATGATCCTTTCCCAGGGGTTGTCTGATTCATAACAGTAGAAAAATGACAGAGATGAAATAGCAACGAAAATAATGTTATGGTTGAGGGTCACCACCACTTGAACTGTCTTAAAGGGTTGCGGCATTAGGAAGGTTGAGAACCACTGCTTTAGAGCATTCAGAGAAGCTTGGGGCCCAAAACAATTTGATAGAGAAGTGAGGGACGAGGGATATATGTAAGTACAACATCTAGGTCAGGGGGAGGTGCAAACTGGAAAACAAAGATTAGGGGTGCAAAGGAGAACTGAGATACAGGACAAATATGTTCCTGAATTGCTAAGGAAAGTTGTGCTACTTTGAAAGGATGAGTACGCAGACATCGGACAAAGTGTGTTCCAAAGACAGAGAAGAACAAGGACAAGATGTGCTTTAGGGGAGGCTGAGACTCAAGTACAAGAACAAGGGGTGCTCCAGGAAAAGGGTGAGAGCCAAGCACGAAGACCAGGTGCACAGCAGAGAAGGGATGTGGAATTGTTACAGGGAAGGATGTGCTCCAGAGAAAGGGTAGGAATCTAGGTGGAAAGATAGGTGTGCTCTGAAGAGAAGAAACAGGAGCCCTGGTGGGGTACTGGTTGTACACTGGGCTGTGATCTGCATGGTCAGCAGTTTGAATCCAGCAGCAGCTCTGAGGGAGAAAGACGGGACTTTCTTCTGTAAACAGTGGCAGTCTCAGAAACCCACAGGGGTTCACTGTGGGTCTGCACTGGCTCCAGGGCAGTGAGTTTAGGGGTTTGGAGAGCAGAATTGAGGAGCTCAGACACACTAGCAGGGAAGATTGAGTGTACTACAGTGACGGAGTAGGAACTCAGATAAAAGGACCAGGTGTGCGCCAGGGAAGGGCTGGGACCTTGCATTTTCCATAGTCGCTTTCCTCAATTAGCTGTGCTCTTGGTCATCACATCCTTACCTCAGGCCTATGAAACCAGAATTATTATCCACATTCCATATATAAAATAAGCAGAGTTGAAGAAAATTTAGTATCTTGTCCCAGTTTCTGCAAGTAGAAATGGACAGAGCTCAAACGCAAACCCGAAGTACATCTTATTCTGAAACCATAATCCTTTCCACTGACCCTCTTGCAGGATATGTTTTGTGATTTCCAAGACTCGTTTACGCTTTTGAACATGCATGTGCAGACATCTGCCTGAATTTATGTTTCTTCCTCTCTTATCAGGAATCCTTGGAATGAGAATTCTGGCAAAGGACCATCACACTATGCATGTAGATCTGGGATTCAAAGAAGTATAAAATACGTGCTCTGGGTATATTCTCTGTGAATCAACTTTTGAGTTAATACTTGCTTAATTTTTAAAAGTTCCAAAAGATGATAACTTCAGATAGTCAAGGATTCATTCTTCACAGGCATAAATAACTTCCAAAATACTATGGGAGCAGAAGAGTAAAAGAGTGGAACTTATCCTTGCTAGATTCCATCCCTATATTGTTAAAAATACATCCTCACAAAAAGGTGCCAATTTCTCTGCACACCCGCCTCAAACAATTTCTACAGTGGTCCAGAATTGCTGCTTATGTTTTATATAGCATTTTTGCTTTTATAAACATATCCTATTAAGTTTAAATGATCTACTATTAGTAAAAAAAAAAAAAAAGAAAAACTTCTACTCATGAGTGGTTCCAAAATTCCAAAATCCCAAAATAAATTAATTACTGCAGAGTCGATACCAACTCATAGTGATCCTACAGAGCAAGATAGAACTGTCCCTGTGAGTTTCTGAGATTGGAAGTCTTTATGGGAATAGAAAGTAGACCCTTAGTTCTCCTGTGCAGCAACTGATGGTTTTGAACTACTGACCTTGTGGTTCATGTCCCAACACATAACCACTTTGCCAACAGGACTCCACGACCACAACAGAGCGGTTAGGCAGTAGTAAATAGTATGTATCTTGCAAATATAAATTACAGTCTCCAATGTCCAAAGGATTTTTCCTGAGATCAAATAGTAAGGCAATAGCAAGATCAAATAAGTATGGAATTTAATTCAATACTACTAAGTGCTATCTAACTTTGCTCATAGTTATATAGAAATCTAGAGGTGAGTAAACCTGGTTCAACACTGGGTACAACAATTTCTATTTTTTTTGCCTTTGAATAGATTTCAATCCAGGACAAACCCAGGTGTTCCAGAGCAGAATTGTACTACCATGTGGTTGTTGCTGTTGTTAGGGGCCATAAAGTCAGTTCCGACTCATAGTACCTCTAGGCACAGCAGATGAAGCACTCCCTGGTCCTGTGCCACACATAATCGTTCTTAGGTTTGAGCCCACGGTTTCAACCACTGGGTCAGTCCATCTTGGTGACAGCCTGCTTTTTCGCTGTCCATCTACCTTACAAAGCATAATATGTACCCCAGAGAGTTTTCAATCACTGATTTTTTAAAAATTGATCATCAGGCTTTTTGGTGGTGCTGTTTGCTTGCTTGTTTGTTTGTGTTTTCCCCAGGTTGCTTCTGGATGAACCTGAACCTCTGCCAAGGTCCTTTTCAGTACTCAGAGATTCCTGCTGAGCACAAAGGCAGCATGAGCTGGCCGGTAAGTAACGCGCTTATTTATTCCAGTCCCAGCAGGCTCTTCCTTTCCTTCCATCCTTTACTCCATCCCTCCCTCTTTCTCATCATCTCTCAATGTATTCGGAACCAAAGATTATGCAAAAATGAAAACAGAGGAATGACAAGAAAAAGAAGCTAAAAAGCCTTAGTCTTAAAGAAGACGGATGCAGGGACAATTAATAATGAATTATGATGATATGTAGTGATGGTTATACATGAGTTATTTTTAGAAACATGGGAAGTCTAAAAGCAGGTAGAAAGTGCCAGAGAAGACATCTTGGAGGACATATTTATATTAACCTTAAGGGCACATACCAACCATCTCTAATTGTAGGGGATAATTTGGGCTTTGAAGTAAAATTCTGCATTGTGTACAGCACATTCTTCCAGGTGATGCGACTCTAATAGTACATTGAGTTATTTCACACGACTCTGGTAATGCCGATCACTGATAAAACTGCTTTCTCCTCAGTGAATTCCAACACATGGAGACTCTACGGCTGGAGAAGAACAGCAGCCCTTCGGTCCTTTAAAGACTTTAATCTCTATGGAAGAAAAATTGATATTTGGAAGCAAGCTACCACATCTTTCTCACTTGGAGTGGCTGCTGGCTAACCTTTCAGTTGGCTTTTGAATATTTAAGCACTATGATATTGAGTTCTCTAGATAAATGTTAGAAATGCAAAGCAATGTCTGCCTTTAAACATACAGAATTATTTCCCTCTAGTTTCATTTGACCTCCTTGTCCCATGATTGGAACATTCTTTTCAATGTTATTCAAGTATAAATTCGTTTTCTCCTTTGAAATGGCCGTAACATTTCCTTTGCTTTAATGAAATAAATTATTCATTTAAGATGAATCAACTTTATATTTATGTGAGAGTTGTGATTTTAACCATTTATTAAAAGAGTGATTTAGTAGCATATTTAATAATCAATATATTGTAAAGGCAAATATGTTTGTAAGGTGTATCGAGTGCTCTGGAAGGTACAAGAACTTGGGTTTTGGGAAACAGAAAATTTTCTCGCTAATTATGGTTGAAATTTTAGTCTCCATCGAAGCCAATGTGATATCTGAACTGTCAAAGAGACGTCAACATTAATAGACAATGTGCAGTTACTTTCCTTAAACTATATTAGATAATTCTTCTTACCTATAAAATAAGAATTATGATGACATAGCCTACCTAGAACAAAAGAAAACGCTAACATCAAATGGGACTTCAATAAGTTTCCATTCCGTTTAGGCTGACATTATTTGAATCTGCTAGAAATCGCCTTCAACTCTGGAAGATTCTGTGTACTCACAAGGAAATTTTTCTATTCTTGGGAAGTACCGACATCTGGTTCTTCACATCTATGAAGTCGTGTAGTAAGTTATCAGTCACAACAGAGTTAGCGGGGGAAGGGGGATCGGAAGGAGGCTTTAGAAATAAGAACATTTTGTATTTTGAGACATTTTTAATCTATGTTTTTGACTTAGAATAACAAAGTTACCTTCAATATTCTGGAAATAAACATTACATTTGCCTCCTTAGGGACAGCGATAACTTCTCATTGGCTCAGGATAAATGGCAGTTTTCAGGCTCATCAGCAGAACAGTAATGTGAGGGTACATAAAAAATACTAATAAAAACCATAGAGCCCTTTACTAAGCAGAAATATCAAAATGTGGAACTAATGCTCTGGGAGTGTCCTTCACCTCTGCCTACACACTTCCAAATGTGGTGTTTCCATCTCTCTAACGCAAGGGAGCCTCTCTAACACAAGGGAGTGAGCGAAAGGTTGAGCTGCTAACCACAGGACTGGCCCTTCAAATCCACCAGCCAATTCATGGGAGATAAATGAGGCTGCCTGTTCCCGTGAAGATTCAGCTCAAAGACCCTGAGGAACAGTTCTGTTCTGCCCTCTAGAATCACTCAGAGTCAAAATCGACGTAAAGTCAGGGGGTTTGGTTTTCAGTTGTGCTCCTCTGCAAAGAATTCCGTGCTCCTCGATTTTCGTCACTTCAAAACAGCAGTTCTGACACCCTGGAGGGAATGAAACTATGTTTCTTTTAAATATTTCTCAAGTTTAGAGACATAAAATTGTTTAAAGAGGCAAGAGCGGGGCTTTAAAGAGGGTGGTAAGGTTTTTCAGCAAAATCCCCGTAGATAGCCCTTGCTACCCTCTGAGAACGAACAAGTATATTGTCATGATGTAAATGCATGCCTTGACCCAATTTCCCTGAATTGTGATTTTAACCAATGATGGTTTCAACTTTCTTATAATGTTTTCCTGATAAGCCTCTGTGGTTTTCCTGTGTCTTTTGAAAGAAAAAGACAATCAATCAAGATTATTCCTTTGGAAAACCCAAAACAGCTCACTATACCTTTTGCACTGGCCTCTCTGCCTTGAGTTTAATGGCCCAGCAGATCCCCTAGAAGCTGCCATCCCCGTGAGAGTAGGACACTGGGAGAAACTTGTCTGCAGTCATCCACGATTGCCGAGGCAACTTGAACCATGTTTTAGTGGGAACAACCCTACGTGTATACAGTGGAACCCTACCACCAGTGGGTTTCCACTTCCTGTCTTACCATCAGAAACAGAAACATAGCCTTATCCAAAAAAAGAACAACACAGTTGGGCGGATGAAAGAAAAGAATGACATAAAAACCAAACGAGTACTTCTCAGTACAAAGGACAGCACTTGCCCCAAAGCAAAGCTCAGGCGCAGGAGCACAAGAAATGAAGACAGAGTGAGGCAGTTGGAAAGTGTGATTACACTGAGGACTGCAAGCAATGTCATGAAATAAAATGTGTGTAAATTGTTGAAAACGAATGCTCTGTGTAAATGCTCACCCATCTATAATAGAAAGCAAAACAATCCAGCCAACAAATGTCAAAATAACCCAATCCTTCACCCTCAAGACCAGAGTCAATATTGCTTTTATCAGGTCCTGTGGCAGTTAATTCATCTCGTATCACTTTGAAGGGACAAGAGTGAAGGGGTGGAGTTTAGCCTGTCAATCAGGTCACAGCCTCACAGCCAGAGAGTATCTCCTTGTGGGCATGACCTTCTCACAGGAGGATACTGGGAACTTCCTCTGTCTCCATGCTTCATCCCTTCCTGGTGATGAGCCACTTGGAGCCCCGTTGATGGCAGCCAGAATCCTGAAGATGCATCCACTGTCGTTGGATCTACAAGGCTTTGCACCACCGGCCTGTGCTCTTGCTGCATTCTTCATCATTGTGGATGGCTGTGTGAGTCTGAAGAGGAATTTATGGACCAGTAGGGGATTTATGTATAGTATGGGGCTGAGGGACTTGATCTGGACTGTGCTGGACTATTGGTTGGATATATAATGACTTCTTGATATAAAACTCTGTCCCTGGATTTGTTTCTCTGGTCTGTGGGAAGCCGCAGCTCTCGCCGCCATTACAAGATGGCGCCGGGCAGTCAGGGCGGTGGCCCAGTTAAGTGGTAAACAACCACTTAGAGCATGCACACTGCTTAGATGACGTAGTCATAACTCCACCCTGGAGTATGCTAATAAGGGTTCTGGCGAACGCACCAATCAATGCACAGCACGTCCCCATAGAGCGCATATAAGCAGCAGTAGTTTGGGGCTTCGGGGTCTTTTTCCGCATCTGCAAATCGAACCCGCATTAAACGCCTGTGGAAGAATCCTGTTGTGGTGCGTCCTTCTTGCTGGCGAGACTGAGCGCGCGACACTGGTCAACCCTCAGGTTGGTTCTGACTCATGGCACCCCTACGAACAACAGAACTAAACCCTCTCCAGTGTGGCAGCACACCCACAATGGTTACTCTCCTTGAGCCCAGCAACCATCTTGTTGCTCAGCAACCTTGTTGAGTTAGCTTCCTCCTTTTTTTTTGGCTAAACTCCTTCTGTAAAAGCATGGCATCATTCTCCAGGGACTGGTCTCTCCTGCCAACATGTCCAAAGTTTATGGGAATAGGCCTTGCCATCCTTGCTTCTAAAGAGCATCTAGCTGTCCTTTTTCCGAGATAGATTTGTTTGTCCTTCTGGCAGTGAATGACGCTGTCAGCGTTCTTCAACAGCATCATAGTTCAAATGCATCAAGTCTTCAGTTTTACTTATTCATTGCCCATCATTTGAGGTCACTGAAAAGTCCATGGCTTGGGTCAAGCACACCTGAGTCCTCAAAGTGACGTCTCTTATTTGAGGGCCAATATTACTATGAGTATATGTCAATGTTGCAATATGGGCGATTCATTTCTCCTGACCAGCGGCAGCAGAATAAGACTTAGACTGCTGAAATGATGGGGACAATGAAGAAATGGATTCCACCAATAAGGAAAAAAAATAATCTGATGCTGCTGTTTATGTCCCCAGAATTTAAAACCAAAGCAAATCTCTGAATACTCTAACCACAGGGATTATACAACTCTGCTTTGGGGGAGGAAGTGACAAGCTCAGAGCTAAACGATAAAATGGATTTTAGGTGACCAAGAATAACACTGTGAGAAATTAAAAAGGGCAGGGTCAGAAGTGGGCAGTGCAAGTCTGGTGGTAGAAATCTTACCTTCCATACAGAAAGTAGGTTAGACTTCAGGACAATAGTCTTTATACACTGTCAAAACCCATCAGTCATTGGGAGCTTATGGTCTGCTATTATTTTAATAGTTGCAGACCAAAACAGAGGGGAAGGGAAAAAACTAAAAAGGGCTTAGAACCTACTTCTATAAAATTAGCCAATGGAAATCCCATAGCTGTGTTTGATCCACAAACAAGTCATGGAAATGGTGCATTTTGTTTCCTTGTGCAAAGGGTCACCATGAACCTAGGGCTGACAGACAGAATCTGGTAACAACAGTTCCTAAAGATAGCTAAAGAACTGGCAATGGCAAAGAAGGACATCTATTTATTGGATTGGTCATACCATCAAAAAAAAAGGAGTCAGATGTAGAGCATGCCTGTATCCAGGCTCCTGTGCTCTGTAAATATCCTAGTCTCAGGAGACAGATTTGTGACACTGGAGCCATCAGGAAACAGCAAGGAGTGACAGAAAGAAGAGCAGAGTCAGTAACTCAGAACTGGCCGCAGAAGAGCCGTATGGCCAGTAGAAGATGGTTCAGTGGGTGTCCCAGCCACAGAGCAAAGTGACTTCAGGGAGTGTACTATCCCAAATAGCCAGAGCTGAGCACCTTAGGGCAAGAGACTTCCTGGATGGGTGGGTTACTTCCGGAAACTTACCAACAGAGCTAAAGAGCTGTGTCGCCCTTGCCTGAGTAGGGCAGAGGCCAAGACTGGGTCCCAGGTCGAGACCAGAGAACTAGGTCAGGATTGAAGTACCTGAAGGTGAGAAAGCTGAGAAAGCATCCTGATTAAAGAATTGGATCCTGAGCTTTTGCTGTTACTTCCAAGTTGGTTGTGCTTCAGAAGTGTAACTGCTTCTTTCCCTAGCCTGTCTCATCATTGTCAGTAGGGTTTGTGAGTTCTTTGTGATCACTGAAGGGACTATTGAACCTAGTAGAGACACAGAGACTGCCATGCGAGGCAAGGCTGATGTCAGAATTGCTTTAAAAGATTGGGAAGTGAAGGTACCCTTGACCACTACCTCAAAGGATCAAATGTTGGGTTGATCTTATCTTTAATCTTATCTCTTCCCTTGAAATTATAGGGGTGCCAATGACACTTATTTTTTACAATGGGGGAATAAAATTATATATTACACTGAGAAGTGAGTTTAATGAAGTATGTGCCAGAAAATAAACACTTTCAAATATATGTATATTCCAATTCTTCTTTGAGGAAAAAAAGAGACTTAAAAAATAAACCACAACTATGTTAGGAATGCTCACTTTTCAAACAAGTACAGACAAAGACATTTCTTTCTCCTTCATTTTACATTTGTAGTGACTTGGATAATCAAGTAATTTCTATCTGTATCACCTTGAAAGTATTAGCAGTAATGAAGAATAAAGAGTAGAAAGGCCATAATTAAAGGTTGCAATAGGCAGAGCTAACTTGTAAGATATTAACCCAGACAGATGCATGCTAGGGAGTGTCTGCTCCACAACAACCCATTCAGATATTTAATTAAAATCCCCGCTTCACCTAACACAGGTCCATGGGAATAGCAGGGCCTCATTATCCGATATGACTTAACACTAATAGACGTGTGCACTCAATCAAAACAATGTCACCCCAAATAATCGTGCATTAAAGAATGCTGTTGAGCCTGCCTTTACAACTGTGGCACCACTGCCATGATGGATACTGGGGAATTTTAGAGACAATGCATGTTGCTAGGAGAATGTAACTACTCTCTTCCCATGTGTGCCGATCCATTCTTTCAGATTCTGGAAAAGTAATATTTGAAAGCCCAGGCATTGACCTTCATTTTCTAGTTACTTACTTCTGAGTATTTTCCAAAACTGAGGAATTTTGCTTATGTATACCTTTAACTAACATGTAGTGTCCTGCTAATCATGGGACCTCCCTGGTCAAATATTTTGTAGAATTCCACATTTCTATAAAGCTTAATGCAGAATTTTAAATTTGCGTCTTGTAAAATTCCTTGGTTCTTATACCATGGCAGTTTTGAAGACTTGTCTTCTATTTCTTTCTTTCTTCTTCCTTACCCTACTCAAGCAAGTCTGTTTTTCTTCCTTCTGTGCCCTGTCATCTCCATTCGCCTTATTTTGTGGTGGTGGTTCCCTTCCTCCATTATGGTATTGCTCAAACCCTTAATGATTCGCCATGCCTTTGTAGTCCCCTAACTCAAACACACGATTGCACAACTCGGAGCATCACAGGATGGAGAAAACGAATTTGAATAGCATTGGCTATTCTTCTCGCCATTACCATAGTATTATTGTTGTTATTATTGCTCATTCAAGGAAAAAAAGATGTAGATGCATCAATTCTGACTCCTGGCGACATTACAGGTGTCCGAGCAGAACTGTGTTCTGCTGCGTTTTCAATAGCTGACTCTTCAGCAGTAGATCACCAGGCCTTTCTCCTTAGGTACCCAGGGCTAGATTCAAACTCCAACATTTTAACAGGTAGGTGAGTGCTTAAATGTTTGCCCCATCCACACACTTCTTTAATAAAGAAAAAGTCAGTCACATATTTATAAAATGGAGAATTCAACTTTAAAAGTATCCTTCACTAAAATAGTGAGGGATTTTCTTGCTTTGCACAGTTCGAGTTTGTAATAAACTCTGCTTTGTCTCTAACATACACTGCAGTTTTGGTTTGTCTTATTTTGTTTGTATAGGCTCGTTTCACCTACTATACTCCCATCTGCATGGCTTCCCTGCTAACTGTAGGGAAGACGCCTCCGCAAACATGGATCCTTCCATTCACTGGGTCAGAAGTCACACTGTCCAGAGCAACATAACTGGATCCAAAGGTCGGCAGTCACCAGTCAGCTGTGCTCTGTGGCACTCTCCTAAAAAGTCTCTCACTGCTGCCATTAATCATTGAACTTGACTATTATTGTCCCTAATATGATTGTCACTTCCATTTTCTGAATGAGGAAGGAAGCAAAGCATGAAGTCAAAACGTCCCCTCCTCTTGCCTCTGATGAGCTTTAGCTGTCCTCCCTAAGACGACTTTACTCACGAACACTACCGGCCCCAAGACAAGCATGTGAGCAAAGGTCTGGGGCCATGTTTCTTATCTAGTCCTTCCAAACACCATGGCCATCAAGGAAAAGCAACTAGTGTACCCAAGGACTGGGCCAGCACTGCCCTTAAACTTGCAACTCAGAAATTGCATCAGGGAGCTTCCCCTTCGGAGGAAGTCTTCGTCGGAGAGATAATTTGCCAACATGGAAGATATGCTATTATTTTTTAGATGGTTCTTTAATTCCCAAAGGCCAATTATAATAATCTCTTAACAATAGTAAAAGGTCCCTCCAGACAATTAAACATGCCCTTAGAAGTGACAAGATGTTCCAAAGTTGTAATTAGTTCATTATGGTTGAATATTAATTCATCGTGTTAGAGTGTGTAGGTGAATGTTGCCATCTTCCAGCAGGGTTCTAAAGAACCACCGGAATGGTTCCGATTCAGGTTCAGATCAGAGCTGGAAACACAGGGAATCCAGGCAGATAAACCCCTCAGGACCAACATTGAGAATAGCCATGCCAGGAGGGTAAGGGGATGGTGGGGAGAGAAAGGGGGAACCAATCACAATGATCTACTATAACCCCCTCCCAGGGGGCTGGACAACAGAAAAGTGGGTTAAGGGACACATCAGTCAGTGTAAGACATGAAAAAATAATAAAAATGTATAAATTATCAAAGGTTCATGAGAGAGAGAGGGTGGGGGAGGGAGGGCGAAAGATGAAGGCTGATATCAAGGGCTCAAATAGAAAATGTTTTGAAAATGAATATGGCAACATATGTGCTTGATATAAGAGTTATATAAGCCCCCAATAAAATGATTTTTAAAAAAACATCAGAATGGAAAAAATGTTCATCTAGAAATTAGAACACTCCCGGCAAAAGCCGTACAAAAGTAAAACCAAACAAACAAAAAAACACACCCGATTTTTGTTCCCAGCTCGTATGCTTGAAGACGTGCTTATTTAATTTTATTTTCTTAAATATATATTTCTATTAATAACACACACAATCAACCCATGAAAAGCTGGGTTCTAGCAGCTAACTCAGTACAGCAGGTTTGGATCACAGAAAAATGTTGGGGTAGCAGCTTTGGACAGAGCCGGGCAACTAATCAAATGCTCTCAGAGAAGAAATAAGATTGATCTTCACCAAAGCTACCATCCAAAGAAAGATTTGGGTATAAACAGACTTACAATAAATATATTTTTAATTTTGTTCTGACACAATCACATTTCCAACTGCCATATCGCAGAACCAACATGGTCATTAATATAACTTCTATCATATGTTCAGACCTCACAATGTGCCAAGCACTACATGTATAATTCAATGCCAGACATTCTGGGACACAAGCATCTTTATCTTTATTTTACAGATGAGAGAGAACGCTGGCTCAGGAAAGTTAACTAAAGAGTCTCAGCATCACACGGACAATAGTGAAAAAGCGGATTTCCAACCCAGTTCCATTTGGTTCCAATGACCTCCCTCTTCCTCATCCAACCATGCTGCCTGCAAGCGTGGTTGAGAGTTTTTGTGACTGCTGATAGATTCTTAGATAGTGAGCACCTTCCTCAGATACTTTTTCTTTCCAAACATTTAATAAATTCAAATAATATAATCAGGAATTCAGCCCCGCCCTAGTCTTCACCAGCATGGGGAGCTGAAAGCATAGGCACGTTGCTACCGTCAGCGCCAGGCAAGCGTTTGTAGCAGTTGGGAGAGGTGATGATTTTAGGGGTGTCTATTGTTTTTGCAATAAAAAGTAGCCAGGTTATATTTTGCCACGTAAGATAGAGAACTCCAAAGGTTTTTAATCGTGAACATTTTAATAGAATGTTTCTGTCTTCCACAATTGCTCACCCAGCAATTATTAGGTTCCAGAGCGTTCAGTCATTCACACATACTTTGCTTCATCACCTGAGTGGCAATTTGTCCAGGTGGCGGCACTATTCCCATTCCCTCCTTGGTAGTCCACAGTCATCGACCCTTTCTGCCTTCTACACTAGGTGAAGAGGTAAGCGCTGCCCTTGGTCTTATACGGTTGACTCTCACTGATGTTATTGTTCAGTTACAGGCCCAACTCTTGTTTGAGGCGCTCTGGTGGCTCTTAAAAGGACTGTGAACCACCACAAAGTTAGCAGTTCAAACCCACCAGCTCTCAGGTAGGAGAAAGATGAGACTAACTGTTGCCATAACTACTCCATCTCTTAAACTCTCAGGCGCAATTCTACTTTGTTCTATAGGATTGCCATGAGCTGGAATCAACTCAATGACAGTAAATTGGGATTTGGGTCTTTGGTTTGTTGGGTTGCAAATGACCCCTGAAAATGGGTTCCATTTCAGGTTTGTAGGCTGTGTAAGGGCCACAAATCAGGGGGGTTTCAACTGTAAGCCCGATCTCTTTTATAGATTTTTAATCTCATTGTATATTTTTCTCCTATTCTGTCCAAGATCTTCTGTCGTTCTGATCAGAGTGGTCCATCGCAGTAGCTGGGCGCTGTATAGTTCCTCTGGTAGCCAAGTAGTGGAGTCTGTGGTTTACATAATCTATTAGTCTTTAGAACTCCTTTTTCCCCTTGAGTCTATCATTTTCTTTATTTTTATTTACTCTGGACAGTAAAGGATGAATAGCTGCCTCATAGATGGCCACATTAAACACCATATCTGTCAAGATTAAGGTGGCTAAATATAATAACATTTCAGATGTGCCTCTGTGGACAACAATCTCTTTTGCCATTGGTCCAAAACTGGATGGTGGTAGGCTACCATCACTAAACTTTTAAACAAAGGCCCCATGAAACAATCCTTCCAACGGGAGGAAATGTATAAGAGCTATTCAGATTCTCAAAGGGTCTAGGGGCGGGGTGGTGGTGGTGGAGTGGAATGAACCTTGCCTGGATATTATCTTTAAAATTTAACCAAATATATTCCCTGAAGTCCTCTTAAAACCAAACCATTTTTTATCCAAAGTAGTAAAGAATGTCAGGCTTCAGCAATGAACTCTTATGATCTATCTATAAAGAATCACATTAACAACAGCAACTAAAACAGATTAGGTAGGACTGTGTATGAAATGATCCTTCTGAGAAGCAGGGGGAAGGATCTCATTACCAGCAAGAGGAGTGGAATGTGCCCTCTCAATCCTAGATCCACAAGGCTGCTAGGATACCAGAGGAGGCGGAGCAGCAGAACCAGGAGCATGGAAAAAGTGGCGGATTTACGGACCCACGGAGCGACTAATGCTCCGTGTTTTTGTGCAGAAGGCTGGCTTGCAGAGGGCGGTGCCTCTGGACACAATTTCAGACATTAGAGCTTGCTGACCCACAGAGCTTGAGCTGAGCACCTTCAGACTGAGACTTACTGGACTGGGGTGCCTCTGGGCACTTAATCCAGGAGCTGGGCTAGATGATCCACACAGCTGGTGCTGACTGCTTTGGGGTGAGGCTTACAGGATAGTGGTAAGCCATTTTGTACACATATTAAAAGATCAGAAAGAACTTCGTAATGTGTCCTGATAAACAACTATACCGTGAGCATTTCCCACATTACAACTTGTTAACCTCCTTCATCCAGAATGTTATCTATGAGTTCTGTGTAGTCATTGCAGTGGATATTAGATCCTAGAGAGGTCAAATAGAGAACATTAATTATAGCAATGCGTGCATAACCCATCCAAACATAATAAAGTTGACATACTGATCATTAATGTGATCATTCAATGATTTGTGGTATGACATCAGCAATTAAAAAAAAACAGGAGAAGGGGGAAATGCACCAAAATGAATATCAGAAGAGACTCTGAAATGAACTCCTAAATGTAGAGGAAGAATGAAGAGGTGAAAGAGCTGGACAAAGTATTTCAAAGGATCACTCAAGAAGACAGAGTGAAGCATTAAAATGAAATGTGCAAAGACCTGCCATTAGACAACCAAAGGGGAAGAACACACTCAATATATCTCACTCTGAAAGAACTGAAGAACAAATCCATACATCTTGTTGCCAATTAATGAAGGACAAATGCAAGAAGGATGAAAAGAAGATGGAAGGAATACACTGAGTCACTTTGCCAAAAAGAACTGGTTTAACTACTTCCAAGAGATGGAATATGATCAAGAACCAATGGTTTGAAGAAATGAATTCAAGCTGCCTTGAAGGCACGAGTGAAAATCCAGGAGTCAAGGAAAATCCAGGGGGTCCCGGAATCGCCAATGAAATGTTTCATCATAGGAAGGAAGTGCTGGATATCCTCACGAGTGTGTGTCAGGAAATCTGGAACAGAGTTTCCTATCAACTTCCTGGAACAAAGTCAAATGTGTGCCCATTCCAAAGAAAGGTGGTACGACAGCAGGAAGAAATTATTGAACAATAGCATTAATACCACATGGAAGTAAAATTTTGCTGAAGATATTTCACAAAGAGTTGCAGCGGTACATTGACAGAGAGCGCTCAGAAAGTCCAGCAGGATTTGGAAGAGGCTATGGAAGGGACATCATTGCTGATATAAGACGAATCTTGGAAGAAAACAGAAAATACTAAAAAAAATTATTATCTGGTTTAATTGACTATCAAAGACCTATTACTCAGTGGATCATAACAAGTTATGGATAACATTGTGAAGAATTGAAATGCCAGAACACTAAATTGTGCACATACAGAACTTGTATATAGACAAAGAGGTAGTCTTTCAAATAGAATATGAGGATATTGCCTGACTTAAAATCAGTAAAGGCGTGCATCATGGTTGTACCTTTTAACCATATTGATTCTATCTGTACACTAAGGAAATCTGAGATGCTGGAATATATGAAGAAGAGCAATTGTTGGCAAAAATCATCAGGATTAGATAAAGGATTCTTAATAATCTTCAATACACAGGTGATATAGTTTGCTTGTAAGTGAAGAGGACTTGCAGCACTTACAGATGATGAACAAGGACTATATATAGTCTTCCGTCTGCATTATACCTCAATGTAAACAAAACAAAAATCCTCTCAGCTGGACCAATAAGCAACATCATTATAAGTGGAGACAACCTGATGTTTTCAAGGAATTCATTTTTGCTTGGATCTGTAATTAATGCCTAGGAAAGCAACAGTCAAGAAATAAAATGACAAAAAATGTCTTAGTCATAATCAAACATCTTGACAGAATGAGCCTCTGGGCTTGGGGGGCTCAGGACCACAGTCTCAGAGGACACACAACTAAAGCTAAAAGGATCAAGGGACACACCTACAGTTGTGTGACATTTATAAGGGAGCATTCTGTTAATTACCTATTCTTATAAAAACTAACATGTAAAAGCATTATCGGCCCAGTTAAAAAAAAAACAGGGGGAAAGAGTCATTTAACAAGAGACTGCTATCAGGATTAAATAAATATTGTCATTAAAAAATAAAACAGCAAAAATTAAGGAATATTAAAAGTAATTTCTTCTTTGCTTTGAAGTGACTTTTTTTCTTTTGCCTAGGGACAGCTTTCAAACAATAACTGCTTAAGGCATTCTTTTGCTGAATTCTCTAACAGAAATCAAAATTATGACAATAATGACATGATTTAGCGACCTTGAAAAATTGTTCTCAATCATAGGTTTTGACCTTTCCCAGGGATGTAGTCCTGGAGAGTGATTCGTTTATTTCTACATCTACTATACACATTTCCAAAAAGTTTATTATAATTCTCTGTACCGCTATTGTTTTTTAAGAGCAGAACTTTGCCTAATGAAAGAAAGATCCAAAACACCCAAAAAACAAATATGAAAGCCCATGTCCAATAACTAAATAAAAAATTATCAGTAAAAGCGGAAAATTAAAACTGAAGGTTTAAATTATACAAATATATGTACATTACCCCAAATCCTCAAGACTAAGCTTTAAAATCCTGAGTTTCCACACAGCCAGGCAAAACCAACGAGAGATCTGTATTGTCATAAAATCAAAAACCAAAAAATGCATGTTAACTTTTTCTAGCGCCCAATTTTAAAAGCTTCTCTCTAGTATGATTTACACAGCAACGTCAGTGCTGTAAAGAGCAGCCATAACATAGTTTCACAACACATGAATTGTCGTATTTCATATGGATCTTTCTTATATTGGCCTTGTAATGAAAGTGATTTTGCAGCAGAATCCACTAATATGACCCAAATAAGTAACCTGTGATAGCCCAACTTAATGGAGTTGTGATGCTTTTTAATTGGAGTTGAAAGAAACATAAGCGGTTGCTGTAACAAAGACTTAGGTAGAAGGACCGGAGGCTGGTTAACTTATGTTCCTTCCAGAAGGGCTTGATCACTCCCTGAGGAATGCACCTGTCAAAAAGAGACTGCAGTGATATTCCCCGAGTGTTTGCTTTGTCGGATTTCAGATTTCATTTACTCATTTTATGGTGCATGTTTGTTTATTTGAACAGCTGGCCTTTGGAGTCTGGATATGAGAGAAGGGCAAGAGGATTATCTGAATTGAGCGTAAAGCTCAAGTACAAAGGGAACTCCTGAAGGATTCAGTGGTTCTCAACCCTCCTAATGCCACACCATTTAATACAATTCCTCATATTGTGGTGACCCCCCCAACCATAAAATTATGTTCATGGCTACTTCATAACTATAATTTTGCTACTGTTATGAATCGGGCGACCCCAATGAAAAGGTCATTCAACCCCCAAAGGAGTTGTGGCCCACAGGTTGAGAACCACTGAATGTGATCTGAACCTATTCCTATCAACAAAAGAAAACTATCCAAAAGACATAAGTAAATCAATAGACTAGAGATAACCCAAGAACAAGCTATCATATAGAGAGAAATATAAACAGTTGATGTGCTTATTGAACAAATTTTTATTCTCTCAATAACCTAAGAAATATAAATTCAAACAAAACTGAAGTGTAATGTTTCACCCATCGAACCTAACAAGGTTTAACATTTTCCATTTGAGTAGGTACAAGCTTACAGGAGAATAGGCTGCTCCCTGCTGAGGGCACAATAACTGAAAATTCAAACCTTCTGGACAGTAAGTTGGTAATAAATATGAAAGGTCTTAAAATATTCAAATACTCCCAAATAAACTAAATAAATTACAGGCTAAGTAGAAATTTTAAGGTATTTAAAAACTAAGGTATAAGTAGCCTAATGGAATTATCAGAAACAGATATGTGTATATATAGATATTCATTAAAAGAACTAAATATTCTAAATTTCTCATGTGACTCATAGTATACCATTAGTTAAAAGTACAATATGTAAGTGCATTTATATTTGATGATAGGGAAATAGATCTATGTCAATTTATTTATAGGTTTAGTGTTAAGGTAGCAGATAGACATTGGGCCTCTACTCAAGTACTCTCTCAATGCAAGAACATATTGTTCTAATGGCCTGGCATTCCATGATGCTCACATCACCCTCCACCCCATGATTACTTAAGACAAAATGGGTGCATAAGCAAATGTTGAGAAGAAAGCTGATGGTGCCCAGCTATCAAAATATATAGCACCTGGGGTCTTAAAGACTTGAAGATAAACAAGGGGCAATTTAACTGGGAAGCAACAAAGGTCACATGGAAGAACCACACAAGCCTGTGTGATTATGAGGTGTCAATAGGTATCAGTCATCAAAGACCCAGAACAAAAAAATCTTATCATTATGAATGAGGGGCAGTGCGGAGTAGAGACCCAAAATCTGTAGACAATTAGACATCCCCTTACAGAAGGGTCGCAGGGTGGAGATGAGCCAGTCAGGATCCAGTATAGCACCAATGAAACATACAACTTTCCTCTAGTTCTTTAAGGCTTCCCCCACACACACACTCCACACACACTATCGGGACCCCAATTCTACCTTAAAAATCTGGCTAGGCCAGAGCATGTACATGGGTACAGATAAGAGCTAGAAACACAGGGAATCCCGGACAGATAAACCGCCCAGGACAAATATTGAGAGCAAGGGGAAGGTGGGGGGAGAAAGGGGAAACCAATCACAATGATCTTCCCATAACCCCTTCCCAGGGGGATGGACAACAGAAAAGTAGGTGAAGGGAGAGGTTGAACAGTGTAAGACATGAAATGATAATAATAATTTATAAATTATCAAGGGTTCATGAGGGAGGGAGAATGGGGGAGAGAGGGAAAAAATGAGAAGCTGATACCAAGGGCTCAAGTAGAAAGAAAATGTTTTGAAAATGGTGATGGCAACAAATATACAAATGCGCTTGACACATGGATAGATGGAGAGAGGGAGGGAGAGAGGGAGGGTTGGATTGTGATAAGAGTTGTACAAGACCCCAATAAAATGATTTTTTAAATAAAGAAACTCTAGTACATACGCCAATGGAATATTATGCATTCCTGAAAAACAGCAATGAAACCATGAAACACATCAAGGCATGGAGGGACCTGGCAATCATTAAGCTGAGTGAAGTTAGTAAATCACAAAAGGACCGATATTGTATGAATTCACTACTGTAAGAATAAATACCAACATGAAGGGAAGCATCCACTCTCGGGTCATGTAGTCTTCTACTCTGGTCTCCTAAGCAAGGAGGTAGAGCGCCTGCTTAGTGCACATGAACCACGTATCACTCCCCTTAGATGTGTGTCTTTGAAAAATAGCAACAAATGTACAAATTGCGTCATACATGGATGGATGTCTGGATGGTGATAAGAGCTGTACGAGCCCCCAATAAAGTGATAAAAAAGAAAAGAAAAGCAAAAAGACTGCAGTAAACAAGATGAAGTGAAACGTGCATGCATGGCCGTTGGGGAAAACAGATGATCTGCTCTGTAAACCACTCAATTCACAATAAAAAAAAAGCTAAAAGTCCAACCTACCCTAAGCGCAGTATTATATTCAAGTGTATGGACATGGAAAACAATCAGATGGGATTTTATTAATTCTTAGGTTTTATGAATGGTATTGAACCTAATGCATAAATTTAAAAAGTATCCACAGTTTCCAAAATCAGGAGATAAACCCTTATCAAAATTAATTTTTGAAAGGAAAACTATGGATCAAAGACCCTACAATCTCTTTTCTATTATCAATTTTAAAATAATCATTTTTTATTGAGGTTAGTTGTTTAAAATGACATCCTAAAAGCTCTCGAGATGAATAATAGTTTTACTTCCTGACATCTCTTGCACTTATTCTCACAGTGTTAAATATCCTTGCAAAATATCTGTCAGATTATAAATCACAACAAGCTCAATTGCCTCACTTAGCACTGAACAGATTGACAGATGCTGTGCTCCAGCCTCAGGCAGCTCAAGGAAGTTCCAAATGACAGTAATTACAAATTTCACCTCTCTTAAATTAAAGAGAGAATTGTAATGATGATGAAAAACTGGTGGGTCTGGTAGGCTAGGGAAGGTATGGGGAAGGCTACAACTAAGTGTCAAACTAACATCACTGAAGGTATTGAGTCGGGGGCTTTAAGAGCCTCCATTTGGTCCTCTTTGCCACATTGAAAGAGCCCTGGAGGCATGGTAGATTGCAAGTTGGGCTGCCAACGTTGACGTTAGCAGTTCTATCCTACCAGTTGCTCTGAGAGAGAAAAATGAGACTTTCTGCTCTCAGAAAGACTTACAACTTGGGAAACCCACATGGTCAATTCTACTGTCCAGTAGAGTCACTACGAATCTTAACAGACTCGATGAATTTCAGTTTGGTTTGGGTTTGCTTTCAATTGAGGAAGTATAAGCCGAGATAGTAAAGCAATTTGCTACTTGAAAATCATGGTCAGAGAAAGGTCTGATCCCAGCCCATTGAGTGATAGTCTGGGCTTGTTCCACACACTTGGCTCAGCTGTATTTCCTGGGTTAATCCTTTTCTGAGTGTGTATCTTCAAATGCCACTTCCACAATCACTATATAAAGTGTAATTATTCAATCACTATACAATATGAGCCTCCTAGTCAATTTAAAATATTCTAGTAGTCAAAAAGTAAGAAGTTAATAGGTAGAATGAGTTTTAATAAGATAGTGTTATTTAACCTAATATATTAACAACATAAACATTCTAAACTCTAATCAATATCAAACTATAAATGAGATGCCGCATCCTTTTGTGTATGTACTGAGTCTTGGGCATTCAATGTTGTTTTCAAACACACAGGTCACATTCAGTGTTCATGGCCACAGGAACTGACTGCTCCCCTCCCAGATACTGTAGGTCAAAGGCACAGTTGCTTCAACAGCTGATAAGCAGAATAGCCAATCTCCTGAGGACTTACTTAGTGAGTGAATTAAAAGCACTCTCATATTTCTGAAGTTACAATTGGTTTTGAACATCATTCTACAAGGCTGGTAGACAAAGCTATGAATTACAAAGTCAACGCACGCTAAGCATGTTTTTAACCTCTGTTAATTTCTTGCAAAGAAATTTAAGTAGCTTGTGATTCACTGGTTGATTTTCCCAGAAACGATGGATTCATTCCAAAGGTTTGTGTAAAGTCCACTTTAGCCTTGACTATTTAGGGCTGTGGCATTTTAGGGCTGTGGCATTCTCTCTGGCAACAAACTTAACTAATTACAAGCCTAGAAGTTTAGAACCATGTGGTTAAAGATATCTTCAAACATCAATAATGTTCCCATGACCCTAGTTCGCATGCAGATTTGTTTATGATCTGCTAAGAGCTGCTCAGCATCATCATTCCACTCACTGTACTTCTAAATTGATTGGAAAGGCCGGACCTGCAGGTCAGAAACCGGTGGGCAAATACATAAGCTATTTTACCACAGAGTTGAGGGCTCGCCACCATGAAGGGAAAAGGGCCATTTTGAAGGCACTGTTCTGTTCTCTACAATCGATGATTACACATCGCACGCTCCTCCCTCCCTGCAAAAAAATGCCACTGAAATGTCTTCAGGACTTTTGACAGGGCTGTCCCAACTGTGATTTGGGAAAACGACTACAGACCTACAGGGTTGGAATATTCTCTCCAACCCTGTATCTTAAAAGTATTCTGTGTTTTAAAGAAGTATAAAATTAAAGCTGCACTCAGACTATCGTATAAAATATGGAGTGAAATGTACAATAGACTCTAGTGGTGGATAACAAGTCTCATTGACTTTTTTTCTTTGTAATACTTGGCTTACTAAGGCAGAAAAATCAACTCCTCTTTACAGAAGGATAACAAAATGGAATTAATTGTTAATTAATTCCTGAAAGGCAGTGTAGCACACCAATGGTTAAGGACCCAGGCTGGTACTTGACTCGAGAACCTGGAGCTTCAAGTTCATCAGCCTCTCTCAGGCTCAGCTCTGTGAAGTCTATGGTCATGAGTAGCCAGTTTGGGGCATGGATGTTTTTTAAAATCTGATAAACTCTCTCCTGACTCAGTAAGACATTTTAAGTGGGATAGATTGCACCTCTATACCAAAGCCCAGCCTTAGAACCAAGCGAAAAATTTCCGTTGAAATCTCCTGGGCCTATTCCTTAGAATGTGTGCCCTGCAAAGAAGCCTGGATGATGGTACAATGGTTGCATGATTGACGGCTAACCAAAAGGGCAGTGGTTTAAACAAGCCAGCCATTCTGCAGAAGAAAAGACCGGCTCCCATAAAGATAGCAGGGTAGAAACCCCATTGGATTGGACAGTTCTGCTCTTTTAATATTATCAATAGTTATTATTAATTATTACTATCATCTAATATTATTATCTATTATTATTAATAGAGGTCATCACGTGTCAGAGTGGGACTGGTAGCACACAGCAACAACACATTCTGCGACAGCAGACTGCCTTCCATACCAAGTACGGCTCCTGGCAGAGGGCAGGTTCTCAAAGGCATTGGTTGGATGCCTATTGGGAGACAACAGTATGACTATTGGAAGAATTAATATGAGAGTTGATATGAAGAAAATTACATTTTCGTTAATGTAGTTTAAGCAATATATTATGCTTTTCGAATTGATATTTAGAGAAAATATATGATCACAATTTACATTTGACCACAAATGATTACATTTTCCCTGTAAACCAGGAATTTTCAACTGGTAATATTTGTGCTTTAAAGCAAAATTGGAAATCTTTGGGAAAAATTGGAAATTTCCAAAATTGGAAAGCCTTTGGAAATCTTTTCACATATCAGTAAGTTAAAGGCAATTCAATCCCTCCTCAAAAGAAACCTTGCTTTTCATCTAGTATTGCCTACTTATTCTAATGATATCACTATCATTATATTTGTCAAAGCTAGACATAAAATTAATTACTAATTAGCTTCCCAGATGTAGCCCACAAATTTAACTACTTATGTTTCCCAAAAGTTTCGTACCTGGATTCCCATGATGTATCTTCCATGCCTGTGCCTTCCCTCACCCTCATTCCCCTTCAATTAAAAGATAAAAACCTCCTCCAGGTCTCTCCCTCCATCCATCTCGGCCACCGCCTCCCAGCATCTTTCTACAACAAAAAGTTGATTAGGTAACTTTCCTGTTTTGAAAAGAACAAGCCTTGTTTTTGGAATTGTCACGATAGAGGAAACCTTCCAATAGGGCAAGTGCTGTTACCTGCAGTCTCAATACACTCGCAATGGCTTTTCCTATTTTACGTCCATGTTTCATCCCTAGCTAACATTTCACATCCCCAGTACTTGCCGTGTGCATTGCCCTTCCATGTTTCTGGTGGGAGGTCCTAACTGCAATGACTGTGGCCTCACCTGCTGAATGTATCCCGACTCATCCTTTCAGGCTTAGCCAAGTGTCATTTTCCTGAAGATTTCACCACTCAGAAAGCCCTGCAGGCCGAGTGCCACCTCTGTGCTTCTGCAGCGCAACATTGGGCAGTACAGACCTCATGACAATAAAACCTATGAAAGCCAGAGGGCAACCGATGGCCTGCTGGTTTGTACAGATCTTGTAAGCTTCCTGCCTTCGACAGGCTGCAATCACCATTTACTATTGTGATTTATTAGTGTAAATATTTGAATTTTCCTGTTCTAACAGGTTTATATCATACAAGGGTCTGGCTTAGGCAGGTGTTACTATGTAATATTAACTCTACTGCATTAAGATGATTTCATTTGCATCTTCCTTCACTCCATGCTATAAGCCTCATTGAAGCACAGCCCATGTGCCAGGCTTCATGGTAACCATTGGACATGTGATAGTTTTGCTTAATCCAGAGAAGCAGTTTCAGGAGGTAGATACTAGCATGGCCATTTCATAGATGGCAAAACTGAGGTACTGAGAATTTTTTAAATTAATTACTCAATGTCCTAAACTGTAGAGGATTTGCTCCTATGTATGTGTGTACACAGTATTGTTTTCAATTTTTTGAACTAGCCAAGATCAGTTCACAGAGATCCTTCATAAGAAGGTCAAGAAAAAGCTCTTAAAAGACAAGTCATATGTCTCACCCTTGCCTTCACAATCTAGCCCTAAGTGTAAGAGCTAGACTGATTAGTTATCCTACTACCTCTTCTAGAGAAAACCCAAGTAAGAATTTTTATACTGACATTTCACAGCCTTGAAAAGAATGACAACTACTGCTTGGTGCCCCATCCATAAGGTGATATCTTCAACCCCAAGTATGTGAGAGTAAAAGTCTGCTCCATCGGGTTTTCAAAGCTAATTTTTTTTAAAGAGGGGAGTAGTTTGCTAGGTAGTTTTTTCCTGAAATGTTACTGAGTGGATGCAAATGTTCAACCTTTCAATTAGCAGGCAGGAATGTTGACTATTTTCATCACACAAAGATTCCCTTCAAACTGTACTCAAACGAAAATCTCACTGCCCCTGAGTCAATTTCAACTCATCCAGACCTGACAGGAGAGAGGGAAACTGACTGGAGGTTTCCAAGTCTGTAAATCTTTATGGAAACAAACAAAAAAAAAACCCATCATCTTCCTCCCCTGGAGAAAGTGATGAGTTGGAACAACTGACCTTGAAGTTTGTCACCCAATGTTTAATCCACCGTGCCACCAGGGCTCCCGTAGGATGGCTCAAATACAACCCTAAAGAGGACAACATGTCTGTTTCCATCCTGAAAGTATTCCTGGTTTTCCCACATGTTCCACGTGTGGACTGGAGAAAAGTTTGTGCAACTCTTTGGTTTTGTTTCCTTGCAGGTAGAGCTCAGATTGCATCTGGCATTCCCTTCCTGGACGCTGCTCCCTGCAGTGCGTCCTATCTGTCTTTCTGAGGGCTGCACCAGTCTTCTTTTCCCTCTGACTTGGTGGTGTCAAGCCACTCTCCGTGAATCCCAGGTTTCCCAATGTTGGTCCTTTTGACCAAGAATGACAGGACCCTCGGGGTGCCTTCCTGCGTGGACTCCACCTTTCATGCAGCTTCAGCCAGGTTTTTTGGGGAAACCAATCCCCTTTGACATGGTCAGGTTCATTCCCAATTCTTTTCCAGCTTACATTTCTCTTGTCTTGCCAGCCTAGACTTTGTCTTGTTCACCATGTGGGTGGTCCTAGGTATTTACTTTCGTGTAGAACTAGGGTTTGGGTGACGGTTATATAAGATAATATATGAAAAGCATTTGGAACAATGGAGTGAAGTCAATCGTGCTGCTATATTTAGATGTTTCGTTGAATCTATCTGTTGAAGAAGTACTTCTAGTCACTGCTGAAAGAGAAGAGTTGGCTCTGATGCTATTTCTGTTGACTGGAAGCTCATTGGGACAATGCTATGCCTATAGTATTGCCATGAGTCAGAGTCGACTCGGTGGCAATGGCCTTGTTTGGGGCTTTGTGTTAGTGTTTGATGTTTTGGGATATTATACAATACTTGCACGCGGGGATGCTGAAGGGACTGAAACGAATAATGAGTATAACCACAAACCTGAGGGGGTGACCCTGAGCAGACCCCACCGTAGAAAATAGAAATACCTGAGACGTACTGGCATCATGTTTGCACATCACCAGTACGTGTTATCAGAGCAAAGATGTGTTGTATAATTTTCATCTGAGTTTACAACTTGGTAAAGGTGATAAAGTGTCAGTTTTCGTTCTCTTTTGGGGAGCAGGCAATTAAATGTATATTAATAGCAAACATATAAATACACATAGGTAACATTGAGGCGTGTAATTACACAGAGGGTAACTGAGTAAGAAAAGTAGATATGATGTACATAAATACTACATAACAAAATTTTTCCTAACAATGAGGAAGCTGAGTTTTTATTTTAAAAAGTCTAAAACTTTAATTTTCCCACAAAAAAACCCAACAATTTCTAAATTCAGTTTCTGAAACTTTGTCAGTGAACATTTTGTTCTAGTAGTCAATGTTTTATGTGTCTATATTTATATTGAAATTTGCACAATGAACAAAAGCAATAAAGCCTGCTCTCTATTTTCCTGTTTGGATTGTCTTTCACCTCCTAGTGAAAAAAAATTAAAAACAGTTGCAAATCACCAATAACAGACAGAAGCTAAGGTTCTTATAAGGAGGTGGGAGTTTTTCGATAAATTATCTTTAAGTTAGCTCCTAATTATGACTCATGGCAACCTTATATGTAACAGAATGAAACACTGTTCGGACCTACACCCACTTCATTATCCTTGGTGTGTCTGAGTCTACTGCTATGGACATTACCTTTGTTTAGCACCTTCTACCCTAAGGAGATAGAGGGAGTCCAGGGATGTGCCCTATGATCCGATAGATTTTTGAATGAATAAGCTCCACTAAAGTGGGTTGTCATGCAAACAAATAAGTGTCTATATGTCCGATGCCCTTTACATGAACAGAAAGCATCACCACCTGGATCTAGCACAGTGAAGTACATTTTTAAAATCACATCATATTTTCAGGAAACTTTCAAAGTAAACCCCCAATGCATATAAGCCTGAAGGGCTGTATCCAAGCCCTCCAGTCTCAGCTACCACTTTGCTGCTTTCGATCAAAGTACATTATTCTCCCCTTGAAAAATTGAGTTCACCCCTACAAGTTCCCCAGGTAAGATTCCATTAGAGGGAAAAAATCATTCACTGCTCTTGTGCACGGCTGAACATCAACCAGGTTTCCTACACCGAGTTCACACCTGACCAGCCTCCCTTCACTGTGAGAGGATCACCTTCCAGCTACCAGGGCATCCGAATTGATGAAGCGTGAGAGAAGGGACGCTCTGTGGAGGCTGCTTCAAATGAAGCGATGTCTGAGAGCAAGCCTATCTTTGCCCTCTGAGCTTTCCAGAACACCGCTCTTCTGTTCACACCTAAAGTGTACGAGTACGTGTCCACTTCTGAAGGCCCTGCGGGCAACAGGATCTCTGCAACTGATTTTCAGAGGACACGCTGAAAGACAGACCCTAGTCTTCTGTCCCAGAGGCAGAATACCAAGTAGTCCAACCCCAGTGATGAAGCCCCCTCCTAAGCCATCCTGAGCTTGCGTTCCTTCTGTTTTCAGAAGCAATGATGTGTCTCATTTTAGGCCACAGAAGTTTTGATATGACTTTTTCCCATATGACTAAATACATATTGACATTTGACTGCCACCAATGATCCAAGAATCATAGGTGGATAAAGGCAAATCATGATACTGCTTTTAAAAGAAAGTGCATATTTGATGTTGCTACATAATTAACTGGGAGTGGTTGTGTGTCTTAATAAAACTGCATTTACATCTCAGAACAAACTTTGTGTGGGAAACTGAATGAGAAAAAGTGCAGACTGCAGTGCTTGATTCTGCTGACAAAACAGAGCCCTCCGCATCGCCAGGACGTTTCTGGAAGCCCAAATCTCCACTGGCACCTTCCTTGCAGTGACTGTTGGCTGCAAGACCACAGTAACATGATCAGCCAGCACATGCCAAAATGCCCACAGCCTCTGTTTGTGCTCAATTATTCTTCATGATGTTATTAGGTCTAACAAGATTATTTTAAGAGTCACCAATGATTATTTTATTTTATATCTCATGGTCCAAGGCTCCTCCTGGATACGGAGAGAAGTAGTGATCAAAGCCAGTGGCCAGACACGTAGTCAGTCAAGATGAGGGGTGTTTTAAAGCCTGCAGTTCCAGGCACTAGGTCAACACACAGTAATCCTGGACATTGAATCATTGTGCACCGCTGCCAAGTGCCCCCTTTCCCTCCACTGGATTTCTTCCCAAATATCCAACATTTTTAAAGTCATAAATGTAATATCTTTCAAATAGGGGCATTCAGTCAGCACTCATTGCTCCCAAGTATTCTTCTCCTTCTTTATTCGGTAGGTGGCTGCTAGTGTTGTTAGGTGCTTGATATGGATTCTGAGCCATCCGTACCTGAGGGGTGAGAGTGGAACTGTCCAAAGTGGCTTCTGGCATGCAGATCTGGCCCTTTCCTTGAGGAGCCCCTGGTGCATTCATAGCCAAGCGCTTAACTGTTGCCCCCCTATTGTTCTTTATCTAGTATTTATAGCACATAACTTTCTACTCAACACAACGCCATTTTGGGAAAATCTGTGTTTCAAACAATTCAATGGCTGAACTATGTTGAAAAGAGTTGTGTGATCATTGCCACTATCATTCTTGTATTCACCATTATGAGCTCCCCATTTACCATCACCCTAAGAATCCATCGATACAGTTACTGTTTCTATAGCTACATGGAGCCTGGCTTTTAGATAAAGAAAACATGCATCCCCAGCAACAATAATAACAGAAAACAGACAAATCTAAACCCAAAGGAAGTAGAAAATAATAAAAGCTAGAACAAAATTAAAATGGGTTAAAGGGAAGAACAAATGATACGATGTTAAAAGTTAACTTAATGCCATCTGCACTATTCCACATTCCAATGCACTCCGTCTTAAAGCAAAGGTCTGTACATCCCTGGTCAGGGGTCAGGTGGGATTCAACAGGGGCTTAATCCACACGGGGACTTGATTCCCAGGACTGGCAGGAGTCAGGCAGGTGCTACTGACATTCAGTGGGCAGAAGTCAGGGATGCTCCTAAAGTCCTACCATGTTCAGTTACCTGACGCCTCTGAATTATATGACTCTAGCTATCAACAGTGCCAGCAGATTAAAATCTGAGAAGTAGCCATTTTTTAAGGTTCCAGTGGTTAGGATTAACTGTCATAGAAGTGAAGAATTATAGAATGTAGGTTGGTTTATTTTTTGACCAGTCCCACGAAAATGCTATCCTGCTTTGACTACTTATTTTCTTCAAGCTAGTGAAAATATTGTCTGCTGTAAAATCAGTAAAAATAATTTTTTAAGGAGCAAAGATTAAAAGGATGAAACAAAGAATGAAACAGTTTATTTATTCAAAAATTTCCCATTTGGAAATTTAAAAAAATCTATAGATTATAACTAAAATGTAATTCAGCGGGGTTGCTGGATTAAAGACTAAGATGAAAAATAAATATATTATTTGATATTATATCATGAATAAACGATTAGGAAATGTGATCTTAAAGTGTTATCATTTACAATAGTAGTACAAACAATAACACAGCTATGGCCAAATCTAATAAACATAAGTAAGGCCTTTAGATTAAAATAATAAAGCAGTCATTGAGTCTCATAAAATAAGACATAAAGGAGAACCATTCTATTGTCTTATACCTGAAGGTCTTAGTGGAAAATACTCACAAATTGCTCTATAACAATCAACCTATTTCTAATCGAAGAATTATAATCAGCTTTTCACGGACCATAGCAAGTGTATGCTAAAATGTATATGTTTGAATTATAGGAAAATATCCATCAAGGTAACTTTGAAGTAAAAGGAGGAATGACTTACCATCTCTAATACCAGGTTATATTATAACTCTATAAAATTAGAAAGTATAAACTGGGTAAAGAAATAATCAAGGAGCCAATTAACAGAGCGTGGACTGCCAACAGAAAGGACAGATCTGTCTTGGAAGAAGTACAGACAGAATTCTCCTTAGAAACAAGGATGGGGAGACTCAGTCACACATCCATTAGGCGTGTTATCAGGAGGTGCCAGCTCCTGAACAAAAACATGTTATCAGAAGAGACCAGTCCCTGGAGGAAGACACATGCTTGGTGTAATAGCAGGTCAGTGGAAAAGAGGAGCTCCTCGACTGGACAAGATGGATTGACACCGTGGCTGCAAAAACAGACACAAACCTAACAATTGTGAGAATGGTGCAGGACAAAGGTGTTTTGTTCTGGTGTAAACACGGTGCCTATGAGGTGGAGCTGACTAGGAGGCACCGAGCAACCATGAAGAGTCATATTAGGCATGGACTCTCCTGCTTGTTGCCCATTTGCGTTCACATCCTCTTTGGTGAAATGTTGACTCCATTACATCGGATGCTTTGACTGAGTTGTGTGCACTTTAGTTCCTAAATTGTACGGGGTAATGCTGAGAGCACAGTCACACTGTTTGAAAGAGGTGAGATTTGTTCATTTATGATCACATTTATTGTGACAACTGCTAGAAGCCTTTACAAAGTGGGTGAGAAGAGAATTATGCGAAAAAGCACTCCTCACACCTTCTCAAGGACTTTACCCCTATTTGTACCTGCATCTCTATCATCACTGCGTTCTCTCTACTTGATTATTCCTATCAGCATGCAAGTGTTTTATACTATGATATCTTTTAAACTTTTAAAACTGTGACCTTTACAAAATCACAATACGAAGTGCTCTTTTTATATTGTGATTCAGTGCACTCCTGTTTATAGAGGACTGCAAAATGGAAAAAATGGAATAAAAAGATACAAATATTTTCCCACAAACTCTTTGAAGCCACCTCATGAGTATATAAATATTTAACAATTTATAAATATTTTATAACAACATATTCTCTAATAATAAAACTATTAAGACTTTGAAATATCAAATGAATTCTCATATTTTTAAAACTCTACTCCTCTTAACGTTTTCAGTGATGACTGTAACACCGTAAATCATTTTAAGACAATGACTGATTCATAAACTGCAATTTAAAAAACAGTGCATAGGGCTATCCCCATTTTACAGCAAAACAACTTTCTTTACCCGTCCGTTATCCCAGTCACCACCTTATTTTCCTGCTGTCCTTCTCAACCGGCGTCTCCAAGGATACATGAGGACACACTCCTTCCACTGCTACCCTCTCTTTCAACAATTCAGATCACATGACCCTGCCCTTTGGCCCAGCCATTTCTCTGAATCTTCCTTCCAATGAGCACCACTAACCCCATGTTTCCCAGTCCCCTGGATGTGTTCCAGTCATCTCTCTTAGCCTCTCCATAGCTTCCACCTTGTCATTGTTAACATACATGCTTCCTTTGGTTTGGGAGATACCTTACTTTGCTGGATTATCTATGACCAAACCCTATTACCCCTCCTCTGCTCTACCATAGGGAATCAAAATGGGGCCACTAGCAGAAGTCTTGCCTTTCATGAAGGAGACCCCGTTCAAGTCCTGGCCAAGGTATCGCATGCACACACACCACCCATCGGTCACTATGGCTTGCATGTTGTTGTGATGGTGAAGAGAGGCCAGCAGCACTTTCAACCTGATGTAGTCTGGGAAACAATGACATGGCTATCTACTTCTGGAAAGAGTGTCAGTGAAAATGTACAGATCCACACCAGTTATGAGAATGGGGCACGGCCGGGTGGCACTTCAAGTGGCAGGCAGTCACCACGAGCTAAACCTACTCAATGGTAGCTAACAGCAAAAGCCTAGCCCTGGGCCGGATCCTTCTCCTGACGTACACTCTTGCCTAGACGTCAAAACACAGCCTACCTATCCTTAGAACATAACCAAGAAATCCCCAATGTTGATCTCATGTTCAGAATTCTCAATGATGCAGGTCTTTTGTACTCAGGTGGCCCCCAATGAAAAGAATTGATGGTGACTGCTACGGTAGGCTGAAACATAACTTGCATTTTGAGGATGGCACAGGCCAGTGTTTCAATCTTCTATACATGGGCCACTATGAGTCAGAGCCAACTCCATTGCTCCAAGAACAACAACATTTGACATGTGACTTGTATGAGGGAGTACCAAAAGACCCCAGAACTGCAGTGGGCAGAGCAGAGCTTTTGGAGCATGCATTTTTCCCACTAGGTGAACATTGAGCAACTCACTCTGAGTTAGTGTACCCAGTGTCATCACCTGGAGAGTTTCTCTCTGGTCACAGTACATTTTTTTTTTTTTTTTGTAAAAGCAGTTTCACGTGAACCTTTTTTTTTTTTTTTATCATGACTGATTTAAGAGAACAGCATGAGGTTTTGAATTTGTGCATCCTGTTCAGGAAAAATACCACAGAAACTGTTGTGATGTTGAACACAGCTTCCAGGGACAGCACTATGGGAAAAATTCAAATACATAAGTAGTTTTCTTGTTTCAAAAAAGGTGAAATGTCAGTTGATGACAAGCCTCCTTCTGGGTATCCATCAACTTCTCAAATGGATGAAAATATTCACTTGCAGTGCATTCGGAGATTGTTCCACCAGGTTCCTGCGGATCAAGCTTTCTATTTAGAGCAGCGGTTCTCAACCTGTGGGTCACAACCCCTTTGGGGGTCAAACGACCCTTTCACAGCAGTTGCCCAATTCATAGCAAAATTACAGTTAGGCAGTAGCAATGAAAATCATTTTATGGTTGGGGTAATCAGAACATGAGGAACTGTATTAAAGCATTGTGGCATTAGGAAGGTTGAGAACCACTGATTTAGAGGTTCTGAAAAGATTGTGTAACTGTGTGCGACAGAAAAGGCCTGATTTGATGGGGGACTGGTTTCGCCACAACAACAATGTACCTGCTTACGTACCATCTCAGTGTACCATTTTTACCAAGAAAAACAGCATGCCTCTCTTGCCCCACACACATCACTCAACTGACCTCACTCCCTGTGACTTCTTTTTGTTTCTGAGAATGAAGAGGGACATGAAAGCAAGCAACTTGCGGATGTAGAAGAGGTGAAGAAAAAGAGAAATGCTGTCCGCCATCCAAACAGATGAGTTTGAAAAATGTTTCCATGAATGGAATCACAGATTTGACAAATACCTTAAGTGTAATGGAGAGTGCTTTGAAGGTGAAAAGGTTGTTTTGTACAAACAAAACAAAAAAACACCTAGCTTTGGGGAACATTTTTGTTTTCTGGAGGGTAGGGTACCTCATATCTATCCAATGTGAGTCTCAAAAAAATTCCCAAGTATGTGATATTACCCATACCTATGCCTTTTTAATAGACCTAACTAAACATAAGACTATCCACACACACACTCTTGCGTAAAGTCAGTGAGTTCCACTCTGTTTCCCTGTCTTTTGCATACATACAATTCGTGAATGTAATTTTTCTCTTTTCTCTTCTGTTTCACAAAGTTATTTCTCAGGCTAGTTTGAATCTTTTCTCACTAGGTCATCCTGTCACTTGTCCCTGTCCTCCATCACCCCCACACATCCTTGACCATTGTGAGTGATCTTTTAAAACTGTGAATGAAATGGCATCGACGCCCCTACTGCTCTCTGAAGTATCCATTACTAATGTCGTGCAGTTACTAAGCACAATTGTTTATATAGATAATGAGAAAGTGATGTTTTTACCAGGAAGCCTTGGGGACACACAAAGGAACCAGAAGCAAAGGGGACCTGTCCCTGGAAATATTCCCCTGGATACGTGGCCACTGGAAAGTGGGAAGGAAAAATATAGAGTTGTATATTAGAGCCATTTCTGGAATGTTTTCATATGGCTCAAAAGAAATGATGCTAAATAGCCCTTCAAAATATTTGGAGTTAAAAATATCAAAATATTTGTAGTTAAAAATCATCAAAGGGTATGTGTACAATGGGCCCTTCATCTCGTGTGTAAAATATTAGCTATGGTATTGACAGCTGTTATCGTCACTGTGTATCTGAGTTCTAAAAATCTGCACCCAGGTTTTCAAATTTAAAAAAAAATTGACACTAACCATTCCATAATCATGTGGCTCATAATTTATGATAAACATTCAGTAACTGCCAAATCCTCAGAATAATAATATCAAATTATTATTATTCCTAATGAAACTTCAATATTAAGCAATAAATCCCAGAAGTCTCCTGAATCCTTCTAAATCCACCTATTCCTGATAATATATTGGATCGGTAACTACCAAACTATCCCCAAACCCTATAACTGGTATGTAGGATAAACATAAGTTGTTACAAAAATTAAGTCTCTGCTCCCAGATACATAAAACTGGGTTTAAAACAGCCTGGTCATGATGAGGTCCCTGTTGTTCCTGGACTAGCAGTTGCTCTAATTGGTTTAATAGGTCAACGATGTAAGGGGAGCAGATGGAGTGTCACAGATATTCATTTATTATTGATGAGAGTATGACATGAAGCCTTCAAACACATAACAGCTACCATATTCCCTGGGGACACCCAGAAAGAATGCAAGGTAGTCATGGAAGTCAAGTGCATGATACTGATTTCCAGAAGATTGGAAGGAAACAGGTGATGGAGGAAGGGATCCTGGAACATTAAGTTCAATTTAGCTATTCAAATTCATATATTCTGAACTCTCTCATTATTACTTGATCCAGACTTTCTGAAATTAAAGATGAGACTTTTGGGGGCATTGTTTGTTGAGTAGCAACTAGTAGCATACATGTGGGAAATTGTCAATGTGGAAGAGTGGGAAGAATCTGAAAACTTGGGTTTCATGAACTTGGCAAGTATCTTACTCTGTAAGTACCTATGTTTAGTCTTTATAATATGGGCAGTAAAGCTATGTAAAACATAATTTTAAGGAAAGTGCCTAGCACATAATCAGAGCATAGTGTGTGGGAATCACACACACACACACTCACACACACACACACACACACACTCATACACACACACTCCCAGAGAGAGGTGGGGAGGAGAGAGAGAGAGAAAGAGAGAGAGAATCCTTAAAGTTCCATGAGTTTTAACAAGAAAACAGGAAAGGCACTTTGAACTATCTCCAAGAAAGAGAAGGGGTTTGCCTAAAGATGCTGGGTTTATTACTAATCAAAAGGAAGATGTGACAGTAGTCACTTGCACTAACGAAAAGACATTTTGCATCACATATCAGCACATGTTGCTGTCAGGTAACCCTCTATGTGCAACAGAACAGAACACCCCCTGATCCTGTGCCATCTTCACATCTCTTCTTATGTTTGAGCCAATTGTTGCAACCAGGGCAGCTATCCCTCTTGTTGAGGACCTCCCTGTACTTCACTAATCATGATGTCTTTCTCCAGGAACCACTCTCATGAAAACATGCCCAAAGTACGTGAGACGAAGTCTTGCCATTCTTGCATCTAAGGAGTATTCTAGCTATACTTCTTCCAAGACAGGTGTGTCTGTTCTTTTGGCGGTCCATGGTATTGTCATCATTTCTCGTCAGCACCATAATTCAAACACATCTAGTCCCTTGGGGTTTTGCTTATTCAGTGTTCAGTTTTCAGATGCACACGAGGCAATTGAAAAACGCCATGGATTGGGTCAGGCACACCTTTAGTCCTCAAAGTAATGTCAGCATACAGAAGACTATACATAGCTAGTTATACTAATCATTGGGAGTCACACACACACACAGAGAGAGAGAGAGAGAGAGAGAGAGAGAGAGAGAGAGAGAGAGAGAGAGAGAATCCTGAATAACTCCTGTACTAAGCAGAATCAAGTGTTCTGGTGATGGAGTGAGTTACATGTTGGACTGCCAGCCACAATATGAACAGTTCAACCCCCCTCCCCCGCCAGCTACTCCACAAGAGAAGGGTGAGGCTTTCTGTTCCTATAAAGATGCAGAGCCTCAGAAACCCACAGAGGGCCTTCTATTCTGCCAAGAAGGTAGCTGTGAAGGGAATTGACTCTATGGCAGTGAGTTTCGATGACAGGACGAAGCAGAATTACCACTAAATCCAATATTTCTCCTTTTTCTTTGTCAACATGGGAGATATGAAAGGGTATAAAAGATGGACAGCTAACGTGTCATATGTGCCCATTTCAGTCAGTATGTGACACCTTGAAAAAATAGCAGTGATACCTAAATTTGCAAGTCAAAGGCAGCAAAGATAAGAAATAGTTTAAAAATAGCTTTGGAATCTTGGGTTTATTTTTTAAGATGGTTGTGAGGTTTTTAGCCCATAACTCTTTGTGGTAAAACACTTGTGAGTACTTCAGATTTTCTACCTCAGTCAGTTTACTGTAGTGACTTGCATATTGCTGTGAGGTGGGAAGCTACAATCCTCAGTATGTCAGATATCATCAGGATTACCCTGGGCGGGCAGATTTCAGCAGTTTCTTGACTAAGACTAGGGAAATGTGCTCCCCAAAATGGTCCATGAAAACTGTATGAATCACAACAGGCCATAGTCTTACATAATGCTGGCAGAGGAGTGTCCTAGGTGGAAGGCACTCCAAACACTTAGTGGCTCTCACCATGAACTTGTAATAATGAACATGGGTCACCGTGAGTCACAGCTAACTCAATGGCAACAAAACCACACAACACTGCAAGAGTGGCAAAGTTGGGGATGTGATTTTCCGTTCCTACGAATGCCTCTCAGAAGCCAGAGCTGATGAGTGTCATAGCGGAAGGCAGTGGTATGCTTTTTTTTTTGGTTTTGCTTGCCTTTTTCTTTATAAAAAATGTTAAGAGGAAAAGGAACAACTACTTAATTTGTTTAACTTCAGCATCCCTTTCGTCAGTGCCCATTGGGATAGAAGATGTAGTAAGTCCCTTTTGACAGCAGGCCTGCCTTCCAGGATCTCACTTCTTACTCCACATTTGAGTCTCAACTCGGCCTTTTCTCTGACTGTTTTCCACATGTTCCAAGCCTGGCTCTCTCCGGATCCATTTGAGGATTAAGGGATTAATTCCTTTAATCCTTAACAGAGAAGGTATAAATCTCCAAGCCTGGGAGCTTCTCCTCATCCTGTAGCTTACGTGAACCCCAGAGGCACATCCAGGAGAGTAATAAGATGTTACACTAGGGGATAGAAAGGAAGAAGAACCGGCCTTCAGAAAGCATCCTCAAAAGCATGCGTCAAAGGTAGACCCAACACCCAAATCTGACCCGGAGTCACAGATGTGTGTCTCTCCTTTCCAGTGAGCACTTGCTCTGGTACACTGGCTGTGATGGGGCCTGAAAGACGAGTGGCAAAATCACTGGCTTTGGGGTCTCATGGATGAATGACTCAAGGAAAGGTCACAAGGACCACTGTCATCGAAAGATCAAGGGTTGTATTCTGTAAAAAGCATAACCAGTCTCCTCAATGCAAAAATGCATTCAGTTTTTAGGGGCGGGGGGGGGGATGAACAGCTACAGAATTATGATGACCTTCTATTCTTAGGTAAATAAAATATTTATAGCTTTATGCCACATTTAATTTGCAAGGTCTCTGTAGGTGTGGATACCGGGTCCATGAGAAGCAGGAGGATTCATTAAGGTTGACTAAGCAAGCTCTGAATCAAAAGGTGAGACACGTGCTAAACAGTGATGGAGAAACCTCTGTGGGCACAATGACAAGGTGATTTGGCTTTCAGAAAAATCTTGAAGAGTGCCAAGCTTGCGGTAATGAGGTCCCTAGATAAATATTCTATATCTTACCACGAAACAAAAGAAAATGTTTGGCAATTCCAGGCATGATTGAAGTCTAGTTAGTTGCAATTTTGTGCCGCAGAGGATGGTTTGTCCTGTTAAGAGCAGTGTACAACGAGAGGCAAATACACACAGGAAGTTTTGCGAGATGAGCGAGCAGGTCCTAAAAGAAAGTCACAAGATTTGCAAGAATTTTGCAAAGGGCTCACAAAATCTGAAAAAGATTTTCTAAGTGGTTAATCGTCTAGGATTACTGTCATCTTAACCTCATCCTAAAGCTACAGGGAGGAACTTTACTAGGTCCCAGACCCACTTAGACCTTAAAAGCATCACATCTATATGAAAACATGTTACAATAAGAAATGATTCATTAATATTGTAGGAATTGGAAACACATTTCCTTCTCAGTGTCTTTATGGGGTGATAGGATTTAGTAAATTAGAAAAGTATGATATAAAGTAATCAATATAATCAATAACAATATCACTCAGGTTTTTGGAGTTTAGAAAGCAAGGCTAAAATTGATTAATTTTTGTGTGTTATCAGATAGGACACTTGGGGTGAGGTGTAAATGCCTTTTCAGGCCTTTTATTCCGTTTTCTTTTCCCCTTCTTTCCTCTTCCATATTCTTCTCGCCTTCTACAAATCTACGAGTTTGAATGACAGTCCTGGTCTTCTAAATTATGATCTTCGTATTTATTGCAGTGATAATTTGATGAAGGCACAACTCTATGATAACTCAAAACAGAAGAAAAAATGCAGTGAAATAGAAAATAATGTTTGTTTTCTTTGGGTTTGTAATTACTACATATGATTTGTCATAGTATCATACATAAAACCTTTTTAAAATCATAAATTGAATAAAATTATTTTAAAAGAGAAAAAAATCCACAATGAAAACTTTATTGTGGCAATAGTTTTTTCATGGATTGAATTGTGCCCACAAAAATATATATATATATATATATATATATATATATATATATATATATATATATATATATATCTGAACTATATCTGTGGTTATAAACCCATTTGGGAATGGATTTTATTTGTTATGTTAATGAGACATTAATAGTGTGTGGTGTGTTTTAAATCAATTTCTTTTGAGATATAAAAAGTGCAGATAAAGCAAGCACAAAGAGGGGAAACTAAAAGCCATGTGCTCACCGGAGAACCTAGAAATATAAGATGAAAGGATGCATGGGCTTCCCCGCAGACAGAGAGAGAACCTTCCCCAAGAATAAGCACCCTGAATTCAGCAGACTGCTACTTTTCTAACCTGTGAGAAAATAAAACCAAGTCAGGAAAGCCATTTACTAGATACTTAAGAAAGAATTTGGTACTCAAAAGTAGGATATGCTCTCACATAACAAAAATGATTTTGCAACTGAGGGAGGAGTACAAGCTGAAGGAATTTTGCTATGCTTCATAGTGAGGCCCTGGTTTGCCTTGACGTGGCTGTTGGTAAAATTAAGTACATTAAAAATAATTGTGATGAGTTCTCAGAAAGCCCTGGAAACTGTGTTGAGAGTTTCTAGCAGCCTGAACCAAACATTGCTAGAAATGTGAATTTTAAATGTTTTTCCGATACGACTTTAAAAAGAACTACTCAACATTAGATTAGACATTGTCGGCAAGATGATGCTTTTAATGCAGTGGCAGAGAAGTGCTTGGTGAAACACAGAACTTGTAAGTGAAGAATTTGGGTATCAGACTGAGAAGATTTCTAAGCAAGATCTGGAAAATCCTGTTGTATGAATTTGGAGCATGTGCCCCGAATCTCTCACCAAGGACGTTGTTGCTCAACAGTTTTTTTTTTTTTTTAAGAGAATAGGCTTATAACCAATGGTATCACACAACCGCCAAGGAAACAAGCCCTTCAGGGCGGAGTGAACGGGAAAGGGGCAAATTAAGAGACAGCCTCCTGTCGTCTGGAGTTCTACACGCAGGAAATGGTCCAAGGGAGCTTTCTGTTTGCCAAACATCTGTTGGCCTCCACGTCAAAAGCAAGATCATCCTTACAGCAGTTCAGAGAGGAGCGAAACTATTGGAAGCAGCAGGATCGCCTTGGTTGCAATGCAGAGTCACAATCTTTTAGCCTCCCCATTCTCCTAGGTGTCTCGTTCCCCCCACCCCCACCCCAACTCTGTTACAGAGTATATGGCTGCCTTTCAAGTAAACCAAGAGAAGATAGTCCCTGTGTAAAGCTTTGGGATTGCCTATGGTCATGGCTAATAGACTAGCGAATGCAACCAACCAAAGGTTTGGGGACCTCATTCAGAGGAACTAGGAGAGGGTCTGAAATATAATCTAATGTTCACAGCCAAGTGGTCTCCACCTAGACAGAGTGCATGGTCAACACCCATACCTGAAAGGCACAACAGCAAATTATTTCAAGCCTTGAAAGAAAATGCAATTTGTTTTGCGAGGCGTTGGACTCATTTGCTGCGTGTCATACCTGCCATGTATCCTATTTGCAGTGGCAGTAACTGCCTTTTGCTGGTTCCACTACTGCACTTGGGAATCAGAGCTCTTTTAGTCTGGATTTCCCCACAACCAAACTCACTGCCATCTAACTGACTCAGGCTCATAGAAGAGATTCTGACTGCACCTGACCTATAGGATAGGATACGACTGTCCCCATAGGCTTCCAGGAGTGTCAGTCATTACAGGAGTAGAGCATCTCATCTTTCTATGGCAGAACAGTTGGTGGTTTTAAAAGACAGACTCATTACACCACCAGGGACCCAAAGTCCACAAAGACTATGGATTTTAAGGATAGTTTAGAAGTTTTCCTCCAATATTAGAATTAGTGAAAAAAATGGGTGAAAGAATAATTGCGTCACACTTTTAAATACATTGGGCATTTTCACAAAGGCATTAGAACATCGACCCAATTATCTTAGAAGCTTGCCTCTACTTTCCCATCACCATTCTATCTACTCAATCTTTGACAATGCACTTTATGCTACACACAATTCCAGGTGCTTTTAATGTACCAAGCAGATAAAGTGGAATGTTACACTGGGGAGCGAGAGTCATTAAACTATACAGAAAATAAATATGTAAATTACACCCTTTATTTGAAGGTGATCGTGTAGTGGATTATATGTTGGCCAGCTCACCACATGGTCAGCAGTTCAAACCCACCAGGCCATCTGAGGATGCAAGATACAATTTCCTACTCCCAAAAAGGTTTACAGCATCGGAACCCAAAGGGAAGTTCTACTCTGTCCTGTAGGGTTGCTAAGAATCGGTTTACTCCAGAGCAGAAAGATTGAGTTTTAGAATGAAATAAATATGCATAAATAAAACAGGGTGAGAAAACAGGGTGAGAGGCACTAGGCTGAAATTATAAGCAATGTGTTCACTTCTAATTAAAAAAAACAATATTTCATTAGCTACTTGAGGGGGTGAGGTGTAGATACCAGGGTATTCCAAGAATAAGCAGCCAGGCAAAAACCCCTACAGTGGAAGTTTACTAGCAAGATCAAAGAGGCTGGTATAAATGAAGAATATTGAACAAGTAGGAAAACAGCAAGAAGGAAAAAAAATGAATCGAGATCATGTGGAATTTATCGCCCTTGAGAGGAGTTTGTGTTTGGGGGATGCTGGCCACAGGTGGAAATGACCATCGGCTCTGCAGGACAACAATGAAGCATTCTCCTTCCGAAAAGATTTCATCTTGGAAATTCACAGGGGCCGTTTTACCCTGTTCCATACGGCCACTATGAGTTAGAATCAACCTGAAGGCAGTGGCGTTTTTGTTTGTTTGTGTAATGAAACAGGAGCTAGGGTGAGGTTTGGATCAGGGCAATCATATGAGGTAGGTCTTACATTTTTAAAAGTCACATTGACTGCTGTGTTGAGATTACAGAAAGGAAGAGTGGAAGGTGGGAGACAAGTTAGGAAGTGACTCTCGATGAGGAAAAGTAATTGCAAACAGAGCAGGTAGGTAGAAATGGCGATCCTCATAAGTAGTTGACATGCTTAAAGCCAACAGCTGCTTGGTGCATGAGATGTCAACTGTGAAAGAAACGCAGAAGCCAAGGATAGCACATGGCCTTGACTCTGAAGAATGACCTCATGATCCACCATTCACATTTCTGCCCAATGAGTCATGGAAACTATAAGACTCGCCATGCTGCCTCATAATCTACAACTCTTTGGTGGTATTCTGTGAGTTACAGGGAAGAATGGAGCTGCATCTAAGGCCTTGAATATCAGTACATTCCTTTCTTTCTACATGGAGATAAGAATTATAATTTCATAAGATGTTTGAGAAGGTCAAATACAAAAATATATGAGAACTTTTCAGTGCTGCATAAATTCTACAGATGAATAGAAAATAAGAGACTGTTATTAAATTATAGAAACCTTTATTGTTTAAAGTATCAGAATATGAAGGTATTGTTTATTGATATAGCCTCTAGCTACGTCAACACAATTCTGACCAACTTTCTGATGCTTCCTTGAAAAAATATATGCGCCTCAATTTATAACAAATCCCAAGAGCACCTTGGGCATCCTCAAAGAACTAAAATGGCGCCCATTTAAAATGCTCTTTGGTTTGGGAAACAAAAAGGAAGTCTGAAAGGGCAGCATCAGTGCTATGGGATGAACGGGTTAAGAATTTCCAGGGACGTTCTCCCAGCCCAGCCCTTCACACCCCTGATGTGATGCAGGGAAATCTCCTGGCTGCAGCGCTCCCTGGCCTTTCTCACCAAGGCAGTTTTTACTTTTCTTAAAATGTATTCCTCATAAACTGCTGTTCTTGTTCCGTGTTCTCCAAGAACATCTATTGAGCTTATTATGCCTTTGGAATTCACAAAAGAAAATAGTTTAGACAACCTTCTACAACGATCTCTGTGCCTTGCATTTCACTGGCCCAGCAAATGTCCTCAGAAGCCACTGCTTTGCTTTGACTGCCGTGTTAGGGAACTATTTTTAAAATGTACCTTAACAACACTAAGACAAGTGGATCACTGAGAAAACTTGACTGCTCTCATCTCCTGATCTCAGAGACACAGTTAAACCCATTTTATTTGGAATAAACTCATGCACATATGAACTGAATCTCTAGTAGCAATACGTTTTACCCTCCCTAGTATGTGTACTTTAGAAGTGCAAGTGCACGCAGTTCCACAGAGCGAGTGTAAATAATAGGTAAACCTCAGACGGAAACATATCTAATTCTTTGGGGGGAAATACTCGTTTTTAAATCATACAGCATATTCTATACAATTTTGAAACTGATAGGTTAGGCATTGCTTGGTGCTCAAAAGTACTGTCACCGATAGAATCATATGACAAGAACACTTATCTAAAAATGCTTGACTTAAGTCTCACTGTGAGTCACCCAGCTGGACCCACGGGCATCTCTGTGTTCTTTTAAAACTCGTGTGAATTGCCGTGCAGTTGGCTAGTCACAGTGACCCCGTGTTAAAGAGTCGATGTGTTCCATAAGGTTGTATTGACTGCAATCTTTATGAAGGGAACCCAGGTGACGCAGTGGTTACCCCTTAAGCTGCTAACCACACTAGCAAGTCAGAACTATGAGTGGGAGAAAGATGAAGCTTTCTACTTCCACAAGGAGTTACAGGCTTAGAAACCCACAGGGGCAGCTGTACCCTGTCCAAAAGGATCAGTGTGAGTCAGAAGTTGTGTGCAAACTATTTGTACCACCCGAGGAGGTTAAATGTCATTTGGCTTCCACAGAATAAATTCAGGCTCATAGTGACCCAACATAGGGTTTCCTAGACTGTACATGTTTACAGAAGCAGACAGCCTCATGATTCTCTGGCAGAGAGGCTGATGGGTTTTGAACCACTAACCTTGGAGCTAGCTTAACCCACAGTGCCATCAGGGTGCCTTCTATGTTGCTTAGGGGAAAAAAATTAACAAGATGAGTCGCTTGAGGAGATGGATGAAGCATCATTTACTAACGCTGGACTTTCATGGGCACCCGCAGCTTTCTTCGACTTTATTCTTGTCAGCTCGTTGTTGAAGTCATAAATGAAATTTATTTTATATGCATACATGGCTCTATTTGGTAATTAAGAACTCATTTCTTCAGATTGTGTTATAACTCCCAAAGAGAAAAGCATGAGGTTATGTAGCCTCATTACAAACTTGAACAATTTTGTAAAATGTCCTGACCTCTCTCCATGAAGCGATGTTTCTCCCATCAATAAATCTGTGTTTTATTTAATGTAATAAAATATCATGCCATTATTCTAACTATACAAGATTAATTTTAACACCTCATACAACCAAGTGTTAGATTTCCATTAACAGACTCATTGCCAGAAATTTAAGAAAATTTAGGCATAAAACTGGTAAAACTATTCACAGCCATAGAACAATTGTAGAATGTACCACCACACTCAAATTATAGAATTTAAAAGAAGGTGCATATTCCACTGGTTTGGGAGGTAGTTTTAGGGAATTTATTTACTTATTTTTCATCATTTAAGTTTCAGAAACAGAATAAGTCCATTGTAGGATGAGGTTTCATAAGTGAGTATATTTTTAAAGAAGGTTTTATCATTCACATACATGAAATAATTTCACTGTCAGTAATCATTAAAGTGGTAATTACTATTGCACATACATAAGAAGATTCTTACAAGAATGAAGAAAATGTTCTAAAACTTATTGCGATGATTTTACAACTCTTCTTGATGTGATTGAACTATTGAATTGCATCATATGCGAATTACAGGCCAATAAAACTGCTGAAAATTAAAAAATGGCATGCATGTTAAGATTTTATAAAGAGACTATGTTTCAAAGACAAAGGACAGCTCTGCTTGAGATCAATGCTTTTGCTATGAAGCGTTCCAATTTTCATGATTGTGCAGGGGTGAGAATGGGGTGAATTGCAGGGCACAGAGCAAGCACAGACACCAATCGGTCTTACATGCTGTTGCTGTTCTGGGTTGAGGCCACGGAATTGTCCCATCCCTGTGGCAGCCCTGTGCAAGTGGGAAAAAATACTGCCCAAGCTTCTGTCACTCCCTGGATTGATTTCATATCAGATCATCTCTTTTTGGAAGGAGATCACTAGGACCTTCTTCCTAGCTTGTCTTAGACTAGAAGTTCTACTGAAACTGTGCGAGTCTAGGTAGACTAGAGAAACAAATCCACGGAAACTCATATGTATATCAGAGAGAGTTTTATATAAAGGATAAATGTATATTAAGAAAGCATCCCAGAGGGGAAGGGAAGGTGGAGTAGAAAGGGGGAACCGATCACAATGATCTACATAAAACCCCCTCCATGGGGGATGGACAACAGAAAAGTGGATGGTTTTATTCTGTTCTTTGTCAGTGGTTTGTTTTTGTTGTTTTGTTGTTTTGTTGTCTGGTTGTATACTGTTGCTTTGTTTTCCTCTGTCTAGTTTTCGTGCATGTTAGTGACTCCACAGGTCTGTCTGAATAGGACAGGCTGGATGAACTATCTGGAGGAAAAACAACGGGACCGACAGTTTTGGGGGGACTTGGGGTGGGGGGGTAGGGGGGGTAAGGAAGTGGTGTTAACAAACCCAGGGACAAGGGAAAAACATGGGACCCCAAATGGTAGAGAAGTGGGAGTGGCAGGCCTGGTGGGAAATGATCAAGGGTAAGGTTGCTTAGAGAAGAGGTATACTCTAGCCCAGGTGGCGATGAAGCATGGTAGTAGGGCAGGAGGAAAGTCAAGGGAGATGGAGGAAAGAGCTAGGATTCAAAGGGCATTCATGGAGGTCTAGACAAAGACATGTACATGCAAATATATATAGGAGGATGGGGAAATAGATCTATGTGTCTATATTTATAGGTCAAGTATTAAGGTGGCAGAAGGACCTTGGGCCTCTACTCAAACACTCCCTCAATGCATGAATACCTTCTTTCATTAAATTGGAACTCTATGATGCTCACTCTCCCGACACAACGGCTGGAGCCAAAGTGTGTGAACAAGTAAATGTGGTGAAGAAAGCTGATGGTGCCCGGCTATCAAAAGAGATAGTGACTGGGGTCTTAAAGGCTTGAAGATAAACAAGCGGCCATCTAGCTCAGAAGCAACAAAGTCCACATGGAAGAACACACCAGCCTGAGTGAGCGAGTGGTCCCAAAGGGATCAGTTACCAGGCATCAAAGAACAAAAAATCATATCATTGACTGCACACCTCCATGATAGGATCGCTGAAGACAAATGGGTGCATAAGCAAATGTGGTGAAGAAAGCTGATGGTGCCCGGCTATCAAAAGAGATAGTGTCTGGGGTCTTAAAGGCTTGAAGGTGAACAAGCGGCCATCTAGCTCAGAAGCAAATAAGCCCACATGGAAGAAGCACACCGGCCAGTGCGATCACGAGGTGCCCAAGGGACCAGGTATAAGGCATCATGCAAAAAAAAAAAGATATAAGTGTGTGTATGTATGTGTATATATGTGTATATGTATATATGTATGTATATATATGTATATATATATCATATTAAATGAAGGGGGAAGTGCAGAGTGGAGACCCAAGGCCCAAGTGTCGACCAATGGAGATCCCCTCATAGAGGGGTTTAGGAGAGGAGATGGGTTAATTAGGGTGTGAGGTAGTATCGATGAAGAACACAGCTTTCCCCCGGATCCTGGATGCTTCCTCCCCCCAACTACCATGATCTGAATTCTACCTTGCAGGGCTGGATAGGACAGAGGCTGTACACTGGTGCATATGAGGGTTGGAGGTACAGGGAATCCAGGGTGGATGATACCTTCAGGACCAAGGGTGTGAGGGACGATGCTGGGAGAGTGGAGGGTGAGTGGGTTGGAAAGCGGGAACTGATTACAAGGATCCACATGTGACCTCTTCCCTGGGAGAGGGACAGCAGAGAAGGGGGGAAGGGAGACTCCGGATAGGGCAAGATATGACAAAACAACGATGTATAAATTACCAAGGGCATATGAGGGAGGGGGGAATGGGGAGGGAGGAGGGGAAAAAAAAGAGGACCTGATGCAAGGGGCTTAAGTGGAGAGCAAATGCCTTGAGAATGATTGGGGCAGGGAATGTATGGATGTGCTTTATACAATTGATGTATGTATATGTATGGATGGTGATAAGAGTTGTATGAGTCCCTAATAAAATGTAAAAGAAGAAAAGAGAAAAAAAATGATTAGGGCAAAGACTGTACAGATGTGCTTTATACAATTGATGTATGTATATATATGAACTGTGAAAAGAATTGTATGAGCCCCAATAAATTGTTAAAATTTAAAAATTAAAAAAAAAAAAAGAAAAAAGAAAAGTGGATGAAGAGAGACATCGGACAGGGTAAGACATGACAAAATAATAATTTATAAATTATCAAGATTTCGGGAGGGAGGGAGGGTGAAGGAAGGAGGGTGAAAATGAAGAGCTGATACCAAGGGCTCAAGTGGAAAGCAAATGTTTTGAGAATGATGAGGGCAACAAATGTACAAATGTGCTTGACACACTAGATGTATGTATGGATTGTGATAAGAGTTGTAGGAGCCCTCGACAAAATGACTTTAAAAAGAAAAAGAAAGGAATGCTGAAAGTGGACTTTGGGGCCAGGGCATGGTGCCCCAACAGACTGGACTGGAAAACACTCCTAAAGGCCAACAAATGATCCTTGAACTAACTACAAGCTTTTCTTTCATGACATGGTTTGTTTTGTTCTTTGTCAGTGGTTTGTTGTTGCTGTTTTGTTGTCTGGTTGTATACTGTTGCTTTGTTTTCCTCTGTCTTGTTTTTGTGCATGTTATTATCTCCATAGGTCTGTCTAAATAAAACAGGCTGGATGAACTAATTGGAGGAAAAACAATGGGACCGACAGTTCCAGGGGAACTTGGGATAGGGAGAGGTGGGGGAGGGTAAAGAAGTGGTGTTAACAAACCCAGGGACAAGTGAACAACATGGGATCCAAATTGGTGGTGAGATGGGAGTGGCAGGCCTGGTATGGAATGATCAAGGGTAAGATTATGTAAAGAAGAAGTATAGCTGTAACCCAGGTGGGGACGAGCATGGTAGTAGGGCAGGAGAAAAGTCAAGGGAGATGGAGGAAAAGCTAGGAGTCAAAGGGCATTTATAGAGGTTTAGACAAAGACATGTACATGCAAATATATATATGAGGATGGGGAAATAGATCTATGTGTCTATATTTATAGGTTTAGTATTAAGATGTTGGAAGGACCTTGGGCCTCTACTCAAGCACTCCATCAATGCATGAATAATTTTTCTATTAAATTGGCATTCTATGATGCTCACCCTCCTGACACAACTGCTGAAGCCAAAGCGGGTGAACAAGTAAATGTGGTGAAGAAAGCTGATGGTGCCCGGCTATCAAAAGAGATAGTGTCTGGGGTCTTAAAGGCTTGAAGGTTAACAAGTGGCCATCTTGCTCAGAAGCAACAAAGCCCACATGGAAGAAGCACACGAGCCTGTGCAATCATGAGGTGCCAAAGGGATCAGGGATAAGGCATCATAAAACAAACAAAATCTTACCCTAGTGAATGAAGGGGGAAGTGCAGAGTGGAGACCCAAAGCCCATTTGTCGGCCACTGGAGAACCCCTCACAGAGGGGTCTAGGGGAGGAGATGAGTCACTCAGGGTGCGATGTACCACTGATGAAGAATACAGCTTTCCCCCAGATCCTGGATGCTTCCCCCCCAACTACCATGATCCAAACTCTATCTTGCAAGTGTGGATAGAGCAGAGGTTGTACACTGGTGCATATAGGAGTTGGAGGCACAGGGAATCCAGGGTGAATGATACTTTCAGAACCAAGGGGTGAGGGACAATGCTTAGAGAGTAGAGGGTGAGTAGTTTGGAAAGGGGGAACTGATTACAAGGATCTACATGTGACCTCCTCCCTGGGGGACGGACAACAGAGAAGGGGATGAAGGGAGACGCCGGATAGGGGAAGACATGACAAAATAATAATCTATAAATTATCAAGGGTTCATGAGGGAGGGGGGACCTGAGAGGGAGGGGGGAAAAAGAGGACCTGATGCAAAGGGCTTAAGTGGAGAGCAAATGCTTTGAAAATGATTAGGACAAAGAATGTACAGATGTGCTTTATAAAATTGATGTATGCATATGTCTGGATTGTGGTAAGCATTGTATGAGCCCCTAATAAAATGTTACAAAAAAAAGAAAAAGAAAGAAAGAAAGCATCCCAACCCAGTGCTATCCATAAGTCCAACATTAGCCCATATGTCTGGCACCGCTCTACAAAGTCCTCCTCCATCTCACAAAACACACGCAATGATGCCGACTGTAGGAGGAAAGCTGAGGCAGCGAATGTGTAAGCATCTCAGCGCTGGCAGGGGCCTCCACACAGGTGCTCCAGCATCCAGGGCTGCATCTGGGTAGGTTTATGTGGCTTCTCCTCAGGGATGTCTTGTAGGAAGTGAGCCTTGCCAGCTGAAGCAGGGAACTGGCTAAGGCAGCTGCACCCTGGTCTGATCATCAGAAAGTAAGAACCTGAGCACTCTAAAGGTGAGGCTCACCGAGCCATTTATCCCTCCGCCCTTCAATTAACCCCACGTGTGTTTATCGGCCAGGTTGGCACAATAAACCTTAACTCTCTCAGAAACCTTTTTGAGTATCATCCTGTTGTTGCTGTTAAGTGCCTTTGAGCTGGTTCTGACTCATAACCACGCTATGGACAACAGGTGGAACCACTGTCCAGTTCCGTGGCATCCTCACTATTATTGTTTTATGTTGGAGTCTTTGAGTCAGTTCCTCTCATTGAGGCTCTTCCTCTTTCTACTGTACCAAGCATGACATCCTTTGGCAGGGACTAGCGTGTGAGACCAAATGTCAAAGCTCTGACTTCTAAAGAGCAGTCAAGCTATTTTTCCACCAATACTGATTTCTTCTTCTGGCAGTCCACAGTATTCTTTACCAACACCATGATTCAAGTACACTGATTCTGTCCCAGTCTTCTTGAATCGTGGGAAATGCCCAAAGGCATATGAAGTGACTGAGCATGGCAGCGCTTAGATCAGGGTCACCTTAATCCTCAAAGTGACAGCTTTGCCCTTGGACACTGTAACGGAGACTTTTTGAGCAGATTTGCACAGTGCAATGCTCATTTGCTTTCTTGATTATTGCTTGCATGGACAATGACTGTGGACCCAAGTAAAATGGAATCTTTCTTAATTTTATTATTGTTTCATTTATCATGAGGTTGTTTACTAATCAAGTTACGATGGTTTGGGTTTTCTTTACATTGAGATGCAATCCATACTTAACACTTTGAACTTCATCAGCACCTGCTTCAAGTCCTCTTTGATTTCAGCAAGCAAGGTGGTGTCACATGCATATCACAGGTTGTTAATTTACCATCCCCCAATTCTGACTCCACATTCTTCTTCAGATAGCTTATCTTAGTATTTGCTAATTATTTGCTCAGCATACACTTTGAATAAATGAAGTGAAAAGAGACAAACTTGACACACATCTTTCCTGATTTTAAATCTGTTCTGTTGCAGTGACTTCCTGTAGGTCTATGTACAGTTTCTACATGAACACAACTAAGTGTTCTGGAAATTCTGTTCTTCACAAATGTTTCCATAGTCTATTATGATCCACACAGATGAAGCCTTTGCATAGTAAATAAAACACAAGAAGTGTGTTCCTGATACTTGCTGTCAGTCAATAACTACCCCCATCAACAAAGACATCGTCTGCTCCATAGTCTCTTCTGAGTTCAGTTGGAGTTCTGGTAGCAACCTGTAGAAATACTTCCACACTTGTTTTTTAATTATCTCCGGCACAGTTGTGCTTGCCTCATAACAGCACGTAAATCACACTGTTAGATGTGTAGAGGCTGAGCTTAAGACACAGTAGTCAGGACTCAAAATCATGTCTCCAACACAGAAGCCAAACACTCTAGTGAACTACCGATGTCCTCACCCTTTACACGTCATATAACACATGTTCATTCTCGAATGGATGCATTTTTATCTCCTTTATCCTTTATAATGGCCCTCGAGCTAGGCCATATTCACATAATTTATCCAAGGTGAAGAAACCGGCACCCAGAAGCCTTCTGTAATAGTGATAAGTCACAACAATAAGTGGCAGTATTAACATTAAGGTAAAGCTGATCTGATTCTAAACCTTTAGGTGGCCCCCTGAGATCTCCACTCATCAAAACCATGTAGGAACATAGTCAGTGAACGAGGTGAGCGCACCATTGGACCACACAGCTCACAGAATCAGAGTGCTCAGGGTGAGGCTGGTTGCTGCATGACCATGACAGACAAGTTTCTCAAGTCGTTCAGAGAAACATGTTTATCTACATTTCTTCAGCATCAGATCAAATTAAGCTAGTAGCTCATCAGTAAATATTTCAACTCGCTAGATCACTTTAGAAGTCCACCTAATTAGTAATGAGTAAGCAGGCTTAATTAAAGTAAACATTTCTTATGTTTAAACACAGCAAGAGGCAATTGAAAATATTCCTGTCATCATCAAGTTCTTTGACAGCAGCGAGCTCCAAACCCAACTGGTCTATTTTGAAAAGGTGGCTAAGAGTTGTTGTTACCTAACACGTAGTTGAAGCAGAGCTGGTACATCATTACCAATGAAGATGCACAACTAACTCATTCCTGTTCAAATAAAAGGTGATGAATGGTATTGGACTTGAATAGCGATATTGCCAGGGTACTGAAAATACATAGAATGCTGGGTATATTTTCTATAAGAAACTCTACTGAGCCCTTCTGGAATGCAGAGACAAACCTTGTCAGCGGTCACTTTGGCTGACCCTCATGGGATTTGATACAACAGCGACATAGCTTCTAGCAAACCATGCGTCTGACAAGCCACGCGTCTGACAAACTGAGACAACATGCAAACCACGCGTCTGGCAAACTGAGAGACAAATGGTGACAGAGAGAGCGTATGCACATGTGAATCACACAACAGTAGAGAGTGAATGGAACTTTGTAGAAGTCCTAGAACCTGCTGTCCTTATTGGGTGTCTATCATGACCGCATACCAGAGGGCTATGGAAAGTTCATGAAAAAGTAGAATGAAAAAGAAAAGGGGTTTCCCATAAGCTCTTTAAAGCCCCTTGATATACTTCAGATGACACCTTCATTCTCCCAAATCTGATCTCCATTTTGCAGATGAGAAAACCGAGACTCTATGATGTTAGATTCACACCCAAGATCAAGCCCATCCAACTGGTATCAACATTGAGAGGTCTTCAAGGACACAGACAGAACTCTACATTCCCTTGCCCTTAAAGCAACAGAATGCCTAATCTGATGTTTCAACAGTCACCGTTCTGGAGGAAGTAGTAGATGAGCTCAGTGCTGACAGCTGGGCAGCATTCGCACACTGGAGGATAAAGGAGAAGGGCATTCCATCACGAGCGACCGCACACAGCATGGGGGGAGGAACGCTTAGAGGAGGAATGTAGAACAGCAAGACACTGGGCTTGACTGCCACCCAGGGAGCACAGCTTGGTTAGGACATGTCACAGGTGACCCTGAATCGCAAAACTGGTAGACTTCCTTTATGCTGTGGACATTGGGGGACCACCGAAGACCTCTCAAAAGAAAAGTGAATTAAGCACTTAGAAAACAAGAAGATCAATGACATCACCAAGTGTAAAAGAAAGGATGAGGTTCTTATAGACTCATGTGTGAGCAGACTTAACTAGACCATTCACAGAAATATTTCCCACTTCATGAGATAGTATACGTATGTGCTCTTAAGAAAAAGAAACTAGTAACCAAATGTCTATTATGTTTTGGTGTCCAATTATGCCTATGAGACAACAAATGGTATTCTAGGTACCATTGTAGATGTATCCAGAATTAATTTAAATTAACTTACAGCATTGCACTATTGGAAATGTTCCAAAAATAATATTGAAAATTTAGACTCCAAAATTATGCATTTATGTCACATATGCACAGCTCAACCCACACACCAATCTGCATGCTCTCTCCTTTTCTTCTGTTTTCTTATCCCTCTCCTCCTCTCTATAAGTGCAAAGGTTCAGCATTATAACCAAATCATCAGAAATATTAACAAAAAATTCTCTCCTATTTCCTAAATATCCAGTCAGCAAATATATGCAAAACAAAAGACAATAACTGATTAGCAGAAATATATGAATATTTTATCCAAGTCAAAATTCGGCTTCTTACACCATTACATCATATTGCATTACTATTAATTCTTCACTAAGCATATGCTTCAATATGTAAAATATTCTAATTTCCCATACTGCGACAGAAGGTAGAGTGTGGAGAAGGGAGTGATCCACAAGCCATTTGGTTATCTCATTTCAAACAATATTGGCGACATTTCCCTAGCAATCAGCTAAGTGACAATAGTCTGAAGGATATATACTTCAGACATGCATAATGAACCATTTTCACGCCTGTTATAAATATTATGATATGCCCCCAATGTCTTTAAACAACAGACAGAGAGCTCTGATAAATATTCTCTTCCTAACGGCCATGAGATGCAGTACCTACTCGTCACAAATAATAAGACCGCACAGAGACGGGATTTTTCTCCTAACGTTACTACGCAGGCAGCTGTCCCCTTTTGATGTCTTAATCCTTTTCCCTTGAGCTCAAGATTAATTCCTTTAACTTCCCCTCACAATTGATTGTGCTAATATTTAATTCAGTACCTTTAATTTTACCCAGTGTGCTTTCCATACACCATAAGCGCTCTCTATTCATACCCCTGTTTCATGTTTCATTGACATATTGTTTGATTGATCAGGGAGTCTCAAGCTAATACAAATATATAAGAGATAAAGAAAGTTAATAAAAGGACTTTGTTTTCAAATCCCATATTTCTTTTTAACAATCTACTCATGGCAGAGCGACTTCTTCTGTTCGTATGACAATTCCCGTCTTAAAATATCATCTCATAGGTGGCCATGACTTCATTCCATGACACCGCTGGGTGTCCATGATCCAACCTTCAAGATTTTAAGTAGGAGCCAAGCATGTTTGTATATTATTTCATTTACCATATGATAATTAAAAATAGCAATCCTTTTACATTGTAGCTAATATTAACAGACTATGCTAAAAAATTTTTAACTACCTGAGAAATAATGACAATTTAATATAGGTAATGAAACAAAAAAGTCTCCCCTCCCACCCAAAAAAGAAAACAACATATATTTCTTGGAAAACACAAGAACATTTTCCTAATAAAATGTTAAATACAACAAAGTGGGAGCATCAAAAACTGTAAACAGAAACAAAACTGCATCTGTAAATATTTTCATTACTAAGTAACAATGCACTGAAGACATAACTGAAGAATACAACCAAAATAATTATTAACGAAGCATCCTGAACAGCGTAATAACAAAACCATAAAGTTTAAATAAAAAGCAGTACCTCCCCAAAGAGAATAAAGGAACTTCCATTAAAATAGGGAGAAAGCACACTAGAAATCTATCCATTACAGAAAAAGTGGCATAGAGGAAGATACACTTATAATGAACTATACTCGTGTGTCCCTCATCATGAAAGAAGCTAACTATTGTGAGTGAAAACAGAGCTGATAACATAAATGGAACTAGGAGAAGCAAATCCCAGTAGGAGTTGATCAGAGTGTCATTCTTCCCCCTTTTCGAATCTGTTTTATTATTGCAAAGGGAAGGGCTTACCATAATAAGCAGTAGAAAAAGGGGGTCTACTTATTTTATTTGAACGTGATAGAAAATGATAATTCCACCATTCTCATCAATGTGGGGCCACTGCTTGTTTAAAGAAAGAATAATTTTTTTCATACACTACTGACAGGGATGAAGCTGTTCTAACTGTAAAGGGTACCCTGTGGCAATGTAGAGCAAAGATCTAAGAAATGGTATTTCTCTTTATTCTAAAAATTGTAGCGCTTTATACTTTCAGTGGCACATATTTTAAAATAACCAAAAACTGGGAAACAGAAATTTGGTTAGTATGAGGACAGGTTTTCTGGAAGTAATGTGAGGAAATCCATATATTTCATTATATAGCACAGTATGGCTGGAATTTTGAGCACTATGTTTGCAGGAGGTCTTGGATAACAGGGAAAACCCAAATTCTATTTACACAGTCCCCATGTGGATTAAGGGCCCAATGAATTCGTGTTGACCATTAACCAGAGAGGTAAAGAGACTGGCTCTCAGGTAGAATGCCTTGGAATGTAGATTGCCTCCACCTGACCAGTGCAGAGAGCTACCATCTCTTTTCGGGGCTCTCCTAGGTACGTGCTTCATGGAGACTGCCAGACTGGGGTCACTTAGTCATAATCTGTGCCCTGACTACCTTGGTTAGGATGCACTGACCCAATCGCATAAGCTCCTGTGACATAATGCACGAATCCAATGATGATCCTGTCCCAGTGTCTGAAGTCCAACCACTGACTGCAATGTGTCGATCTTCAATCAACCATGCCTCCTGACAGTTTTCTATTTCTTCTCATGTCTTTTCTAAGTCTCTGAATCTCAGCAAACCCTCAGACACCCTTATGCCCTTGTGCTAATGGCATCTTTCATGTCAACGATGTGTCTTTGTCCTGCCTTCATCCTGTTTGAGACTTAAAAATATATTATTCTCAAATTATAGCTGAGATTTGGGCTCTCCTTTGTACCCTAGTGTAAAAAGAACATTTAATATGTCACTTGTACATATGTACCCCCAAATAGATTGATGCTCTTCTTAATACAGATCTGTATTTTCCATCTGATCAACCAATGTTGAATAAATTTTACTTTATAAAGAGAAAAAAATTACATTAAAAAACACTATTTAGAAAAGTTGTGAGCTATTTTCAAGACTATCATGCATGCAGTTCTCTTTTAATAGAAGTAGCTGAGCTTATGGAATTGATACTAAATTCAGAATTTGTTGTTAAGAATTTTAATCACCACGTCGACTACTTTGAACTAAGTTGTGCAATCACGGTCAAGTAATATTTCTTTTGTCGTCCTCAATTTCCCTAATGATATTAAAATGAAATGAGGAGACTCTTCCTTCCCAATAGTCAATTAATAAAAATATTAAATGCATTAAGCACCACAGAAGCAGAGCAAATTATCTCTAGGGTTTTTAAAAAATATTCTATTGTTAAATATAAAACATGAGAGCAATTGAGTAGATGTTACTTTGGTGTGTGTTTCATTCATTTCTGCCTTCCGAATACCAGGGCAAAATTATTGTTACTCTTCATGGGGCATTTCCCGAAGTGTCTTCCACAGATTATTAGTTTCTCAGAATACAGATATTTATTATAAGAAAATGGTTTCAGGGTAAAAAACAATGCCAGGAAATACAGATGAATCATGGGCTGTTGCTATAAGTCTCATAGAGGCTATGAAAGAGTTCACATTTTAATATTTCATCTCTTGTTCATCATGCAGGACTCATCTGGATATTTGCTATTGGAATTTCTGTCTTGGAGAGAATGCCTTCATTAGGTCTCAATCTAATGTCAATAGTTTTTCTATGTTTATAATCAGAAATTCTGACTTAAGATATTACTTTCTCATCAATCATCACTGAATTTATTGCTTCTCAGAAACTTACACAATGTATCCTGAATGCCAAATAGTTACTACTATAGAAAAATATTAAAAGTTAATAATATTATTTTACTTTATATCACAGGTGAAAATAATAGCAAAAGTGCAGATTAAATGAACTATTTTCAGAGATAATCATTTGAAATATATTTACATAGTAGTCAAGTAGCAATATAAACAAGCTAAAAACAGATTTTATTTTTTATTTTTTTCATAATATAACTAGAGAACTTTGCCTTAGTAGAAAATTCCTGTTAGCGTGTTTTATTCGTAAGGCAGGGTGATTGATTTTGATGTCTATAAAAAAATTTTATTTCTATTTCATATTATATCTATATTTATTAGAATTTTGCATTTAAAATATCATCATAGTTTGGCAGGAACACAAGATTCAGGTCTCACAAACCTCTTTTGCGTGTGTGCTATCAGACTGAGTATGTACTGGTTTCCATGCTCCATGCTCTGCAATGAAGACTTAGTTTATCACCTGCTATTGTGAGTCGCCATCAACTAATCCCAACCCAGAGCCACCCTATCCACAAAAGGATCTACTCTTTGAAGAAGATCCCCAGTCCTTTCTTCCTAGTCTGCTTTAGTCTGCAATCTCCACTACAACTTGTTCAAAATCTTAGCAGCACATAAGACTCCACGCACAGAATGGTAATGGCTGGACATGAAGTGGGTTTGTAAGGAATTGTGTTAGACAGTGTTCTCTAAAGAAACAAAACCAGGACACTAATAATTTTATATATATTTATATAGATAGATAACTTAAGAAACAGTTAATTAATCAATAAAGCAGTACAAATGGCTCAGTGCAATTCATTTCCGTGAGACAGTCACAAGGGCCGCCGGGTGGTCCTCTATAGAGCAATTCAGGCTCTCCAGGCACAGGCAGCAAACAGCAAGGCAGGTCACCAATAGTCAACCAATGATAGGGTCCGACAGTCCCCAACTCAAGAGATGTAAATTCCAATGGTGTGGTGAGGCAGGTCTTGAAGAAACCTCAAGTTACAGTGACACAGTCCACCGGTTAGGTGTCCCACAGGTAGTGTAGCTTGAAAATGGAGGCACAGAACAAGCAAGGCAGCCGCACATTGGTCCAATGATCAAAGAGAGAGAGAGAGAGAAGAGAGGCAAGGCTCATTGAGTCATTTATCTCTCCGCCCTTCAAATAATCCCACATGTGTTCATTGGCCAGGTTGGCACAATAAACCTACCTATCACAGGAATAAAACCCATGGAAGACAAGACTGGGATACCTTTGCCTCTTTATGTTCCCTAACCTTCTCTAAATCATATGAGTTTGAGGTTGTGAGACCCATTGTTTAAACAATAAAAGGACAGGAAGATTAGAAAAATATTAGTAAACTATTGTGTAAACCAGAATATATGTCATGGAAAAATACATATATTGAATACATCGACTAATAATGGGATATGTTTTTGCAGACTCTATTTAATCTTCACCCATGCCTGACCCTTCTAGTTCCTTTAGATGTCCACATAGGCCTATTATATTATGACATACCAAATGTACCTTCCTTTTGCTTAAATCAAGTCTCTACAAGTGAGGAAAGCTAACGCAGCTTGCTCAAGGTTTTGGCTTCTCTCCCAAGTTCTAGTTCCAAACACTTCAAAAATTTAACTCCTGTCAATGGATTTAACATGTTGAAAGTCACTGTTAAGTGCTTATGTTTGCATTTTACAAGTAGTAAGAAAGGACTAGATTTATTTCCAGAAAGGTTTATCAATGAAGTCTTCATTAAATATGAAATATTATATCATGAGAATTTCTATTCACGTCTTGAACATGATAGAAAACAATTTCAACATAAACAAATTAATATTTTATAACTATTGGTATTATTAATATTGTCAATCTAGTTTTGGTAAATTTAATATGAAATCTTTCAGCATTCTAATATAATTTTCTAAAGTTAAAATACGTATGTTAATGAATTTCTCATAGTAAATTCTCCCTACTGTGTGAGAACTACCTGATGGTTAGTTGGATAAAGCTGTGAAAATAAGATTAAAACAATAGAACCAATCTGAATATGTTGCAGTCTCAAGCTTTAAGAAAGTTATGACTTTTACAAGAGGATAAGTAATTGAAAGAACCAACAAAACCAGCTTCCTCATATAAAACAACACAGATGACTTTGTAAGTGAGCCATAAAAATATTCCCTTGGAGAAAATAGACTTAAATGTTTTCTACATTCATCTTCAAATTCACCACATTTTATTTGAGAGTAAATAGCCTCAGGATATGACTTCTTCCTTCATCACTGCTTAATAGCATATACATGACTAACAATAATAAATCTGTAGAATATTTAAGTCAAAAGGAAGAAAGCAGTAACCGAGATTTAGTCCATTGTTTTATAGATTAGGAGACTGACTTTGAAGATTAAAGAAGAACAGCAACGCTTTAGATCACCACTGCACATCACACTTTCTCGAGCGTTGTGACCCCAATATTTGGATCTTCAATCTCTATCTCTCACATCATTCCCAAAATATCCCTATATATCTTATAAATTCTCTTCTCAAAAAATATACCCTTCCCCATTTAGGTTCCTACAAGCCTAAAATACATTTCTACATTCTTTGGTAAATATTTTGGAGAGATTTTTACACACATCTTTCTCGGTACCCTACCCTTCTGTTTCTTTACCCTTAGCAGCCAAGCCTCTCCCATTCTCTCTCCATAAAGCTTATTAGGCAACTCCAAAAAACACGGAGTGTTTCTACTAATTTCTTTGTCTACACGGTGAGGCAATGCTTGGCAGTGTTTGACACAATTCCTACATTAAAAAGCAACTTCAATTCTGGCTCTTTCCATCCTCAATTTCTTCTAGTACCTTCCTTTTACTGAATGTAAAATGTACTCATGAAAATGCAACTGAATTTCTTTGGCTTCAAAAGCTTTGCGATAAAGTTAAACAGTGATCTCAAATAGAATTTTATTAGTAGCTTCCAGTAATATTCTGGTCATAATTTCTGTTTTCTCACTTATACCCCATTTACAAATGGTTTCGGTGGCATTTATATCAATCAACAATATTGTTTTCCAATTTTAAAATACATTTCATCTGGTTGTACTTGACATTAAATTTAACTACATGGCATATCTTCCAAAACCCTTTTGGCATACATATTTGACATAAATTAAGTTTTTTAATCTTTGTATCGTCTCTTTGCTCAGCAGATTGAATTGTAAATTTTTACTGGTTTATGTCCACTATTGTTTCTAGGAGTCGTGCAATAGCATAGGTTCAATGGAATATTATATTTGCAATACAAGATAAAGTTTCATTCTCATTGGATGATATATCATTGAATTATGCCATGGCATCTATAAATGTTAAAAATGTTCTTAATAGCTATATGTACCATGTGTCTTTTGCTACACAGTAAACAAATAACAACACAATGATAGAAATTGATTCTTAGCAGTCATCGAGTGACTAAGATGTGCCAATGACTCGGTATTTTTCCTTTCTTTACTAACTTCTAACACTTAGTAATAAATTACACTAAGCATTATTTTCAAGTATCTCCTGAGTTTTTAAAACTTTACATTTTTAATTGCAAGAGTATCATTATAAAATACAAATAAGTCAGTCATTGTCAATGGATTTTTTGTATATTTGAACAAAGGCTGTTTTAATTATTTAAAATTTAATATTCTATATTTACTTTAATTTCTTTATAAACTGTTGCTTAAAACTAAAACATTTTCATTACATTTTCAAAACCTGCAATTGAGAACACTTCTAGATTTTTAATTCACTCTTCTTATTAATAATTAGCTGATCTATTTAAATGAAATTTGCATGATGCTGACCAACATGTTGCAGTTGACAGCACTTATGCTTAAAAACATTCAGATTTGGTGGCCCAAAATTAGTTGAAAAAAAATGCTTTTATCCAGAGCAAAAAATCATTTTGTTAAATAATTAGTCATTGATTTTATTAATGCAAGTTTCCATGGGTGGCAAAACTGGGTTAGGTCAGCTATTAACCCAAAAGATTTTGTTACAAATGTTCTCAGAGGTGCCTCAGAAGAAAGGTCTGGCAGTCTCCTTCTCCAAATTGCACAGCCATGAAATCTCTCCGGCATGCAGTAGAATGAGTTTGAATCAACTCAGTGACTCCTCCCACCCCGGTAATATAAAATTAAACTCTATCTTGCCTTTGACTTTCATAGGCCAGAAGAATAAAAATTGAGAATTCCATGAACAAAACCTGTTTCCTCCCAGTGCTTCCAGGAGAACTCTCATAATGGAATTTGCAATTGTTTCAAAGTGTGAAATTGCTGGTAAGGTTATATACTAATATTTCTGAGCTGTTTCATAATGAATTGTACTATTGTGCGCCACTCTGTTCTACTTCCTATCTTCTTTTGTAAACGCTGATTGCCATTCAAATAATTTACAACACAGGGCTTTGAAAAACACAGACCTGTACTGTGCAGCAGGGACATTGGTGATTTGGTGGGAGAATTGGTGCCTTTCATCCATGAGACCTGGGTTTGGCTCCACACTGATGACACAGGTAGGGACACATGTCAGTGAGAAGTTGTGGTTCGCTAATGTACTGAACAAGTTGTAGCAGAGTTCACACTAGAGTAAGGACTAGGAAGAAAGGCTTATTTCTGAAAATTAGTCCATGAAAACTATAATGCCCATAATCACCTTATCTACAAGGTATCATGGGTACCATTTTATTTCATTGCTTGTGAGTTGTGGGCCAAGTCCACAGAAGAAAATGCCAACCACTGTGCTCTTCAGGTCAGTGAAAGAGGAAGGAAGTATCACTCATTTAAAACTTGGGCATAATAGCTTGAAGGTATCTGCCATAAACATGGCACTGTCTTCCCGTGCTCCTCACCTCCCTTATGCCAACTCCCCATCCTTTCTCCCACTCAATTCCAAGAGGATTAATACTCACCCAAGGGGTGAATTGCAAATTCCTTGTAATAAAGATAGCCATTTTAATCTACAGGTTACCAACGTGGGTTCAAATGGTCACGGTATTCCTATCACACAGTAGTGGATGCAGACTTGAAATGGGTCACAGTGACAGCCAGACTTTGAAATTGAAAAGTAAGGGCACAGCCATCCAGTGCAACTTGAAGATGAGCAGAAACTGCCCTGGTCACCATGGCTGGCTCAGGTCACTTTCAGAACAGACTCACAGTAGTCATGCAAGACTGAGTTATTAGAGGACATTGGTTAAGGACCAGTGCATCTTTATTGGTAGAGAAAGTATGAGGACTAGAAAGGATAAAAAATGACTCCAAAGGGAGAGTGTGTCTGGCACTATGCTCCCAATAGGGCACATCGGTCTGAGTACACTCCCCGGGGACCCAGGGCATGGGCCATAGATTGCTGGCACAATGAAACCTGGATCTTCAAAGCATACAACATACAGCGAAAGCCGTACCAGAGGGCTCAACCTTAAACACACCTGGAACCTGAGGATTTAAGGCTGAAATTGCATGGAGTGTGAAGAACCAGGGGACAGCTGCCCCTGGTATTGATCTGTTTGTCCGCAGGTGAACTACCGTTTACTTACTACTTCAATGCCCTGCTTGCTTGATTAAGATATATTTCATTCGGGCAGACCTGTGCCTGACATTGTCAGTGAATATTCACTTAAGTTTGCTTGACCACCAACTTCCATTGTTTGTGTAAATAATGTCCAGCCATGCAAAGATTTAATCTGTGTAAAGCAGTGATCCATGCATTGTGATTTGTAGTGAGCCTACTTAATCTCCCTTTCTCAATAGTGTTTTAAATATACTACCACGAGCTAAATCAATGACACTATAAACAGAAAAACCTTATGCTACAGGGAGATGATTGATAAGATTCTCCATCATAAAATAACAATATCTCCAAGGTGAACCAGAGGCTGATAGAAAACATAGATTTAGGAATGGATTTGGGGACTAGCACTTAATCCTAGGTACAATCCATGAACAATTTGTTCTCACGACATGTCTCTGCATAAAGGAAACACAGACAATATGGGTGCCACAGCTTAGTGTGGTGAAGAAATGAGATAGTGCCTGTCAGAAAGGGAAAAAAAGAGCATGGTGGGTCTTAAAGGCTTGGTTTCAAATAAATAGGCACCAAAGGGGGCCATCAACCAAGTCCACATGAAGAGGCATACCAACATCTGCTATCTAAGGAATGTAAATGATAATACAGTATCTACTTGAGTCTAAGCCAAGTTTTCAGCACATTTTTAATGCAGTTTTTGTGGTAAAAGTAGGTGTCTCGCTGATAGTTGGGTGGGCTTATACGAGAGTATATACGGTAATCCAATATGAAGGGGGAATGGTATCAGAGTTTTGAATGTGAGATTCTGGTTTGCAGAGGCCAAACTACATTCACAGGATCCTGACATGGAATAAGCCTCTGCGATTGCCCTCTGACTATCCTTCAGGGATGGGAATAACCTGATTGTCACACAGAGAGTACTGGAGAGGCGGTGCTAGTAGATTAAAGTGACAAATCTGACTTCAGTGGTTAAAACCTTGTCATCTTATCTCCCTTTTGATACACTTTGAGCTTGATCTGATTTTGGGGGGGCTTATCTTTGTTGTATTTTGTTGTTGGTGGTAGCATTCTTGACTCTCTGTTCTGTACCTTTCTATGTTCTTCATTATATGAGGCCCAGGTTGGGTTAATCAACAGAGACAATAAGTAGAATAGGATTCCTGGAGGTACTGTAAGGGAGGGGAGAAATGGGGAGCAGATGTCAAGGAATACAAGAATAAGGAAAATGTTGCGAAAATTATTGGGGTCATGATTATATGATGCTACTTGATATGATTGAACATATTATGTATTTTCTTTTTTTTCATATGATGTAGTTTCTATATCCCAATAAAATGATTTGAAAAAAGAAGACACCAAGGACCAATTGACATAACACAATCCACAAAGATGAGGTTCTGCATCCTACTTTGATGAGTAGCAACTGGCATCTTCGATGCTCATGAGTAATTAGCAAAGATGCAAGTATTTTCTCTGTGTGTCTAGAGAAAAGAAGAATGGAAAAAAAAAATTGAAGACTCGGGAAAACAAGTAGTCCAATGGACTAATGGATCACAGGAATATCGGTCTTCAGTCTCCACGAACCTTAAGACCAGAAGACCTAGATGGTGCCTGGCTAACCACTACCAACTGCTCTGAAAGGGTTCATATTAGAAAATGGGACAAGGGATGGAGGTGAACGTGGAACAACAAATGAAAATCATAAAAATAAACAAACACCAGGTGGCTTAATAGCTACAGATACAGTTGGAACCCTTGAGACTAAGACTGTGATCCCTAGTCATCCTTCAGGTCGGGCAATGGACTCACCACCATGACTACAATTTCAGCCGAAACACCAGGCAGGTCAATAAGAGAAACAATAACACTAGAGATAAGGACACCTTAGTATCATCAAACACATGAGATTTTTTAAAAAAGCAACATTTTTCCTGGGTACAATTCAGAAGGGATGGAAACGAAGGAGGCTGGTGGTTCAAGTCTACCCAAAGGGCGTAGCTATTCAATTCCTGTAAAAGCCGTCATTGACAAATCTATGGAACTCAGCTCTATTCTGACACCTATGGGGTCATGATGACTCAAACTTGATGCAACAGCAAGTGATTTTTAAGAGTAAATCAACTGAAATGGAGACTTTAAAAAATAATCGTAACAAAGAAATGGAAGCCATACTCTCTGGCAAACAATCCAGACTTATTGAGGGTTTTCTTCTGTGAACATACTGTATATACATACTCATGTGTAAGCCGAGATTTTCAGCACATTTTTAATGCCATTTTTTTTTTTTGCAGTTAAATTAGGTGCCTCGGTGGATATTCTGGCCGGCTTATACTCGAGTATATATGGTACACATGAAGGTAAAGATCTCAGATCTTAGCAAATGTTGTCTGCACAGGAGGAGGGGCGCAATAATTCAAAGGTCCTAGGAAAAAATAGCTAAACAATGTAAATGAATGAATTAGATCTGAACACTGGGTTGCCTCAGGCTCACGGTCACTGATCATTACTGAGTGGAAATTGCGTATTATATTGATAAGGGTAAGTTCTCAGATTGGGGGATCAGTAGGATTTGGACATATATCAAAGAATTTTCTATTACGGATCCATGGTAAACAATATAGAACTTTGGTATTGAAAAAAGAAGACCATGCTCTGGGACCTGAGTTTCTGGGTTTAAATTTCATCCTAGCTGTGTGAAATAGGCTCATTTAGAAGTGGGTAATAACAATATCAACCTCAGAAGGTTGCTAAAATAAAAATGGGAAAAGCACTTAGGTTAATGTGACACTAACTTAGGCAAGCAACGTACATAAACTGTCCTCCTATCTATTCCTCTTTTTTATTTCTACATGCTGCTACTACTTATGATAAGCATGTTTTAAAGATATTTTTCCATTTTAACCCATTCTCTTCTATTGCTAAGGAGCCCCGGAAGCTCTGTCAGGTGAGCACTGGACTGCTAGCCATGAGGTCGGCAGTTGAAACCCAGGAGCTTCCCCTAGGGAGAAAGATGAGGTTATCTGCTACTGCAAAGATATACAACTTCAGAAATACTACATAGGGTCCTTTTTGAGTTAGAATGGGTAAGATGGCACTTTTAATTAGCTTATACTCTATAATACAACCTTGATAAATAAAAACTTTGCAGTTAATATACGTTAGCGCCCTTTTTCTAAATTGCATTTCTCCTTTTGTAATTAAAACAACGGTGCTTAATTGAAAGTTCTGGAAAGGTGCAGTTCTGTTATCAGAGCAGCTAATGGCCTACTATGTTGGAATGGGCACAAAAGCAAATAATTATTAAAAATATCGGAAGGGTTATTCAGACAAATATACTCAAGAAGCTTTAAAAACAGAGAAGATAATACTGCAAATATTTACGTCTGTAGAAAGAGCTACAGAAAGGGGGATATTTAAATTGCCTCTTGAAACATGAATAGGAGTTTGGCAGATGCAAAGCAGCTCAGGAAACATCACTGCAGAATTGCAAGCAGGAAACAAGTTATATTTGGCTCTTATAAGAAAATATTAGATGGCGTACAGGAAAACGTTTGGAGGAGGTAAGGTTAAAAATAGGATGCAGCCTATGGGAAACAACAGTTATAGTTAAAGAAAAGGCTCCCAGGTTTGAGAGCAAGGCAGCGAGGATGGCATGAACAAGGGAAGGCAGCCTGAGAGGATTAGTCAGGTGGGTTAATTAATAACAGGCAAACGTCATGATTCCAGTGGGGGACAAGTGGTCAAGGAGAAGAGTTACAATTACAAGACTTTGTGCTTAACCGGTGATTGATGTAATTGTAATAAAATGACCTAAACCGTAATGCTTTAAATCAACTCAAATTTGTTCTCTTATAGTTCTGGAAACAGATCAATAAAAATCTGGAGTCAGTTCTCTGGGAGAAAATCAAGGTATCAGCATTTCCTCATCTTTTCCAGCCTCTATCCCTCGATGTGTGGCTTTCCCTACAGCGTCCGCTTCAATCCTGACATTGCGTCTCCTCTTCTGATCCTGATTCTTCTCTCATTCCCTTGACAAACACCAAAAACCATGCGATAAAACATCCACCTGGGTAATGCAGGGTCATGTCCTGACCCCAAACGCCAAACTGAACCACACGTGCAAAGTTCCTTCAGCTATTTACAGGTGACAACATCCACAGGGTCTGAGGATTAAAACACACACGTATCTTGGAGGAAGGGGAGCTTCATCTCTCGGCCTGACAGTGATAATCCGAGTACACGTAAGAGAGCAAAGATAATAATATTATTTGCATTGTTCTATAGTGTAGATGCCTTGAAAGGTGGAGGCAAGTATTTCTAGAAGAGTTAAAACACTTTATATTAATTTGTGAGGTCCTTGAGGGAAGCAATGCAAATTCATCATTAGACATAGACTGATATGGAACCTGAAACCGCTTGGAGAAATATTTGTCAGAGAGTGGTGATAATTGTACAACCTGATGCACAAAAACAATGCCACATGAATTTACAGGTAAACAACGTTGAATTGGCCAGTATTTTGTTATTTACGTTGTGCAACAATAAAACCATTATTTAAAAGAAATGAGGAATCAAAACCAAAATCAATCCTTAAAACATTAGTGTTAAAGACTCATCTGTTGGGTTGCCTCACACAGAGCATGTGGGGAAAGAAGTTTGACAACTAAAACCATAAATGCCTAAAATATGCATTTTGAATATTCCTGGGTTTGAAATCATGAATATTCACCCCAGGGTGTGTAATGAAGAGAGGGGGGTACTGTGGACAAAGCCCCTGGGGTCACCAACATTGAGGAACAGAAGCATCTGCTGATGTTTCTAGCTTTTCTAGCACTATTTTCATTTTCACGACTCAGCTTTCATGTCTAATTCCCTAAACCAATTTTTACATCCTGCTAATCTGATGCTGATCACAACTTAATTCGTTGGGGTTTGTTGTTTTTTTGTTTTCCCAGACCTGGGCACAGTGTGGATCACCAGTGAATTTCCAGGCCATTTAGCACTTCCCCCTGCTGTGGTCCATCTGCAGGCAACAAGTCAGTGTGCCAAAACCCATCACTGACTGTGGCCACGGTCCACATGGCCCATCTGATCCATTGCCCAGGAACCAAGGAAACAGGGCATTAAATCATTCTTATGTTGCTATTTCTAAGTGGTGTTATTCAAACAGACTAGTGTAGGCCATGTCTGCATTTCTTCCTAAGTCACTATCTAACCTTGACCTTACCGTTTAGCTTGAACTGTTCCTTTAACAGCTATAACTTTCATTAAAAATAAAAATTCTGAAAGGCATAAGAAATAATTTTGCATATGCATTTTACATATGGTGCCTCTGTCTTCTAAGGGAGCTCTGGTGGTTCACTGGCTACACCAGCTCAACTTCTAACCTGAGGGTTGGAGGTTCAAACCTAGGAGCTACTTCATGGCCTTCTTAGAACAAATTATCACCACATCAATCTCCCACAATTTTTGTTTTGTTTTCAACATTGAAATGTACACAAAATTCAATAATTCCTATTCCATTGCGACTCTTCAGAACCCTCCAAAGGAACGCCGAACTGTTCCCCAGGGTTTCCACAGTTCTTAGGGTTCTGCTGTTTCCCAGAGCAGAAAGCCTCATCTTTCTCCCACAGAGTAATTGGTAGGTTTGAACAACCGACTTTGTAGTTAGCAGTCTAATGTTAAATCCTCTGTGCCCCCAGAGATGCTCTAATGTCAAAATGTAGCACCTCAAAACATGACCTTCAATAATATGAAAGGTGATTGTGAAAACTGGTGTCTCTTATTATTTGGACAGTTTACAATTCATTTGGGCTCGTATTATATGTGATTGTCCCATTAGCCATTAAGAGAGAACACAGGGTAGAATATTAACACCCAACGATGGCCCCATTTGCCCATGAAGACAGCGTGTAAGTTAGTCAACTTGCTCAAATTTACAAATGTAACATGTCATGGAATAATATTTCCGAACTCAAGCCTCTCTGTTCCCAGCCCATTTGAACTTCACCTGAAAAAGGCCCAAACCATACCAACTCGAAAAAGTTTGGATCATTTATCATGATACAATTAAAGATAAGAGGAGATGACAAAAAGCCTAGAATTCAAGTGCACTGAAATTGTATCCTTACTTAATTACAGGTCTTATAAGAGTTGCGAACCATTGGGATTAGCAATGAGGATGGGTAGAAACCAAACATGGAACCTGAGGGCGATCATGAAAAAGTCAACTTTTTTACCAGGAGCAGGGCTGGTTAATCTTGTGTCCCAAGCCCCCCTGTCATTCCCCATTGTCATAATTCCTATACATTTTTCTGGCCCAATATGATTTATAGACTTCCTGGAAGACTGGGATTAAACTGTCAATTAATTAATGAAACTTCAATATAGATCTGGTCAAATGCACTGAATGGCTTGAGAAGAGCAGATGAGTTTTACGATTTCTTATCACGGCTGCAAATATGCCTCTTCGATGTGGACAGGAATGAGTCTCAAGGGAGAGTTCAGTATGTATTTCCTGTAACTCTATGATCACACTATCCTGATACACTGGTAATAAAAATCAGATTGTTACTTATACTTGACACGTAGGAAAACAAAACAACAACAAAATAACACCAAACTAAACAAAAAGAAGATTAAGTAAGGCCAGGTAATAGGGCGCAGGGCTATTTTCAAGAAGCATTGTTCGGTCTCGGGGCAGCCGAGTCTGCATTTGTTTCCCTCTACATAGTTCCCTCCCAGCTCTCGTAATCGGTGCATTGTTCCCACCAATTAAATCTCCAACTGATATAAGAAAGTGTTTGGAATTACTTTTCGTGATCAGTGAACATCTAGATCTGGAACCGTGACCGCTCCACATTTCCCATAGAGGCTCTGGGGAAGAAACCAGGGGTCTGCACGAAATTATCTAGCTCTCCTGAATTCAGCCAGTGATGCCTTTTTTAAGAGATAACTTGGAATAAAATGCATAATGAAAGTGTGAGAAATGTTGCTAGATGAAAGTTGTATCTATCAGAATACTGCAGAAAGCTGAGAGAGAGAAAGAGCAGGGGTAACAAGCAGTAGGATGTCCACCCACAGTCTTCCATTCAGTCTTCACTTTCTAATTCACAACTGCTGAACTCCAAAGTCCAGACGACTTTATCTCCTGGACATTCACTCACTATTTCCGTTTTCAAGAAATATTCCCAACTCTCTCAGCCCTTGAGTGGGTTATTACTTTCCTGTGGACAACTTCGTGGTGTCATAAACCAACACATTTCTCACTGAACATCAGAAGTCTCACTGGGCTGAAATCAAGGTGTCAACAGGGCTCCCTTCTTCTGGTGGCTCTAGTAGAGAATTTGGTTCTTGGCATTGTTCAGCTTATTGGCCACCTGCATTCTTTGATTCATGACACCCAAGTCCAGCTTCAAAGACTTCAAATAGCTCCCTTACTCTGAACATCTGCCTGCCTAATTCACATTTAAAAGATCTTATGGTTACATTGTTTGGATTTTACAGTCAGCTGATGAGCAACATAAATTCCATCTGCAACCTTAAACCGACCCAGATGTCATTAAAATATATTGACAGTCCCTGGGATTATAAGATAGTCATCTTTTGAGGAGGCATTCGTTTGACTATAACAGTAGGTGAACACTTGAGGCTACTGTAAACATCGATTCCAAAATCCACAGCTGGATTCAATTCTACTTGCCCGTACTGGTTACGCACTGGAGAATGTCATTTTAATAATGATCTTTTCCTATGCCAAACTTCATCAGTGATTGCTTTGATTACTCTTTGCTTTACACAAGCAAGGTTGTAGCTATCAGAATATTGTAAAGATGTTAGTGGATCTTGAAGCCATATTCTTCTTCATCTAGCTTCTCAGTGTATTTGCTCAGCCAGAAAATTGAATTGAAAATTGAGAAGATCCAACCCCGACATACACCTTTCCTGATTTAAAACCAAGCAGTATTCCTTGGTTCGTTTGAATGACTGTCTCTTGGTCCATGTCCATATTCTACATAAGCACAATTGAGTGTTCTGGAATTCTCATTCTTCTGAATGTTATCCATATATTTTATGGTACGCACAATCAAACACCTCTGCACAGGCAGTACAATCTAGGCAAACATCTTTCTGGTGTTCTCTGTTTTCGATCAAGACCCATACGACATTAGCAATGATTTCGTTTGTTCTAATTTCTCTTCTAAATCTGACTTGCATTCTGGAAATGCCTTCTCAATTTACAGCTGCAACCACTTTAAAAAATATATCTTCAAATAAGAGAGATGGGTATACACCTAATGGATTGTCATACTGTATAGAATAAGCCCTATTTGCCATTGTATTTTTTACAGCCTTTCCAGGAATTGTCATTGCTTTTGAAGATCCATCTGTCCATCTGACATCACTTTCTTTCTGTATTCAATATTTCTTACAGTTCCTATCTACTAGTGATAAAAGCTTTCATCTTTTTAAAGTTTCAAATAGTCTTTATTTACCTCCTTTCCAATATTTCACTGCATCAAATAATTCTAGATTGACACACGATTGTTTGCTATTCTTCTAGTACTTTAAAGATGTTGCTTTATTATCTTTTCACCTGCGATATTTTCAAAGAGAAGTCTGCTGTCATCCCTCTTTGTTTCTTTGTATGTAATGTATCTTTTTACTCTAGCTGCTTTTAAAATGGTTTCTTTATCACAAAAGAGCAATCTTCTTATGACATTGGTGTAGGTTTCTTTTTTTCCCTGTTTCTTGTGCTAGGGCCTTGTTTAGCTTCACCATTCTATGGCTTATAGTTTTTGTAAAAAAAAGTTTTATATGCTTGAATTTTTTCTTTCCTATCCTTCTCTTTTGAAAAGCAAAATTTACATGCACATACACAGAGATAGAAACACACTCCTATTTTAGGATGTTGGACGTGGCCCCGTTGCTTACTGGTATTTTGTTCTTTTTTAACGATTCTTTTCTCTTCGTGCTTCATTTTGTTCATTTCTACTGCTATGTCTTTAAGTTCATCAAACTTTTCTTCTGAATTAGACATTCATCTCATGCAGTGTGTTTTACAAAGAGTGCTGGTGACTCCATTGATTATGCTTTGAACTATTCACCACAAGATCAGTAGTTTGAACCCATCAGCTCCGCAGGAGAAAGATGAAGCTTTGTGCTCCCACCAAGATGCACATCCCTGGAAACCCCAGAGGGGCAGGTCAACTCTGTCCTGTGGGGTTGCTCTGAACCAGAATCAACTAAATGGCAGTGGGTTTACATTTTGATGCATTTTCCACCTCGTTGTTTGTTTGTTTGTTTTTTTCGTCTTTTTAGAAATTCTATTTGGTTATTTTTATACATCCCCAATATCTCTATTTAACCTGTTGAACAGCGAGACAACTGTTTTAATGCCCATCCTAAATTCTAGCACCCATGTCGGTTCTATGGGTCCTTATCTTTCTCCCAGTACAGTCATAGCTTCCTGCTTCTTTCATGTGTTTTACTTTTTAATCAGGTGCCAGAAATTATGAGTTTGCCTTGTTGATGCTGGATAGTAAAGTTTGCGTTTTAAATTTTTAATAATATCCTCCAGATTTGTGCTGGGATGCACTTTGTGTTACTTGGGGAAGGTTTATTTCTTTGCAATCCTAAGGTTTTATTTTTAGGTAGTATGTTGGAAGTGTTTGACCTAAGGTTAATTAACACTCTATTTAAGCAAAGGATGCTTGCTGGGGTTGTGAGTTAGGTACTAAGTGACTAGCCACACGTTAACTACTGTTCTAACCCGTCAGCCACGCTCTGAGAGAGAGCTGAGGCTGCCTCCCCCTGTAAAGATTTAGTCTAATAGGGCCACTGTGAGTCAGAATCGCTAAGTTTGGTTTCAGTATTAAGTCACGCTTGATACTCATCTGTCATTTAGCTACCCTGTAATAGTCTTAGATGGCTGTTATCCTGGAGGTTATGCCACGAGTATTTCAAATTCCAGCAGGGTTACCGTGTTTCAGTAGAGCTTCCAGATCCAGACGGACTAGACAGAAGGATCTGATGATCTACTTCGAAAAGAAATAAAGAAAACTGTACTTTCCCTCCTTAACTCACTGACATGCGGTCTACTCCAACTCACAGTGACCCTCCAGGACAGAGCAGCGCTGTGCCGGGGTGTGTCTGAGTCGGTACATCTTGGCAGACGTAGAAAGCCTCGTCTCTCTCCCACCGTGCGGCCGCGGGTTTCAAACTGCAGACTTTGCCGTCAGCAGCCCAATGGGTAATCACTATTCCCCCAGGGCCCTTAAATGGATGGTTTCCATAATCCCAGGAATGTAGAAACCACCGAGCAATATCATTAATATGAAATGCAAATAAAGTTTTGCTGAATGTCATAAAAAAAGAAACCGGGGGGAAAAAAAAGGTTGCAGCATACATTTCAGAGAAAAACCAGAAAGCAGGTTCCAGAAAAGGATAGGAAATGAGTACGCTCTTGGTTACGTCAGAGGTACCTTGATTGAAAGTGGACAATAAGAGAAAGATATTTGTCTTGGCTTTACTTTGCAATAGAAATCCATTTGATTATGTGGATCATAAAAGCTATGGAAAACATTGAAAAGAAGGGCAATTTCAGAACGCTGAATTGTTCTCATGCAGAATCTGTGCAAAGACCAAGAGGCAGTTTTTCAAACACTACAAAAGGATGTAGCCTGACTTAGAATGAGACAGGTACATGTCTGGCTTTTCTTCTTTCACACTCATTATTACCTGCAGGCTCGCCAAATAATCCAGGACGCCGGACCCTACAAAATCACACAGTACCAGGCCCGGACACTCGCGCTTCACAACTTCTGATATCGGGTAGCACCAAGTGACTGGCTGAAAGTAAAATGTCCTTGACACACTTGCCGATAAAGGTCAAAGACTATAGCCTCCTGTTTGGAATATGCCTCAACATAAAGAGGAGAGGGAAAAAAACACACAACTGCACCAGGAATTAACAACACAATCAATGGAGAAAGGATTGGAACTACTCAGAATTTATTTTACTTAGAACAACAAGCAATGCTCGTGGAGAAAAAGGAATCAAAAAATCAACCGAATATTTGCATGAGGGCTCATCTGTTCCTTAGACCTCTCTCAAGCACTAAAAGTCAAAGGTGTTGGTTTGTGGACTAAGGTGAGCCCGGCCCAAACCTTGGTATTCTTAGTCACTCATTTGCATGGAAAAATGGGCAAGAAAGAAAGAACCTCATTTATGGAAGTTTTAGTGGAACATCCTTCCCTTATTATTGAAAGATAACTTGATTGGGGCTCTTACAGCTCTTATAGCAGCTCGTATATCCATATATCATTTGCATCAAGCATTTTGTACTTACGTTGCCGTCATTATTTTCTAAACAGTTACTATCTACTGAGCCCTTGGCATCGGCATCTCTTTTTCCCTCCCTTCCCCTACCCTCATGCTACTTGATAAATCATAAATTATTATTATCTTCATGTCTCACACTGACTGCTGTCTCCCTCCCCTCACCCCCATGGTTCCTGTTGTTTGTTCGTCCCCGGGGTGGGGACAGAGGGGTTAACGTGTCCATCCTTGCGATGGGTTCCCTCTTCCTCCCATCTTCTCCTCACCTTCCCCGTCCCTCCTGGCATCTCCATGCCCATTCCCTTTGTGCCAGGAGTGCTTATCTCCGGTGCACATGCTCCGGTCGAGCCTGCAGTGGAAGGCAGGACTGGGGTCATCATAGTGGGGGGGTGAGGAAGCCTCAGGTACTAGAGGAGTATTGTGTGTTTCATTGGTACTATACTGCGCCCTGGTTGACTCGTCCCTTCCTTGTGAACCTTTTGTACAGGGATGTCATAATGGGATATTCTCATTGATTTCATTTGTTAATGTTATATGTAGCTATGTACAATATGGTTCTTTTAAAACAAAACAAAAAAATCCCTTCAGATTCCTTATGTCTTGTCCCTAAATCCTGATCTAAGTGCCTTAGTAAAGGAGGAAAAGTAAAACTGAAATGGACTTGAGATTTTTACTTACAAACAAGTTTGTTTCACACATATGAAAGAAAGAAAAGCGGCTATAAACCATGAAGACCAATGAACATTTGATGCATTTGATTCATGGTTTTTGTGAAGAATGCTGACTATACCATGGGCTACCAGAATTACACGTAAATATATCTTGGAAACATGCTCCTTAGAAGTAAGGGTGATGAGTGAATTTTTGCTTCATCTGTTTTGGACATGTCGTCAGGAGGGACAAGTCCCTAGAGGATGACACCATTCTTATTAAAGTGGAAGATCGATGAAAAAAGAGGAATGCCCTTAAGGAGCTGGACTGACACACTCGACTCCTTCCTTGCAAGACTGTACGAACAGCGCTATTGTAGTTGAAACGTACGCTCCAGCATCTAACAACATTGAGACAAGAGAATTTGAATAGCTAGTGAACGAGAATGATGAGGTTTTCCAGTCTAACTGGTGGGGGCAGGCACGACCCGCGTGCGGAGTGAGCCTTCGGTATTTTTTTTCCCCACTAAACCTATTCCATGCTTTTTTGTCCCAATGTCAAGTGGTGCCCTCGCATGGACGGACCTTTTAGTATTGTAATATACCGGAATCCTGGTGTCTGTGTTTTCTCTCTGTGCATATCTCACTTCTCCAGTACTCTGGTCTTTGGACTCTGGCCATCCTGAAAATCCCAACACCATGTCAACTCATGGAGACCACTGGACTCTGCTTGGATCCTCATCCTTTACTTCACATCAGCGACTATCTTAAAGTAGCAAGTTAGGGCAGTCATAGGCATTCTTGAGTTGTGTCCTAAGCTTGTAGAGTGATGGTCTTTGTCTTCATTGTCTCATGTCTAGTATCTTAAAAAAGCAGGACTTCATATATTCCCTTAATTTGGGGGGGTTGTTTCAGATAGAATATTAAATATTAGCATTGTTATTTCAACTTGGCTAGAAATATAATTCTCTTTCATCAAATTCATCTTTTCTAATAGTTATATAATAATAATATTATTTGCCCTATTTTCTAAAACATAGTATCATATTATAAATACAATTGGTCATCAATGGTCAACAATACCTTTCATCTTAATTCTTAGAAATTCACCAACCCAGCCTTCACACTTTGTGTTATTCTTTGTCATTTTTCAAAACAACTATTCACTAAATGCATTATTGTGTAATACAATCCAAAAAGAAAGGAAGGAAGGTCTAATACGAACCCTATGTAGAAGTACATATATTTGTTCATGAATTGCATGATGTTTATGCTTCAGGGCCCTTCACTGGCAAGTTGTAATCTAATTCTTCATTATTTTCCTTCAAGTAAATTTCACAAGTGATAGAAAATTTAGGCACTATAACCCAAAATGTGCCCCTGGTATAAGGTCTCTATTCCCCTCAAATGTGTAGATTTCGAAGTCTACTCACCACACAATGTTCTATCATATTCTTTTTTCCCCACCAGGGTCAATCCAGCTCTGCCAACCCTTTTTTCTGCATAGCTCTCATCCAAAGTGTATTTTCAGCATTTATTAAGGACACGCAAATACCAGGGCTTTAAATATCGAACCTAGATTAAATATGCATTGGGCAGGAAACAAATTAAACTAAGCTACACACTGTTTACCATGTAAATCTATAAAAATCAATAAATTCTGCTGATGCCCCAGATAAGGACAAAGAAAAGAACACCTCGACTTATAAAGCCAGTTGCAGTGAGTCGCAAGCCTTGCCGTTGCGATTACTTTGCCCTTCGCTACCTTGAACACTGATTAGAGCTCCGGGAGTAATTACCCACCGAGAGTAAAGAATAGCAGACCTGTGACATGTTCGTGTGCTTGTAATTGCCAGTTATATACGCAGTCACATTTACCGCGTCAGATGCACAAAGACAGCTATACACCCTTTCTCACCGGAGATTTTATTTTGCTTTGATTTTCCTTTCTTGCTTTGAAAAAAAATGTAGAAATATTAACTTAATAATTTAAGGAAGTTACTTATAATTAGATACTGGATAATAGTTTTCTTTCTTTTTAAAAAAATCATTAGTTGCTCATACAACTCCTATCACAATCCATACATACATCAATTGTGTAAAGCACATCTGTGCATTCATTGCCTTCCTCATTCTCAAAACATTTGCTCTCCACTTAATCCCCTGGCATCAGCTTCTCATTTTCTCTCTCTTTCCCCACTACACCCTCCCTAATGAACCCTTGATAATTTATAAATTATTATTTTGTCACATCTTGCACTGCCAAACATATCCTTTCACCCACTTTTCTGCTGTCCATCCTCCAGGGAGGAGGTTATATGTAGATCCTTGTAATCGGCTCCCCCTTTCCACCCCACCGTCCCTCCACCCTCCCGGTATCGCCACTCTCACCACTGGTCCTGAAGGGATCATGCTGTCCTTGATTCCCTGTGTGTCCAGTTCCTGTCTGTACTAGTATGCATCCTCTGGTCTAGCCAGATTTGTAAGGTAGAATTGGGATCATGATAGTGTGGGGAGAGGAAGCATTTAGGAACTAGAGTAAAGTTGTATGCTTCATCGTTGCTACATCGCACCCTGACTGACTTGTCTGCTCCCCGTGACCCTTCTGTAAGGGGATGATCAATTGCCTACAGATGGGCTTTGGGTCTCCACTCCGCACTCCCCCTCATTCACAATGATATGATTGAACAATCGTTTTCAATGTGATTAATGCTTACCAATGTTATCATTCATGTAAATGTAAAATGTAATGTTTTTATTCTCTCCTTTTGGTTGTGCCTGGAACTGTGAAGTAAGCAGAGGATGCGCAGTAGATAAGGTCTGGTCTGCTCAAAGCAGGTGTCCTTGCAGAAGAGACCATTTGAAAGTAGTAAGTATTGCAATGGAAGTGTTATTAGGAAAAGTCATTTAAATGGTTAAAAGACATCATTCTTCTGAAGACACAGGCACCAAACCCACAGCCACTTCTGGAGAGAACCTAACTCCCAGAGACCCCGAGGGACAGAGTCGACCTGGTCCGGAGAGTTTAAGAGGTGGCACGTCTTTCCGGGAACACAGTCTCATCTGGCTCAGGAGAGGCTTAGTGGCCCAAAGTGTAAGCATGAGGATTTCTTAATCACACATACAACATTTCCAGATACGAGAGACCTCAATACATATCAATAACCACTATGGCAATAAGCAGAGAGGTTTTGTTTTTTTTTTGTTTTTCTATAACTGGATTTATATTTGCTTTCTCAATTCCCACTAGAAACTAGAAATAGAAAAGTTAACTTAATCCTGTCAAATACAAGGATCCCAAGATTATCGCCTACTAGGGTTGGTCTTACTAATTTTCTAATGGTCATGTTTGTTTTAAAATGTACTCCCAATGGAGTATTCCGCTATGAATGGAAATCACTTGAGTGGTGTTCTCTCTCTCTCTCTCTCTCTCTCTCTCTCTCTCTCTCTCTCCCTCTCTCCTGTCTCTCTCTCTTCTCTCTCCCCACTCCTCCTGGGCTCATTGCAAAGGGACTAGGTACACCTGTGTGATCCGTGGGTGTGTGGGAGTGCTCAGAGAACCGTTTGCTTCAGGGTCAATAAGAGGGTAATTTGCATCCACAGGCCTTATTTATTTGTAGCCACTTTTCTGTCTAGTGCATGCTAGTTAAAGGCTCCTTCCACGTACAGGACACATTCGGTGTCTGCTGGATGCTTTATGGGATTTGAAGGAGATGAAAAGCTTTGGTTCTGGTCCCTGGCAGAGGCGGCCCAACTAACGACCATCATTCTCGTCCCAATTAACCTAAAACGCTGTTCAACCATGCTCCCCAATACACTGCATGTTTCCTGGAGGCCAGGCAAGATGGGTTCAATCAGACACTTTCTATGCCCTATGCCTTACCGAGAGGCCTTCTTAGACACATACACTCCCACAAACCCATGGATCACACATAGGACTATGGCATACTGACTCTTCTACCTCCATACCCAAAGCATAGGCCCCTGCATTCCTTTGGACACAAGATTGTCACGCTGGTTTGTGGCTCAACAAAATAAAGAGATAAGCAACAGATTGAAAGGGACCAGAGTGCAGGCTTACCACCATTACCCACTACGGATTACAGCAACCATATAGGACAGAGTAGTGTTTCCAAAACTTTAACTCTTTATGGGAGCAGACAACGTCCTTGTTCTCTTGAGCAGCGGATGGAGGGTGCTGGGCTGTACTCGTTTTGCCAGTAAGGATCCTGAGTGTAGACTAGACCTGAAACAGATGATTCTCTCCAAGAAGATAACGGAAGAAAACCTTTCTCAGCCCTCCTCTAATATTTGTTGACCTGATATATGACTAGAAATGGAAGCCCAGAGAGATGTCTAGACATTTAAAATAAACAGAGAGATGCAATTGTTAAATAAAATGCTCCTTACATTCCTAATTTTTAGATCCAGCCCTATGATATCAGAAAGGCCAGTTTGGAGTTTCGTAGTCTTGAAAATTTGCACTGGAATACGGTAGCTGAAAGAGAGCTTCCAGGCCCCCGATCATCAAAGCTGGGAGAAAGACTGAGAGATCAGTCTTCTGGAAAGAATTCGTCCTGGAAAGAAGTCTAGCAGGACCTTGTTAAAGAAGAAAATCTGAAGACCAAGTCCAAGTGCAGAGGAAATCTTACAAGTCACTGACCACTGTGAAATTTACCCAAGAAAGAGCTCTTTCCCTCTGTTTCAAGAAAGGTAACACTAACACCTTAAAGGTCCTTGAGTAGCAAGGTGCTTTTGTTATTTAAAACTTTCAAACTAACCACAATGGAGGTTTTATGTGAGTGACTGGGGTACTTACTGGTCAGGCACAGAAATCACTTAAAAAAAACCCTCCAAACTCATTGCCATTCAGTGCATTCAACACTTGATCACATAACGGTTTTGAGCTGGGCTGCTAAGCTCAAGGTCAGCAGTTCAAAACCAGCAGCTCACTTCCATTCTCAGAAACCCACAGTGGCAATTCCACTCTGTCCTACAGGTCCTTATGAGTTGGAATCCACTTGATGGCAGTGAGAGAGAGAGGGCAAAGTAAAATTGTCACTGTGGGTTTCTAAGCCTGAATCTCTACCGGAGTTGAAAGCTTCAGCTTTCTCCCCCAGAGCAGCTGGCAGGTTTAAACTGCTGACCGTGCAGTAGCCCAGTGCCACACAGCGGTTCTTACTACCAGCTGACCTCAGAGAGGGAGGGGCAGAGCATGACTCAATCAATCATGCCAAAGTCAATTCCGTGATTCATTCTCTACTTCAGTTTCTCCTTTACTTTCCTTCATTGTATCTGGTCTCAGAAGGGACTCCAAGACTAATGTCAAATTCTGCCTACTCGTCCTCACCCCATCCCGCTGCACTGGCTGGCTCTTAGCGGTGAGACGCCTGTAAGAGGCCCATGCAAATTCGGAAAGGTGCCCGGCTGTTTGGGCATAGACTTCCAGAATAAGGTAGAGGGTGCAGGCTCCAGGTGCCCGGCTGTTTGGGCACAGACTTCCAGAATAAGGTAGAGGGTGCAGGTTCCAGGGACTCCTCATCTACTGACCAGTCTTAAGAGTAGAGCTTCCTGAATCACCAGACACCTCCTTTGTCCTCCGCTGGCATTCTGAAGATCTGAGGAGAAGGAAGTCTCTATTGGAGCAAATGAAGAACGAACCAGCTGCCAACCAACAAGGCTTGAGGGTCAAGATCCCAGTCTACCTAGAAGTGCACTCGGGTGACTCAATCTAGTAAAGTGTGCTGGCAATCTACTTCTGAAAGACCAGTCGTCGAAAACCCTCTTCAGGGCAGTTCTGGTCTAGAGTCCAAGGGCCGTCAAGAGTTAGAGTCAACTTGGTGACAACAGGTGGTACTAGTTGGCACTGCTATCAATCCAATCCACCGCCAACAAGCCTAGTTGGGTTCCCAAGGCGATCAAAGGAACGAATAGCCTCCTTGTTTCCCTTCAAATCTACTTGTGTGTTTGAACTTCCGTCCAACATTTACCAGACAGCACCACCTGGATTTTGTTACTTTTTGCTTCACTTTTTGATGAATCAAAGTATGATGATACCAAGCAATGATGCTTCATACTTCACTGCATTACATATTATATTTATATCTAAAATTATGATAGAATAAAGAAGGTTTAAAGTTAAAAATATTCAAATACAGTGGAAAGGTAATAGTGTGAATGGGCTCAATTCTTCTAAGAGGATAAGTCAATGCATGAAAGCCAAAATAGATAACCCTTCAGAAACAGTAGCGGAAGTAATGGTTCCCGAGATAGGATTCCCATACCCTGAAGCAATGGGAAGTGAGGTGGGGAGGGAGGAGCTGAAAGCGGTGGTCACCGCATAACCCCACTTGAGTGAAACAAATAACAAAATTGTAAGTGAATAGAATCATTGGATGGTGTAAGATATGGCAATAGTAATATGGCAATTATACAGTAATAAAAATATATGACATCTCATCACATCATATCATTTCATAATAAGGATTTCTGGAGGGTAGTGGGGAAGGGGGAAAAGAAAGGGGAGCAAGAAAATGTTTTGAAAATGATGGTGACAGTAATTATTCAATTATGCTTGATCTAATTGAATCATGAATTGTTATAATATCTGTAAGAGCTCCCAATAAAATGATGACTAAAACAAGAATAAAAAAAAGAAAATTCAACACATCTAGTCATATAAAGTCAAAAAAAGACACACAGATAACTAGCACAAATTACTGACTACAAAATTGATGCTCTGAAATGTCACACACACATCCATGTAATTCACACATGCACAGAGACACACAAAGAAAAGTACCTCAGGGATTTTGAAAATAAAATAACAAAAATTGATGACAGAATAAAGAAAGTTTTGTAGTTTATATAAAATGATACCAAAATGCTATAAAGGCATGGAATTTTATGCAGTGAAAATTTAAATTGCAAACATTTTTATTCAGCAATAATAAGAAATGAAAACACACAACCATGCTTAGATAGTAATATAAATTTCTAATAAATTGACAACCTGAGCACAATAAATGAAGTTGAATCATGGTAATACAATTAATAACTTGGCTTAACACAGAAAAAAACATTCATTTTTCCACAAAAGTTAAAACTTCTCCTAAACAGAAAGTTTTAATTTATTCCTAGAATAAACAGTAAAAAAGGTCCCATATGTGAATGCAAGAAGAAGAGCTCAAAGGGGGAGCGAGAACGGTTGCACAGGGGCAGACGCAATCAAAGGTGCGTAAAGGGACATGTGGAGACGGCCTGAGTGGCGGTGGTTTGCTATGTGTATTCCCTGTAACAACAGAACGCACTCAGATTTTAAAGAGTCAAATTGGATGCTACACAAAACAGGACAATTAGAAGGCATTAAAGGGTGTATCCACATCTCTGACACTTATTTTTTTAATCTTAAATGAAAATCTTTGAATTTTTTGAAGATTTTAATTGCTAAAGTATTTCATTATTTTTATATTACAGTTTGAATGAATAAAAGGTATGAAGGCAGCGACACTTTTCCCATTTAAGAACAGTGTTGTCGACGCTATGTGCTACCGAGTTAATTCTGACTCAGAGTAACTCTAGGTAAACACTATGCAAGACTACCAGGTCTGTGCATTTCTCAGTGGCTCCTTGGCCTTTACTGAAGTGACCGTGTTAGTCTAACTCACTGTGGACATTTCTCTGTCAAGGACCCTCCACTTGACCAAGAATATTGTCCTACTCAGTCTCCTGGTGAACATGTTCAAAGTATGTCAGATGAAGTCTCACCGTCATTGATAAAGAACATTCTGGGCGGGCTTGCTCCAGAAGAGATTTTATGTGTTCTTCTGGCAATGTAAGGTGTATTGAATCTCCGTGACCACCATCACAAAGTTTGACTTGGTAAAATGATGAAACAAAAAGAAAGGATTTACAAATTAAAATGTTCAAAACAACTTCAAAATAAAACTTCAATGCAAAATTCGGATGACGTAAAGAGCATAAGAGTAATTACACACTATTTATCAAATCAATTAATATTAAAGCCTATATTCTATAGATAATATGACATGCAGAGGAAAATTTACATATACATAATAAATCTTTAAAACCTATGGAAATATTGATAAACAAAATCCATGAAATTAGAAATAACTAGGAACTATATCAAACAGAAAATGAAAAATAGTAGTATTCTTGAAAAAAGCATAACAATCATTTTTTATGGAAAATCTCACATAAAGAGACTTCAAAATTTTGTGAAAATATGAATTTTATTTATGAACATAAGCTCAGTTGAGGTCAAAATAAAATTTTAAGTGATGATATCAACCATTTATCCATCCCTATAAAAGAGTCATGAGAATCTAGGCACATCCATGCAGATGTGTACACATTAATAACTGAATAAAAATGGGCACTCTATAATTAAAGTATTTTTTAAATTAGGAAAGAAAAATAAATCAGAAGGACTGAAATCAGGACTGTCGTTGGGATGCTGAATACTTTCCCATTAAAACGCAAACAGAAGGGTCCTTTGAGGAGAGGAATGGACAGGACCATGGTTGTGGTGCTGAAGGATTCTCTGGTGAATGTTTTGGCTGAAGCTCTGACTACCTTTCTCAAAGCACTCTCAGAACAAACAGATGTTGTTGTTCTTGGGCCCTCTACAGAGTCAACAAGCATGAGTTCTTGAGCTTATTGAAAACAAAAACTTGCCACAGCCTCTGCTCTTGACCTTGGTGCTGTTGCTTGGACGGCGCCACTTCTACCTCTTAGTAGACATTGCCTTGATTGTGCCTTGTCTTTGAGGTTTGGTTAAAACTATATTTCACCTCCTGTTGCAATTTTTCAAGAAGTGCTTCAGATGCTTGGTCCTACTTGTTAAAAATGTCTATGGAAACGTTGGCTATTGTTTGCAGGTCTTCTGGGAACAACAGTTTTATCACTCATCAACCATAAAGTTTGGTTATTTTAATTTTTCCATCAGCTTGTGTCCGCCCAGGTAACTGAGATTTCTATGGGGTAGGTTATTGTTTCTGTTGTTAAAAGTAGAGAATGTACAATTAGAGAATGGACAAAATTGATTTCTTAATGGCAAATTGATGTGGATGATCTGTCACTGCACACTTCATCTTCAAAAATATTCCGTACCTTCATAAAATGAGTAATCTAGTTACAAAACTCTACTTTCACTGGGACATTGTCTCGCTTTTAACAACCAAACCAAACTCACTACCACCGAGTTCATTTTGACTATGCAGGCCCATTCTTCCACCCATGCTTCACTACAAATGGTATATTTGTTCCTGCTTAAGTTTTAGAAGAATTTATGTAATGATAGAAACCCTTTTCAAACAAATGTCTTCTTCTTATTAGTAACTCAAACTAGATTCTGTTCAGACATGTTATAATAATCTAGTATGGGTTTATTTTGATACCAAAACTTTTTGAAATTCATGCACAGGTTTTTTTATAATACTAATTTTATGCAAACTTTTTAATGACTTCTCATATTAAAAGCAAGAAAGAGAGAATATGATATAAAGGATAGAAAAGGGACATAGCTAACTATGGAAAAATATAAAGACCAGAAATATTAATTTACTCTGTAAAAGTTTATATAATTAGACCCAAAAGTCTATAAAAAAGAAATAATTTTCTAGAAAATATGCATGGATAGAATTGATTGAACAAGAATACTCTAAACTGTAACCAAAGAATAGCCACTAAGGAGATTAATATGTTAGTTTGCCTGCTTCTAAAATACCTTCAAGCCTACATGTTTCAGGGTAGATTTTATCAGACTTAAAATCCTGATAAATCTTATATTTAAAAAAAATGTTTTTAGACTCATGGGATAAAAATGTCAACTCATTATTAGAACCAGATAACAAAATTAGAAAAATTTTAAAAATGACACTATTGTATACAAAACACTAGTGTTTATACAAAATATTAGCAAAAAATCAGAAGTTTGAAAAGAACTTCTTTCTTTCTTTCTTTTCCCCTCCTTTTTAGTTGGCTGCTATATGTATTCCTGGGTTGAGTCTGATCCCTGCCAGCGTGCCTGGACCTCGCCCTGGGAATGCATGCATCGAGTAGCTGTGGCCCAAATCACAGCTACATGGACCCCAGAAGAAGACACTACAGAGAACAGCACTGAAGCTACAGCTCCTGAAGAGGGGCCGGTCTGCTCAGAACACATGGGAACAAACTAGGAGGGAAGGGGAGAGTAAAAGAAAATTGAATGCAACCTGGCCCACCAAACCCTGAGGATAATATTCCTTCTCCAGAGAGGATTACAGAAAACACACCATCCCCCTCACTGGCCCATAGTGCTACAGGGACAACACTGGAAAGACAGTGTGGGAATTGTGCCTCCTATGACCCCAACACACTGGGATGAAACACAAAGAGCGTGCAACAGAGCAGCAAGGAGAACAAAGCAACGAAGTCTCTGAGGAATCCCAAACATAAGCTTCAGGGGTAAGGTGTGGTACCTCATCAGACTCGACTGGAAAACATTCAAAAAGGTCAATAGACAGACAGACCCTGGAACTATTTACAGACATTTATTTTTTGTGGTTGCTTTTTTGTTTTTGTTTTTCATGTCTATCTATATAAGATAGGTGGGATAATTAATCCCAAGGAGAAAACAAAGGGACTGATGGTTCCAGGGGGCCATGGGAGAGGGTGAGGTCGGGGAAAGGAAGAAGGAAGCCAACAAATCAAGGGACAAGGGAACAACAAGTGATCTAAAATTGATAATGAGGAGGGCTTAAGTTGCCTGGTAGGGCTTGAGCAAATGTAATGTAGCTGAGGAATTAATGAAAGCTGAATAAATGTGGAACTTGATAGTGGTACAAGAAGAAAGTAAAAGGAAGTAGAGAAAATAACTAAGAGGCAAAGGACATGTATACAGGTATAAATACAGGCATGTACATATGTAAATATATATATAACACTAGGGACATAGAACTATAAACATATATTTACTTATTAAATATATACGTGTTAAGTATTAAGGTGGCAAACAGACATTGAGCCTATTCTCAAGTACCCACTCAATGCAAGCACATTTTGTTCTAACAATCCAGTGTTCTGTATGCTTGCCTTCCCAACACAATAGCTGAAGACAAAGTGGGTGCATATACAAATGTGGTGAAGAAATCTGATGGTGCCCAGCTATCAAAATATATAGCATCTGGGGTCTTAAAGGCTTAAAGAGAAACAAGGAACAATCTAGCTGAGAAACAACAAAGACAACATGTAAGAAGCACACTAGCTTGTGTGATCATGAGCTGTCAATGGGATCAAGTATCAGGCATCAGAAAATCCAGAACAATCATATCAATGTGAACAAGGAGGGGAGAGGAGGCAGAGTGTAGACCTAAAGGCCATCTGAAGACAATTGGACATACCCTCACAAAAGTGTCACAAGGAAGGGACAAGCCAGTTAGAGTGCAGTATAGCACCGACGAAATATACAACATTCCTCTAGTTCTTCAAGTTTTCCCATACACATACACTGTCTTGACCCAAATTCTACCTCACAAATCTGGCTAGACCAGAGAGTGTGCCCTGGTACAGATACAAGCTCTCAACACATGAAACCCAGGACAGAGAACCCCCTCAGGAACAACTGTGGGAGTAGCGAGACCATGAGGGAAGGGGGAAGGTGGGGAAAGAAAGGGGGAACCAATCACAACAATCTACGTATAGCTGTTCCCCACCCAAGGCCGGCGAACAACAAAAATGTGGGTGAAGGGAGACAGTAGTCCATGAAAGATATGAAAATAATAATAATTTATAAATTATCAAGGGTTGATGAAGGAGGGAGGGTGCGGGAGGGAAGAAAAAGTGAGGAGCTTGATACCAAGGGCTCAAATAGAAAGAAAATATTTTGAAAAGGATGATGGCAACATATGTACAAATGTGATTGGCACAATGGATGTATGGATTGTGATAAGCTGTAAGAGCCCCAGTAAAATATTTTTTTTAAAAGAAAGACATGAACATCTAAGGGATCTTAAAATATTTTATTGGAATAAAAAGATCATGAAATAAAAAGATCAACATTTTCCATAAACTTTCTAAAGCTCCCTCATATTAAAAATATGTACAGCATTATTTGAAAATTATTTAAGTATCACTCAATTTTTAGCATATTAGTAAAATTATCTTCATTAATTGACATTAAAAGTGAAAATATACACTATCACATTCTCTGTAGATGCTGACAAATATTTCTAAAAAAAATCATAGTCAATTCCTAATTAAAACTACACACACACAAAATCAGACAAAACTCCTAAAATTAATAAAAGGTGTACATATAAAGGTTTGTGATGAGAAAAAGAATGCCTTTACTGTTCAAAGCAGGGCAGTGATATCTCAATCATGTCAGAAACTCAGCATTTTATTGGAATTTCTAGATACAACATCAAAATGTAAGAAAAAGAAATTGAAACTATGAAGGTTGAAAAAATGAGAAACACAACAAAATGTCTTTATTTTTGTGTTTTTAGAATGTTTAAGACAATCATTTCACAAAACAAAAAGGCAATTCTGTAAAAAGAACCAGCTGCAAGATCAACATATTAAAATTTCCTATTACATATATATATTATTTATCTAATTCATATTAGCACCCATTTACAGATAAAAACCAAATGTACTGCCATCAAGGCAATTTCAATGCATAATATCCTTTGTAGAATTTCTGAGGTTGTAAATCTTCACTGGCAGCAAATGGGTGGTAGGTTTTGAACCATCAACCTCAAGATTAGTAGCCCAACATTTATTCCACAATGCCATCATGGATTAAAGATGTGGTTTTTGTTGGCCAAAATAGGAGGTGAGGGGATTAATGAAACAAAATTAAAATGGTTTAGAGAAACATATAAAAATTACTATTTTTTTAAATCTCATTGCTGTCAAGTCAATTCCAACCCAGAGGACCGTGTAGACCTGCCCTTAGGATTTCTGAGGCTGTAAATCTTATGGGAAAAGAAAGCCTCATCTTTCTTCTGTGGAACAGCTAGTGGGTTAGAATTACTGACATTGAGGTTAGCAAACAGCATGAAACCCACTGTGGCACCAGGGCTCTGAGAAACACATGCACCTTCATATAAACATAACAAAATAGTCAAAAATAACAACAGAAGAAGAAATGCATGCACTCAATAAACATACAAAAAGAGGCGACTTCTTAGTAATAGCCTGGGAAATTGAAATAAAAACATTAATGAGATATACCTGTTTTCCTACTAGATATACAAAACACAGAAAGAGAATTAAATAATAGTCATTATTGGTAAGGATGTGGTCGGGACAGTCCCTGCCAAACTGCCTTTCTAGTTGGCAAAGGCAATCTGACCTTCTCTTTAATAAGGTGTGAACACCCTTTAACCCAGCAATTCTATCCCCAAGTATCCATCCAGAGATGTGGTTCCGTTCACACCCAACTGCAAAGATTGGGTCTGCAATATTATCTTCAGGGTGCAACTGGAAACAATCTCAATGCCCATCCACAGGGGAACAGTTGCATCACAACTGCATGGTCATACAATGGTCATACAACGGTCATACAATGTGCTCATTATGGGACACATTGACTTGTATGCGCAGTTCTCCAGGTTAGCATTTTTGAGTGAATGAAGCACATCCTAAATGAGGGTAATAGTCCAATTGAGTAATGTTGAGACAAAATCTGGAGAGCTACCAACAGAATTTGATGGTGGCTTAGCTCTGGGAAAAGAATGGTATTTCTTTTATTTGTATGGTTTGAAATTTTTGTAAGCAGGATGTACTCATTTATTTCCTCTCTGATTAAAATTAATCAATCATCAGAAGGAACAATAGTGCAACCACCCAAGTGCTATGAAAACACAGAAGCAAGGATGAGTAACACTTCCTGCGATGGGGGTGGAGCAGGCTGGGTACTCTTCCTTCTTCAACATGAATAACATGGAACACAGCTCTGGGAGGACAGAGACAGGAACCAACTGAAAACATCACTTTCTTCAGCAGTGAAGCAGCAAACTCCACCATGCAGCTGTAAGGCTGCTGCATGCCTGAGGGCATGAACCCAGCTTTCCCCATGACCGCGCACCCTCAACAATTCTTCCAGGGCCCCTCAAACACATGTTCCATCTTATAAACCAAAGACCAAACAGAGGGCTCACCAGGACGAGCGACAGCCCACTCTTATACTGAGAATTCATTTGACTTGATTCTCAACTTGAATTGATAAGGATCGAAACACACAATTGCTAAGGATTGAAGGGAGAAAATTTCAACAAATGCAATTAAAACATGTGAACAACTATGTGAATGTAACAGTTAAAGTCAATGTAAACAATTTGGGCAAGAGTTGCAAGCTAAAGAACATAACCTCCCACCCACCTTCTCAGAGACTCTTGCAGCAGACAGTAGGTGCCAATACTGGGCAGAACACCATCACCCATCCCACAGGTTCTATGGCACTGTGACTTCCCACCCCACGTCACATTCTAGAGACAAAGGCTGTTTCTCCTGCTCTCTTGAATCTGGGCGGTTCGGTGATTGTGTTAAGCCACTGGGCTGATTCTGGACAAAGGACTTAAATGGTCTGGCAGTTTCCACATCCACCTCTTGAAAGTCATTGGGCGGACATCCCCTTATTGAAGGGTTGTGGGGAGGAGGTGAGCCAGTCAGGGTGCAGGGTAGCAACAATGAAACATATAACTTTCCTCTAGTTCTTAAATGCTTCCTCCCCCCACTATCATGATCCCAATTCTACCTTACAAATCTGGCTAGACCAGAGGAGGTACATTGGTACAGATAGCAACTGGAAATACAGGGAATCCAGGACAGATGACTCCTTCGGGACCAGTGGTGAGAATGGCGATGCCGGGAGGGTAGAGGGAATGTGGGGTAGAAAGGGGGAACTGATTACAAGAATCTACGTAATCTACATATAGCCTCCTCCCTGGGAGAGGGACAGCAGAGAAGAGGGCAGGGGGAGATGTCGGACAGTGTAACATATGACAAATAATAATTTATGAATTGTAAAGGGCTCATGAGGTAGGGAGGAGTGGGGAGGGAGAGGGAAAACAAGCAACTGATATTGAGGGCTCAAGTAGAAGGCAGATTTTTTGAGAATGATGAAGGCAACAAATGTACATACGTGTTCAACACAATGGATGTATGTATGGATTGTGATAAGAATTGTATGAGCTCCCAATAAAATATTTTTTCAAAAGAAAGAAAGTCATTGTGCAATACAGGTCATCTACCTGAGGCCACCATGTGAACATCCCAAGCCCAGCACACAGACTCTAGAGAATCAGATGTCATGGGGACAGTGAGGCCCAGGAGCACTGAGGTAGCTGAGCCTATGACTGAAGAAGTCATTTTGGAGGGAAGCCTTCAAGCTCAGCCACCCCAGATGATGTCCCCTGAGTCGGTCTAGTTTTCCCCAATTTCTCAACCTGCAAAACTGTGACCAACATAAAGTTGTCAAATCCTAAATGCCAGGGTACAGTTCTATCCAGCGATAGATTACTGGATCACCTGTGACTCCCGTCACTAACAATAATGATCTATGACAACTATTATTAGAAAATGTGAACAAGCTTTCTCACCTGGGATTTCTGAATAAAATCACACGAGGTGTTACAATGCTTTGCTGAAGCATAGCCACACAATGGGAGAGCTAAAATTCTGACCCAAGTCATGCCCCACTCAGACCACTCTGCTTTAACCGAGGACAGAAGTGGTTTTTAATCACTGCCCTCCAGAACTGGGATTTCTCACATACTTCCAGGGGCTGCTGAGGCTGACAGTTTATGGGGCCCCATGCTGTGTGTGGCTCACTGAGCTAGGGGGTGCTGCATGTCTCTGTCTGGATACCCTTTTCTGAGACGAAACCTGGAGGAAAAAGGAAATAAGATTTGCTTCTGCTCTCTGGAAAGGTAAGAGTCTCCTGTTATACTGGTTCATGCAAAATAAATTTCCAGTATACAAATAGGAACACAATTTATCAGCTAACAATACAGCTAATTAATGAAAAGCGTGTGGGATGATATAAAATTTCATCTAAGATTTTTCAAACAAAGAACAGCTGCTCCAAGTTTGACTCAGTGAGGTTTGTTTCCCTCCTGATTACCAGCTGCATCCTACTAATGACCAAAAAACACCATCACAGAGAATGTGTAAAGGGAAGTGTCAATACCCTTCTCTAATGTGTATGGATTAAGAAATGGATGTAAAAACGTGTGAAGTGCAAAGTAAGAGGCATTCATTTTTTCTTTCATTAATCTATTCATTCAGCAATCGAATGTTCAAAGCCAAAGTCAAGACACAGTGTGTTGTGCGTACTGTGATCAAAGAGACCAGAAGCCGGCCCTGTCCTCCAGGAGCGGACACTGTGATGAACCTGGTCCACGCCTCATTCCGAAAACACTTCGATGCCAGGCACTTTCTAGTTGCTCCGATAAAATGACAGGAAGATGGACAATGTGCACGTGCTCACGAAGATTACATTCCAGCACTGGCACAAGTCAGACAAAATGACAGTGCAATGTTTCGGATAGCAAGAAGCACTCAAGTAAATAAAGCCATGTAGTGGCATAGAGTGTGAATGTGGGCGTGGCATGTGGGTAGGGAGCTGTGTTAAATGAGAACAGAGTCTTGAATAACATAAGCGAGAAAAAAAACACCCCAGGCAGGAAATATAAAGGCTTAGAGCTACGGATAGCATAGTAGGAGTTAACAAAATACCAGCTGTTATGATTAATTCAAGTGCCCTGGTGGTGTGCTGGTTAGAGCCTCATCTGAGACGGGAAAGCTCAGCGGTCCAAGTGCATCATGGGCTTTTCTTGACCATTACAGCCTTGAAAACCCTCAGGGCTCTTCCACTCTGTCTGATGGGATTGGCAGGAGTCAGGATCCACTTGATAGCATAAGATAGCACTAAGATCAGTATCATGAACACACCCCCAAATTTCATTCACATTAATTCCATGTGCTCAGGCTTCTAAAACCTGCAGATTTGCCATCAGCAAGGGCTATGAGTCTTTGGTGTCTGAGCGTGAAGGCAGCACACTTGTTTCCTAATAACCCTGTGTAGGAGATGCCATATGCAGCTTCTGGGACTTGCCGTTAGCAAGGAATAGCCTGATGGATGAAGACCAAGTTGGAAATCATAGCCCCGGATTTAGTGAGTGACACCCTGATTTAGCAACCATCGGCTTATGGGAGGACAGCATGCATGCTGCGCTTAGCTGTATTTGCCTCAGCAATATATGTTTAAAGTAAGAATAAGATGTCAATGTGACTTAAGTGTTGCTTGTCTGGAGATGACAAGCAAAATTGTGGTCCCTGAGAAAGGTAGTCACTCAGCAAGGTGGCCCCTGATAGGGTTAAAAAGGGCATTTCTTTGTATGTTGGATCCAACAGGAAGCCATTGGGGGCTTTTAAGCAAAATAAAGACATGGTCTCAACCATGTGCCTCAAAGATGAATTTGGCTTTAGTCTGGAGAACACTTGCTCTGACCAGATAAGAGCAGAGAAAACAGTCAGGGGACTTCGGCAGTGCTGAAGGTAAGAGGGCAGTTTTCCGAACCAGCAATCCATAATCCTATTTGCAAAGGAGAGTTATTATATTTGCTGATGCGAGTGGTGCGTGAAAGGGAGAACTCAAGAATGGCTTTCAGGTATATGCCTGCTGTATTCCAATTGTCATGTCTACGTAACAAGCCACCCAATACTTAGTGTCCCTGCTTTGGACCCATTGGGACCATTTAATAGACCCTGACACTCCAAATGGAAAAAAAAAAAAAACAAAGCAAAGGAAAAGCCACATCTGTTTCCATAGAAATGTTCCATAACTATCTCTATTCAAATAAGTCGGTTAAGTTTCTTCACACGTTCCATCCATCCCTGCTCAGCAATCTGAACCCCCATATAAATAGCCTATGAAATTAGACTAAATCAATCAAAACTGGGAAAAAACTGGGTGAGTGGTAGGTTTTCTAAGGGACTTATTAATGGTTCCAAAGTCACTACCATTGGCACAGTGAATCTAAATTTCGGTGGCCCTGCAGCAGAGAGCTAAAGTGTCTCTGTGGAGTTACAAGAAAGGCTGAAACTCTGTACGGGAGCAGACACCCTCATGTTTCCTCTCAGAACTAGAGCAGTGGTGCTCAACCTTCCTCATGCCGCGGCCCTTTCATACAGTTACTCATGTGGTGGTAACTCCCAAGCATAAAATTATTTTCATGCTACTTTAAAATTGCAATTTTGCTACTCTTATGAATCAGGCGACCCTGTGAAATGGTCATTCGACCCCCAAAGGGGTCGCGACGCACAGGTTGAGAACCGCAGAAGTAGTGCGTTTGAACCACTGGCTGGATGATCAGCAGGCCCAATGCACAACCCAGTGCGCCACCAGAATCCCTTTTAGTAGAGTCGTGTTGGACGATGTCATAAAAGCCAGACTAGTTGCCAAATGGCCTTTCCTCCTTGTCTGGATGTTGTCCCTTATGTTGAGTTGTAATAGCCTCACTTGAACAAATGTCAGCAATATCTACACTTGTTCTTTATCGACCCCCTTTCTATTGTGAATAGAGATCTCTTCATTTTTTTATTGTCAGGGTGCAAGATGGTAGTTTTTAGCACTTGTGGAGTTCAAAAAGAAAACTGAGTGAGAGGAAAAACACTTGAAGTCAGCTTGTTTTCCTGTGATTTCTTCTTTGCCCTGCTAGAGTTCAGCGAACGCACTTTGTAAACCGGTCTGCTAATCTAATGATTGAACCATCTGAGAATAACTTTGGGAAGTATTCCTTGCATCCATATAATCACAGAAATAGACACTCAAATCTCATATGATAAAAAGGAATAAGGCATTCATTTTCTGTGTCATAACTGCCAATATGAAGACTCAAGATAAGAAGTAAAAAGAAAATATCTGTCAGCCCAGCACCGTAAAAGACAGCAGCAAACATTTCCCAATGAAAATAAGGCTGCCTCCTAAATTAACTCTGCTTCTCCAGTTTCAGCTTTTTTCAACCTCCTCATTCCACACTGAATATTTATTCAAAATGTGCTGTTACATATTTTTTAAAAATACATAGAAATAAGTAGAAATAATTTGACCCTTCTATACCTGTGTAAGTATTCTAAAAATTATACAAAGGAAATATATTGACTTACAATTTCACAATTTTCATGTTGATCTGAAAGCACTGCAAAGCATAATGATCATAATCTAATTTCAAGTCTAATTTAATATACCTGTTGTCACACATATTGAGATTAAAACATTGAGAAGCACCTTATAGTTCTACCAAAAGTATTAAGGTTTTAATTGGTCCATTTCTTCCTGCTTAGAGAAACATAAGCTGTAAACAAAGACAGGATTAAAACATTTAGCTTTCAATTTAGAGAAATCAAAGAAATTGAAAATCCGTGACTGGAAAATAGAAAGCTCTGATGATAGGTTCTGTTCTCAAATCTTCCCGCTGACTAGCGTGGCCTGACACTGTGCCGTTTGATGTCTGCCATAAAATGATGCCTTGTTCTGAGAAGGTCTATAGGCTCTGTGGCACTGAGCATTTAAAAGCAGCAGTTTGAGACTTTGTCAGTGAATGTTTTCTTGTTTTACAAAGCAACATAGAACAAGAAGAGGACTTGAGGGCCCCCGATAGTGTATCAGAATGGACTAGGAAGTACTGACTGGGATGTTTCCATACCTCCAGAGATATAAAATAAACAGCACAGACATTACAAGACAGTTATCCAGTCCTTTGAGAACCAGTTGCTGAGATTTTCCAGCTGGGCCAAGGTTCTGTGTCCTCTGACGCAGTCAAACCCAAACTGAGTCGATTCCAACCCAGAGTGACCCTATAGGACAGAGCCGTTCTGCTCCTATGGGTTTCTGAGACCGTAAACAGTTACACAAGTAGACAGTCTCGTCTTTCTCCCTCGGAGCAGCTGGTGACTCTGAACGGTCTGGCAGGTAATGGATGCAATAACTAACAAATTAGATAGATAGATAGATAGATGATAGATAGATAGATAGATAGATAGATAGATAGATAGATAGATAGATAGATAGAGATAGATATTTGAGAAGACTGACAAGACAAACAGAAATTACCCCTGGGGACATATATTTCATTCAGTTTTCCATTCGAACCCAAGCGACAGGGATTGTGATGTGTAGAAGCGTCCTTTACGAACAGAGACCAATGGACAGTTCTGTTATCTACTTAGCCACTGGTTTGCAGACGATCTTATTGCTATTGTGCATAAAGAAGCACATTGAAGAGAGACAGTCTGGCAGTGCTGCTAAGAGGCGAAAAGAAAATATATATGTGGCTCCATAAAAGCCATAATCAGACCCAGAACCAGGTTGGGGAGGGTAGAAAAACTGCTGGTTGCTTGGCAGGTAACTGGCTTGAAATGAGGACAAAGAGTGGCAGCTAAGTGGAGCCCAGCAGGCTGGAAATAACCAACAGTCGGCCAGAGGCCCTTTAAAGCACTGCGGACTGAATCCCCATCAAGTGACTCACTGCCATGTCTACTAAGCGGTTAGGCCTGAAGCAAACTTCCTGGGGACACTCACAGAATGGGCTGTCTGTTTTCTCCGCTCTTCTCCCTGGCGGCATCCCTTGTTTCTATACCCATTGTTGATCTTGCGGTTTTGACTCATAACAGGCCCATGCCACAACGTAGAACTGCCCCGGGGCGTCTCAGATCCATCCTTACAGGAGCAGACTCCCAGGTGATTCTGAACCACCAGCCTCTTTGTTTGCAGCTGGGCTTCTTGTGTTGCATCCATAAGGTAATTAAAAAGGAATGTATACCTGTGAGAGGTTTGCACATGCGCGCACAAACACTAAAAACAGATGAAAAAACTTCACTGCCATTGAGTCAATTCCGACTCATAATGACCCTACAGAGCAGGGTAGAACTGTCCTGTGAGTCTCTGAGACTGTAACTTTTTACGGCAGTAGAAAGTCTTGTTTTTCCCTCATGGAGCAGCTGGTGGTTTCGAACTGCTGATGCAGAGCCCCCTGCATGCGTGTGCGCATGCGTGTGCGCGTGTCAATATCAATCTCACCTGCTGGGAATAGCAGGCAGAAGTTGTTTGGGAGTTGGTTTTAACGGCCAACATGAAGGCACAATAATGAGCCTGACCTTAGTAACCAAAATAAAAATGTTAAAGTCATGGAACCTGTCTGAAGCGCCACAAAGGGGATCCTACCCAATGTGTTGGTACCCCAACACCGAGTAAAGATTCTAACCAAGCCACTTCCTATTTGCACCCCAACAGGTCAGGGCTCCCGGACAGGCAGTTTATAATGGAACCACTTCATCCTCACGCACTAATTTCAGGAGCTGTTGAGTTCTCCAGGTGTCTGTGGGGGTGTTGGACTCGCAGGTTTAAGAAGCCCCCACGTGGGTACAAGCACAGCAGCAAGATGGTCCAAGATCAGAAATGCTAATTGCAGGGATTATTTTTAAACTCTCAGTACACTGGAGGTGTTTCATGCTTGATACACATCTCATTTGTTTCTATTTTCCTGCCTCAACTCTGGGGGAAGGGTGACGACAAACCAGCGAATATTTTATAGGGAGAAGAGAGGACAAACAACAGCTGTTCGTCTAACTGTTGACTCTTCCCTTAGTCTGACCTGAGAACTTGGCCCTTCCCAAACCAGTGCCAGACTCCTTCTCAGGGGGAGCAGAAGCACTGACTTCAGGGAACAGTCCGGCAGCCACATGACTGGCTGCCTATGAGCCAGCCATCTAAATATGATGCATGCTAATTCTCTGACCAGCATGTGGTCATGCCAACAATCAAAGTGCAATTGTTTAGACTGCATGAGAGGGAGGTCCTAGGGCAGCTAGGAGAAGCAAGCAGTAAGAAACCATTTTCTTTGGAAAGCAGCCCCTGTTACCAAAGGAGAGAGTGGCATGCCAAATAAAGATATTTTCACAGAGAGCAGTGAGAAGGGGCCCCCCCAAACGCATTGGCTTGAGGGGGAGGAGGGGGGCGCTGTTGCTCTTGTTGGCTGCCGTGGCATCAGCTCCTACCTTCCCCATAACAGAAGAAAAACAACAACAAGCGTGTCTATTCTTCAAGAGCACTGTGTTAATCAAGTTCATCCTTCTATCTCCCCAAGGGTCTTCTACGCCCTCACTAGCCCTCTACCTTCACCAAAGAAGAAGTCCTCTTCCAGGGCTTGATTCCCCCCGATGCCCAGTCCAAAGCAACCACATCCAAACAGTGTGTAATCCACAGTTTCCAGCAGCTAAAGTTCAGGAAAGGAATGCCCAGGCCTTTGCTCCGAGAGAAAGATCTATTTGATGTGCAATTGTTTCTAGTCAGTGAATCAAATGTCCAAGCAGCTTCTCTGATCTTGTGGAAACCACAAGCTCAAAACTAATGTTGGGAAACATTTTGAAAACCCCGTTCACTATTATTTAGGAAGCATGAAGTTTGTGTTCACGGGGAGAGAAAATTTGGCAAATGATATTTGTGGTGGGATCACCATCACATTACACGATTGATGTAATCCTTCTCACTGAACGATGTACATCAAAAACATTAAATTGGCAAATTATTGTCATTTTTAACAATAACAGTGAAAGTAATTTTTAAAATCTTTGTAACAATAACACTTTGTGAAACTTTGAATATCTCATAATACTCCATTTTTACTCTGCCATTTTTTATTTTTATTGACTTGAAAGCCAATTTAGAAATTAATCCTTGTTAATATATACTATCATTCCACTCTGGAATAATAAAAGTCAGTTAGCATACTGAAACAAAATAAAATGTAAAAGAGATAGCTAAACTAGATATAAAAGACTGATCACCTTTCACTAGGTAGGAATGGAAGTGGAGGATGTTAAGATGAAGGCTCGGTATCAGAAAGCGGGTTAACGGGAAAGGTGACTATTCTGGCTTGGATTGTGTCAGCAGAAGGAAGGAAAGCTAAACTACACCCAAAGCAAAGGAGACTCTTTGAGTTTCAAGCATATAGAACCAACATCAAGAGGAGAAGCAAGGTAAACTTAAAAGTCTGAGGATGAAACAGAGGGAGCAAGACATTAGTGAACAAGACAGTACACTTAGGGTCCCTCTACGTCAGTGGTTCTCAACCTGGGGGTCGTGACCCCTTTGGGAGTCGAACTACCTTTCACAGGGGTCGCGCGATTCACAACAGGAGCAAAATGACAGTGATGAAGTAGAACGGAAATAATGTTCTGGTTGGGGGGGGGGGTGTCACCACCACATGAGGAACTGTATGAAAGGGTGGCGGCGTTAGGAAGGTTGGGAACCGCTGCTCTCTAAGGTTGCTAGTGGGAGGAAATACATTGTTCTGCTACATAATCACCTTCTATCAGACTCTACCAAAAATTCTATTCAACAACTTTACATGAATCTTAGAATGAAACATCAAGTCCTCAAGGTAGTCTTGAAAACCTGATAATCTAAATGTATTTCTTACCTTTCCCATCAAGAAGCATTTCTTTTCCATTTTATCCCTCATTGGTAAGGTTGTCATTTTAAAAATTCAACTGAGAAAGCTATTAATTTTCTGTTAAATCCACTATATTTGAATAGAAGCACATACAAATAAAGAATGTGTTTTCAAAGGACACACATTTTTAATAAATCATTCTTATGATAAAACATCTCACTTTACAGTTGTGTTGGAAGACAGCAAAGAACAAAATTTAATAATACTAATAATAACCTCTTGTCATTTTATTCGCAAGAACATGCTAGGGAATAAAACAAAATCCTTCTCAGATAAAACTAAAATATTGAGCACCTGTGAAAAACAAACTCACTGCCACTGAGTCAATTTGACGTATAGTACCCCTGTCGGACAGGGTAGAACTGCCCATGGCGGGAGCGGAGCCTGTGAATTCGTTATGGGCGTAGAAATCAAATCTTTCTCCCTTGGAGGGGCTGGTGGTTTCAATCTGACCACTCGATGATATGCATAAATACACAAAACCAAGCGAAAGGCAGCGGTCATTTGACTGTTCAGTGAGGTTCTCCCCAGTTTGATGCACTAGAATCAGGCCCACGATCACTGTGTGTCTGCAGCACGAAGGAAAAGGAATAAGTTGCCGTCTAAATAGGAAGGGCCTGGTTTCCAATAAACCATTTCTCTTCCACGTAACTTTGCTTGCTTTGGGTAGCTTTAGCTGCCACTCCATGGCCGAGTCGCCTCATCTGGAAAGTGGACAGCCTGACCACATCGTAGGAGAGCAACAGTGCCTGGTGCACAGTGGGTGGACCCACATAAGGACGGCGGTCATTTCCTTGGAGTTATTTCGGCCAGCATCTCTCAGGTATGATGACACAGAGACCACCTGTCATAACCTACGCCGCGAACACTGGATGTGACTATAGGTAGGGGTGAGGATGAGATAGGAGAAGGAGGCCAATTTCACCAAGAACGTCTATACTCATCATCTGAAAGGTTCTTAGACGCTTCTCAGAACTTGGTCATCATTAATCTCATTGTAGAGGCCAAGAGGTTCAGCATAGAGCTCCTCCTGACCATCCGAAGCCCCTGGCAAGTCCAGAGATCCAGCCCCCATGCCTGCCCTGCTAGTCAGCCGTATATTTATGTAAATTAGCAAACGCTTTTTTTTTTAACCACAACTCACAGGACATGTGGTAGGATACACCTCCTAAGCAATACATTCCATTCTCAGGTCTCACGGAAATTCATTTCAAATGATGACCAAGGACTTCCATATTTCTGAATATCCACATAAGGGAAATGGAATATTAATCAATCCTCCTAGCACCCCAGAGATCTGGGTAAGACCCATTCCATGAATACCGGTTTCTCCAAGCCTGAAATGGAGAAGCCTAACATTCTCTTAACGCACACAACTCACTTATTATCCCGGATTCAAACCGTAAGCATCAAGATCAGAAATGAGGCCACGCCATATTAGCAGGCGCTCATTTGTCAGACGTGGCTCTCCGGAACCCTCAGGCATATCGCACAGACAGCAACCAGGAGAAAGGCTGTGTGGCTGTGCTGAAAAGAAGCATGTCAGGGGCAGACCAGCAGGTTTTCTGAATGTCTCCTAAAAGTCAACAGAGTCGAAGGATCCTCCATTTGAGGAACGCAAGAAGTAGACAGGCTCCTTGCTCTAACTAAGAAAATTGAGGTCCACGTAAGTGCAGTTGTTTGCTCAGTGGGGGTCCTGGCATGGCACCGTTGCTGTCTACTCACAGGCACCACTTGTAAAAATCAGTCACAGTAAAACCCATGAAGCACAGTGCTGTTCTCCCACCCGGGACAGCCATGAATCAGAACTGACTAGATAAGAGTTGACTTGCTGATATTAAGATTTACCTGCAGACCCTTCCTGTCCAGCATTTCCCACCTCATGGGACTATCTGCCCCGACAGACAGCGCATGCCTTAGCCTGGGAAAACTTGGCAGGTTTCTGCAGAAAGGGCTCAATGGTACCCAAGATGCCTAAATTCTTTTTTTTTAATCGTTTTATTAGGGGCTCATACAATTATCACAATCCATACATACATCAGTTGTGTGAAGCACATTTGTACATCCATTGCCCTCATCATCCTCAAAACATTTGCCCTCCATTTAAGCTCCTAAAATGCCTAAATTCTATTGCAAAAGAGATCATTTTCAAGCCAGGCTGTAAATGAAAAATTCTCAGACAGCAGGAATTGTTGGCTTGGGAAAACGGCAGCCTGATCTCAAGGAAAATGTAGACTTCTTCCTTTGTCTAAAATATATGCATAATTTCCTCCTAGAAACCTGGAGGCTTCCGGCCATTAGAAACAAACAGGGACACAAACACAATAACGCTTTCCCAGTGTCCTGTGCCTCTAGTAACAAGGGGAAGAACAGAATGGGAAGCCCACGGGGAGTCGGGGGAGGGAGAAGCTTACATTGACATTGAGTCTGAGCGGGGAGGACGCCTGAAGAGGTTGTAGGCACGGGGCTGGGAAACCTATTAAAGAAGGGGCGTCTCCTATTTGTCAAACATTCTTAAATCTGAGATGAAGGCATTTGCAATCCTATCTTTAAAATGAAAACACTCAGGATAATGAAGTAAACTTCCTAAGGTTGTTCGTCAATTATGAGTTCAGAGATGGGGTGCGAACCCCCAGCTCTTGGCATCTGGGATTCTCTGTTTCTCATTGAGCTTTGGCCGGTCTCATAAGCCATTCCTGAAATGATGGAGCGTTCTAGCCCCTGGCAACACTTCCCGTACATGTGTCACTATCTCTAGAGTCAATCGCTGCAGTGCACTGTGTCCTTCAGAAGACAACACTGGAGAAGTGCTAACCCGGGGATATTGGTTACGATTGTCATTTGACATTGAATCAGCTCCAACTATTGGTGCCCACATTCGCAGCAGAAGATAAAGGTTGCCAAGTTCTGTGCCACGATTAGATTGTGAATTTCAAGGGCCTTCTGATTTAATGAGCTAATCCTCCGGCATGATATTGAACAATAATCTATTGCTTTTCACAGGTTTTCCTTAGCCAATTTTTACAAGTAAATTTCCATGCCTTTCTTCTCAGTCTTTCTCAATCTGTAAACTTCACTGAAACCTGTCCAGCATGGATGAGTCTGCTGGTATTTGAAATACTGGTGACTTCGATTCCAGCATCATGGCAAGATGCTAGCCATCGCAGTATGACAAACTAAGAGACAGCGGTGGCCAGAAACACTAACTCCCAGGGGGGAAAGTGGATGTGTATACAATATGTCTATTCCGGGTTCTCAGGGTAAACTGGACCAACCAAAGGTCATACCACTAGTGAGAATATCACACTGAGCTAGGCAGTCAAGTACACTGGGGACAGCGAGACCCCATTGTTACCCACCAGAGCATCCAGACATGGAACTTTGTGGTGAAGAAAGGCTCACATTTCTAAAGAAAACCTTTGTTTTCACACCCATGAACATATTTGGCCTCATGAACAGCAAAATGATTTCCCAAGGACAACTCAAAATTGATAACGAGATCACTCTAAAAATGAGGGGCTCATAATAATTAACAGATCCTTGCACATGATGAAGACTTCATCTATTCACAATATAAGTTGCAATAGGGGCATAAGTGTGTTAGTTCCTGTGCATTAACCCAGGGCTTCAGTTGCATGTTTATTCTTTGTGAACGTGCACACACACACACACACACACACACACATACCACATCATATAAATCGCACATCACATACACCACCCACAGGCATGAACAGAAACAAAAGCAAAAGCAAATCTATCCTTCCAGTGTGTGAAATTCCCCCGACCCCAAACACACATACACTGTACAGTTAGCCTTTCAAGTCTCCGCTGATGCCAGGAGCCCCTGGGCAATCGAGTACAGATGGAGGACTTTTCCCCTGGGTTCCACTTAGTGGTTAGTTTGCAAAGAAAGCCATTGCTTTTATACCGACATCCGGACAAAAGAGTGCTTTTTCTCATTTCACGTTCTCAATGAACACAGCACCCCCCTTTGCAGGATCACATAAAAGGTCATTTTATTTAACTGCACTTACATATAATTTTTGTACTACAAGACCATTCTTATTTTCAGAACCAAAATACTCTGTCTTTTATGAAATGCCAATGCCTTAATGCCTTCGATGTATTTATGGCAAGCTTGCTGTATAGTATGTTGAAATTAAACTAAAATGTAATGCAGCATGGCTGAAAGCACTGTGACAGGTAACAGGCAATATGGTTGTTACCTTTGCTATTCTCATTCGTTCCGTGAACCAATCGATTAACACTGGGCAAGACCAAGGAGAACATGAAAAAGAAGAAAGGGAAAGATGATGCCACCCAGATCTTCACAGGACGAAGATTACATCACAGACACAATCGAAGGCACACGAAACAACAGCGGGCTGGGCCCAACTCTGCCAAGGGAAACACTCAGACACGGACTAGAACGTGGATTCAGGAAGAATCAATCCCTAAGAAGTGAGGGCCCCGTGAAGAGGCTCGCACACGAGGAAGCTCTTGTAGAGGATCCAGGTCTGAGTAACATGGGCAAGGGCGGAATCAGGTCACCTCAATGTCAGGCGGCCCGGACCCGAGCCAGGAATACGGAAATCTGGAGGGAGCTAAGGTTGGTGCTGGGGGATGATGGTGAGGTTTCGAATGAAAATAGTCTGACTCTTACTTGAGTCCAGAGCACACCAGGGTTTATTTTGTTTTGTTTTACTTTGGAGCTCAGTGTTGGTGGTAATCAAACCATTTGGAAACTGGCCTTTAATAGAACATGGCATTTCCCTCTGTGAAGTGTAGCTTAGCCATACTACCACTGAGTAGCTCCTGACTCATAGCCACCCCGTGGACGGAGTAGAACTCTTCTCCAGTGTTGGCAAGAACGCACATCTTTATTGGAGCCAGCAGTCTGGTCTTTCCCCAAAGGAACGGCTAGGGGATGGACCTGTGGGTTAGCAGAACGTCTCCTAACACACTATGCTTCCAGGGCTCTGCAGTACAAGATACGCTCAAGTTTATTCACTGTTACCATTGTGTTCCACTCATCCAACTCCAGCATAGAAGTCTTGCCTTTCGACTCCTACTATGAAAACGGGGGCATCCTAATAATGTCCCTGAATTGCCCAAAAGCACATTTCCGAACACTTGACCTTAAATTCAGCATTGCATTTTATTTCCATTTGCTCTGAAATTTCTCAGTATTCACCTTTCATTTTTATTGATTGGTCCCTTTTCTCTGGGAGCCAACGGCTCTCTCCTTCTCAGGAAGGATTTCAGTAGTGGGTTCCCTGAGACTGTGCATTACCTACTTGCTTTATGGCCCTGCTGCCACAGAGTCACTTGGTAGTGCTTTACTTTACTTTATCCTGAGTGGGTCAAAACTACATTTGCCTTCTAAGGAGCTATTGTGGCTGATGGTTCCTTGTTCCTTTTGTGTATGCAGGTCCTATGTGCCCTGTAGGGCCGTAGCCCACAGACAGGACATGTGCATTGCCATCCCCCTGCTCCCTGTCCAAGTGACGGTAACAGCCTCATCTCAGAACTGACGTCAAAAAACAGGTGCGTGCCCCAAGCTGTGTCTGGTGAGCCGACACCATTGCATTCCTCTTAGCTCTGCTCCCCAGGAGCCAAAGCACCTCTTTCCATAGGTTCTCCAACTGTAAACACAGTCCTGGAAGAGCGGGTCTGTTCCTGCCTCGACCTGGCCGCTGATTCCTCACTACCCCTCCTCCAGTCTCATGGCCTCCGCCCTCTTCTCAGAGGTGCAGGCTGTAAGGTAATGGAAGAAAGGGGCATGGAGAGCAGATCAATAGGTAAAGCCGGTGCAGAAAGCAAGCGCACTGGAACAGAAACACTGATGCTCTCTTTCTTAGCTGGGGACGCTTCTGATGTGCAGCGCTGGACCACAGTGTAGTGATGTGTAGTGATGGCTTGACCTGCTTTTCCTCCCCGGTGAATGGCCAACTCCTGCGCTACACTGGTTTTTACAAAGCTGCTTCTGGATTAGCCTCCTTCTTAGACCACTGGCTTTCCTCCATCCTCTTTCGCAGCTTGGCAGGAGGTGATTTGGTGGTCTGAGATAGAAGCAAGTGAGTCCTTATAAGGATTCATCGTCTTGGTAGCATTTTATTGGGACTGTTTAATGGACTACTTCCAGAAATGTTCTCCAGAAGTACTGATAAACAGGAAGCCAGAATCTTTCACAATGGCGCACGATGATGAGAAAATGGAAATGACTAATTCCATAACCCAAGAAATAAAGTAGACTATATTTTCACATGATAAGGGAGTGATGTCACTGGCAAAAAGGGAAACAACACAAACGAGCAAACAGAAAACAGTTCTAGTTGAGAAAAGCCTAATTTTACTCTCCTCAAAACCCATCTGATTGATAGTACTGTGTGCTGATTCTCTCATTACCAGTCCTCACATGTATGAACACACGTTTGTTTGTATGGTTTACATGATGATAATTCAATCACGCATTAATTCGCATGAACTGACTGTCTGGACACAGCTCACGTTGGCCTACAGCATCTTATACGTTGCTATATTGTGAAAATTAGTCTGATTTGCATAAGGTCGGGAATAGAATTAATAAAAAGGCAGACTGTGGGCAAGACTAAACCTAGAGACATGGGCTAAGTGCAAGCTAAAGATGTTCCTCAGTGAAGAAAAAGTTGGGAGAGTTTCATTTCTATGACTAAAAATAAATAAAGAGTAAGCAGCACAGGGTGCAGCTAAACATACACCAGCAATTCCATAAGGAAGAGTTTTCAAGGAAAGGCTCACTAGTCCTGCACTGAGAGCTCTTGCTTCCTCTCCCTGATGATAGAAGACGTTATTATTTGTAAACATGTAAAGATTTCGTATGATGTGTCCTCTCCACGTTGAAGGTTGAGGTCTACACAGCCTTTCAGGAGAGGGCGGCATCTCTCATCTATACGGCACCCATTCCACTGGCAGCTGCATTCCGGTTTTTCCCAAAGACCATGTTGATGACAGTTCACGGAACCCCAACCAAATTTCTGAGCTCATGGGGATCTCATTGCTGCACTAGAAATTTCAGTCCTTGGTTGGAGTCTTCACTCTAAAAACTAATCTCAGGGAAGTTCTAGCCTCTGAATTATTCATTTGTGTAAAGATAAATCTTCTTGCACTGGGCATATATTTCAAAGTACAGGAACAACTCGTAAAATCTTAGGTCTGCAAAGAGGTGGTAGGGAGGGGTGAGGAAGTGCTACACCTTGACAAAATGACTTCAGAAATGGGGTCTTTCTGCTGAAGCAAAGGTAAAAGCAGCCTGAGTTAGTGCAGTGGTTTGCCTTGCCTTGCCTCAGAGACGCTGTTGTTCGTGTGTGTGTGTGTGTGTGTGTGTGTGTGTGTGTTTCAGGGAAGAGCTAATGTAAAGCTCACGAAGCAGAAGCAGTAGGGCCAAACTGTGACTGAAGGTAGTTGGACAGACAAGAGCTTGACCCACAAGAAGGGACACTTCCGACGTAAGTGGGGGCGTCAGACGCACAGACATCCTGCACTGGCTGCTCGCAGGGAGGACCCCGGTGGTCCCGGGAGATTGACGTGGTCGGTGAAGCTGATCGTGCTCCGCCCCTTCTCGCTTTGCACGAAGCAAGTGGTGGTTCGCTCACGGCTGGAGGGTTTGCTTTGTTGGCGACCGCAGCCCTGGTTGGACGGGTTGGCATAGTGAGCGGGGCCACCGACAACACAGGCCGGCATGGCAGAAGACAAGAACCCACGGGTCTTCTTATTCCGGGTTGACAATGGCTCTTCTGGTAAAGGCGCTCGCTTCCTTCCGGCCAGGTGTGAACTAGGGGAGTCATTGAGCAGGGAGCCCGCTTTCGTTCCCTCCTCCCTCTTCTCTCATGGCATCGTGGGCGTCTATCTGTAGACTCCGTGTTGCTGGAAACGTGCTGGGTTCATCGGGAAGCTTTGCAGCTGCTCGGGGTTGGGGTTGCAGCCACGGCACCTGGGAGAAAAGCCGCTGGCACCTGGCGCTGTGGCGCTGCCACCACATCTGTCGCTGAGGATCTTGTTCTCCTCAGCACGTTTGGGAGGCGTCCACAATGCCAAAGGCCCCCAGAAGCCCTGAGAAGGATCCCACTTTGGAATGAACGGAGCTGGGTCGTTTTCGTCATTTTCCCATTGCGTAGCGCCCTGGGAAAGGCAGACCGAGTGCGCATAGGAGCTCCAACAGCTGAGTCCTTTAAACAGGTCCCCAGCCCCGAGCACGCCCTGTCCCCCCCAGCACACAGCAAGAGTTAAACCTACAGAACTGCTTGCACGAGGAACCTTGGTGAGACTTTAGAAGCGCTCTCGGGAACGTTGTCACAGCTGCCCCACCATGATAACCGCCCAGCTGTTGTCGTAAACGAGGATGCGAGAAGGCAAAACCCAGTGTGATTGACTCCACGTTGCCAGAAGCCCGGCAGTGCAGGCGGGGCAACTTTGGACAAGGTCGGTGGTTCAAACGCAGCAGATGGAAGTTGAGGCTCGCAGCTCCTGTAAAGATGGACAATCTTCAGGCTTGTTGTGAGATGGAATGACATCGATGGCAGGAGGTCAGGGCTGGACCCAGGCTGCTCACCTTTGAGATGGCAGTGGTATGGTTCCACGGGTAACTGAGGACACACGTGGATGAGCGATGATGCCCAGAGAGAAGGCATACCCCAAGTACAGCAAGGCAAAAGAGATGCCTGTCTCTCTGCCTTGCATGGAGGCAATCTTTCCCAGAGTAGTCCACTCCCTGTAGAATCCCAGGCCCTGCTCCAACTAGTCTGCTCTGAGCAACCCGGCCCTCTGCCCAGGCCTGACCATGAATAAGTGAGATCCACGTGGATGATGTTTACCTATTAGTGTACAGCTCTACCAACTCTTGCCACCAAGTCTTGATGGGACTTGCTGAGGGTAGGGCCATTTTTAGTAGGGTACTTGGCCGTTCAATCTGACTACTAACAGATTTTACATGGATATAAAAGGCATGCCTCCCAATGGCCATGAGATTTTGACTATGAATAAACTCTGCTCCTAATATGCTTCTGCTGTTTAGAGGGATGTTTCCCAGAAAAGCCCCTCTGATGAGAGTGAACACAACCAACAAGCAGACACCTCTTATGAACTCACTGGATGCCGGGATGTCCTTTGCGCTGAGCAAACAGATGTGCAAATGTCAGCCTCCTAGGCTGACAGGAGGGAGGATCATACCTACGTGTATCCACTCGCAGAGCCAGCAGAAGACACTAACTTGCCAAGGCTAAAAGCATAGCACAGGACCCACTTCTGAGCCCACAAGGTGAATCAAAGTCCAGACTCTCATCCATTGCACAGGTTCTACTGCATCTTCCAGGACCCTTCAATATCACTCCCAAGCCATAGGGGTGAGGCACCACTTCAATGGACCATCACGCATGGGCTTAAATGGCTGGTGAGAGGGGACAAGCTAACTCCAGCTTGAACTCTACCTCTCTGGAAGGCAATCTGAGGTCTCAATGCAAGATCCCCCCCAAAGAGCATTGCTCATGTGTGCCATACAATGGATCTGACTGTCTATTGTGTGAAACATCACTCTTCTGTCCCTTTTGTAGATAGCCATTCTTGGCAAAATATCTAGATAAAAATCGGAAATCAAAACTCAAAACTCAAGCTCCCTCCCATGGAGTCGATGCTGACTCAGAGCAACCCTGTAGGATAGAGTCGATCTGACCCTGTGGGTTTCCAAAATTTAATAATTCTTTACAAGAGTAGCAAGCCTCATCTCTCTTCAGTAGAGTGTCTGGTGGTTTCAAACTGCTGACCTTGAAGCTAGCAACCCAACACATGACCACTTTGCCACCTAGGCTCCTGGAAAATAATAGTTTTTAAGTATTATGAAATTTAGATGACTAGACCGAACACACTATTAGGTAAATGAACCTGAATCTGGGAGGCTAGAAAAGGGTGGGAACTGAGAGGAGGGTAATATTAAAAACTTTTATGCTACCGATAGTGTTCCTAAAGCTTTATTTCTCTTTCTGGAGAAGAGCTAGCTCCCAGGGCTGCCTTTCCACACTGCCACGCACTGTGGCATGATGAACCAGTGAAATGATGGAAGATGCCTGGGCTTCTGCACTGTCATTAGAGAGCAGTCAACACTTAAAAATACTGAGAGCCTAATGTCAGAGACCCACAGAATGATTTGAACTGACTTCCTAAGGCAGATCCCCAGAAATCAGGACTAAATGGAGTTATACAGACTCAATTGAAAGCACCAACATTGGGAGATCCCATGCAGGTGTTTATCCATGGAAGCTTGGGAGACCTCTCATGGGAGGGTCTTCCCATGAACCTTTGTCTACACCTTCACTAGGAAATTATCTGGACCCTTGCTTCCTAGGAGCCAATTAGATCTATAGTAGGGCACTGCCATGCATGTTGTACAATAGTGTGATTGGGAAGGCTGGAGGGGGAACAGGCTGTCTCCTGATGAGAATGCACCTATGGAATTCCAAAATTCCAATATCAGTATATTCAGTTCTTCTCTTTCTTTTTCCCATTGGAGCACCTTCCCACAGAGTGGCTTGGGACAAGGAAAAAACAAGACATAAGCGCTCCTCGGGTTGCACATTGGACCCTGAGCCCCTCAGCCAGGTAGATGATCTCACACGCTCTGGTTAAATGCCCTTCCAGCTGGAAACTTGAGGTCAAAAGGCCTCTTGAGGAGAGTTCACTCCTCGAGACTAGGTGGCTATACGGTACAACCCTCACCTGAAGCCTTAGAATAAAGCAGCTCTGCTCAGGTAAGTGAAGGAGAGGAGAGTGGGGAGCATGAATGCCATATACCTTTTTCTTCCCAGAGTAGTTACAAAGATGAAAAGGGCCCTCATCCATGGTCCCCAATGATACAGACCAACTCCTGGCTCTGTCATCATGGGAACCAAAGGGACAAAATCACCTCTTAATCCTGCTGTAGCTCATTGGTCAACAAGGTGGACCACTCAGCCAACTGTACGTATAGCAAGGTGCACTGCAAAGAACAGCGGGCAGGTGAATGTGGTAAAGTCCACTACTCGTGGGAAACATCTTCTGAAATATAACCACTGCCTGTGGGGACTAGCTCAACCTTAGACTTTCTCTCTCTGTGTTCAAAACCTAAGCTGGTTTGAGGAAAGTTTCCAAAAATGATTGTACCAAGTACTATAGTTTCACGCTGGGAACAGTATTTTTTGGCATGATGTTGCTCTGCACACGAACAACTTGCAGAATATGACCAGTTGGTCTAGTTTACAGGGACTGATTATATGGAGTCCAAATTAACCTGTACTGGCAATTGTTCAGTTAAAGAAAGGAATCTTTTGCATGGTTTGTACTGGAGTTCACACTGGTGATATAATGTGCCATGTTGGGGGAAATTTACTGTGCTCATATCAATAAATCAGGGAACTTTACAAGTGGTATGAAAGATAACTTTCAAATTACATATCAGATTGGACAAATGGAGGCCTTTGTCCTATCCGGGTGACTTGAATTCAGTCACAAAGTGGAATGATGATGTGCTTATCTCCTAATGGAAAGGTGGTCAGCGCAAACCTACCAGCGGCTCTGGAGATGGGAGAAGACAATACAGCCTCCTGCCCCATAAAGATGACAGCCCAGGACATCCCCTGGGATGGTTCTGTGCTATCACACTGATCAGCGCTGAGTCAGCATTGACTGGCCGCCACATGCAGTAACAGCAATGGCATCGCTAATTGGGGTCCCTCCTTCAGGCACGCCTGATCACCCTTCTGAGGCCAGTTCTGTTAATCATCTCATTAAAGGCTACCTAAAATATTCAGCAAATATTACAGAGACATAATAGCTAGCAGAATTGCTCACTAACCCCAAATGTGTGGCACAACATTCAAAACAGGTAAGAGGCACAGGAAGACATGGTACTGCTTTGAGTCCTCTCCTGGTGGGTGCACTGTTGAGAGTCAGGAGGGTGGCTCATTTGCCTATAGGCCTCCTATACAAGCCGCCTAAGTCAAAGCCGTGGGCCCAGGACATTCCCTGATAAGAAGGCTGGGAATTGGAGGGCACGCTCTCCCTCAGTCCCTTCATATCAGAGAAAACTTCCCTTCTTACTGGGCACATAGTAACTTTCCTTGTACCTTGCATGTGCACAGGGCTCATGTGGCATGTGCATGTGCACAGGGCTCATGTGGCACCTGGCCCCCACCCATTTCTCTATCTGGTCCCAGCAGGCAGGGAATGGAGTCTCGCCAGCGTAACACGAGAGGAGCATACCGAGGAGAGTTTGCCTGCACTAATCCTCTGCAGGACGGAGCAGGCTGCCCATGGCGGACAGGCGCCCACAAATGAAGCTGATCACCCTGTGCCTCTTCTCCGTTTGAGCAGCATGTTAGTCCATGCACAAATGAGTGTGAATGTGGTTTATGGTATCTCCAACCCTAGTACTGTTCCTCCCAATTGCAAACTGTTTAATGGAAATTCATTTTAATTTTACCTTTCTGAAAATATTCAGGGGATGAAGAAATTATGAAGCACACATTTTAGTGGTTAGATTCAATGACATTCATAAATGTATATCATCTCCCAACAGGCCATCTTCCCATTTCATATTCACTAGCAGTGCACGTGAAAATTAGGAAATGGGGTGGGGGTAATGAAATCTAGAAACAGATTGTTCTCTAGTGCATGTTGCTAATAGGCTATCCGACGTCAGGGGGAAGTAATTTGGCCTTGTATATCCTTTTCATCTTGGACTTCCTGCAGTATCACTTTCAATTTTTAAAGCTTCGTTTTATTTTTGCTGTGCTTCTTAGAGAATACATAATAATGTAAGAATTACATATCATTGTAACTTCATAAATAAGAAGGTAAAAGCTCATACACAAGGGAGGATTTTAGAGCTTTCTCAACCAATGACATGAGAAACTCATTAGAATTAAGATGGGACAGGATATACATTCACTGCCGGGAAAAATACTATACTCTGATCTAATATATTGAAAGCCTGCTAGCTGTTCCCTAATATCTACTGTCCACTTGTTCCATCGTAATATAACCCCCACCTTTAGCATGTGAACACCCAGAATTGGGCGACATTTCCCAACCTTAAAATGCATGACTTTAGGGAGGTCTGGTGAGTTAAGCATTGACCTGTTGGAAGTTCAAATCCAGCAGTCACTCAGCAGGAGAAAGATGAAGCATTCTGCTACTGCAAAGACAACCACCTCAAAGAGCAGGGTCCCAACGACAACTATCATCAGCAACTAAACTGAATCCTCACTGCGGCAGTGAATCCTCACTCTTGGATTTTTTAGTAGAACCCAGCCCTCACTCCCACTCATTTCTTCACATTGCATCTACTCTCATCCTGACTGGCCGCATGCCCTTCCTGCTCCCTGTCAGACTCCCTCTGATTTGTCTTTCACGCAGCTGTCAGAATCCATGTTTGCAAGACAAATCTGGTCATGCTCAATAACCTTGATGGGCCTCTGCAAAACCCAGCTCTGAAACACATCTCCAGACCCCGCCTCATTCAACGGTCCAGTCTCAGTTTCAGTTCATCATTTCTCGATTCCCCCATGTTCTTTCCCAGATCAGACATTTTACTCATCTGCTTCCGAATGGAATTAGCTTCTCTAGTTTTGTCCCGCAGAACACCTCAGGCAATCCCAGAGCAACCTCTCCACACCACATTCGGCTCCGACTTCAACCTTCCAGGAGAATCATTCACTGTCTTCTCTGGGTTCCTTCGATTTTGTTTAATAGTATGTTATTCAAAGGTCTATCATTGAACTTAGATCTGTAGCTACGTACCCCTTCTATGAACAAGGGCAGGCACCATACATGACACATTCTGGCTGGGTTGTATGAATGGGAAAATAGCAGGAATAGCTAAATCCTGTCCTCAGATATCTGGTCCTTAAGTCAATTCTATCTCATGGAAAACTTCAGTGGTAAAAATGTTTAAGGGCTCAATTGCTAACAAAGATTTTGGAAGCTGAGTCCCTCCAGAAAGGTTACATTTTAATAGGAGACGAGAGATGTTAAAATAGTATACACAACTGTTACACAATGGAGCTTTAAAGAGAGAGAGTGTGTGTGGGGGGAGGGGTTGAAATTAAAAGACATGGAGCTTTCCCATGAATTTTATGAAGCCTCCTTGTATACGTAGGTAGGTAGGGGGTAAGTAAGTAGATGAGTAGGTGGGTAGATGGATGAGTGATTGATAGATAGATAAAAGATAGATGATATATAGGTGATAGATGACAGACTAGATAGATGATAGATAGATAGAAGATAGATAGACAGATAGACAGATACATTCACTCCTGACTCATAGCAACTGCACAGGACCGATGAGCCCTGCCCTTGTGAGGTTCAGCTACTGGAAATCTTTACAGAAGTAGAAAGCCTTATCTGTCTCCTGCCGAAAGACTGGCGGTTTCCAACTGCTGAGTTGCAGTGAGCTTCACAATGGGTGCCATAGAGCTCCTGAGATAGCCACATAGTCAGAGAGACAGACAGACAGACAAACAATATAAACTACATGCTTATTTATCAATAGCTGTATCTCTCTATCTACATCTTGATCAATTTAGGTATTTAAAAGGGTTAAGAAGAAAAAGGCAGGTAAATTGAGATGGTAAAGCAGGACCAGAGTAAAAATCATGCATTTTAAATAGATGGCCGAAGGGACCCCAAGGAAAGACCCCAGGCGGGACTGTTAATGAGTGAGAGTGGTTGTGAAAGTGCAAAGCCCTGAGCAGAACACACACTGCAAGTCCCAGGACTTGAGCCCCCGCTCCCTAAAGGACTGTGCGAGAATTGTCAGGGGCCCTTCAAATGAGGTCATTGTTGCCAGGGCAACTAGGACAGATTTCCTTCCAATGGGAAGTCATTTAAATGACTGGGGAAGTGACAAGATCTGATTCTGGATCTTCCAAAGATCCTTCTGCCTACAACAGGGAAGATATAAAGCATGAGGAGATGATTGTCAGTCAGTGTGTGTGAAATGATAAAGCAATGTTGTTGGGATCCTCATCCGAAAGGATTCTAGAGCAAAGATATTAATAAACCTATGCAAATACCCATAAAAATAACTTCATCATAGAGGACGTTCATATTATTTAAATTAAAAACACCAAACAATGTAACTCATAATGTATAACTGAACTCTAAATAAAATGATAAAGACTATTCTGAAACATCCTCAGGGACAAGTATTTTCCTATTTGAAGTGAAAGGGTTGAAGGATAAATGAAAATATGCCATTTAGCACCCAGATTAAGTCTATTGCGGAAGACTAACTACTACGCAGCTTTAGGTGTGGGTTCAGCACCCTCTTCTCGCTTACCACTGCTTCCCCCACCCCCCTTCCTGTTTACTTTTTCTTTCTTCTCTTTATTGCTTCTTTTGATGTCTTTCATTTTCCTTCTTCCCTCTCCAGTTTCTCTCTTTTTTCTTATGTTCCATTTATTCCTCAAATTACCTTGGCAACCAGGCACTTCCAAAGGCAGGGAAGGAATCTATAACTGCTGTCTCTATATTTAAGGATCCCACATTGTGCTGCTCTAAGCAAACAAACAAACAGGGAGAGGAAAAAGCATTACCTACCTAGTGAGGAGCATGGCTCATTTTTCAGAAGTTTTCACAGTTTTTAAAAAATAATTATTTTCAACAAATGCAGTTAGCTGGGAGGCACACTCCTCTAAAACATTAGGTTCAGGAGGAGGGAGGTCCACACACACATATATTTTTTTATGTGAAAAGTTTGAGAATTACTGACGCTTAAGAGTCCAGCTATTTCTGTAGGTATGTTAGACAAGCAGTGAAATATACTGGTATTTCAAGGAGGCTTATAATACAAATGCATTTTATGTAAAAAAAAATGCATTTATTGTATAAGCAGGATGCCCAAAGATGACTACGTCTTTCTTGTCAAACAGTTAATTCTTCGACAAGAATGTGCCACAACAAAGGGAGAGAGAGTCCCCAAACGGGTTTGTTAGTTTCCAGGAGACACATGATGATATAGGAGCTACTTTGGCCATAATGAAACTTAACAATCAAAAGATTTCAATGGATACAGCCTATCTTTTACTAACTCATTTGTTATCCTAGAAATTTTGCAAATTGAAAGGAAAAAAAGTTACCACTTAGTTGCTTCTGATGGTGAATAGCAAATCCATCACAAATTATCCATATCATGAATAGAACTTAATTCATCATTCTCCAAGGTGACATATTTAATATTTAAAGTGCGCTTGCCTATCACGGATTTGCAGGTAATTGTGCTTGGTGCCAAACAAGTTGGTGCTTTCTAAAGAGGTACATAAAAAAAGAAGCAAATTTCCAGTTATCTAGAAAACCGTCCTGTTGGAACTCTAAAGAACAGTCCCCAATGCACTGCTCTACAGTCAAGTCCGACCCCCCGAAACCCTGTACAACTGAGTAGAACGACCCCAAGGGTTTCCAAATCTGTACATCTTTATGGAAATAGGAAGTCTCTTCGTTTGTCCCAAGAAGCAGGTGGTGGTTTCAAACTGCTGACCTCGGGATTAGCAGTCCATTGCATGGTGGAGGCAGCAAGTTATTTCATGGGGGTCTTCCAGTCAAAGAATCTCTCACCAAACAACCTTTTCCTGCATAGGTGTGTCAAGACAGTGGGGGGTAAATACTGAAAGGATTCCCTGTGAGCATCTGTGAACCGGAATCCTTGCAATGGCATCCTGCCACGTGTAAGATGAGCCCTCTGAGAACTAGGAGCCAGGAGTGGAGCCCGGACTCTGGCCTGGAGATTCCTGCGCACGGGACCTCCTGGACCAGAAGAAATCTGTATCAACAGAGGAGGGGCAGCGAACAGAGCACAAAACAGTGTGATGGACTTCCAACCCTGAGCAAGCAAAGTGGAGTGCTTTTGTGCAGGAAGGTGGCTTGCGGGATGTGGTGCCTCAGGGTCCTTATGCCAGGGCCCAGATTTGCTGACAGGTGGAGTTTGAACAGAATGCCTTAGGTTAAGGCAGTGGTTCCCAACCTTCCTAATGCCGTGGCCCTTTCATACACTTCCTCATGTGGTGGTGACCCCCCAACCATAACATTATTTCCGTTGCTGCTTCATCACTGTCATGTTGCTACTGTGATGAAGCAGGCGACCCCTGTGAAAGGGTCGTTGGACCCCAAAAGGGGTGGTGACCCACAGGTGGAGAACCGCCGGGACAAGGCTTATAGCAAAGTGGTGTGCCCTTTTGTGCATTTATTATCCAACCTGAAAGAACTTTATAACACATCCTTATAAAAAACTCTGAGCATTTCTCACTGACAGCACAAGCAGTTCACTTCCTTAAGAAACCCATTCATCATCAATTTTGCCTGTGAATTCTGTCATCATTGCAATTAGACCCCAGAGAGTTAAAAATCAAGAACATCAAGACAATTCACGTTTAAGCCAAGGTTCTAGAAGGAGATTTTAATATCAACTCCTGGGGGAATCTCTGATCTAAAACAGAACAAAACAACTGGAAAATTCCACATGCAGCCCAATATATTTTCACATTAACTGTTTTATGGTTATCATTATCATGCAAAGTTCTCATACGCCTCATGCCATCGCTGTGCCTCTCCCAGGGTGACTGGGCGAATCGTTTTCTCGGGATTTGCCATCCTCAAAAGTCTAGTCTCTCCAATAAAAGTGAGCTCAAGGAAAGGGAGCCACGTGGCCATTGTTCTCCCACGGGAACAGAGCCTGTGTCACAGAAACTGCCTACCGAGTGGGAGGGGGAGGAGTGGCCGACGCTCAGGAGAATGACAGACGAGAGGAAAATGCAAAATTCAAGTGCAGATGAAGTGACGGCAAAGAAAGCACCACCACGGTGTTTAATGAACAATTCTGCAACTATTCATTACGCCTCTTCTCCAGCGGATCATTAAGCTTTCAGCACTGTTTATGCAACAGAAAGGGAAATGTTGACTCAAGATTTCATACACTGACTATGCACACAAAGAAGGAACCACGAAGAGTATAATCTGCAATTATAGTACCTGCGCGGAAACGGGATCACTGTCATTGAACCTGGCTATTAGTTGCTGAAAGTGCTGACGAATGCACGGCACTCCTGGATTGGGGATCTGTGCGGCGCGATCATTTGAGATCCATGCCAGAAAGCGCCTGAACAAAAATGTTTCAATCAGATCAAATTGATGAAGACAACAGCAACACACAGTATTTCTAATAATAGCGGGGGAGGGAATTCTTATTTCACAAGTGAGAGTCTTTCAAAAAGTGAAAGTAGTCCGTCACTATTTGTAGCCACTTTAAGCAGGAGCAAGGGGATCCACTGCTTTTTTTTTTTCATGAACACAATAATGAGTGTAATTCGCTTAGGAATAGCCTCATTTCTAGCAAGGTCTTCACACGTAGAGGGTGCTCAGTAAAAATGTGTTGAGTCAAAAAATAATCTAACATTTAGTTGTACCTTAAATAACTTGCTGTGTGTGTGTGTGTGTGCGTGTGTGTGTGTGTGTGTGTGTATGCATGTCCTCTGATACGGTAACCATGAGAACACTCCCTTGGGAACTGTTACAAACTGAGTAGGAACTGAAAGTAGATGATGGGCAGAGCACTGCATAGCAACCTAGAAGGAGCTGGAAATCTCGTGATAATTAAATCTGCAGCTATCGGTGACCATATCAGTAATTACTGAACATAATACCTCCTGAACATCAGTTTGTTAACTTACAAAATTTGGGGCTAAGTATTTACATCAAACTGTGATTACGTAAGATTATGAATCTGAAGGATTATAGCCCGTGGTAGTTAGGTGGTAGATGTACTGTTGTGCTGAATTTAGTCCAGTCTTCTAGATTCTGTTGCACGGTGACTACAGTCACAAGGAATGCTCAGAAACACCAGGACCTAGTGGATGGGGACTCCAAGTAATCCAATCCCACTGGCTTGAAACAACATGGAGAAAACAACTGGAAATGGGTCAATAACATCAATTTGAGGAATGATTAATGCTTTCTTCTGTGGCGTTTGCCTAAAGCAGTGGTTTTCAACCTTCCTCATGCCGTGATACTTTCATACAGTTCCTCATGTTGTGGTGACCCCAGCCATCAAATTATTTTCGTTGCTACTTCATCACTGTCATTTTGCTACTGTGATGAATCAGGTGACTCCTGTGAAAGGGTTGCCTGACCCCAAATGGGGTTACGACCCACAGGTTGAGAACCGTTGGCCTAAAGGGAACTGAAATACTTAACCCAGAAAGATGATAGGTCATATAATCTGCAGAGTCTATTTCAGAGTAAGTTTTGATGCATGAATAGATACCACTCAAGCTAATTCCATACAATTTATTAGGCTACCTTAACTTTATTTTCAAAAATAAATTCAGAATTAGTTTTTGAAGTGGCCTTTCCAAAATGATGTAAAAATAATGTATTAGGTGTGTCAGTCAGCTGCGTGAGGATGTAGCTGCTTGCTTTATTGCTTTTCTTGAAGAAAATAGACTTCAAAAGTGTCCTCTCTACTTGACTGAACCAGTAAGCGCATCTCACTCCTCTATTCTTCCACTCCATGGGACTAGGAGTCTTGGTGACACAATCACTTGACTGTTAACCACGTCGTGCCATGAGATACATATGTGGTGTTTGATTTGGGAAGCCTATGGGGCAGTTTGATTCTGTCCTGACAGGTCCTTGTGAGTCAGGATTGACTCAACAGCAATGAGCATGGGACTCCAGTTCTAGGTTTACCAAAGACTTCTGCTCTATTGAGAAAAAGAATAGGTACAATCTTTATTATGGTTGGTCTCATATATGGTGTTAGGGTTCAAGGCATGAAAAAAGCATAAAGGTGGAAATGAAAGAGCAGGCAGGGTGGGGTAGAAATCATAGGTAGGGAATGCTTTTCAAGGAGATAGGGAGCACTGCCATGGTGAGTGGGCTACAGAGCTTTGGGGCCACTTTTCTGGAGCCTAGGGATGGTGTGCAATCTTCCACCTCTGACTTCCCAGTTTGGTTATAGCAATACCCTTCGAGCCTTCATCCTGGGAAATGGGCTCGCTGGCCCCATAGAGCATTGTTGAGTCTTACGATATCTGCCTAAGCACTCAGGGGGATATGTGTGCAGTTGAGCTTGTTCTCAGAGGCCTCTTCCCAAAGGGCCACAATTTTGGAGCTGTGTGGAAATTATAAAGTATTTGACTAACACGGACAAATGTAAAAATAAATTTTAAAAATTTAAAAACCTTTGAACTGGTCCTCACAGGTGTTTAATATTAACATATAACTAAAAAAATTACAGTACTCGTGAAATGGGCTCGGCAAAATACATAGGTCTCAATCCTTACAACTGGATTTTTACAAACTCGGTATGGCTAGATATACCATTAAAGTACAATATCTGGAATTGCCTTAGTTGATTCTACCAGCATGTGGTGCATGACCACAGGATGGAGGGGGTAAGTCACGGTGAAGTGGAAGCTGAAGCTCAGGCCCCAATGAATGCCCAGCACCACCTCTGTTCTTAGGGATCGACACCTTGTAAGGAAGGACGATGGCAAAGGCCTTTGGGGCTTGGAAAGGAGAAGGCTGCTCCCAGGGAAAACACTATCTCAAACACGTGCCTACGGACAGGTGCTGGCACTCACCATGCCATGTGAAAATGGCCGCTAAATATTTGGAAATGGAATTTAACACAAAATATAGCCCACTCACCACTGGTCCTGAGGGGTTCATCTGTCCTGCATTCGCTGTACTTCCAGTTTCTATCTGTGCCAGTGTACATCCTCTGGTCTAGCCAGATTTGTAAGGTAGAATTGGGATCATGAGAGTGGGCAGAGACAGCATTCAAGAACTAGAGGAAAATTGTATATTTCATCATTGCATTATTGAGAGGGTGGAGGGAAGGTGAGGGAGAAAGGGGGAACCGATTACAAGGTCGACATATAACCTCCTCCCTGGGGGATTGACAGCAGAGAAGTGGGTGAGGGAGACATCGGATGGTGTAAGATATCACAAAATAGTAATAATTGATAAATTTTCAAGGGTTCAGTGGGAAGGGGAGAGGAAGGGTAAAAATAAGGAGCTGATACTAAGGGCTCAAGTAGAAAGCAAGCGTTTCTAGAATGATGAGGGAAACAAATGTGCTCGACACAATTGATGTATGTATATGAATGGATTGTGATAAGCGTTGTATGAGCCCCTAATAAAATGATTTAGAAATATATATAGCCCACTCTTCATCATTTTAACTGGATATCCTGTAATTTCCATAAGTGTTTCTCAAAAGAAAATTATTTTTCATTACTAAGGACATAATAAAGATAGATTTCAGAGAAATCCAACTTTTGTTCTCATCAGTCCTGCAGCAATTTCAGTGATGTTGACAAGTTGAGCAGATGGGGAACAAACAAGTTTATACACGAAAGTAAAAGTTGGTTAGGATGTTATCCAGGACCAGCTAGTGGTTATCACTCAGTTCTGTGAGTGTGATCATTAGTACACTCCTGATAAAATGTCCATTTAAAAGATGACATGGGTTTTATGAGTTTGGGAAGCTTGTCTATTTCCTTCCCTTTATTTAAATTTTAATACAATAAGAGTTGATTTTAAATGCTCCAAATAGTGAACAAGTGGTAAAATAAAATCAAAAAGTGGTCCCCCATCATATGTCACTATTAACTACTAAGTGTATGGCATCTGAGACAGTAGTCAAAACACTAAGAGTAACGTGGATACAAAGAAAAAAATAATTTTAGTGTGGGTGAAAGTGAGTTTATTTCTACAAAAATAGCATCATGTGCTACCAATAATCCTTTAAGTTATTTCTTTCCTTCTAGACTCTGCAAGCAAGGTGTAAGGGGTTTAAAACGCAAGTGTGTGGTAGTCTTAAACAACTGGCTTGAGGTCTGGATCCAGATCCCTTTTGTCCATCCTGTGATCACCGTAGCGACAGCCCTCTGCTGTGCGGACAAAGGCAAGAAGCTACGGAGATGCTTTGCCTCTGTGATAAAGCTAAGGATGTGAAAACAATCTGAGAGCAGACCTTGGCACTGATCTCTGTGCGATCTCCCATTCAAACACCCACAGGCAATGTTCTCCTTGACCAGGCGGTTTCTAAGGAAGGGAAGTCCAATTATGGTGACATGACTAAGTCCACTGCCAGTCACATATCCTTGCAAGTGCCACACGGCAATCAATCTAAGGAAGACACGTGTGTTCTTATGATCGCCTTCCAAGCTCCAACCACCGGAAGTCCTTCCTTACAACCTCCTGTCTCAGAAGGTTTTCCAAGGATCTTAGGAGCGCCCACTATCGGAGGTCCCACCTGGCAGTACTCCAAATTTGTAAGTACCAGTTTAGTAATGTTCAAGTTCAGGTTCTTTGTTCTCCGCTAATAAAATGCCCCCAGAGTTCCACCATTTTGAAATGCTGGCTTGAACGCTGTGGGGCTCAGTGAAGCCATCTCTTTTCCTCCACCTTGATTTTACTTCAACAGGGTGGGCAGTCATTAGTTTTGACAGTATCATTCATCTCATACATAGATATATTGATTTTTAAATTATAATATTCAAAAAACCTATTGGCATTGAGTTTATTTGGACTCATAGCAACCTCACAGGACAAAGAAGAATTGCCCCATTGGATTTCCAAGGCCACAATATCTTTATGGAAACAGACAGCCAGCTCTTTCTCTTACAAAGTAACTGGCAGGTATGAACAAGCTCAGCAGTTAAGTTCTTCAATCACTGAACAAGTAAGTCTCCTAAATTACAATACAGTGGTCCATATTATAATTGTATTGTCGGTAAATATTTAGAGTATCTATGAATTTCCTTTGCCACTGCATGCCATGCTGGAATAAATATTCATTTCCATAATTCTTAAATATGGAGCATGGACCAAAAGGTATGCAAATGTAAAGTGTTCATTCAAAATGACCTTCCATATCTGGAATTAAAAACAAATAAACAACAACAACAACAGAAACCTGCCATGGAGCCAATTCTGATCCTGGTGACCTATACGGCCTCAGTCAGCTGGACTGTTGATGGAAAGTTGTGATCCCTTTACTAGCTCAGCAATTATTTGCTCATTTTTCTAATCAGTCTTTTTTGATAGATTAAAAAAGTCATATATGTTGCTATCCCATAATTCATAACATGAGGACTACATAATCCAATAATTATTAGGTTGTGAATCTCAGCGCTGGCAGGGGTCTCCACGCAGCTGCCCCAGTACCCACGGCTGCCCCAGCACTCACGGTAGGTCCATGTGGCTTCTCCTTGGGGATGTCTTGTAGGAAGTGAGCCTTACAAGCTGAAGCAGGGAACTGGCTAAGGCAGCTGCACCCTGGTCCAACCATCAAAAAGCAAGAGACCCGAGCACTAGAAAGGTGAGGCTCACTGAGCCATTTATCCCTCCACCCTTCAATTAACCCCACATGTGTTTATCGGTCAGGTTGGCACAATAAACTAACTCAAATGGTATTGTGGGAAAAATTTAATTAAAAAAACTGGATTTGGCCTACGTTTCTGAAAGATAGTCATTGGAATTTACCAGCAACCGAGGTGGTTGTGTTTTCTATGATGAGCAGAAAAGAGGATGTCAGTGGATTTGAACCCCAAAGAACATACCTGGCAGACCAGCTTTGAAGAGGGCAGGCAGTGTGATGTAGTCAATATTCATTGACAGCCATGATTGATTGGAATCACGAGTACGCAGTGAAGGCAGGGAAAAGCCCTTCGCTCCCATTAGGGATTCTTTGATTGGCCAGAGTATGTGCTTTGGGAGCACTTGCCTGGAGACAAAGGAAATCTTATGCCATGATCCCTCCTAAGCCTCTCCTGATGGATCTCTTGGCTTCTGTTCTAGTTATAAATGGGCAACTTGTATCAACCAATGATCTGCAAGTATTCTTTGCACCCTTCCATGAAGTTAACTAGCCCACAGAGTCACTGAGGACCAGCAGGGACTGGCATCTGCCTATGTGGCAGACTGACGACTTCTAACTTGTAAACCCTGATTATTCTTGGGGGAGTTAATTCAGAGAAGAGGGTGCAGCCAGACATCTAGATTAGAGTCCTGGCTATTTATGAGCGGTACCTCAGTCCTGGTTGACTGGAGATTAGAAAGCATGTCACTCAGAATGCAGGTGATAAGAATAAAGAAATAGGAAGGTGAAGATGGGACCCATTCCCAGGTGAAAACCTAATTCATGCTGCTCCTTCCACACAGTTGACACTACATGTGGGATTTTGCCCACTGTACCGCTTTCTTATCAGTGCAGGCATTTTCTTGAGAGGCTCTCCAAGTGATGCTTATGTGCCAAGGTTAAGAGTAGCCCAAAATACTTCGTGCAGTTAGCCTAAGTTAATTAATGCAGTCACTATGAGTTTGTTTTTTTATAACTCCTGGCATTGCTCAGAAGCAAGCAGGTTGGATGCGGCTATCATTTGGACGGGTCAGATAACTCTGAGAATCATCTCTGATTGGCCCTGTTGTTAGTGAACACTCGAATCCCCGGCAGCGTTGTTGGTGGGTTACATGTTGGATTCTAAGCACAAGGTCAGCAAATTGAACCCACCAGTCACCCCAGTAAGAAAGATAAAGATTTCCACAGCATAAAGAGTTACAGTCTCAGAAAACCACAGGGCATTTCTACCCTGTCCTATAGGGTCACTATGAGTTAAAATTTACTCCACAGCAATGAATTTGCTTTTCTGTATGGGCCTGATTGAAGGTCTAGGTTTATTCGTAGACCACAACATAATATTTGTAATCACATTAGTATACTTAAAAAGTCAAAAGAAAAAAATGAATTATATACTGCAATTTTAAAAATGTTATTGACCTTATATTATTTTATTTCATATTGATTAATGAGAAGCCAAATACCTCATTTTTAGCACATTTAGCCAAAATCGAGATAGTTAAGATCACTTTATCTTAGCAAGGGTGTGTTAATTTTAAGAGAACATGGAAGCTCTCTGAGCTTAAGAGGTAGACATACTTAGTCCACTTTGTTTGAAACATCAAAATTATAACAGATAAGATATTATGAATTTAGTTAATGAACATAAGTAGGACAAGAGCAAATAAAGGTATTTTGACGATTGGTTTCTAAGCACATCTGGATTGATGTTGGGGGGCTATTTTGGGGTCACAGCCAGAATAAAGCAAGGATGTTAATATAGCACTAGATAAAATGCTGTGTATGGTCCAAAAAGTTTCTAGTAGTTTGCTTTTATCTCTTTGGCTCAGAGTCAGAATAGTGACCTAATCATTGATTATAATCTCTTTGGTTAGTTTTATTTGAAATAGTTAGGTTCCAATATTGCTGCCACGAGCAGTGCTAAAAATCCAAAGCACATCAGGCCCTTTGTGCAGTTAATCTGATTGAGCGCTCACCGTCACTGTGCGGGTCAATAGCATGACCTCTCTATACCTAAACTGAGCTGCATAGCAGTTCAAACCGTGCCGAAGGCCACATCACAAATACGTCACCCAGCAAGGCTGCAGCTGAAGACTGAACCTGAGGCTCCAAGAGTTTCTGGGGACTCCACTGGCTGGGATCAAGACTGGCTCATAAGCCAGCTGTGTTTTTGGTTTTTTAGACATTGAATTCGGTAACTAATTAATGGGTGGGGTTAATAAGTAATTAAGACTAATTAGTTAATACGTTAACTACTTATTAGTTATGAGTTTGTAAGTAGTTAAAACTAATACAACAAAAGATTTGGAAGCAAGTTTATGAAATCCAAAACACAAAACAATGTGTGTTGGTGAATGATAAAAACAAGCAACTGTTGTGTTAAATAAATCTCCTAGATCTGCTAAAATTTGCAAGATCCTTATGTAAAAATGAAAAATTATAGGAGAGGAAGTGAAATGGATTGCTACTATATCAGAGAAGTATTTATTAAATAAAAACACCAAAAAACCCTGCCACACTCCCCTCTAGATCTATACACTTCTGAGAGTGACGTTTCCACCTCTCTGAACTTTCCCCCACAGAATGTTGTGCCCATGGATGCACGTACGCCACGGCAAAACGGCAGGTTTTATATCCTTGAAGAAGTCAAAGAACAACCCTTTCCAATGATCTTAGAGTTTGGAGGGGAAAAGACATCTGACATGGCAAGGTCAGGGCTATAGGGCAGACGAGATCAGGTCCCCCATCACCCCGCCCCCAATTTTTCCAATGTAACTCTTGCTACATCAAAGCATGAGCAACAACGTACTTGTGATGGCAGAACCATTCTGGGGACAAGATAATCTTTTATGATTAGCCCTTGGGAATCTAAAAAACATTTCTTTTAATAGTTGCCATTGCCTATGGAACTGACCCTTGTGCCTTGAATTTAAGTGGCCCAGCAGATCTCTTGGGAATCCACTGTTCTGTTGTTATTGTTTTCCATCTCTCTCTCTCTTAAAAAAAATTATTGGGGGTTCTTACAGCTATCATAACATCCCAAAGTTCAATTACATCAAAGCAGTATTGCACGATTTCCACCATAATCAGTTTCAAAACCTTTTCTTTCTTCTTGAACTCCTTCATAACTGCTCCCTTTTATCCCCTCCCTCCCCTACCACACCCCCAGGCACCCCCTGATTTAGTGGGACCTTTTTTTAGAAGCCCCTATAATGAGATGAAGCCAGATATATTACTGAAATAACTTGTGTGAAATAAATCCATTGGTCACAGAGACATGTTTAAACACTTTTCTTATCAAATAAAATACATACCAGTATGAACTGGATCTCTAGTAATAACACTTTTTGTTTTAATGTGGTATTAGTTTATTTTAAAAAGCTGTCAATTATGAAACAAAATATCTAAAATAACCCAATATCCTCCCCCTCCAAATTTGCATTACAAGCTTTGTTTCTCCAAATGTTTGCACCATACAAAAAATAGTAGGGAATTGGTATTTGTATCCCAATATTGATTGTAATGGTACAATGGTAAGTGGTACCATTGCTCCAGCAGATAACCCTCCTAAACTCTCTATGAACTTGGCATTTCTACCATTTTGGAGACAGCTATACAAAAGAACCTTCATCTCTCCTAATGTTTAATCAGCCCTCAATATGCTCAGGTCCTTTTTAGAAAAGCTCAGAGTAGGAAATCAAAGTCCCTTTCTTCACAAACAATAAAACATGAAACAAAGGTGCCATCTGTCAATCACAAACATTTCTGTTATAAAAAAAGATCCTCCAAGAGTAAAAAGGGTTCTTACTAATTAATATCTATTAAAACACCTCACCATTTAAAGACTCGTTCAGCTAATTCCAGTCTAGAAAGTGTGTTTACTTCTCCCAGAAAGACTCAGAAAAGTAATATCAATTTGCACTTCAAAGTTGCAAGCAGAGTTTCACTGTGTTGGTATTTACAAACATCCCTGGAGTTTGACATTATAATCATATTGATAGTCAGATCCAATTCCATACGCATCTATTACTTACCCACCTACTACCAGGTACCACCTTAGCAGCTGGGAATACAGGGATGATTAAATCACCATGTGCAGTCAAGTGGAATTCTCCTTTCTAGATGCTTATCTATATCCTATATTCTTTTAGACATAATGATGAAAGTTAGACTAAGCTAACAGTCCCTAAATTCCTTTTCTATCATGCCTGTCAAGTAGCTTTCCAGACTGCCTGCATACTTCTTCGGGAATTTAACACAATCATCTAGATAGGTACCAGTATAATTAATGATAACTGGTATCGATGATAATGATGATTTATGAGAATTAGCTAAATGCAGTTTATTCAGGAAACCTCATTGAGGACTTCAAGATATTCAGGATGAACCCATACAATAGTCAAATGACACAATTTCTTTAAATAGCTGTGGATGGAATGCCAAGCATATTACATTGGAAGGAAGTTGACACCAGAAAGGATTCCCCCCACTCTCTCAGTCCTTGATTTTGTCTTTCACATGCAAATCTATAGTCTGCAAATGTAACATACGTCATCCTCTCCCAACAATCCAACACATTTACAGGAGCCACGGAAGGGAATTCATTAACTAGACAGGCCATTCCATGAAAGAACTTCGAATGTGCTCTGTATTCTGGTCACCATCCCCTACAGGCAGACCTTTGGTCCAGGAACACCAGCAAACTAAGAAGAAAAGGCTCACATAGGAAAACACACAGGCACATACACAAATAACACAGACATTGTTTTTGAGCTATCGTCAGGTGCCTGTGAAACATCAGTGACAGACCTGCCTCTTCCAACAGCATGTGGATGGCTGTTTCAGCTATAGGAATTCAACTGTGAATCTCTGGGTTCCTTCCACTCAAATGTGCCCCTCAATGCTGCTCCGGCTTTCAGGAAAACCCAACACTCCCAACAGCATCTATGAAATGGTCTGTAATCTCAAGGACCACCACCAGGGGCAGAAGAGAGAAAACACTACCAGGATACGTTCTCTACACAGCCTATTTTTGCTTTAGTCATTTTGATGACATTACATAAAAAAAACCCAAATTATTAAAATGATTTAGATATGATGGGGAAGTGTCTTAGTGATATCCTTTTTCAATCCTTAAAACATTTGTTTTAAATTATGTGTTGGAAACACACACGCACGCACACACACACACACACACACACACACACACATTCTTGTGGTAACAATCAGCAGATAAATGTACTGTGTCCCCATCACCACGTACCTGAGCTTGCCTCCTGTGCTCAGTACCAGCCGTACCCTTTTCTAACCACAAGACCATAAAGGGCAATTGTGACCCAAAGTCAGCTTCCATGTCCCTCCACTACCAAGTGGGCTCTGTATTTTCATGCCCACTCCGTGGTCTGGTATCATCTATCTACTTTCTGCTCAGTGCAAGGGATACATAATGAGACCGCTGGCCCAAAGCATGTGCCAGGCTCTTCTGTAAAACATTCACTTCGTAAATACTGACCTCCTGCCTCTGGTGTCAGGGCCTCTACGGACTATACTGGTTAAAAGACGTACGGGGTGGAGATTTTAAATATGCAGAACTAATATAGTAGAAGTAAGGCAATAGTACAGACTGAACAAAATGCTGTGTGCTACAGAAGAGAGATGGGCACAGAGAGGCGAGGAAGGATGCGTGGGAAGCTAAACACAAGTAACACTCTGTGGGCATCTCAAGGAGAAACTATGGTGTCTTTAGCCCAGCAGTAGCCCAGCAGAAGACACAGAGTGTTCTAGGGGCCCTTGGGAGTGTGGAAGCCAAGGGAAGGGCATTTGGCTGGAGCTGAGGTTTTAAAGGGAGCCTGGAGTCCGTATGCAATGTGTGTTGCCTGGCCCAGGAGAAACATGAAATTTGACCCCAGACGTCAAGAGTGTGCAGACAGATTGGTGATGTGATCAGGGGTATGTTTAGAAAGATGATTTCATTTAAAAATTTTTTAATTTCTGAGATCATCAAATGAGATAAAAGAGATATTATTAAACACAGGGCGCTTGATAAAATTGTTCATTTAAGAATAATAAAGTGTTGATAAAATGTGTTATTTCCTAATAATATATAAATTGCCAAAATGGCTTCCAACATTAAGAAACACAAGCAGATCAGTCAGTAACCATTGAAAACAATCAGCACGGCTTTTTATCATGATAATTTTATTATGAAATGTGTCAAATATATAAAATAAATGTGCATAGACTCATTGATTTATGTGACACCGACTGAGACTGCTCACCCTGCACCTGGACCTATTTTTTAACCATATGCACCTGATTTATAACCTAAGATACTAGATCATTATTTTCAGTAAAGCATGGTAAAATTAGAAATATTTTTTAAGAATTACCATTTTAAAACCAGCTGACCGGCACAGTCTTTCACACGTGCCTTCTGCAGTACAGAGTGAACAAGAATTTGACATCAACTGACCCCAAGAAAATACAAAATGGAAAACTAGAGATCAAAGAGACCATTTTTCATATGGATGAATAGATCAAATCCTAAATATCATTGAATCAGTAAGAACGGTTATAATAAGATATTATAAGAGACAAATATGCGCTAGAAAATGAAGTTTCAATAGAATTGCATTGAAAAATTCCTAATATCGGACAAAAGAGCCATCATTTCTAATTAGAAATGTTTAGTAAAATAATCATAGCATGGATCTTCCTTAACATCATTCAACCAGAAATGAGAAGAGGATAGAACTGCACAGTCACTGAGTGATGCTTCACAAGGGCGTTTTTAACAAAGGAGAGTGCACCATTTTCACAGAGGAACTGAAAAGAAGGGGAGCCGCAGCCGTTGCTATATGGTGAGAAACCAGAAAAAAGCTTGTAAACCTCTCACTTCTCAAATCTACTGAGATATAATTCCCCATAAAAGACCCGCTAGAACTTGTTTTGGAGTGTTAACCATTTCACATTTCCTCTGTTTGCATGTAACTAATGATTTTGATTTTCATATGGCCACTCCGTAAACTAGCCAGCGCACCTGGAAAGTTATGAAGTTTGCTAATAAAATACTCAAAACTCAGTGTTACGATACATTCTACAAACATGGAGTGACGGGAGGGAAAAATGGATGAGATGACTGTATACAGTCAGTTGTACATTGGATATTTTATTCTCATCAAAAATATTAAGATTTATTAAAATTTAAAAAATACAAGACGTATACTAAAGTATAGGTATTTGCTTAAATAATTTTGGAGTGGAGAAAGAATTTCTGAGCAAGTCACAAACCCACAAACCATGAAAGGAAAAGCTAAAAGATATGATGTATGTGTGTTGAGGGGGGGAGGGGGGTCAGGTATCCAAATATTAAAGAAATACTATCTGAACCAAAATATTTGGCATTTGTGGTAGACAAGGAGTCAATATCCATAATATGTATTAAGAGCTGCCTCATCTCAGATATGAAATAGGAATATCTCCAAAACAATGTAGCCATAGATTTGATATGAAAAAATGGTATTTAAAAATACAAATAAGGAACATAAAAATGAACACAAAAAGTGTAAGACTCATTAGTAATCATGTTCATGGAAATTAGTATTATACTATAATGATAGTTCATTTTCTTTCTATCAAAATGACAAAGGTTTTATTTTATTTTAGGAAAATTGAGCACTGAGGAGACCAGGTGGCACAGTAGTTGTGCGTTGGGTTGCCATTCTCAAGTCCAAGAGCTGGAAACTAACATCTGAGACGTAGGAGAAAGATGGGGCTTTCTAATTTCCTAAATAGTTACAGTCTTGGAAACCCACAGGGTCAGTTCTATCTTGCCTTTTAGAGTCACAGAGAGTCCAAATTGATTCGATGGCAGTGAATTTGGTTTTGCTTTTTTGAGTGTTGATAGGAATTCAACAGGCATTCTGAAATATTGCCCTTGGAAGTAACTCTTCATGAAGAAATTGAGCATTACATACATATCAAAAGTAGTTAAGCTGTGCCTCCCAAAGGACCAGAAAATAAGAGTTCTGCTAAAATTATCCTTTTTAATAATTATGAATGTGCACAAAGAATAATCATATGCTCCATATTAATGTACTAGAAGAACTCATATGGGGGATGAAGAAAAGAATTATGTGCTTTTATACCATGAAGTCCTATGTAGTTTGAAGGGAAAAGATGTTATCAAGAATATGCATAACTAAGAACACTTTGTTCTAACTATCTGGCATTCTGTGGTGCTCACCTTCCTGACACCATCAATGAAGAAAAATGGGTGCATAAGTAAATGTGGAAGAAAGTTGATGGTGCCCGGCTATCAAAAGATATGGCATCTAGGGTCTTAAAGGCTTGAAGATAAACAAGTGGCCATCTAGCTCAGAAGCAACAAAACCCACATGGAAGAAGCACACAAGCCTGTGTGATCATAAGGTGTCAATGGGATCATGTAGCAGGCATCTAAGAACTAGAACAAAACCATAACCAAAGTGAAGGGGGGTGGGGGGAGGAATGGGGTGGAGACCCAATGCCCATCTGTAGACAATTGGACATCTCCCTACAGAGAGGTAACAGGGAAGAAATGAGCCAGTCAGGGTGCAAGTATAGCACCAATGAAACACACAATTTTCTCTAATTCTTTGGTCCTTCCTTCCCCCTACTATCATGACCTCAATTCTACCTTAGAAATCAGATTAGACCAGAGCATGCACACCGCTACAGAGAAGAGCCTGAAACACAGGGAATCCAGGATAGATAAACCCCTCAGAGCAAGAATGAGAGTAGAGATACCAGGAGGATTTAGGGAGGGTGGGGAGAGAAAAGGGGAATCAATCACAAGGATCAACCTATAACCACCTCTCAGGAGAATAAACAATGGAAAAGTGAGTGAGGGGCAGTGGAGGATGATGTAAGATATGAAAATAATAATCTATAATTTATCAAGGATTTGTGAGGGTGGGTGGGGGAGGGAAGGAGAAGAAATGGGGAGCTGATAATCAGGGGCTTAAGTGGGAAGAGGATGCTTTGAAAATGATGATGGCAGCATAGGTGCAGATGTACTTGACACACTGGGTGAATGTATGGATTGTGATGAGATGTAAAAACCACCAATAAAAGGATAAAAAATATGTTTTACAAAAATATATGTTCATAAAATACTATATGGATAGAACAGACTAGATATATGATGTTTTATGAAGTGTAACTATGTTCTTACTAATATTTAATATATTTTATGATATTGCAAGTTTGGAAATATATATCAAAGTAATCACAGCATTCTCTGATGGGCACACTTACAGATCCTGTGGATATCATTTTATTTAATTATAGCTTTCCTAAATTGAGCATTTGTTGGTAGAGGAAATTGTTCAAAAATTAATTATAAAATTGATAAATGTAATAAGTCCTTTATTAAAGCATAGTCAATGCTTAAAAGTCTGTAGCAAAGCAAGCAGGGACAGTGGAGTAAAGGGCCTGGGCATTGAGCAGCATAATAAAGGTGAATGTTCTTCAGGAATCAATCTAGACTGACTGCCTCAGACTGTGTCTGTCCTAGACTGGGTACCTAAGGGTATGTCTGTGCTAGACTGACTGCCTCAGACTGTGTCTGTCCTAGACTGGGTACCTAAGGGTATGTCTGTGCTAGACTGACTGCCTCAGACTGTGTCTGTCCTAGACTGGGTACCTAAGGGTATGTCTGTGCTAGACTGACTGCCTCAGACTGTGTCTGTCCTAGACTGGGTACCTAAGGGTATGTCTGTGCTAGACTGACTGCCTCAGACTGTGTCTGTCCTAGACTGGGTACCTAAGGGTATGTCTGTGCTAGACTGACTACCTCAGGGTGTGTGTGTGCTAGACTGGGTACCTCAGGGTGTGTGTGTGTGTGTGTGTGTGTGTGCTAGATTGAGTACCTCAGTGTGCATGTGTGTGTGTGTGTTAGACTTTGTACTTCAGTGTGTGTCTGTGCTAGATTGAGCACCTCAGTGTGTGTGTGTGTGTGTGTGTGTGTGTTAGACTTTGTACTTCAGTGTGTGTCTGTGTTAGATTGAGCACCTCAGTGTGTGTGTGTGCGTGTTAGACTTTGTACTTTAGTGTGTGTCTGTGCTAGATTGAGCACCTCAGTGTGTGTGTGTGTGTTAGACTTTGTACTTCAGTGTGTGTCTGTGTTAGATTGAGCACCTCAGTGTGTGTGTGTGTGTGCGTGTTAGACTTTGTACATTAGTGTGTGTCTGTGCTAGATTGAGCACCTCAGTGTGTGTGTGTGTGTGTGTGTGTGTGTGTGTTAGACTTTGTACCTCAGTGTGTGTCTGTGCTAGATTGAGCACCTTAGTGTGCGTGTGTGTGTGTTAGACTTTGTACTTCAGTGTGTGTCTGTGTGAGATTGAGTACCTCAGTGTGCATGTGTGTGTGTGTGTGTGTTAGACTTTGTACTTCAGTGTGTGTCTGTGCTAGATTGAGCACCTCAGTGTGTGTGTGTGTGTGTGTGTGTGTGTGTTAGACTTTGTACTTCAGTGTGTGTGTGTGCTAGATTGAGCAAGCACCTCAGTGTGTGTGTGTGTGTGTTAGACTTTGTACTTCAGTGTGTGTGTGTGCTAGATTGAGCACCTCAGTGTGTGTGTGTGTGTGTGTGTGTGTGTGTGTGTGTGTTAGACTTTGTACTTCAGTGTGTGTCTGTGTGAGATTGAGTGCCTCAGGGGTATGTGTGTTGGTTTGCAGCATGCCTCTAGGAAGCGGAGGTTTCTGTCTAGACAAGGGAATGGAAGATGACACTTTATCAAAGCAAGGTCTTGTCACTCTTTGCAACACAAACCCTATTCCATCACAGTAATTCCAACACATAGTGCCCCTGTAGGACAGAATAAATCTACCCCTTTCGGGTTTGCAAGACTTTAGAAGCTTACAGGAATGACCTGCCTTATCTTTCGCCCTCAAAGTAGCTAGTAGCTTCGAACCACTGACCTTCTGGCTATTAGCTCAATGAATAGCCCACTAAGCCACCAGAGCTGCTCATCTCACTTGCAAACCTCCACTTCCCCAAGGACATCCCTTGAAACATTCCTCAGTAGTCCATCAGCGTACGCCCGCCTAGGGCAACCTTTAATCTCAGGCCAGCAGACCTGTGTGTCCCGAGACACCCACAACATGCATTCCACCACTACCATGGTACTTGATGCTCATTCTGCTTCAAGCGTGGCTTATAAAGTAATCTCTATTGTTCATTAATTTTTCAAACATGGGTATCTTTATCAGGTTTTTAAAAGGTGTAGTAAAGGGAAGTATGCAGAAAAATAAATCTTTAAGGAGCCCTACTGGGAGCAGAGGAGACTTGGGACAAACCAGGTGAAGCATAACAGAACATTGATACTCTATTTGGTGCTGAAAGATGAGCCCCTATCATATATGTGTGTGCATGTGTGCATATATATATATGTTCTGGAAGAGATCCAAAACTTGCAGTGGCTGCAACCAGGGACCCCAGCACAACATGGAGAGTAAAGGTGGTGTGGGCAAGGCACTGTTCATTGCAGTGTACGTGGAGCCACCATGCGCCACCGAAAACTGACGACAAGGAAAGTGCTATACACCTCCCATATTACTGCCAATCGGACACACGTACGAGACAAGTATGACCGTGACATCCTCACACATTAGGCAGTAGTTGAGAGGGTTTAAAGAGGCATATCAGGTGTCAATACCTGGTTTGGAGCCAAATATCCATCTGACTCAAAGCTCTCATACAGCCTTACATTTTCTCCTGACTCAACACTTCTTTTCAGCTTCATCTCTCACTCAATCCCTCTGAAAGTGCTGGGGCTCTTATACATAAGTTCCAGGATAAGCCCTTTTCATACAAACTCTTAACTGACCCCCAAAGAACTCAATGAATATGCAGTGAATGAAGAAAAAATATTTCTTATATTCAAAGCCCACCAAAATGATGGGGACTAGAGCACCTGTGGGGGAGAATATACTCAAAGGATTTTTTTCATTTTTTAGTTATGATGTATAATGCAATGTGTAATAATTATCTTAAATATTTCAAATACATAACAACTTGGATTTTATAAGCAATCTTCCACAATTATGATACAAATTATCATCATGTTCAAAGGAGTTTATCTAAAATCTTTTCTCCACGCAATCTATTAAAGAACATCTCTTTCATTTTGAAGCTAAGAGAATGTTTCTTTCGCTCATCTCTCTCTCATCGAGCCATCAACTCTTCCAGTGTTTTGAGCTGCCACTTTGTATAAGACACACGTAGGAGATGGAGAGCAAAGACAGATAAAACATGCTCACCTAGACCGACAATAAGGGGAAAGTTATTATGCATCATGAGATGTGAACATTGCTTTGGGAGATCAGAAGAAGGAGAAATGAATTTCAAATGAGGACCTTGAAGTAGGGCTCTTTATAGAAAATGGTATCAGAATTGGTTCTTAACTAAGCTAAATGATTTTAAGTGCGCTTAATCATTTAATTTCAATCTAATCTGGCTAAAATAAGACAGCATGGAATAACGGCCCTCCATTCCTCTATAATGTATAGAACTTATCATTACGATTATTTTGTCAAAGTATTTGCAATGGTTCGGTGTTTGGTCAAACCACTCATGTCAGTGTTGCTGGGCAGCTATTTGTAAGTGTGATTAATATTTACCGTATGTGGACTTTAAGTAAAGATACTTTCACGTAATTTGGGCATGTCTCATGCAGTCATTTGAAGGACTTACAGAGAACACTGAAGGTCCTTGCAAAGAAAGACATCTGTCCTAATACTCAAGTCAAATCAGCTCACTGCCATCGGAGAGATGCCGACTCATAGCGACCCGATATAATACCATTTAGAAATCCTGAAGAATCTCCAGTCTGCTGTCTGTCCAATGGATTTTTTTGACCTGGCAGCTTCCACAATCACAGAAGTCGATTGGTGGGTCTTCTTTTAGCACGCTGGTGCAGCGCAGAGCAGTGTATCCTAGAAACACACTTGGTGTGCATACAAGGAGCATGGTCTCAGGCCTTCTGCTTTCTATCCAGAGATTTCAGGGATGCTTATTTGGTAAGACATTGTTGTACTCTATTTCCTTTATCCATTTAGGGGAAATCATTATATTTCCTACTCTGTGGAACTTAGATGAAAATTAAATTAAAAGTCTATAAATTCTAAGAACCATGACTAGCATGAGTAAGACTTGGTTTTTTTGTTTTTTTAAAAAAAGCATTGTTCTTATTTGCATTTGAGTGGGTCTTCTTTAGGTAACTCAGGCAATGCCCATAAGGAATATGCATCAAATTAAAATAGAGGTTTCTAATTCACAATGCCTGCTCTTGCAGTAAGAGTCTTGTTGGCAAAATGGTTAAAACACCTGCACCTGCTGTAGATATGGGACCAAGAGAAATCAGTCCTAGGAAAGGGCGTCATTCTTGGTAAAGGAGAGGAGCCCAAAGGAGGAGGGATCCTCTCAACGAGATAGACTGACACACGGGCTGCAATAATGGACTCTAACCTAACACTTCTGAGGGTGGTGCAGGACCGGGCAGTGCCCCATTCTCTGTCTCCAAGAGTCAGCACCAACTCCATGGCACCTAATAATAACAAGGAGAAATAAAGACTGCAATAGACTCGCGCCGTCCAACATGGTAGCCACTGGCCGCATGTGACTACTAGGCACTGGAAATGTGGCTAGTCTAACATGAATGAGCTGTGAGTAGAAGTGTCCTATAAGACTTCGAAAGATAAGCATGCACATATACAGCACAAACAAAAATCTCATTGGTATTTTAAAAATTGAGTCCATGTTGATATAAAATCAAACCCACGAAGGGAGACGTTGGACAGTGTAAGAGATGACAAAATAATAATTTATAAATTATCAATGGTTCATGAGGGAGGAGGAAACAGGGAGGGAGGGGAAAATGACGAGCTGATAAGTGAGAATCACCCTTCTTTCCTGCCTCAGGCATCCCTTGAGAGGGAGAGGAAGTAAACGGAAGCACAGTGCTCACATCAGAGAGGCTGTCGGGATGGTCGTAGAAAGGTGCCAGGTAAACCCTGGGTTCTGTGCCTCCAAATCCCCACAGGAAGCTAACACGGCAGTCTTTGAGGACCCAGGTACTGATCTGACAGATCAACACCCACACATTTAATGACGCCAAGTAACGTCGTACTCACTGACTCAGTAAACGTCCATTGTTAAGCACCAAGATACTTCTAGTCATCATTTGAAGCTGTGGGTTTTAATGAAAAGATGAACTTCAGTGATGAGAGGTTAGATGACTGTATCAATTTTACAATAAAGTTAGTTTTTTAACTGTTCAACCTTCCTTTTCATTCTGCTCAAGCAACAATACCTTCTCTCTTTATTTTTTCTTTAATTGTGTCATATTGAAGGATACAGCCTCTCCAACTTGCCTGACCAACTAGGAGCACTAAAAACCCTTCTCAAACAAGAACGGAGAAACAGGCAGAATGAGACCTGAACAAGGCACAGGGGGTTATGAGGATGGGCCAGAAAAGCCTGCATGTCTGACATGAAGACAAACTGAAAAATGTTTCATGTCATGTCTACAGACTCTAGCTAGGAGCGCTGGTGCCACAGTGGATGAGGCGCTGTGCTGCTAACTGCAATGTGCCGCGCATATTGGGCAAAGCCATCGGTTCTATCAGAATGCGTCAGCATTCTCATGATTTCCATTCCCTTTGTTCCATTTACATTTTTCTAGCTTCCCCGCAAGGAGGCCCACTGGTTACAAGTTTGGCTGCAAAACACAAGGTCAGCAGTTAGAGTCTACTGGCGGCTGAAAGGGAAAAAGACAAGGCTTTCTACTCCAATCAAGACCTACAGTCTCAGAAACCCACTGGGGCAGTTCTACCCTGTCCGATATGGTCACTGAGGATCCCTGGTGGTAGAGTGGCTGTGCATTGGGCTGTGGTCCACACGGTCACCAGTTTGAAATCCAGCAGCTCCATAGATGAAAGACTGAGTTTTTACTCCTGTAAACAGTTACAGGCTCAGAAACCCACAGGGGGTCGCTGTGAGTCAGGACTGACTCCACGGTAGTGAGTCTGGTTTGGGTATAGTCCAATGGTCCAATGATAATGAAAACATGGTTTGAATACTTTAAAAAGTATCCCAGTATAAAAGACTCGCCTATGTGGATATATTATCACAGATAAAAACACAGCCTAAGATCTTTAAATGATGACGAAAAACAGCAGCTAGTATTTCAGTTGGTAGTTTAAAAATATTTTCAAATCTAGTTTGAATCATCTGATAGCCTATAAATTATCTAAGGGTGACACTGATTTATCAAGTGTACAGATGAAGAAAACTCAGTATGTGATATACCTCCGATCTCCCCATTGTCCTGGCATGGGCCCCGACTCATAATGCCCGTGTGTGGCAGAGTAGAACTGTGCTGAACAGCTGAGTTCTCAGAAGGAGCTCGTCAGGGCCCTTCATCCGAGCCACCTCCACGTGGATGCAAACAGCCAGCCTTTCTATTCTCCAGCAAGCACTTTAATCACTTGCACTCCCAGGGACTCTAAAACCCAAGCTTCTTGGCAGCAAATTGATATTTTGAAATGACGCAATGAGGTACCTTACTGGAACTCACATTAGTGTTGAGATTTTAGTCTTGGAAGACCTGGTAGGTTATATGCTAAACATTCAGAAGGAAGAAGGGGGGAGGGGGTGATCTTTCAAATTCAGCTCTGGATATAGACACGACATTCCGTACTGTGTGCTAAAAAAATAAAATAAAACAGAATATTTTAAGCATATTTTTATTTTGCTTTGCTCCTTGCAATGAGTCATTGGCCAAGGTAACTAGCTAAGAGCTAAACTACTAGCTAGAATGTTGGCAAGTCAAACCCACCCAGAGGAACTTAGTATGAAAGACCTGATCAGGCCACAGCCTAAAAACTATGTGGAGTTCTAAGTTAGAATTGACTCAAGCACCGTTGAATGCGTGGTTATTATTCCACAAGCCAGATAAAAGCACCACTAATATTCTAATAACTACTGATACAGATGCGAAGGTGATCTTTAGCCTGTCTAATTAAAAACTTTACAGACCAGAAAAAAGGGTACGGTCATTATGAAATCCACCTTAGACAATCTGTGTAAGTACACTAATTGTACATGTGCCACACTACCTGTGTACATTTTTAAATGGGTTCATGAAATCTTAAAGATTTTAAATCTTTCCTTGTTTTAGGTTCCATTATATGTCACTCATTCTTTAAGGCATGTTTGAGAACTGTAGAGCCTATTGCTTTATTATTGTATATTCCATTCCTGCTTCTGCTAAAGAGCTTCCTTGGGCTTGTCCTCGGGTATTCTATCAATGTTACCTAGTGTAAATTCAATCATCAAACTGATCCTAGTGCTTGCCAAGCTTTCCACTACTTTATAGCCCTTTTCTGACTTTTCCTTTTTTTTTTTTTTTTTACAAGAATTACATCTGGTAGTGCCTAGAACCATCTCCACTTAAAGGCCTGGAAGTTAAGTCTTGGAGATATTCATTTTAAAAACAGAACAAAACGCAAACTATGAAACTCACGATCCTTAAGTAAATTCCAACCCATGGTCACCCTATAGGGCAGAATATTGCTGCTCTTCTGGTTTCCAAGGCTGTATATTTTTGTTGTTGTTTTTAATCATTTTATTGGGGGCTTATACAATGCTTATCACAATCTATATATACATGCATTGTGTCAAGCACATTTGTACATTTCTTGCCCTCATCATTCTCAAAATATTTTATTTCTATTTGAGCCCTCAGTATCAGCTTCTCATTTTCCCCCTCGTGCCCCTCTATCCCCTCCCCCATGAACCCTAGAAAATTTATAAATGATTATTGTTTTCTCATATCTTACACCATCCGACATCTCCATTTACCCACTTGCTCACTGTCTGTTCCCCCTTTCTACCCCACCTTCCCTTCATCCTCCTTGTATCACCACTCTCACCACTGATCATCTGTCCTGGATTCCCTGTGTTTCCAGTTGCTATCTGTACCAGTGTACATCCTCTGGTCTAGCCAGATATGTAAGGTAGAATTGGAATCATGATAGTTGAGGGGGAAGGAAGCATTTAGAAAGTAGAGGAAAGTTGTATGTTTCATCGTTGCTACACTGCACCCTGACTGGCTCTTCTCCTCCCCTTGTCCCTTCCATAAGGGAATATCCAGTTGCCTACACATGGGCTTTGGGTCCCCACTTCACATTCCCCCTCATTCACAATGATATGATATATTTTTTGTTCTTTGATGCCTGATATCTGATCCCTTCAACAGCTCGTGATCACACAGGCTGGTGTGCTTCTTCCATGTGGGCTTGGTTGTTTTTTACCTAATGGCCGCTTGCTTATCTTCAAGCTTTTAAGACCCCAGACTATAGCTTTTGATAGCCAGAAACCATCAGCTTTCTTCACCACATTTGCTTATGCACCCACTTTGTCTTCAGTGATTGTGTCAGGATGGTGAGCATCTCAGAATGCCAAATTATTAGAACATAGTGTTCTTGTGTTGAGGGAGTACTTGAGTAGGGAGGGACCCACTGACCATCTGTTTCCTTAATACTAAACCTATAAATATATGTACATAGATCTATTTCACCCTTATCATATATAAATCTACTGACATATGTATATGCTTGCATTTAGATCTCTAAAAATGCCCTTTGTTCAAGGCTGCATCTTTGTGGAAGTAGAAACCTTCAACTTTCTCTTGCAGAGCAGCTGGTGCATTTGAACTGTAGACCTCATGGTTAGTAGCCCAACACCATGGCACCAGGACTCCTTTGAAGACAGGCATTAACTCGTCTAAATTCACACAACTGAATTATTGGGCTCCACTGATTGGGCTCTTAACACCATATACTGCTGCCTCTGGAATACTGATCATGAACAGATCGTCACAAGATATCAAGTCAGATAAGCTTGGCCAAGAGAGGACTTTGATGATGTCCTGGTGCCGCGAAATCGTGTGTATCCTGTCATGATAATATCTCAAGGTTCTTTGAGATGCAGGAGTAAGTCAAGCTTGCTTCCCACTCAAATCCTCCCCCACCCATCCACCCTCAAATTCTCTCTACCGGGACAGTTCTCCCCATTCTTGTCATGTCTATAGATGTCAATCTTAATCTCTCTTTATAAGTTACATTCCTCAGAAAGGGCTCCCCTGAGTAACTCCTCTAGCATCTCCTGCTGCTTCTTCCTTCTTCAGGACATGGATTGAGCCGGGTTTAGCGCAGTCAGTATGGCAGATTCTATGTGGAAACCACAGAAACGGGCCCACGGACATGCTTGCTCACATCTGTTCATGCCTGGACACAAAGGCCGGAGCAAACAAAGGGAGATGAAAAAATAAGGGAGGGGGATAAAAAAGAGGAGGGAAATACGCAAAGTTACTATTCCAAGATTTGAACAGTGATTTCATTGCTCTCTCTTTTTGCTAGTAAGGCTTTTCACATCTTCTGCCTTCTCGTTTCTTATCTGTGCTGTCTAATCTATGGCAGTGAGCATATATTACTCTCATAGCACTTCTTGGAAACATAATGGCGATGTTAGAGTAAGTGATTGCATAAAAATATTTTTCATCTGAGCAGATCCTGTTGTGTTTTTTTTTTTAGGTTCTTTTTCTATCGGATTTGAGAAGTCATGGCAATTAAGTTACGGATGAGCTGTGTTGCGTTTTCCCTGTATAGGACCTTGCTTGGGGGCACGGAGAGTGTTGGAGGCGGAAGCAATGGTTCTAAGGGTTATTGCAGTACAGAGAGCAGTCCTGACATTGTAGCGACTTTGAACCGGGCTGTTAATCCCAAGGTCAGCAGTAATACCTTGACCAGCAACCCCATGGGACAAAGACAAAGCTTTCTCTTCCCGCACAGTCAATCTCAGACACTCGCAGGGGCGATTCTCCCCTGCCCTGTTAGGTCACAAGAACTCAGAATCAACTCCATGTCAGTCAGAGCAGTAATGATAAGCAGTTGAGGAAGACACTTCTTACCTGAAGTTCTGGTCAAAGAAAAGCAAACTTGTGCTAAAGCATGAAGGCATTCACAAGTCACCATCCTACGAAAAAGTTGGAAATGATACTCTGGGTCCCTGCCCTCTCGCAGCCCCCAATTCACACAGAGTGACTCAATAGAGTGAGCATTTCTATTGGACTTACAACAATCTCTCAAGCAATAACTGGTCAGAGATGAGAGTGGCTTGGGGCACCGTGACTTTACTTACTGAGTAATGTGAGGAGACACAGGAAAATTCCCAGCTTACACAAACATGCAAGCCTTTAATCTGCATTGTCGCTTTCCCTGGAAACCCTAGTTTTAAAATCTGTTATCAACTCAAATAGAAATGAATTCTTCATTTGGATAACTGACACAATTTGAGATTATCTCGCTAAGTGACACGATACCCATGAGGCTTTGCGTGGATGGCAATAAGGCTCAAAGAGAGTGTGTTTGGTGTGAGCCAAACTGGTGAGGAACACACGGCTCTCAGGTGATTGGCGACCAAATAGAAGAGACTTCGTTCATACCTGTTAGCACATGTTTTCATACATTCTAAGAATATATTTCACAGAGTAGTTCAGCTTCAAGAAAGAGATGGGGGCAGGGGGGGATCCAGGATGTTTCATGAATGTATTGAAATCCCTGTGCTTATCAGCCATCATTTCTCTCTGCGCTCGGCGGGCATGGCACTCGTACCAACAAAGGATGCACCTCATACAGCTGAACCAGGCCTGGGTGAGCAATGTCTTCTCAACCAAGTGGACAGCTCCAGAGACCTTTATTTTGGTCAAAGAATTGGTACCCCGAAGTTTCAAAAATATGCAAAGTTGAATATTCTGTGGCATTTTGTACACTGTGCTGAATGTACACCATTTGATCTATGTAAGTCAATCCACTTTCTATCCAATTTCGCATTTAGGACTCCAATTTGTACCGCATCCATGACCTCTTGTCACGAGTGTTGAACGGACTTAGTTTGTGTGCCCTTTTCTGAACACATCCCTGCCTTTGCTCTGGCAGCAAGTGGGGGGGCCGGGGGAGAAGGAAAGGAAAAGGGTGTTTCCCTTGTTGCCTGGTAGGTGAACAGTACAAAGGAGCAGATTTCCAAGTGAAGGCTGAGCAAGATAGTGGGACAAGAGGAAAGTAAAAGGAAATAGAGGAAATAACTAGGTGGCAAAAGGTATTTATAGAGGTCTAAAAACTGGAATGTACATATGTAAATATATTCATATAAGAGTGTGGGGAAACAGATCTATGTGCATATATTTATAGGTTTAGTATTTAGGCAGCAGATGGACATTGGGCCTCTTCTCAAGCACTTACTCAATGCAAGAACACATTGTTCTATTAAATTGGCATTCCATGAGTGCAGAGTGGAGACTCAAAACCCATTGGTAGCCAACCGGACATCCCTTACTGAGGGTTGTGGGGAGGAGATGAGCCAGTCAGGGTGCAGGGTAGCAAAGATGAAACATACAACTTTCCTCTAGTTCTTAAATGCTTCCACCCCCGCACTATCATGATCCCAATTCTACCTTACAAATCTGGCTAGACCAGAGGATGTACACTGGTACAGATAGGAACTGGAAACACAGGGAATCCAGGACAGATGACTCTTTTGGGACCAGTGGTGAGAGTGGCGATGCCTGGAGGGTGGAGGGAACGTGGGGTGGAAAGGGGGAACTGATTACAAGCATCTACGTATAGCCTCCTCCCTGTGGGGCTGACAGCAGAGTAGAGGGTGGGGGAGACGTTGGACAGTGTAACATATGAGAAAATAATAATAATTTATGAATGATGAAGGGTTCATGAAGGAGGGGGAGCGGGGAGGGAGGGGGGAAATGAGCAGCTGATATTAAGGGCTCAGTGGAAGGCAAATGTTTTGAGAATGATGATGGCAACAAATGTACATACGTGTTTGACGCAATGGATGGATGGATGGATTGTGATAAGAATTGTATGAGCCCCCAATAAAATGATTTTTTTTTTAAGTAGCAGATTACGGAGTGGGAAGGAATTGGCAACTCCCACGTCACCCCCTGACAATAAGATACCACCCTGCAGGATTGCAGTATGAATGGTGACCTTAAAAACATGAATTTAGAGAGTCCTCTGGGCAGAAAAAGTCTCCATTTACTCAACTAAGTAAATAGTAGCTTATCCGCTTTGTAAAATTTCAAAACAGGGTTATTGCCATTGCTGTTGTTGTTCTTCATTGTAGACAACGGCAAAGAGTGTTTCTTCCATATAAATTTTAGAGTAAGGGGCAACACTGATCCAACTTCAAGGCAAAAATGAGAATCCCTGGTGGCAGAGTGGATTCCATACCGGGCTACAAACCACTAGGTCAATGGTTTGAACCCACCAGCCCCACCCCATAGGATAAAGCTGAAGCTTTCTGCTCCTGTAAAGACTGACATCATGGAAGCCTGCAGGGCAGTTCCACTCTGGCCTAGCACCACGGCCTGATGGCAATGAGTTTGGTTTGGGAAACAAGGTAAGGACAGATCAGGTGACATCCCTGGTAAAACCTAAAAAGCAAGACATGATCCCAAATATGGGACAGAAAAGCATCAGGTATTCTCTTTGTTTAAATACCACGGCTCTCTAAGAAAATGAAGATGCTTTGTAAACACAATGCCCTGCCTTTATCCCTGGAGAAGAACACAGCTGAATTGATGTCCTGTGTAAAGACACGACTTTTTCCTCCCTTGCTTCTTCAAAAACCTTAAAGACGCTGCCAACAGGCCCGTCTTTGCTGCCCTGCAGTAACTCATGCGCCAAGAATCATTGAAAAGGTTGCAGCCAAGTTTGGATCGATGTGCAATACTCATTATGTGAAAAGGGATCGCCTACTCTGTGAGAGGGAGCATTGGACTGAGCAGATAAAATACCCATGAGTCTCTGGGTAAACTGGGGCCAGCGCCTACTTTCTGGAAGTGGAAAAGAGAACCTTGGTGTAGAGGGCAGTGAGCTAAGGCAAGAGATTCACCAACTTCAGCGGCAGCACAGTGAACAGCGACAAATGGGAGAAATATGTAGATTCCTTGAGGCATCCCTGTAGGGCATGCTGAGGATTTCTTGTAAATATCTCGTACTTATTTTCTGCTAAATCTCTCAATTTCTTTAAATTTCCGCCTAAAATGTCTAATACTTGTAAACATTCTTCCTTTGAGGCTTACACTTGACAATGACTGTCCTAATTACGTCTGAGTGGACACAGAATCTCTTTTTTTTCCAGAATCTCTTTTTTTGACACATATGTTCAGTAAGTCGGACCCCATCAAGGCAGAGGACAAATTTTAAGGAAGTCTATACAGTGCTGTACCTTCTTCTGTTCATCCCGGGCCCGCACAGGATGCGGCAGCAGACACCAGTCAAGCTATTATACCTGATTTCCAGGTTGTCAACTTATCTTAGAACCCTTCCCCTCATCATCACCACCACAAGCCTCACCATGTCACCCCCACCACCACCATCACCCCTCCATCCCTATCACTATGACCACTTACCCCCATCACCAACATCCCTATGATCAATCCTCCCAATCCACTCCCCACATCACCATCACAACTACTAACAGTACCCAAACTACCCCACTGGGACTGCCCCCATCACCATCACCATTTCTCTATTCCACGGCCATCATCATCATTACCCCGATTGCCTTTACTCTCTCCACCGCTACCAACCACATCACTATGGTCACCATCACTGCTCTCCAACTAACGGTATCACCACTACTGCCCTGCTACCTTCACTAGCTGCTCTCTCCTCAATCCCCCTCACCACTCATGACCTTCATCACCATCACCGCCCATGCACCACACCGTCATCCCCCCCTCATTAGCACTGTCATCATCACTACCACCAAGACCATCACTACCCCAAATATTGTCCCCCTGTCACCATCAATACCGTACTCCCCATATCACCCCCACCAAGACCCCCACTCTCTCCACCATCCCCATTACCCATCTCAACTTCACCACCTTCAAGATCGCCACCATCCCCATCACATGACCACCACTCTCAATCCCATGCCTCCTTCACCACCTTTATCATCATCTAGAGCAGTGGTTCTCAACCTTCCTAATGCCACGACCCTTTCATATAGTTTCTCATATTGCGCTGACCCTGTATGTGGGCGGATCTGCATAAGGGCAGACCTGCCTAGAGATGGATAGAGGAGCGGTGTCTCAGTTCCTAAGACCATCCGAAATATGGTCTTAGGTGACCCCTGTGAAAGGGTTGTTCGACTCCCAAAGGGGTCATGACCCACAGGTTGAGAACCGCTGATCTATAGCGTCATCACTTTTAAAACCTCCATGATCACACCACCAACTACAATAGCTGCACACTCACAAAATCAGAACTCTCACATCACACACACACCACCACCACCATCATCACTTGCACAACCACTATCACTGCTACCATCAATGTACCCAAAAATATCACTACCACACCTACCCTCCCCACTACCATAAGAAAATGATAGAAAACTTAAAAAGAAACCTGCAAAGAGTTAGTCCTTTTTAATGTGATTCTGAGAATGCAAGGCGATGCCAGCTGGCACAGAAGATTGGTTTGGGTAACTGTTCTGGCCAAGAGTGTCCTGTCTTGTCTTTCTGGATTAGAGACTTAGTATCTCTCTCTCTTTTATGGCTCCCAACTCTTATTTTGAGCCTGAAGTGTCCATTTTTCCTTTTCCCATACAGAAAAGAACAAAAATCCTTGGTATGTAAGAGATATCAAGAGAATTCCATAATCTTAGAGCTGAGAAAGGTGATCTCTAGAAAGGTGGAGTGACAAGTATGAAGCCAGTGAGTCAACTCTGACTGGAATCAAATCTAGCAATCAGCATTTAGCTGCATTCCTGATTGAGTAAACCAACTCTGCAAGTCTGCTCACCCTAAAAGTAGGGGCGATATCGTTTTCAACTTGTTATTATGAAATGGGCAAAGGTTTACATTGCATGTCATCAATTTACACAATTAATCAACATTTTGTTTGATCGCATTTGGTGAAATCCTTCCACTGTAACTTCATCTATCTGACTCCTTACCTGCTTCCATTCTTCCTCCATCCCTGAACCTTCTGAATTTAGGGAGGTTCTCTCTCTCTCTCTCGTTCTCTCTCTCTCTCTCTCTCTGCATTGTACAAGGATATTTGTCTCTGAGCTTCTGTTCCTAGATGACCTCCACATGACTAAGCATCTCTCCTCCCCGTTCCTGTTTAATCTGTTCTATATCTCAAAAAGATTAACTCAAAATACACCCAATCACTAATCCTTCCTCATTAATATAACAAAAAGACAACCCATTCCAAAAATGGAATCATTATCACAAGCATAACAGTTAGGAATTACAACATCTTTTTTTTTTGAGAGGGGGAAGCAACATTCAATCCTTAACACTAATACTAGTACTAGATAACTGAACATGTTTCTTCTGCTAAACGGTATATCCCTAATATTAATTCTATCAACATGCAAAGAAATGATAAAACTTCTTCTCAAACATATCCAAAATGAATTATTTAAAACCAAGTTATGAAGAAACTTTATGAGAGCACTGTTTTTATCTTAGTGAAGATAAAATAAATACAAAAAATGATAAACAAAATTAGGCTTGCTGATTCTTTAGCTCGTTCAAAGCCACACATTGTACTAGCTCTCAAAATAATTAATTAAAAATGAACCTATTATGCCACCAATGCTGCATAGTTACCAAATCATAGTACCCTGAAATACAATCGTGCACCAACCTCATGTGCTTCCACACCACCCCTCACCCAAACATACACCTCACTCCTCTCAAATTTCCACTGAGCACCATGATAGTTCCCAACAGACGTACCTGCACCGCAGTGTCCTCCCACACAGTCTTCTTCCTGCCCAGAATACATTTCCTGCAGATATGTTCTTGGCTTTCTCAGAACATTCCCTCATTCTTGTTTTTTTTTGTTTTATTTTGTTTTTCATATTTAAGCCTCCTCTAATTACTCAATTCAAAATAGCAGACCCAACCTTATTACTCTCTCTCCTCTATTAAACTTCTTTATTTTCTTTTCAAAGCAAGTACTGAATACATGTATATCATCCACACCTCCCTGGCTACCCACTATTGGAATGACAAGGGACGGATCCTATTTCGTTTCTTAATCTCCTGTTTATACTGAGGCATTCAGCAATAAAAAAGGAATGCTTGATGAGATCATAATGAAAATGACAAGTGTAGATTAGGATGTGATTAGATCAGGTGAGAAATCAATACTGGACTGGATATCACATGGAAGAATGGAGGTTTGAGGGGTTTTTGTGTCTCCTCTTAATAAGATGATGATGATAGCAATTGCAACCAATACTAATGTAACCGTTATTCTGTGTCCTCCACGCTTCTGTTTTGTAGTACTCAAGAAATACCAAAAACAAATTGCTGCCACTGAGTCAATACCAACTCACAGTGACCCTATAGGTCAGGGTGGGCTTATGAGACAGCAACTTTCTACAGGAGTAGTAAGCCCTATCTTTCTCTGACAGAGTTGCTGGTGGTTTCAAACTGCTGACCTTGCAGTTAAAGTAATTCCTAATCAAGGAAAAATTATAGAACTCATTTCCTTTGGACATAAGCCCTATCGTGTGCACACATGGTTATCTACTTTTCATAGCTGAAGTAACTAAGATAGAGATTACCCAGAAAGATACTCATCTATAGGAAAAAGTCCCCAAACACAGCTTTAAAATGAAATATTACTAAACAAAACTATAAGTTTATGGAAATACTTAGTGTCCTTGTACTCAGAGAGTGGTGCTTCCGATGATCAAGAAGGTTAGAAAAATCTCAAAAAGGCAATTCCCAGCAAGACAAACACAAGCAATCCCATTGCAGAATGGGAGAGAATGCACTCAAAGAGGCAAGCTATGGGGACAGGCAATTTTTGAAGGATGTGGTGAACACTGGGCACGGAGCAACTGTGACAAAACAGCCTGTAAGAACAGTGATAGAAAAGTGCATTAGCTTGCAGTGGGAGTTGGAAACAGTACTAAAGTCTGAAAGTTATAAGTCTTTTCTTAAATTATGTTCTATGAAATGTAACAAGGGCATTTATCTGTCTTATGTTTGTAGCTATATGAATTATACTAACAGATGTGAAAGATAATATTGTTTCTCAGCGCCTCTGAGATTCTGGGGTCTGTGGGAAGGTCCAGATGAAATCCAATAAACCAGAACATCACACTGCAACACCCTGCTCCAGGTGTGTGATCCAGGAAATGGTAAATTCAGGTAGCCAGACAACTTGCAAATGACAGCATAGTCTAAAAGCCTGAAGAGTGGAGGGAGGTGGGGGGCTAAAGAACACTGAAAGGAGGCAACGAGAGGCGTGGTTTCCAGTGAGGGGAAGAATACATAATCCAGGCCCAATGGAAAAGGAATTCAGAATGGTTCATGAGTTCATAAATATAGCACACAGTGCTCAACCAAAGCAATGTGGACTTGAAGCATGAATCAGGGCACAAGAATGCTATAAAGCAGCAAAGGAACCTTCTAAATCCATGAGGGATAAAAATCAGGATTAGCACAAAGCTGGTTCTAGCAGGTGCAGATGAGGGATGTCGGCCGTCACGCTTCTCCACAATGCTGGACACCAGCTGCTCTCTTCCCAGACTGAGAACACTTTCTTTCATATACATACATATACATAGATACAGATACATATACGTGTGTATGTATATATATATATATATATATATATATATATATATAATCATTTTATTAGGGGCTCATACAACTCATCACAATCCATACATCCATCAATTGTGTCAAGCTCATGTGTTGCCATCATCATTCTCAAAACAGTTACTTTCTACTTGAACCTTGGTATCAGCTCCTCATTTCCCCCCTCCCTCCCCACTCCCCTTTCCCCCATGAGCCCTTGATAATTTATAAATTATTATTATTTTGTCATATCTTACACCATCTGATGTCTCCCTCCATCTACTTCTCTGCTGTCCATCCCCCAAGGAGGAGGTTATATGTAGATCCTTGTAATCTGTTCCCCCTTTCTCCCTCACTTTCCCTCCACCCTCCCGGTATCGCCACTCTTACCACTGGTCCTGAGGGGTCATCTGTTCTGGATTCCCTGTTTCCAGTTCCTATCTGTACCAGTGTACATCCTCCGGTCCAGCTAGATTTGTAAGGTAGAATTGGGACCATGATGGTTGGGGAGAGGAAGCACTCAAGAACTAGAGGAAAATTGTATGTTTCCTCATTGCTACACTGCACCCTGACTGGCTTATCTCCTCCCCGGGTCCCTTCTGCAAGGTGATGTCCAATTTCCCACAGATAGGCCCTGGGTCCCCATCCGGTACTCCCCCTCATCCACAATGCTATGATTTTTTTTTCTTTTTTTAGTCTTTGATGCCTGATACCTGACCCCTTTGACACCTTGTGATCTCACAGGCTGGTGTGCTTCTTCCGTTTGGCCTTTGCTGTTGCTGTTAGCTGGCTGCTTGTTTATCTTCCAGCCTATAGGACCCCAGATTCTATATCTTTTGATAGTCAGGCACCATCAGCTTTCTTCACTGAATGTGCTTATGCACCTGCTTGTAGGCTGGTGTGCTTCATCCATGTGGGCTTTGTTGCTTCCCAGCTAGATGGCCGCTTGTTTATCTTCAGGCCTTTCAGACCTCAGAAACTATATCTTCTGGTAACCAGGCACCATCAGCTTTCTTCACCACATTTGCTTGTACACCCACTGTCTTCAGCCATCATGCCAGGAAGGTGAGCATCTCAGACTGCCAAATTGTTAGAACAAAGTGTTCTTGTATTGAGGGAGTACTTGAGTAGGGCCCCACTGCTAAGAGCACTTTCTATCTCTCTGAAGTGTTCAATAATCTGTTGCATTGGCCACATACAACTCTCAATGTTCTCATTATCTGGTCCGGCTGCCATAACCGAAACATTACAAGTAATTACGTTCATCCAATAGAAAAGTATTTCCTCAGAGCTTAGAAGGCTACATGTGGAATTTCAGGGTACTGGCCCCAGGGGAAGGTTCCTATCTCCTTTGTTCAACTCTGTTCCTTCTTTCTTTGGTGATGTTCTTGGGCTTGGGACTCTCTCTTCCCCATCTCTGTCTGTTTGATCTGCTCCTTTGATAACTCCAATGAACATGAATCAAGACACACCCTCCACTGAAACAGTCCCAGTGTAATAAAGAAAACCCATTCACAAAGGAGATTATAATCCAATGTGTAAGGGCTTCGGTTTATAATCAGACCCAAATTATACCCATATTTGGGAGGGCATAATTCAATCCATAATATGGACCATATTCACAGTTAGGTGGTTAACTGGGGACGTGTCAGGCTTCAGCTCGGGAAGAGGACCAACTTGGAAGGAACAGGAGCAATAGAGAATCAGTGTCAGGAAACCACAGGCTGCCAGTCATCAGTTGGGCTGCTTCTCTGCTGGGCCGCTTCCTTCTCGCTGGAATGCCTCGCTGCCATCGGACCTCTCTCTCAGACCTCTGCTGTCAGCCTCCGCCTTGACTGGCCCAAGTCAGAGGGTGGAACAACGGTCTCAGCTGATCTCACCTGTCAAGCCGCTGTCAGTGTTCCCTCTGCCACTAATTGGTCCAGGTCATAGCCAGAGGGCTCAGCTCCCTTGGCCGCTGCTCTGCAGGCAACAGCTCTCTGCCATCATGCCGTTCTGCTGTCGTCTCTAGGCTGATAAATGGCATAGCTCATAGTTAGAATACCATCTTCAGGACCACTTGGCTCTCCTGTAGCTCTGTTTCTCTGGCAGCCCAGCTTTAAGGCAGTATCTCCTTGTCTTCAAAGAGGTCTGAAACCTCTGTAGCTCAGCTGTGTCTATGCCATGAGCCGTTTACGTACCCTGATCATTGCCAGTTACCAGGGAGCGTCCCTTCATGTCAGAGTTCACATGTCAAGTCAACTTAAAAACAAAAACACCTGACTCAATTCTGACTCATCGTGAGCCTGTAGCTTAGAGTTGAACTGCCCCTGTGGGTTTCTGAGATTGTAAATTTTTACGGTAGTAGAAAGGGCTCGTCTTTCTCTCAGCGTGGCAGGTGGTTTTGAACTGCAGACCTTGGCATTAGAAGCCCAACACATAACCACCATTACACCAAATAAGATGAAGGTATAAAAACAGCAACTTACCCCAAGAAAACCTTGAAAACTTCCTGGACAAAAGTAACAAGCCCAAAATGGCCTGGGATCTCCTCGTCTGGGTTGCTTCTCTAAAGAATGAGGGAAAAGGAAGCTTCTCACCACGTAGGAGGAAGATCTCTCAAGCTGTTTGTTTTTCAGTGTGAGGCCATAAAAAGGAATTTGCTGCGCCATGAACACCCTCTTCCTTTCCGACAGAGCTAGACGGTGAAGCACGGTGCTAGAGTGCATGAATGACATTCATGCCACGAGGAGCAGCTAAGGTGCTACGTGAAAGAGTAAGGATGGTACCTGGTCAGAGGACCTGACATCAGCCCCAGAATTACCGATCAAGAACCACTTTTCTAATCGAGTGACTATTTTGAAGCACTCTGTCTGTGTGTCCATTTGCTGAACTTTGGCTGCTTGTCTGTTGCTACAATGCTGGAGACTCTGCCACTGATATTTCACAAACCAGAAAGATCACTGGTTGGCTTCAGCAGTTTCTAGACTTTAAAAAAGACTAGGAAGAAAGGCCTGGTTATCTATGTCAGAAACGTACAAGACAAAAACACCACAGAACCTGGTGAGATATCATGCTGAAAGGTAAGCCCCCTAGGTTGGAAGGCAATCAAAACAGGCAGTGGTGATAATGGGCATGGGCCTCTCAACAATCAGGAAGATGATGGACGTCCATCTTTCATTCACCTGACATGGAATCTCCACGAGACATAGCCATCTCTGCCAATTAGCAAAGCATGTTCATTAGGCCCGTTAGTCACCCATGTCTTTGATTCTCACAACAGCCTCTGAGGCTGACTTCGTCATCCCTTGATTGTACAGAGGGGGAAATGGGCTGAGAGAAGATGGCTTGCCAGGATCTCACAATCCTTATGAGGGCAGTGGCTGAGGAGTAAACCTGAGCCAAAGTTAGAGACCAGGGTCCTGTTGTGAAAGAAGCTGAGGAAACCATCGCAGAGATGGAAATCTCCAGAGAAAATGAGATGTCAGCCCTCCCATTGTGCAGACTCGCCATGTGGTAGAAAGACCGACTCGGGCTTTTGGCTTCAAAGATGGGAACCAGGAGGGGAGTGGTAGCGGGATTTGGCTACGCATGAGGCCGCCCTTGTAATGACAAGGGCCGTCTGGAAAGAAAAGTGACAGGCAACACAGGCAGACAGACCTACACCTGTCAGAAGATCCTGAACCGACTCAAACAAGCTATGCGGGCTGGGCTGGGAGGCCATGAACTCTGAGATTCCAAGAGGATGCAGATTTACAACAATTCCTAAGCTATCGTGTGAAATCTGGATGGTGGACACCTACAGATTTAAAATCTTGGTCGCTGGGTAGCCTTTCTCAATGGGCCTTTCCTAAGAAGCATTGCTAAGCGGTACACATATTTGGAGCAAGGACTTGGTCGTCTGCTGAAGTCATAGATTTTAATGTGGGGAATGCAAACGAGTCAAAAGCGTGTTCTTTCTCCATCACCACGCCCTGATGAATTTGCTGTACTGTTGCTTGAGCAAGGCTCTTCGGAGATAATTAATCAAGCGGTAGGTTCTGGTGACTGGAGATCTCCAGATGGCTTAGAAACCAGGCAGCACTGAACGTCTCGACTAGGTTTTGGTCCACTTTTCCGTTTCAACCATCTTAAAGCACTATGGGCCAAACCGTCTCTGAGAAACCCGCATCCCCTTTTCTGGATGTCAGGGGTGCATGTTTCTGGGAGGCTATTTAATGTTGTTTTCCTTTATCATGCTAGCCTACTGTTTGGGCTTTCATAAGGACAGTCTCATGGATGACTTGTGCCTAATTGTTTATGAGAAGAACAGCTGGTCTAGCACTGTCCCCAGCTTATCTAGACATGATTCCAATATAGAATTGCATGTTGCGCTCCTGTGGGGCAGGTGATCCTGTGAGGGTGCCACAGACAAACACCTCTCTTTCTAGAAAGAAATGGGAGAGCCAGCCATCTCCTATGCACGAGAGTGCAAGCACTACTGCAATATGACAACTACAGACCTGGTTGCGAAGTGTTCATCCTAAGTAGACAGCTTATGGGAGACAATGGCAAGAGAGTTTAAAAATTATAACCAAATTCGAAAGATTAGACCCCTCATCTCACCAGCAGGAAACACATCAACAAATGAGTTAACTTCTTCATTTGTCTGCAGCTTTTTCAGTAGAATGGAGAGTGTACCTGTTCCCTTCACATTGTGCTGAGAATTAAATGTGGCATTATCAATAAACTATGATAAGAACTTAGGAGATGCTCAATACAGTGCAGTTATTGTAGACATTGATATTATTTTCATTGGTTTCCTTTGGTAAGCAAAATACAATCTGGTGCCAAGAATCCTAAAATCAGTGAAATTGTAACCACTTGCTTTATAAGTGCTTACTGCACCCACCACCTGCTTGCAAAGCACCTGTCCTATCTCTTCCCTAGTTCAGGGCAGCTCACTCCACAGCCCAGACCTCTCTCCAGATCAAGCATATCTGTTCTTTCTTTTTTATGTATCATGGAAATCCCAATCATGGGACTTGGCTTGAGAAAGAGGCCTGTGATGTGTTTCCATAAGGAAAGGGAGAAGCAAGGAGTCTTTATAAAATCAGCTGCAACAGGAAAATGAGAAAAGTCACAATATACAATTTTTCTGCCCATAAAAGCCGTCTTACTCTGTAACCACAATTACACTGTTCTAGTGTTCCAGCTTTGTAAAGTCACTTCGCAGGCCTACACAACGGACATGGTAGCACATACCTTCCACATAGATAAATCCTAATACCAGGATAAATGAAAGCCCAAATGCATGGCATGGTTTCAAGGAAGTCAACCATAAAGCATGTGGTTCTTTCTACCAAAAAAAACCCTATCGTTTTCAGCAGGGATTAGATGTTTCAGGAGACCCATGTGTCTCCCATCTTCTGCCATTTCTGCAGATAATTACAGAGTTAATGGTTGGAATTTCCAAGGATTCCATTAAATCTTAAACCACAAAAACCAAACTCGCTGCCATCGAGTCAAGGCTGACTCTCGGTGACCCCAGGAGTGTCTGAGATGGTGTAACTGCTGAAGGCAGTAGAAAGTCCGTTCTTTCTCCAGAGGAGCTGCTGGTGGTTTCAAACTGCTGACCACGAGGCTTTCGGGCCAATGCGTAGCTGCTACACCACCAGGGCTCCACCTTTTATCTTTAATTAAATTTAGCCTTAAGACCGAATACATTCATTTTACTATCTCCTGGTGAACCAAACTATGTATTCTACTAGTACAAAGCAGTGTACGCTTTGGCCACATTTCTAGAAGAATTAGTATCTCTCACTGTCAATCGTGGAAAGCACAGGGAGACCCTTGCTTTGGGCCTGTGCCCACCGATTTCTCAGGAAGCAGAGAGAGGATTGCAGGACTCCCTTGGACCCATCCTGGGGCAGAACAGTAAAGCTCATGCCCATGTGGCTGCTTTCATTCCACAGTAGTCTCTACTGTAACACCGCACACGTGTGGGAGCACACAGACACAAACACACACGGGAGTGTACACACACATGAAACCAAGACACACCACACACATATAGCACATAAATACTATCACACTAAACACACACTCCACCATAAAAACACACCACACACGTACCGTACCTACACACCTAACTCCACCATACGTCCCCCACTTCACCAAACACACACCATGTACACACCTTACCATATATCACACAACCATATACATGCCATACACATTTACCACATCATATGCAAACACTATAAAAACACATACCTTACACACATACACACCACACACACATACATGCACATACACTTCACCATATAACCGCAAACTATACACATGCCGCATACTTTGCACCATACCACACACTACGTACAAACCTACAAACACCGAACATGCCAAACATGTTATATCACAAAAATATCGCACCCACCACATACACGTCACACACATACAACATCACACGACACTATACACACATGACCTCACCAAACATTCACACACCACAAAGACACACATCCACGCACCATCTTCTCTTACTTAGGATTTCTTCCAGTGCTGTCATATTGGAGGCCCCACATTACAAAGGAGAAAAAGAAAATAAGTGACCTTTTTAAAATATCAATAAGTATCATTTTTTTCTTAAACTTAAGGTTAACTTTTATCAGTCTGTAGCTTATGTTTATTATAGGTGATCTCGGGATTACTAATGAGCTCCGGTCCTATTTGTCTTTAACTTGGACTTGTACATGAAGCAGAACAATTAGGTAGTGTCCATATATAGTGTCAAACGTCTGGTTTAGTATATATCACATGGGACAACAAAAAGATTGGAAAATCTCCATTATCTTTTAATTCCATTTTTCTAAGTACTTTTTGAAGCCTCCTTGTATAATAAACATTAAAAAAAAAACCACTTTCAGACACCCCCAAACACCTGACATAACATGGTAATAATAGTCCCGTTTTGATGCATGTAGGAAACTAGCTCCTGATTGTGATTATGAATCATTGTATGTTCCTCTGATTTTAGTGATTCTATTTCTGAAGTGGGCTTGTAATTGTAGGTTGCACATAATTTGAAGGCTTATAACTTGGGGACTGTCTGTATATCTTTATCTATTACTCTCTTCTCCCCTTTGCTCCCACTCTGTCATTTACTCATCTGTAGTAAGTCCTTTCTTCCCTCTTCCATAGTTCAGCCATCTGACCTACTCCACTCTCCTCTAAGTCACCAGGATCTCTCTGTGCCCCGGCTAAGGGTCTAGCTCTACACAGCACCCAGAATGATCTGATCAAAATGTTAGCAGACCCTTTCCTACTTAATAGCTCTGTGGTTTTTAATTGCAATAAAACAAAGGCTGAGATCCTCCGGTGGTTGACTAACCTGTCTCCCTGTCCCCTTCCATTTCCTCCCACTGATGCTGCAGGCAAGAGGCCACCCTCTTCCTTCAGGGGGGGGTGAGGGGGGGGTGTGGTGGTGGTGGTGGCCGTGGTGGTGGTGTGTGTGTTTCGTTCCTTCCTGGCACCTTTCCATCCAGGAATTCACAAACATGGCTTCTTCCAATCACTCTGGAATTCAGTTCAATCATCAGTGTCTTACCTAAGGTGCCCAAGCACCTACATAAGCTCAAACTTTCTACCCAGCATTTCTCATTGGCTGAAATTATCTGGCTTATCTGTTGGTTGATGTGATCCTATCTGTCTTCCTTCACTAGGTATAAATCCCAGGAGGCAATCCTTGTGTTAGTCTCCATCATTCCTGGATCCTGAAGACGGGCACTTAGAACGGTACCTGGAAAATATCTGGTATTTAAAAAATACCTGCCCTGTGAATGATCTTGAGGCATTATCCATAGTATAAGTTAACCATACTTGTTCCTCTCATTAATGAACTCCCTCTGTGTGTTTGTGTGTGGTTGCTGTTATTGTCTGCTGGGGACTTGGCAGGTCAACGCACAATGGGATCTGCCCGTGAGCCATAGTGTGTGGTTCTGTTTGGAACTGTGGTGAAGATATACACAACCCAAAGCCACCATGTCAACAAATGCTGCATTGAGTGCCACCAACTACATTCTCCAAGCGGTACGACCATTCTCACTATCCTTTGCCAAATTATTCCACCAACATTGGCATCACTCACTATCCCTCGAGCTTCTCATCAAAGCGGTCGAGTGCACAGGTTCGCTCCTAAGTCGTGATAAATATTTTATACCATGGATTTTTAAAATATAAACCAAAGAAAGCCAAGTAGTAGGTTCTCCTTCTCTAGAAACGAATTTCCATTTTGATGGGAATAAGGAAAACGAGGAGAGATAAGGAAGAATCAATGGGATGGACTTTATCTTTCTCAGAAATATAAATCACCTTCCTGCATCTCGAGAAAGGAAACCTTGCTTAATAGTTTGCAGACTCTATCAAGACACACTTTGGAAGAAGTGCTTTGGAAAGTAATTCTTTACTCAGCACTGAGAATCGGTTCATAGGTCCAATCAACTGAAGAGGAATGACAGGCGATGGGATGAGGAGAGGGGAGCAAGGTTCTTCCTCTCCAGGGTGCATTTCATTTTATCTTCGTAGTTGGTGTGTCAGAAACTGAGCCATCAGAGACTGACAGAGAGTTCGTTTTCAAACTGAGCAAGCACCCTACCTTCTGAGAAGGAAATCGTTCCACAAGGACATGCTACCTATGTATGTCTTAATAAAAGATTGAGAAATGCATGGCCAGGTGCCTAGAAATTGGTTGTTTTTCTAATCAACACTATTGTGGAATTTAAATTTTTATGGGATATCTCTCTCCAGTGTCTTACACATTGAATCTTTCTAAGTTCATTCACACGTACAACATTTAATTCTTAAGATTAAATTTAGCTCCCAGAAAAGAAAGCACTAGCTCATGGCAAAAAATATGCTCAGCCTCTCCTAGTGATATTAGTTAGCTCCTACTCCATCACCTTCCAATACGGAAGTTATTCATCTATTCAGCATGTGAGTGTATGAAATGGTTTTATAGGCATCCACTCTGCAAAATCCTTAATTGCTTGCAAGTATCCATTGTTTCCATTTTTGAAGATGAAAAACGGAGCCTCGTAGAGGCTGACTTGCCCGAAGTCACACGAATAATAAATTCTGGTTCCAACCTTGTCCTCCTGCCTTAGAACCCACTGTTCTCTTTCTGAAGTCCCTGTGCAGCACAGATGGTTCAGTGCTGGGCTACGAACGAGAAGGTTCAAAGTTGGAGCCCAGCCAGAAGGGAGGCCCAATGATCTGCAACCGAAATGTTACAGCCTTGAACACTGCAGAATTATCCGCTCTGCACACAGGCGGTCTCTAGGAGGTGAACCATGTAGACAGTAGAGGGCTGTGTTTGCTGCAGCCCTTTAACCAGTAGACGCACATGCAAAAATTTAATTTTATGATCATTGCATCAGGTAGTAAAAAATAAGACAAAAAATTAGCGTCTATATTCAATGAAATAAGACAAGTCTCCCACTGAATTGAACTGGTGGGGGCTCCCTTTGGGCAGCTGAGATTAAACACTGTTCTAGGTCTTGGCACCGATAATGTAACCAGATAAGCCTATCAATTTGGGGGCATGAGTACAATATAAAATCTAATATTGCTTCTGTGATCTAACCTTTCAAGTTTGTCTTTTATAGATACATATTCAAACCAGTAATCAAGAAAGGCAGATGCTAAAGTAACGTCCCTCCCTCATAAACAACACTACTTAAAAGATAGATCTGCCATTAAAGTCACAAAAGCAGCCGATTTTCTAATCCAAAGGAATTCAGTCCACTTTTGGATGGATTGCTAGTGGTGTGCCAGAGAAGGTGCTTCTGTGCTTGAGCAGATGCGGCAGCTCCCAGAAGCAGTGCACCCCCTTGCACGGGTCAGGGAAGAGGCTGAGCCACCAGGACCCAGAGGCTCAAAGCAGGGCCTGCAGGATGTTGGAAGAGCCCCATATTCTCAGGTGCGTCTATCCTGTCATGTGACATTTGGAAAGCCAGTGTCGCCTGGTGATTTGATGCTGCCCCACCCATCCATCACCCCTGGAGCTCTGAGTTTCCATGGTACTTATTAGTAAGGACAGCAGAATTGTGGATGCTGGGGACAGGAGCTCTTGCACACCAGCTTAAGCCAGTCTGCCCTGGAAGCTGAGCCTTGGCTCCAGCTCAGCACCCACACCTAGCGCAGAATGGAGGGAACAGTTACTTTGAACAGAACATTTGGAGATCACAGAAAGGACAGGAGGGGAAATGGTCTGTATTGTCAGAAACAAGGACGACTTAAACGCTCTCAATTTTGTTCCCGTGTGGCCATTGCTACTGGTTTTAATCTGTATACATGTATTCAGGTTTGTGTATTTTATTAAAATCTTACCAGCTATGTAGCTGTAGCTAAAATTTAGCAACGGGCTTTACTAAAACATAAATTTTTTTTAAAACCACAAGAAACTTCAGCCCTTAGGTCATATCGCAAGAATAAAAACTAGTTACCCTTGAGTTGATTCTAATCCACAAACAACACCCCATGGAGGTCAGACTGGACCTGTGATTCATAGGTTCTTCAGCAGCTGAATTTTAGCAGGAAGGTGGCAAGTCTTTCTTCCAAGGCACCTCTGGGTAGACGTAAACATCCAACCTTTCTGTTGGAAGTAGCAAGTGTACTAGGTATATGCACCATTCAGGGTCTCCCATTCAAACACCACCAACAATGAAACCTGACATGGTTGAGTTGATTCCAGCCCAATCAATCCCATGCGCCTACATCAGGCTTCCTTGGTACAGAGGGTTTGCCAGGTCTTTCTCCTGCCATCCTTTGGGTGAGTAGCCAAGAGCAAACTGTTTGTGCCAGCCGGAGACCGCCTAGCACTGCACCCTACTCCTTGTCCGTACACACCACATGATCGATCATCTAGCTTGAGCATTATTCCTGGGTCTTAAGTAAAGCACTTTGCTACTGACTTGCACTAAGTAGTTTTAGTACCTGTCTGGCCTCAGTTCAAGAGACAGTCTCAGGGGCTCTAGACAGTTAAGCATTGAACGACTAGCCAAAAGGTCTTCGGTGAGAGCCCTGAATCCCTGGACGGAAAGAGACATTGGGCCACACAGTCCCTGCAGATAGGAGGGATCATTAACTTCCCAGAAACGTCACTAACCAATTAACAGGGTTTCACTAACTTGTATATAGAGAAACACAGGACAAAATGCTTAAAATCTAAAGGCATGTTTTAAATCTATCAGGTTGGCAAAGTTATTTGCTTGTTTTTTCCATTTTTTGTTGATTATTTAAGTGATATGTAGCACCAAGGATGGTCAGGTTGGCTCACCGAAAGAATGGGCACTTTGGCAGTCTCGGAGCAAAGATGTAAACTGCTCAGTCTTTCTGTAAACGAACTTGGAAATTCAAATTTTAAAAGGCAACATTTTTACATCTACTTTAGCCAGGAACAGATTTCACTATAAAGTGAATGTTCAGGGCAGAATTCTACAGAGCAATAACCAAACTGAAACAGACTCAATTCCCAATGGATGATAAACTCATTAGATTTCAGCACGTTAAATAGCTAAGCGCCAATCAAAGACAGGATTTGGAATGAATGCGCCATGCTCTGGAACTACAAGGGTAAGTAAAAAGCACTTATACTAGGGTTCTGATTCATAAGCGCATGTGTTATTACAAGCAAAATATGCTTAAATATGCTTCGTCCATCTGTGTGTAGCTGCAGACAAGTTCACTCAGTAATAGAATTGTCTTTGTCTTATCACGGCGCCTTCAAAGAAGCAGATAATTTTTGTGCCATGGGGAAAAAAATGAGGTTAGGGTTCTATATCAAATTTAACCTCAAGTGGACATTTCCCCAAAACACTGAAGCTCACAACAAGTTTACAGGATTACTTCCCATTTAACACTATAGAGTTTAGCTAGGCCAAGCACATTAAGGAAATGAGAATAACTCAACGACGAGTCAGGAATGAAGAGACTATGGCTGGAAGGAAACCTGAGAACTAGTCCTGATGGTGGGATCACACCTGGTTTGGCAGTTCCCATGTCAAGGGCACATCGTGGCCTCAGCAAGCATTTGATTGGCTGAGTTTCAAAAACATCATAGAACTGACCTTTCCAGACATCTTTTTTTTTAAGCACGATAAAAGCTAGTGAAGACAATCTTTAGGAATGAATCATATTTGGGGGCAGTCTTGAGCTTACTAATATGATCCAGAGAGCAAGGTGCAAACAATCAAAACCGTGGCTTCTGATAGGCGATGCTGCACCTGTTAAATTCCAGGTGGGAGGAGCAGCTCAGGTTAGAGACTGTCTTGAGGAATTCCAAACGGTTAATCTTAATATTCTCAAACCACAAAGGACAATCATGGAGGCTAGGAAAGGCTAGAAGGAGGCCAGGAAAATTGCGCCCAACAGTCCCCCCTCCCTCCATTCTGACTATGCACCTACTCAATCTGTTAAGGTAGCAACGGATGTCCTAAGAGAATTTTCTTGGGAACCTTTATCCCATCCACCTTTACCAGAATTTTACCTCTTCAGACATTTGGTTTTGCTTCCCAAATTCTTAGAGAACTGAAAAGGAACCGAATTTGTGGCCTAGGTAAAAAAAAAAAAATCCAAAGTGCAGTTTTGACATCATGCTAATTTAAGAGGGCAGAATTCTTTGAGGAAGGGTAAGAGAGATGAGCTCCCTACCTTCAGAAGAACAAAGGTCTAGATGGAAGATATGTTGAGAAACAATGACTTCACATTTTGACATCTTTATTGAATAAATTCTATAAATCTATAGTAATAATAATATTATTATTAAAAGATCATTGGGGGCTCTTCCAATTCTTACTACAATCCATACATTAATCGTATGAGGCATATTTGTACATATGTTGCCCTTGTTCATCTCTAGACATTTACTTTCTATTGTGCCCTTGGTATCAGCTCCTCTCCTCCCCCCCCCACCTTCATGGTCCCTTGATAGATTATAAATTATTATTATTTTCGTATGTCATACCAAACGCTGTCTCCCTTCCCCCATGGTTTCTGTTGCTCTTACCTCTGGAGGGGGATGTGTGGTTATGTGTCGATCGTTGTGACTGCTTCCCCCTTCCTTCTGGTATAGCTATTCCCATTCCTGTTCCTGTATTCTATGTGTTGTGAGCTTGTCTCTTAGCTTTACCTGTGTACCTGCTGTGGTCTAATCCAGAGTGAGAAGCAGCACTGGGATCATGATAGTGGGGGGTGAGGAAGCCTCAAGGAACCAGAGGTATAGTGTGTATTCCATCGGTGCTTTACTGCACCCTGATTGACTCATCTCTTCCCTGTAGCACCTCTGGGGGGGGGGGGCGGGGGTGTTCCATTGCCTATAGATGGGCTTTGGGTCTCTGATCCGATCCCCCTCATTCTCAACGTTTTTGTTTGTTTGGTTTTCTGTTATGGGTCTTTTGATGCCTGTTACCCCGTCCCGATGACACTTCATGGTCGCACCGACTGGTGTGCTTCTTCCATAGGGGCTTGTTGCTTCACTGCTGGTTGGCCACTTGTTTAACCTCAAGCCTTTAAGACCCCAGGTCTTTTAAAAGCCAGGCACCATCGCTTTCTTCACCACATTTGCTTATGCACCCATTTTGTCTTCAGCGATTGTGTCGGGGTGGGGTGGGGTGGGGTGGAGAGTTCGCATCACAGATTGCCAGTTTGCTAGAACAAAGTGTTCTTGTATTGAGGGAGGGTATGAGCTGAGGTCCGAGGTCCAGCCATAGCCTCAGTGTATTTCCATATGAATATATGTACATGGGCCAGTACCTCTATTTTTATGGATTAATGTAGTTACGTATGTACACACATATGCTTATACCTCTATCCATAGCTTTGCTTTCTAGAGCCTTCCTCTGTTTCCTTTTGCCTTCCTCCTGCCCCATCAGCATGTTCCCCGTACTTCCACCTCTTAGTACTTCCTCTCAGCTAGGTTGCTGTTGTTCCAACACCCACAGGAAGTCTACAACCTCCTCGTTGTTGCTTTTAATTCCCTAGTTGTTGCCCTGTCTATGGCACTGTTTGCTCACCCCACCCTTACCCCCCACCACCTTCTATTCCCAAGACCCTCCAGTGCTGTTGGCCTTGTTGCTTTCTCCCCGAGCTTGCTTCCCATGCCTGTCTTACATAAGGAGGCTAGGGAAACCAGCAATGACATGGACCAAACAATAAGGAAACAAAAGATTGAAAAAAGAAAAAAAGAGAGCGAGAAAAAACATACATAATTCCAGGTCTGTCTGCTGACCTTTATGTCTATCTTCCCTCTGGTCCTGCGGGAGTTGAAGGACCTGCCTCTCCTAGCTTGAAGCCTATTTGGGAGCTTTGGGGGGGAGTATTTTTTTACTCATCCTCGTATGTTAAAAAAGGAATAAATAGCTATTTTTTAAAGAATTAGAGTAAGATTTCAGTTTTTGTAAGTAAAATATATATTCAGAGATTAACAAATGGGTTATTATTGATAGAAATATATGTAACAGTAATTATCTCTGGGAAGTAAAACTGAAGTAGATGCTAATTTTCCTTTTTACACAAATATTTTAATTTTCTATAATAAGCATGCACTACTAATGAGTATTAAGAAAGGTCCTCAGAGTGAGATAAAACATTAGCGAGCTTCCTAGAGCTTGGATTCAGTGTAACCATAACCCTATCACAGTTCAGAGCTCTGTTCTAGGCCTTTGGTGGATGCATGACCCGATACAAAAGATCTCATGCCAACCAGCACAGCAGGGAACAAGACTTTTACATGAACATGCAGTTAGAGGCATGATGCTAAATGTATATCTGGATTTGTAACTCTGGAAAGCCATCAACTAAAAGCACTACACGGCAGAGTTCTACCCTGATGTGCATGGGGTCACCACGAGTCTAATAGATAGCACCGTCTTATTCACAGTGCCCTTGAAACACCATTCTTGGCTCCTCGGCCCTTCTTAGAGCATACTTTGTAAAATTCTGCAACTAGGAATACTGCTTAATTAAGAGGGGGAAATATTATCTCTAAAACTGGATACATGTATTTATAGTTCCAAATGAATAAATCTACAGGTGGCTACCATGCACTACATCTGCCAGGGGAAGGATAAAGGATTATTTTTTTAAAGCAGAAAATAATCAATCTTCACTTGACTTTAGGATACAACCAGGTCCTATCTATTCAGAACACTAAAATATGGGAATCACTAAAGGCTGAAATGGGAAATGTCCCACTAAAACTACACTCCCAAAAATAAGCGTTTGGGGCAGATGGTGAGAGAAAGAAAATTTGATGGGTACAAGAGGGTCTATAACCAGAAGATTCAGTCATTCAAAAAGTTCCACTCTTGAGTTTAATTTAGCTGCATAGAAACAGATGCAGGGAACCCCTTGACCAACCGTCTCATTTATAGAACAGGCAGCCGGGGCTCAGAGATTACATAGTCTGCCTGAGTCTCAAACAAGAGAGCAGCAGAACTGGGACCACATTCTCAAAATAGGGTCCAGTGACTGTCCCACTGTACCTTACTAGTTCCCCTCTTTCAGATCCAGCCACCCAATTCTCTTATTTCCAATTTTCCATCGCAGAAGAGAGGAAAAATCATATTTAAAAAATGTGTTGCAAAAGTGTAATACATTTCGCTAAGTGAAGGCTCCCCAGCTTATCTCCAGTCTCTCTGGGAAGCACCTTCCAGAATTGTGGGTGCAACTTCTTCGTAGTCTTTATGGGGTCTTTGTTCAGGTTACAAAGTGGTGGGGCCTCGAGCAAGAAGGGGAAGACTCAGCATACGGAAAGAAGGCTAACAACCTAGTAAACACGCACCCTGAGGAGCCCACGCGCGGATTGCTTAGAGTGGACCCTCTTGATAGACCACGCCCTCTGGACCAGGCTGAAGCTCACAGGTAGTAAGAATATGGTGGAGAAGTCTGCCACCTGTTCGTTTATTGTACGGCGGGAGCTTTCATGTTGCTACCAGAATGCCAAAATCGACACCACAGGGGTTTCAAATACCAATAAGGTCACCCATTGCAGGCAGGGTTCAAGAGCTTCTCAAAGAAGGCAGTGTAGGGAGAATCAAGCCCTCGGATCTACTAGTGAGTCATAGAAAGGTCGGTACCTGGGGCACACTAGATCGTGCGGGGAGAGAGGCTGGAATGCTCTTGGGTACACAGCAGCCACCAGTGACGTGGTGACGAGGGCACAGGTCCATGCAGCACTGTACTCTGGGACACACGGGGGCTGCCAATTCACCACAGTCAGGACACAGAGCCGCCAGAGTCCACTCATCCACCAGGTGTCTGGAGACTCCCTCCTTCTTCGAGTCTCTCCCGTGGTGCAAGGAGGTAAGCCTTGCTTATCAAAAGCTAAAACTACTCTCCAAGATTCAAGCAGCTGACTTCCCTGGCACAGAAGCCTCTCTATTCAGGTACTCGATTACCTGAACTGATCATGGAGGATTCAAGTGGATTTCCAACACAACAGTTTGGGGGTTGGGGGGAGGCTAGGGGATGTTTAAGATCTTCTTCCCTAAAAGCAGCGGGTGGATGTTTATGCAGCTATTTCACAACTCATAGTGGGCATCTCTGGAGGAAAGGAAGCCGTCCTAGTCAGAGGGAACAGATGATTTCATTTGGCAACGGAATGACGGCTCAGGAAACAAGAACATTCAGGGGCAAACGTCCGCAAAGTGTCTGCGCGTAAAAGTCTTGCTGGCCAGCGATTGCCCTCCTCCGTGGTTTGCCCATGTAGAGACTCGCCTGTCAGTCTAAAGAGCTCACAGACGGACAATTGAATTCAATTTTCACAACAGGAGTGCAGCGCATAAAGACATGCTTTACCTTGCAATTAAGGACTTGAAACTCTAACAAGGACAGGCCGCTATTTTACGGCAAACCCGTCTGAGAGCACACAGCCATTGCAAATGACATGTAGCAACTGCACGGACGCATGGTGCAGGGCAATTTGTCAAGGGCAATTTAAATATATACGTGGTCTGGATTTATTTTCGAATCGCTGGGAGAGACTGCAAACCGTATGGGCAGAGTTAATTCTGGTGGTGTTTGACCAGTAACACGAGAAGCCTGCAAACGGCACTGAACGGTGCACACGAAGACCGTTAAAACGGAAAAATCGCCAGTTACATAGCTGAGGGTAAGTCAGAAAGTATTGCTGTACTTTCTAGACAGCCGAAGCCTTTATTAAACAAAAATATTGTAACTTGAAGTTATTGGTCCTCGATAGAACTTCCATTTGTACCCACACATTTCTGCAGGCAATGTTTCCATCACTCTAAGCCTTCCTCTGAGAACGCTCCCCTGTTCAATTAATCCCACATCAATGAACCCATCTTGGCAAGCTTGACACTGTTCACTGAGTTTGAGATCCAAAGAGAAACCGGGAGGGGCAGGCGAGGGTGGGTGAGGGTTTCTCACGGACATTCTCCAAGAGCGAGCAGGTGCGCTGTCACGATGGGAATGGTACTTTTCTAACCTTTTGCTCATCACTGCAGGTTTCACTTTCCTAAAAACGCATCCATCGTAAGTCCATGCGATTGTTCTGAGTCCTTAAAGAAAATCTACCAATGTTGACCCCTTTGGATCCTCAAAAGTGGTCACTGTACTCTTCTGAGCTAGCCTCTTTGAAGTGAATTTAACCGGCACACCTGATCCCACCCGAAGCCAGTGTTTTGATGGCTAAGAGCCTAAGACAAGTGACATACTGAGAGAACTTGCCTGCACTCGTCCACTGAACGCAGACACATGTGGATATACATGGGGCCTGCCATGGCTGACTCAATTAACCTCAACAAAGTCAGGATGCAGAGCCAAATCCACTCATCCACCAGGCGTCTGGAGACCCCCTCCGTCTCTGAGTCTCTCTTTCTCATGGTGCAAGGAAGCAATCCTTTTTCTTCAAAAGGAAAATATTCTCCATTATTCAAATAGCTGACTTCCCTGGCACAGTAGCTTCTCTATTCCATAAAGCAGGGCATATATGAAGTGGAACCTTAGTAGTAATTAAAAAAAAACACCTTATGTTTTCCCTTTTTTTTTTTTTTGCTTCCTCTCCTATACACTCAACCCAAACTCACTGCCATCAAGTCAATTTCTACTCAAAGTGACCCTGTGGGACCCTATGGTACCGAACAGAACAGCTCCTGTGGATTTCCTGGGTGAACTAGAAAGTATCAGCTTTCTCCTGACCAGCAGCTGGTGGTTTTGAACTACTGCTCTTGTAGTTAGCAGTATACAAAGGGTAGACAAAGGGAGTTTTGTTTGAGTTCATAGAGAATGTCCATTATTTCTACTTTTCCATAAAACCTCTTGGGATGTATCACAGTAAGTAATAGCATTCATTTTTTTAAACAGGCCAGATATTGTTTAGGATTATGTTCCCCCAAAACACGTATTGTGAACCCTAACCTCTATGTCTACGGTTAAAATCGCATTTGGGAATGGGGTATCCTGTTATCTTAATCAGGCAGGGTTAGCGCAGGGCGTCAAGGTCTTTGGGAATACTGGGAGAGTAAACTTGAGAGCAGAGGAGAAGTAGGGGAAGAGGGGGACTGAACCACTTGAAGATCCCCCAGAAACAGAAGTTCTGAGATAAGGACCCTCCCTCCAGAACCAACAGCGGGTCAGCCTTCATATGCTGGCACCCTCAATCTGAACTGAGCCTCCTAAACTTGGAGAAAATAAAATCTGGCTTGTGAAAGTCATCTATCTGTGTCATTATGAATACAGAGATAGAACCATCCTAATATCTGCTATTTTTAATATCCCTTCTCAGTATCAGTGCATAAGTAACCTATTTAAGTTGGCATATGGTAGCATCCCCCGAGCTTGACCATTGCTAATCCCTTTTAAAAGATATTCATTTGGGTTTCATATTTTAAACCACTATTATGCGCTTGGCTCTTGTTAGTCCAAATAAATAAACCATTATTGTCCTATGCCAACTCAATTAGCTGAAGGGATGAATCCTTCCTTGCCATTCTGGAAGTCCACCGTGGAGACACTAGGTCCAGTGGTGATGCAGAAAGACGAACAACAGCACTAGCTAGAAGGCTCTGCCGTTCTCCCCAGCAGCATCCTCTACTTGACCTTTCTTCTGTAGGGTTAACATTTCTGTGTTATCTAGTCACTTAGAAGTAATACAGCGCCTTCAACTTTTACAATGCTCAGCCATTTGCAGAGAACAGTAGGAAACAGCATTTCATTATTTCTCATAAATTACTCAGAGCTGCTCATGGTGAAAGATGAGCATCAGAGTGATGTCACAGAAGGTCATTTAGAAGCTTTCAAATCAAGTGATGAAGGGAAGCCCAGACATGATACTGACTTTGTTAAAACCCTGATCTACAGCTTTGCTGCCTTCCTTTCAACAATGTCTTGATCAAATACACAATTACCTAAACAAACGATGACATTAATTCACCTGTATCTGAGGCAGTAAAATAGAAAACCTGAAAATAGTGCATGCAAATAACAAGTAGTATGGGTCAGTTGCCTATGATATATAAACTTAGACAACAGTGAAAATTATCTGATCAGTGAAAATGACAGGAGACTATTTTAAAGCACTTTTACATTTGCAGTTGTGCAGTGTTAGTCTCCTATCCAGGAATGACTAAGAATCAAGTGAAACAGCAAGTGTAATGGATCTGCTTCCGATCTGAAATAGTTTCTCTTAAATGTTATGGAGCTGTCATCAACTTATCACACACGTCTGTAGGTCAATCATATTACGAAGGGTTGTGCGGTCATTGCCACAATCTACCTCCTTCTTTGGAACCATTTCTTCCTTTTGTACCGTTGATGTTGGCCCCCTTTCCCGCATCCTCTCCATTTTTCTTGGTGGTGACAGAATGACTAAATGAAGCAAACACTGTGAGAGACACAGCTCATGGTGGTAGAAGGTGTGCAGATGAGTGTGTCCGTGTCTCCCCTCCCAGGTAGCAGCCTCCTCTGACCACATAGCTCCTTGCGGGCTCCAATTGCAAAATCCTTTTCCCCTCTCATCCCTCCCATGCGGTGAGTGCCAACAGTGGGGTTGGCTTGTGACTGCTGAGCAAGGCCAGCAAGATCCCCAATGGTGCTGAGTCGCTTTGGGGAAGAGGACCACAGATGGAATCCAGAGAGCAGTGTGGCAATCAATTCATAAGGTTTCATTTTTATTTGGGGGAGGGGGGCTTGAAAAAAATCTAAAGGCAGTCACAGCTTAATTTATGTGAAGCACTAAACTCAAGTTGCTTCTTGTTATAATTCTCCTGATGACACACATTACTTTCAAATTTTTAGATCCTCAAAAGCTGCTGTTTGGCCTTAAATCTAGAGTTGTGTTGATATGACCGTGGGAGAACTAAACATCCTCAAACATGTTAACTCTATTGCTGTTCCAGCACTTTGACAAGGCATTGAAATGAAGTAACACTTAAATATCTCTATTGCCAATCAAGAACCCTGTCTTTTAATCACCTTAGATACTTTGGCCTTTGAAGGTACGCAGAAATTGCTGCTCATTCCTCCCTCCAAGCTATGCTTGAGACCTCTGTTATCTAAAAAGAATAATTAAAAAGAAAAAACAACAGTTATCATGCCCTTTCTTACACCGACTCATGGCAGCCTAGCTATGTCCTCCCCCAAACTTTCTCCTCCATCAGGCCCTGCCCAAAAGACAAGGTAACTCACTGATTCTCAAGAAAAGCCCTCTCTCTGTTCACCAGTCCAGACTTCTCCCTACCAATTGTCAATGTCTCTCTCTCTCACCCTCCCTTCTCCGATTCTCTGCGTCAATAAATTGTCCTTTGGAATTACCTAATTCTGATCAAACTTATCTGAAATAACCCAATGGGATTTATCAGCTGCAACAATGTACTTTAGCACTTACCTAAAAGCGAGAGGCCTCGAAGTGCCACTAGTGGTGGAGAAGAGGTGCATTGGGCAGCTAATTGCAAAGTCAGCAGTTTGAAACCACCAAGTGCTCCTTAGAAGAAAGATGAGGCTTTCTACTCTGGTAAAGAGTTACAGTCTCAGAAACCCACAGGGGCAGTTCTACTCTGTCCTATAGTCAGAGCACTGTAGTAAGTTAGCATCGACTTAATGGCAGTGTATGAGAGACAGACAGACAGACAATAGTAAAGTGGTCCGTTGCTTGCTAACCAGAAAGATTTGGGGTATGAACCCACCTAGCATCAGCAAGTAAAAAAAAAAACCGGAGAGTCTGCTCCCATCACGATTAGAATACCAAAGACCCTATGCGGTAATCCCATGTGTCATGTGTGGTCACCGTGTGTCAAAAATCAACTTCAGAGCCCCTAATTATCCTCTGATGTCTGTGATCTCGTCTTCTCAACGAAGCCCTGACCCAATACGCTGTCTTGTGTAGCATGCCCCGTGAGACTTGCAGGCTCATGAGTCACTTGCAGGACTTAAGTCTAAGAAGTTTTAGAAGTATAAGATCTCTTAAGAAGTGTAGCAATGTTACACTGTCTCAGAAACCCGCTCAATACAGAAGAAAAGAGCATTGTGTTTAGTATAAATACAAACCCTCCATTAACGAAGGCTTTGCTCCAAAAGGGCATCAATTCTGCCCGGAAGCTCACTAGAGTAGAACCCAGAAAACAAAGGGCATTGCTGAGGCCAGAAGGCCCCTGATGACATCTATTAGCCTACGATGTGTGGACAACGAACACTCAGAGCCATGACTTGTCTTTCAATGGACAAAGGCACTTAGGCAGGCCACCAACCTGCTGGTGGGGAGTGTTTTGAAGGAGTTATTTCTTCGCAGTAGGGACTGCTTGATAGTGTACCGACAGAAAGTACAGTTCAAGAGTCTACGGCCTGATGAATATTTAGAGACTAAATTCACCATCCCAGATGGCTTCCAAAAGTTCATAGAAAAACAGAATTAAAGGATAACAGACTTTTCCGAGGAACTTATTAAAGCCCCCTCCTATAGCAAGTACTCAGACCATGAAGCAGAACGTTATGCGTTCTTTCCAAGTACTCCCACCTTGGGTTCCCTTCCAGTAACTACCTAATTCTTCTCCAAAGATAATCAATTATCTTCTCACTTTTGAACCTCACATAAACTGAGCCATTTGTCTTGTTCTGGCTCTTGCTCATCATGCTATTTGTAAGACACTGTGTACTTTAAGCACAATTCATCAAAGGACCATGGGCCCCACAAATTACCATTTTCTACTGGCTGATGAAAGCTCTGCTGGTGTAGTGGGCCCAACTGCAAGGCCACCAGTTCAAAACCACCAGATGGTTCTGGGGGGAAAAGCGCTACTATGTCCTTTCGGGTCACTAGGAGTCAGCATTTACTGATGGCAGTGAGCAGTGCAATCTATTTATCTGCAGGCCAACCTGGAGCTTGGTGCATATTGGGTTATATGTTGGGTTTAAACAGAAAGGGCAGCAGTTCAAACCTACCATGTGCTCCTCGGGAGAAACAAGAGGCTCAGCTCATAAAGACGGCCTCCCTCAGAAACCCCAAAGGGCACCTTTACTCTGTCCTATAGGGCCACTATAAGTCTAAATCTACTTGGTGGCAGTAGGTATAATCTAGCCACCTGCCATATGATATCCTGTGATTCTGTGTGAGGCTTACAATAGCTACTAAATCTTCCAATACATTATCCTACCCATTGGCATTTGATCTGTGCTCTCCGTTTTAAGATCCAGATCCATTTTGCTTTAGCCAGGGCTTCTAAATGACTCATTCTGGTACAACACTCCACATCCTGAGATGTCAACTTTCCACCCCAGAGCTACTGAGTCTAAAGTTAAATTCTAACACATGGTTGTTGTCGTTTTTTTTTCTTTCTAATGTACATATAAGAACCGTCTGAACTCTTGTTGAACTATAGAATCTACCTCAGTAGATACAGGCTGAAAATGCAAATTTTTAGCAGAGGTCAAACTGAACAGGTTGAAAGCCCTGGTTTTGTCCTTCCATTTGATCTCTGAAACATATCAGATCATTGGCTAGTGTACATATAACTGACTGATTCCCATTGGCAATACCTGCCCATGAGGACCCCTGGTGGCACAGTGGATTAAGCACTGGGCTACCAATCACAAGGTTGGCAAGCTAAACCTACCAGCCAGCACCACGGGAGAAAGATGAGGTGTTCTACTTTCATAAGGATTTATACCCTCAGAATCCCACAAGAGCAGTTCTAGTCCGTCCTAAAGGGTGATCACTATGAGTCCAAATTGCCTTGCTGGCAGGGGGTGAGTGGTCTACCCACAGTGGATCTGCCAAACAGCGCCTGACTACAGACTACACGAACTACCTTCCATATCCTAATCTGGTCGAGTTTAGTCATCAAAGGCTCAGGGTAAGACATGCTGCCTTCAGAAAATCATTATTCCCCAGGAGCAAAGGAAATGCGTTTGCCTGTCTACACATCTGCACTTCACAGCAGGAATATCACTAAAGCAAAACGTAATGGTGATACCACCAAGGAGAACACAAACTCTTAGACTAAAAACATTCTCCAGAACTAAGATGAATAATTTAATTCCAAAGTTTCCTTACTCTTCAAAAATGTCAACTTTTTACTACAGAGCTAACGCATGGTATTTAAATAAAATTTGGAAAACTTAAAATTCAATAAATTAAACAGCACCCTCTTGTACAACCCAGAAATAACCACCATCAATAATTTGTTTCTTTGAGATGGCTACTACATATTAAATCTATCCATCTACGTTATTGGCATCCTACATTAGTTTCTAGCCAAAGTTTAATCTTAAGATTCTATGATAATTTTCTAGTACCCTTAATAATAGTTGAAACATATTTCAATTGCTCTGGGATATTTACCAAATGGTTACACTAATTTTAATATTTTATTTATTAATTTTATTTTAACCAAATGTACATTCACTTGCCAAATATGTAGCTATAGAGTCAAAGCTTTTCTCTGAATGCACAGGAATGAAAAATTACAGTACTGTATCCTCTGATTTTTAAGTGTGCTTATTCATGTTGAAGTCGGAACTTAGTCACCTGTAAAATAATTCAACTGTATATTTCTTGTGAATATAGAAATACATTTTCCCTTAAATTTTTACATTATCTTGCCCACAACTTCAACATTTTTTTCTCCTTCGATGATTATCTTTATGAAGCATATCCAAGAAAGCACAATTAGCTCACCGGTTTGCATAATATTTAAATACATTACCTAATTACTGTAACAAAAACAACTGGCATACACAGGTTTGGGAGCTGACACTTGGTGAGCACCTTCCTTTCACTTAGTTCAGGCAGAAACCTTACCAGCTGTTCCGGTTCAACATGTGTGGGCATTTGTCAGGTTTTTTTATATACAGAAAAAAAGTCATATATACTGAAAAGTCAGCTAAATATCCATTTATTCAGGATAGGTTTGATTGTAAACAATTGTGCGCCCCTTTTGATTATTTTCCCCACAGAGACATTAGGTTTTGCCCTTTGCTGAAGAATGCTTGTTTAGTGAAAATTTGAGTATGCAAATCAGCTACCCTGTCTGGTCTGAGCGGTCTGTTAGGCAACAGGATGATTCCCAGTCTTACGGGGTTTGGGCATCCTTCACATTAGTCTTCCTGAACCCTGGTGGCTTAGTGGGTTATACGTTGTGCTGCTAACAACAAGGTCAACAGTTAGAACCACAAGCCATTCTGTGGGAGGACAATGAGGCTTTCTACTCCAACGAAAAGTTAATCCCAGAAACTGACAAGGGCTGTTCTACTCTGTCCTACGGAGTCAGGTCACTCTAAGTTGGCATGGACTCAATGGCAGTGTATGAAAATGGAGAGAGACCTTCCCCTAGTGGGTCTCCCCATGTGTCCTTCCTTTGACAAGTGTTTTTAGATACAGTCAGTGGTGAACATTTTGGAATAAAACTCCAAAGGAGAATTCAGGTGCTCTGAGAGGTTGTAACTTCTACAATGTAGGCGAGAGGGTATTTTAGAATCTACAGATCTAAGAGGCATCATGTGAAATATTCCCTCATGCATTTCCCCTTGGCTAGTCTCAGCATATGATGCACAACCTACTATAGTAAAAAAAACTGACTCCACATAGGCAAAGATACTATATTCAGTGAACTGGTGGTACTGTACGTTAGGCCTTGGGTCAGCTAATCACAAGGTCTGTGTTTCAAACTCACAAGCAAATCATGGGTAAAGCTGGGGCTGTATTTTAAAGTCGCAGGAAACCCTGGGTGGGATTATTTTGAGTCGGAATGGATTTTTGTTTTTTTGTTTTCGGGGGGGAGGGGTTGTTAGGAAGCAGAGAGTTTGTTAATTATTTTTCTGTCCTTCCTAGATCAAATCACCTCACAAGCAGCCATGGAGTAAAGTGGAGAGTTGAGAAGTTCAAGGAATATAAATGTAAAGGGACGGAGGACTTATTTCTTATTGGAATATCTTCTGAATTTCTCCTTGAACTGAAAACCAAGGAGAGATAGGGAAAGAATATTGTATTGTGCTAACCTGGCTGATAAACACATATGGGGTTAATTGAAGGGTGGAGAGAGAAATGGCTCAGTGAGCCTCACCTTTCTAGTTCTCAGGTCTCTTGCTTTGTGATGGTCAAACCAGGATGAGGCTGCCTTAGCCAGTTCCCTGCTTCAGCTGGCAAGGCTCACTTCCTGCAAAACATCCCCAGGACCTACCCCGATGCAGCCCTGGGTGCTGGAGCAGCCCTGTGGAAACCTCTGCCAGTGCTGAGAAGCTTACACATTCACTGATTCTGCTTTCCTCCTGCAGTCAGCGTCATAGTGCTTTGTGAGATAGAGGATGACTTTGTGGATTGGTGTCGGTCATATGGGTTAATGTTGAACTTGTGGGCTTGGGGAGCACTGGGTTGGGATGTTTTCTTGATGTGCACTTAACCTTTATATAAAACTCTCTCTCATACATGAGTTTCTGTGAATTTGTTTCTCTAAAGTACCCAGATGAACACACAAAGTAATTCCTCTAGTAAGAAAATCTCCCTTTTACCAAAGAACACAGGGCAGAAGGGCCATAGACAGAGTTTCCAAGGGCAGATACCGCTGTCTATGTGCCCAGTGCATGGAGGAGACAATGTACAGAGATCTGGCAACACTGGAAGGGGTGAAGGAACTGTAATTTGGATGTGATGCAATCACCTGTACACGTATCTTTCCAATGACCAAACCTTTACAACCTTGACCATACTATATATTCACCTAAAGCCCAGTTGGACTGCATGGACGGTTGCCATAATCACACCAGGGCACTCGCGTGGCACAGTGGGCAGTGTTGGGCTGCTAACCAAATAGTCGGCAATCCAAACCAACCAACCAGCTCGGCAAGAGAGAGACGAGGCCGTCTGCTTCCATAAAGACGTATAGCCTCGGAAACCCACAGGGACCATCCTGCTTGGCCCTCTAGGGTCACTATGAGTCAAAATTAACTCAACCCCAGCGAGCGTTTTCTGGTTCCCGCTCAGGACGAGGTGACTGCCCTGGGGCTTTTGCGTTCTTGTTTCAATCGGTGCAGGGCAGGCACTGCGGTCACACGGGGCTACCCGCCAGGGGTGGCCCTCACAGTTATAATGGCCTGCATCCTCAAGCGCTTCCAAGATGGGGACTGCACATTTCTGCACATCAAGGCACAGATATAAGAAGACACTCTCATCTCAAAATAATTACAAGGCTGATGGTATATTTTAATGAATTCTAACTCCCTCAAAATTCACAGGAATACCATGCCAGCTCTCATATACGGTCATCGTAGACTGATGCTTGAGAAAGCTTAGCAAATGTTCAGCATAAAAATTCTATTTTAATTATCTTAACCATCATGTATTAATGCTAAAGCAGATAGTAAAACAGCAACAAAACCAAACACCTAACACGGTTGTAGCTATATTGTATTCACCCCCAAGAGGTCTCAATGACAGCATCTTACGCCCTTACATAGGCCCCAAACTCCATTTCTTTTTTTTTTTTTTCCAAACTCCATTTCTAAAATGAATTCTGAGCTCTTTGTTGCAATTTGTTCCTGGCCTCTCTTTCTGGCCTGGGATGATCGTCTATCATAGTTATGTGACCCGTATTTGTTTTGGAGAAGTGACATTTATAGCCCCCCCTCCCCCCAAAAAAGTCATTCTTTAAAATATACTTCAGGATGAAGGGTCCAACAAAGGCACACTTGAAGCAAGATGCTCTCCCCAAAGCGCAAAGGTATACACCCAAAGTGCTCTTTGCTGAAGGAAGGCAACACACGAACACTCGGAAGCATCAACTCTAAGAAGAGTGATTCCTACACTAAAGGAGAAGCAGACTTCAACATGTCCTTGCTGAGCTAAGTGTTCAAGGGTCCCCAGGCTTAAAGACCAATAGCAGTAAGATGTACCACAAAGAGGGGAAGACATGAAGAGAGATTTGAGGCATTCTTTCTTTTATTATGACTCTTCCAAGTTCTTTGTCCAGATAATTGAGCATATTCATTCCATTTCTCTCAAACTGTTATCTAATCACCTTTCACAAATATGCCCAAAATACTCTGAAAAGCACCTACCAAGCAAAGAATGAAATGACACGTAAATAAATGTCCAGGGCGGTTTGAGGCAGATTTCCATGCCATGCTCCATTGCGTGGGCCAAGGTATAGAGAAAAACGTGAGAGAGACTCCAGGGGACACAGTCTCTCACGGTGATGAAAGAGTCCCTCAAGGTAAGTAGCACACCACTTCCAAGCTATCAACTGAATCTAATGGGCCCCTATATGGAAACAACCAGACTCTCTTAGCAAAAAAAAAAAGTGTTCTTACAGCTCCTAAGCTTTTTCATGAGCAGTTCATATGGCGGGTTATAACCACTGCTCTCATTAGCCGAGAGAAATCGGGTTAGAAACCAGAGACTGAGCTGACTGCTCAAAGTTACACCACTAACGTAGGAAACCAGGTACAGATATTTATGCTCCCTGGTACTGCTGTGTAGGACCTGCAGATGGTCCCCCAAACCACATCCTAGCTGGCTCTCATTTTTAATACCATTACCTACTGAAGAAAATACTTTCGTAAGCAATCTCCCTTATTCAGCATTATTATCACAAGCCACCTTCCCCATCATCCACTGCACGGTGAACAGAGCGCTGGTACCAGGCCAAGGCTCAAGGAAGCCTCAACACTGCTGAATGCCCAGGGAGACCTGTGTCTACCCAGGTCCAACAGTGATAACACACCTGTTGATGCCACTGGTTCTAGTTCTCTAGGATTCAAGGGGAAACCATGCCACTCACCTACTAAAATATAGTCGGGTAAATCTGAAGGCTCTACAAGAGTTGTTTAAATGTTTAAGTACAAAAAACAAACTTAATTTTAATCATATAGGAAGATTCCCAGAGTGGAGGCTATAGTGTGTGTAGGAGGAACTGCGTTAGGATTCCTTCCCCATTGTCTTTTAAGAAGAGAAAATTATAGGTGTGTCTTGTGCAAGACCTTAGACTGAAACCAGTCAACAAACACACGGGGAAAAGTCGTGGCCCTATATCAACATATGGGAGTATGAATGCCACACGGTTTTAAGTTTAATCTTCGTTTCTTGTTTCCATCCTCGCTTTATCAGATTATTTTAAATTTAGCCAATCTAACTTACAACATTGCAGTGCTCCGTTTAGATGGTCAGTGAACTAAAACACTGAAATCCACGACATGTGCTATGGAAACAATGTAATGATATGAACGGTTTAATAGCTTATGCTTAATTGTACAACTGTGCCATTCAATCGGATGATATATGCCACAAAACTAATCATTTCACACTAACTCATGTAGGAAAATAAATGACCATTCAGCGTCCATCAATTGGTGACAAAAAAAGAACAAAGTCAGTACTCAGTTATCTAAGTGGTTAGAATTATTTTTTCAGGTGATCAGCAATGCAACATGTCTTAAAGGGTTAGCTTTAAAAACAACTTGAAACATATAAATATTAAGAACACCTAATGAAAATGTATTCATTTACTGACCACTGCTTATACTTTATGCTAAGCCATAAAGGCATAAACAAAACAAGCTCTGGAATAGCACCAGAGTTCAATACCATGAAAGACTGGGTCTATAGTGAAAGAGTGGTGACCATGGAAAACCAAACTAAATGTCCTAGGGTCTTCATTAATAATTGCAAGAACGAGAAACAGGTCGACAGGTAGCTTTCATTCTCAAAATGCAAATTCCAAATTGAGTCTATTGCTGCCTCCTGCCTGCACTATGCATGTGCATCTGTAAGTACTAAGTCTTTCCTGAGTGCCGCCAAGTAAAATTTCTAGGATCTGAAAATGTCTCCGAGGTATTTGCCAGTGCAGTACCGGCTCTGAGCCTCACTCAATGTACAGGTCTGAAGATTAAAAAAAAAAATCAAAGGGAGGAAAATGAATTTCATGTCTATTCACAAGCCACTCACATGCACTCTGAAGACTTAGATTTATGGCGCATCCTTTCCTCTTACCTATTTCAGGGCCACTTCCACATTCCTTTTTTGACACAACGGGGGGAAAAAACGAGCTATGTTTGGCATTAGATATGAGAGGTTATGAGGAAACCATTTCTACAAAGGGAACAGGAAGAAACCAGAATGCAGGGCTGAGCAAGCACTTCCCATGCCAAGAGGTGGGCGCGATCTTGCTCCTGTACACACTGGATCTGATCTTACGCCGGATGCCAGCGCTCTAGCTGGAGGCCTCACCTGCCTGTGGGAAAACTGGACTCCAGTGATGAAGAGAAGTTGTTTATTTTGGAGTTGTGTCTGTCTTCTTTCTGTTCTCCCAAATATCTGGAGCAACATTATGTGTTTTAAAAAAAAAACTATCCAGGGGACAGGACAAATACAAAGGTGGCTGAATTCACTTATCAAATCTGCAAAAGGGATGAGACCCTCCAGTCCCTTATCTCAAATTCCTTATCCAGTTATGCGGAGCTGGAAAAACATGCTGGAGCCACATTATTTTAATGTACAGGTACCAAAATCAAAACGACCTAACAATAGCCTTGCCTGTTCCACACCCACCCTCCCCTTCATTTCCTTAGGACCACTCAAGTGCCTGAAGAACAAAACTGTATCGTGTGACGGATTAAAGAAGGAATGTCTCCTAATCGTGTATTAAGGCCAACGGAAGTCAAAACATACTCAAGTTACAGCATGTACTACAGAAAAAAAAAGGCTTTCAGTTGGATTTCGTAAGAAATATTGATCTTGAGTTATGAATCCTCTCACTCTGGATACCAGCAGGGTTGGTTGGGGTCAATCCCTCCGTGCTGGAATTTCCATTGAAAGCCTCAACTCTCATAGATAGAAGCCAGTGAATAAGAGTAATAGTATTTAAACAAAGTATAACCGAGGCTGCTTATAATGCAACCAAGAACAACTTTATCACAAGGCTGAATGTTTAAGAACAAATGGAAAAATAGTAGATATTATCCATAGTTTTCTTAAAATTACAACAGATAAGGTTTTATTTCAACAGACTTGATGGACTCAAACGTCTCCCATCATATTTAAATATCAAAAATGTATTTTATTTATTCACTAAACACCATTAAAGATTTGTAAGGTTTTTTTCCCCAGAATTAACTTGCATAACTTCCACACATGACTCCAAGACTAACTCGTTACACATGGCTATTTGCAGTACTTGAATGTGCCTAAGACTCTGATCTTTTACCTGTTAAGCTCTGTTTTCAGCAGAGTAAAATAATTGCAGGTCTCTAAATTAATCCTTATTTGCATTGAGGACATATAGGAATAGGTTTATAATTGTAAAACAAGTACAATTCAAGGTGTTCTTTAAAAGGTAAGTAGGGCAGTTTGTGCACTGGTCAAGATCACTGGTACCTTGCTATCTGTAGTGAACCTCTCTTCTTGGGCTTGAAAACACGGAAAACTAGCCTGTACATTCAGACACAAAGTATCGCACAGACATTTTGGACAGAATAACCTCGTGAAAATATGCTTCAGATGCTTGCTTTCAAAGGACCTGAAGGGAAGGCAAAGGCTGAGCATATCGGACCTCAAGCAGTCACAGCAACTCAGGAGAAACTTCCAGTCCAGATCATGGATAAAGGATGGAGGAGGGAAGGAGAGGCAACTTCCACACCCTGCTCCCTCTGCTTTTCAGCCTCAATCTTTCTTTGTCTTCCAGCCTACAGAGACATAGTGACAACCCTCCTCAATGGGCAACCCCCCCTCAGTAAAAATACCTTTTGCTTGCAGAAACCCCATTATCCATTAGCAATGCGCTCAGATCTCTAGTGAACCGGCTTTTTCCCTCCATAGAGCTGTGCTGCCTTTACAGAGGGGTCTTTTTGATTACCCCAAGACTTTCCTTCTATAAGCCTGGAGATGTTCAATACAAGAGCAAAGACCCTGTCCATTAAAACAGGGCTGCATTACTACACACACACACACACACACACACACACACACACACACACTCGCACGCACGCACGCACGCAGAGTCTCATCAACCTTTGCTGCCCTCAGCTGCTACAACACAGCCCATGAGTTTTCATTTAAGAAAGAAAAATAAAAGGGGGGGGGCTACGAAAGACTGGAGGTATGAGCTTGGGAAAAGGCGATTTCTCTCCTGGGAACTCTACCAATATAATCAAAACAAGTGAAAACTATGAAGGTCAGCTACTCAGGCCACTCTTCAGTCCACAGCAGCACTGCTGGTAATCTCTCCAATGAAATCTGAATTTCCTTTTGTTAATCATCTTGCAATCAAGGGCAAGCAAAAAAATAAACAGTCTTTTTTTCCTTTAAATTACCATAAAACCTTCCTATTTAAACTCTCCTTTCATGGAAACTAGACAATAGTCCTTTCATTAAAATCCCCCTTGTCCATATATGCAAACCAGGTCAATTTCTGCTAGATTTGTCTACATCCATTTTTTGTTTTGTTTTATATCCTTTAATTCAATTCCTTGCTAAGATGCTAAAAAGAGAACTAACTGGACCCCAGAAACACACAAAACAAACACTGCTTCTATGTCTATGTGAACATTGACACCACTTACATTTTCCCCCTTTTTCCTCGGGACTCAGCGCCCTGTCAATAATCATGACTTATTAAACGGGCTGCCATTCCTTTCTACAGAAGGTAGGAGGGCAGTGGAAAAGGGGTAGGAATAATTACCGTGGGTTTTCTTTAAAGACCTTCAGAATGGAAGGCAAAGAAATCAATGGAAAAATAATACGAAACACCCCCCCCAAATATATAACAGCCCTCCCCCTCCACACACACACAGGCAGATACCAGGTGGGCAGGACATCCACAAGCCATTATAGGGATCAACTGCATCAGAAAAGGAGAGCAACTGCTTCAGGAGTGATGCCTACATTGCCAAGCTAACACTTCTGCATGTGCATGCACCCTCAGGAATACCACCACCATCACCACCACCACCACCCCCAAAATCAGACCTCAGGCTAGATTCATCGGGACAAACCTCTTAACACCTCCTGAGAAAATGTGCTCTCAGAAATGATTACTATGGCCAAGGGAGAGGAAAGCAAGTGACTGGCTTGTGACAAGACTCCCTTCTACCTACCCTCCCTGCTTCCCGGAGCATGATTGCGAAGGCCTAGGGCCTTACCCACATGCACACTCAAAAATAAATCAATGTATACAAGTTGCAAGGATTAAATGCAACCCTAGGTGGGACCACAGGTCAGAGAAATGGAGAATTTCAAGATGACCTGAAGCAAACCTGGCATTCCCCAATGAAGCCTTAATGAGAAGCCCTGTTTCTTTCACCCAGATGTTAGGGCTCAAAATACACGCGTTCTATAGAGCCGGCATAGCCAGAAGTGTTCCCAGATTAGCCTGGCACAGAATTGGAACCAGCAGGCTGGGGGTTTGTCCTGGATAACCTTCACAGGTTGCACCAAGGTTCCCATATCCTGATCAATAGATGCAAAAGGTTCCTGGGTTCCCTCAATAAGGAAATGGTGAGGAAGGAGGGGTAAATCAGTAGTCTAACATATGGGTAGAAATCTGGAGAAACTGAATAGTTACTACCCAAATAAAGAAAAAGCAATTATTGTTGAGGTACACTCTGGCCAAGATGGGTAGCCAAGCAACTGAGCTGGAAGTTCCAAGTGTGAGATGTTTCTAAAGGGCTTGGTGTCTCATCCTGCCGCCCAGGGAACTAAGTCCCTGTCCACCGGTCATTTCCAAGCTCCGGGAGAGGAGCTGAGAGGTTCACACCCCACCTTTGGGAAAGGAACAAAAGCAAAAGCTAGGCAGAGCTGAGAAAACTCCTCCTTCATCAGGACTGGAGGCAGCAGCTCTGCAAGGCTCCAGTCTTCTTCCTCATTCTGGGTCTGGGAGGACACAGGATAATGTCCACACTACACCTTGGAACGGCCACTGGAAGGCAGTGGAGGCGGTGGTGGGAGGAACTGGTGGGGGGAGGCGGGGATCCGTATAGCCCTAAGCTTCGGATCGCCTCCTTTCCCTACTCCCTTCAATGGCTTCTAATTAACCCTTCCCAAGCCCAGGCCGGGTCAGGCTGGTGGAAGCGTCTTCTGCTACCTTTTGCCAACATCTCTATCCAACCACCCCTCCTTCTGCCCACGGACATCACTTCCCACGGTGGCCACTTGTCCGTCAATTTGCATGTGCCTTTCTCCCTCGCCAACCTACAAGCCTCGGGAAGGGCCTCCCTCCTCCCCATCCCGCCACGGGAGCGGCTCCCAGCAGCTGGCTAGCAGGCCTGCAGCAAGGAGGAGGAGCGCTCTCCTTAACCCCTGGGAAGGAGTTATTTGTTCTCATCTGGGACCCAGGGAAGTCGGGCCCGCTAAACTAGATGATGCCCCTTCCAGCTGCCCAGGTGCCCCGCAGACCACAGCAGGCAAGCACCTTTTCTCCTCTGGGGCCGAGTTTCATCCAGTTTTCCAGTGCCCCAAACCTTGGTTGGGAGTTGAGGTGGCTGGAAAGTGGGCGGCGAGGAAGGGGAAGCAGCGCGGGGGGTGGGGTGGGGGGGTCCAAGAAGGAAAGAAAAGAGTAAATCACAGTGCAGACAGGGCATACTTACGAAATTTGGGGCTGGTGCTAGTTTCTGGCGTAGCAGTAGTAGAAGAGGAGGAGGAGGAGGAAGAAGCAGAGGAGGAAGAGGAGGAGGAGGAAACAGCATCCTGGAAGGGAGACAGGGTCCAGGAGGGAGTAGAGTCGTGAAGGTAAGAGGAGGTAGCATATGCCGCAGTGGGCCAGGAGGGCATTGCCTGGGTGCTGGGGCTTCCTGGCACCGGGGGGCGGGAGCCTGGTGTGCTGCTGCTGCTGCTGCTGAAGAAGGGGAGTGTCGCCGACAAGACCGTCGAGGGGGCCGCAGTGCTCCGTGCCGTGGTGGAGCGCGGGCTGGCCCGGATGGGGACTCGGTGACCGGGGAAGCGAGTGGGAGCCCGCGTGATGGTGGTCAGGCGGGTGCTAATCCGGTTGGGAGTCCTAGAGGAGGCGGCGCCGCCGCCCGCCGAGGGGGTGGCCGGGGACGTCGTGGAAGTGGTCACGGTGGTGGTCTCCATGGCCTTGGGGAAGGAGCTGGGCTTGGAGAGGAAGAAGGGGTCCTGGCCCATCCCCTTGGAGTCCACCAGGTCGGTGGGCACGTACTCCTTGACGGTGCCCACCACGATCCATTTGAGCAGCATGAGGCTGAGCCCCAGGCCGATGAAGCCGATGAACAGAGGCACCACGCACAGCCACGTCTGCTGCCGGTTCCACACGATGCAGTTGCTACAGCGTAACTCCCGGGGGGGCTCGACCGCCCCTTCGCCGCCGCCGCCGTCCAGGCCCCCGCCCGCCGCAGCCGCAGCCGCCGCGGTGCCCTCCTCGGCCGAGGCGGCGGCTGCCGAAGCCGCACCAGGTGGCGAGGCAGCGGCCGCGCCTTCACTCATCCTAGGAGCTCGTCTTCACCTGCGCCCCGCGAGGGCCGCGCCAGAGGCATGGGGCCGCGCGGCCGGGCTGGCGCGGGCTCCGGCGGCGGCGGCGGCAGGCTCCGGTGCAGGCGGCGGCGGCGGCCGCATGCAAATCGGCTCCCTGCCCCCACGCCCCTCCCCCCGAGAGGCGGGCGGCGGGCGGGGAGAGCGAGCGGAGGAGGGGACGCGGCCGGGGAGGGGGAGGCGCGGAGCGCGCGCGGGGCGAGACGGCCCCCGGCGCCGGCCGGGCGGAGAGCAGCAGGGCGCGTCTGCAGCTAGCCCAGCGGCCCGGGGCGCGCCCCGGCCCCGCGCCCGCGCCCGCGCCCGCCGCCCGCCGCCCGCGCGCGTCCCGGCCCCAGCGGCATCCTCCGGGCGCCTCGCGCGCCCCCGGGGCCTCCCGCGCCTTCAGAGGCCGGCCGCGCGGGGCCCGGCGCCGGCCCGCCGCATTCCGACACTGGGGCCGCCCAGGCCCCCGCCGCGCTCCCGGCCCGCGCGCCGCGCTCCGAGGCGCGTGCTGGCTGCGCCGGCGGCGGGGCGCACCTGTGCTTCGGCCCGGCCGCAGCCAACCCTGGGCCGGCGCTTCCCCGGAGAGACCAATCGGAGCGCAGCGGCCGGCTCGTCGGGCTCCCGCCGCCGCCGCCGCCGGAGAAGACCCCTCCAGCGGGCGGCCCCGCCCGGGTCCTGCTCCGGGGCGCACGGGCGCCCGCGGCCGACGGCAGTCGGCGCCTTTTGCAGTCTGGCCGCGGCGCCGCTGCCCCGGCGAGCGTGGGGACGGAGTGATGGCGGTCGCGTCGGGGCTCCTGGCGGGCTGGGCCTGCCCGCGGCCGCACGCGTGGGTGCGAAGCCGCGGCTCCCCGGCTGGGCTTTCGCGCCGAGGAGCACCTCCCACCAAATAGCGAATGGGGGTGTTTCTTTATGTGCACAAGATACATCAACGATCGGAGCAAAGCCCTGTTTGGAGATGGTGTGCGGCCGACGCAGTTGCGCGGCCCACCGCGAGCCGGTCTCCGGTGCAGACCCGGAGGGGTCGGAGACCGAGTCTGCGGGGCGAGGGAGGAGGGCGGCGTGCGGGCGGGAGCACGAAGAGCTGGTGCAGCTGCAAGGAAGAGCCACAGCTGCCTCCGAGTCCTTGAAAGGGATCTGGCGCAGCGGAGGACCTTTGTGTTCCCAAGACCCGGCAGTGTGATAGGATAACTTACCTTAATAGTTTGTTTTTTAAGAAATATTGACTATAAAGGTGGACGTAGGCACATGGCCGCACGTCACAGGCAACTGCTAGCTAGAGGCGAACTACAGAACGATTTGGATAAGCATCGCTGACTGCTGCTGGCTGCTTGGCGTGCCAGGCACCTGTGTGTCTAGATTGTGCAGATTCAGAGCGGTATCAAGGAAGGGCTAAGAACCGGCATCAGCATGCTATCTGCTGACGATGCAAAACCTCACTTGCTAACTCTTCCCAGACCCCCTGGTCTGGAGTGCAAACGGGAGAGGTGGAGTGTTCTCCTATAAGCGCCACACAAGAGAAGCAAGGGATGGCAGCTTTCTAATTCTCTCCCCGGTCCTGTCTGCTTGCCCCTGATGATGGAGTCGACTTCCATTGCCGGTTGCTCTGTACCAGCCTCCACAACAATGAAGTTTTCAGGCTATCCGTTTTATTCACAGGTGGAGCGCTGCTCAGTGTACCGGAGGGACTGGGGGCCGCAGGAGCGGCGGATGCAAGGAAACCGGAAGCCCTCTGGATTTGCTGCCTACCAGAGTACTTTGCACAGACATGGTTAATAAATTATTTTTGATGACAGTAATGCGGCTGACACTTCCCCCCCGCTCCCGCCTTCACGTTGAGGCTTTCCCCCCCGAGGAAAGCTCTTGATTTTCAGTCTGAACATGCCTAATCCGGTAGCGGTGAATTATGATTCCCACAACTGCAAGTGTAAAAAATACCACACACCTTTGAGTCGATTATAAATGCAAGGCGCAGTCCCCTCGGTAAATACGGCCCCAATCGCTACTTTCTTCAGGTGTGGTGCATTTCCTGCGGCCCCACAAAATACTGTGAAATGATACCCAGTGCTGCAGTCCGATGGATCTATGAATCAGGAAACAGTTTTCCTTTGTTTTTTAACCACTCCTGTTGGTACCCAGTGTCCCTGCAGAGCCTCAGTGGTGCAGTAGGTCAAGCACTCGGCTACTCTGCCCTTCAGGTCTCCTATGAGTCTGAATCCACTTGATGTTGATGGGATTGGTTTGGAGTTCAGATTTCGGCAGCTTCTCCTCCCCTGCACAACTGGGATAAATCCGATGTGCACGATGTGGGTCTGTAAGGTTGCAGCTGGGCAGCTGCTCTCCTGATACTACAGCCCCAGGCCTTCACTCCACATTGTCTCAGGGCTCCAAAACACCATTTCCATCTACTTCTCCAAACCGCCACCCCACCCCACCCCCCCACCGGTCCCGCAGATCTCATTTCCTCTTTGCTTTTACTACTTATGCATGGTTCCCCGTTGAGCTCATTTTCTCCCAGATCCCAAGCCACTGCACTTGACTACCCATTATCTGCTTTCACAGGGAAAGTCATTGCCCAAGGAGGGATAAAGGAACCCATTGCTTTGATGGCCTCCTATTGGGGGGAGGAGGAGGGGCGTATAGTACAAGCCTATCCTCCAAGGTTTGGCTGGTGCAATAATCACTGTTAAGTGCCTTCAAGCCAATATCTATGACCCATAGCACCCCTTTGCACAGCAGAAGGAAACTGCCCGGTCATGCACTGTCTTCACAATGGTTACTATGTTTGAGCCCACTGTTGCAGCCACTCTGTCAATCTACCTTGTGCTCTGGGAGCTGGTGTACATACTGGGATTGGAATGGGGGCAGGGAGTCCACAGCTGAATCAGGGACAGATAGTGGGCCTGACTCCATCTGTTAATGAGCAGTGAGCTAGTTGCTCTTGTGGTTAAGAAGGCGTCTCATTTTGAAGACTTGCAGCTCACAGACACAGAATACTGAAGAAAGAACTTCAGGTTGAGTCACTTAGAGCTCAGCTTCTCAGTAGCAAGCTTATAAAATAGTCTCCGTTCCTCTTTTTTCACTTGTGAGCGTGAATGTCAGTACTCTATCTCAGTACATAGAATTATATGAAATTTTCTAACAAATAGGGATGGCATACCTCAACATCTATCCTGAAGACCGTAGTTTCCCGATGATGTGGTCCACTGGCACATTAAACTCGGGATTTCTAATCAGAGTTTGGTGACAGACTAACATTTCTACTGAATCTCAGTTTTCCTTCAGTCATTGCACAAATAACTTGAGGCCCTGTTGTGACTCTGTACCTGACATATTCCATGTTGAGTGAGTTGTCAGATCATCAGTTGCCCACTTTTGTCATTGCCCTGGGTCCCAGCATTTGTGGCACCCTCGGGAATAGACCATCTTTCAGTCCACAAGACGGATCTTGGTGACTAAAAACTTACAACGGGCCTTTCCATCATGTTAGCCTAACAGACGTCTAGCTCCAGTTCCTTTCGAGAAAGTGCCACCTTCTGAGGAGGACCAGCCAGCCTGCAGGCTGTACACATAAGCAGAAAAGTTTAGCCAAAACTCTGCCTTCCCATAGCCCCACCCTTTCTTCTTAGCTGATTCATATACATTTAATGAATGCCATGCCAAGCTTGGAAGAGGCAACAGAAACCAAAGTTGTTTGCTTTCCATAGACTTACATTTTGGGGGTGAGACAATAAAAATAAATATATTTATGTGGTCTGTCGGGAAATGAGAAGTGCAGTGGCTATTTTGGATTTCTTAGGCTTTGCAAACAATTGGACCCCTTGGCAGCTTCTGAAGGATGGAGGCCCAGGTTTCCCCAGAGCAGCCTGGAAAGGTGATCTACACTTGAAAGAACCTAGCCATTGAAAACCTTAGGGAGCACAGACCTGTTTTGAGAAACAGGGATGGGATCATCAGGACTATGAGTTGACTCATGATATAGGACATGACAACATGATGATCATGGGCTCATCAGGGCTATGAGTTGACTCATGATATAGCACATGACAACATGATGATCATGGGATCATCAGGGCTATGAGTTGACTCATGACACAGCACATGACAACATGATGATCATGGGATCATCAGGGCTATGAGTTGACTCGTGACACAGCACATGACAACATGATGATCATGGGATCATGAGTACGAGTTGACTCATGACAACATGACACAGCTGCAACCTGTGAGATTTGGTGGAAGAGTTTTACTACAAAGATCATGCCATTGTTCCAGAATACTCTTTTACTCACTTGGAGCTCCCTGAGTAATGTAGTGATTACAAAAGACATGCTGACTTAAAGAACCCTAATATTACTCATTATGCCCACTAACATTATGCATATAGACAAGGTGATACATCAACACGCTTTACACACACAAAAATTACAAAGTGTTAATGAAATTAAGCTTCTTCCAAATTATCCTGAATTCAAGTGTGTTCAAGGGTATTCAAGGAAAAAGATATGATCAAAAGATAGCAGTGTGGCACAACCTATTTAGGAAATCCATGTATGTCATGTATGCCAAATACATCCTACTGTCAAATTAGATGTCTTCCAGAGTAAGAAATTTCTGAGCAAGAGATAAAGGGCTAAGCTTACATATGCCCTTGTCATATTCTCCTGCAACAAGATGGGAAGTATCTGGAACAGAAAGCGAAATAAACAAATGATAGATAGATGGATGGATGGATGGATGGATAGATAGATAGATAGATAGATAGATAGATAGATAGATAGATAGATAGATAAAAGAAAGAAGTTAGATAGGTAGGGGGTTCGGAGATCCCAGGGATGTCAGTTACAAGTTGAGTGGCCTTGCAGGGGGCCCTTAATTCATTCCTTGAACCTCAGTTTCCCGATCTGGAAAGTGAGAATAGTGAAAACGACGGTACAGCTTGTTGGGAAGAGCCAATTAAGAAGTGTATGGGGACTCGTGGTGTTGTACTAGGTTGCGAGTTGGGCGGCTAATCCTCAGGTCAGCAGTTCTAAATCACCAGTCCTTCTGCAGGCTAAAGATGAGATTTTCTGTTCTCATAAAGAATTATAGCTTCAGAAACCCACCAGCTGCTCCACGAGAGAAAGGTGAAACTGTCTGCCTTTGTAAATATTTACAGACTCAGAACCCCAAAGGGGAAGTGCTTCTCCTTCCTATCAGGTCACCATGTATCAGAATCCAATCCGTGTCAGTGAGTTTGCTTTGTGGTTTCTGTTGTTGTTTGTTTTAGTTATTTGAGAGTAGTCAAAGAAACCTTTAAGGAGAATTCTGGAAGCTCTTTATGGAACCATTGGACTAAGTCAACATTCATCCCAGGAGTCCCAAGTCAAGGATTGGGAGAAGACTGTGATGGACTTGGGGAGCAGAGGGTTCTGGGGCCTCTGCCATGCTCCAAAGTGAAAAGCCATCGTACCATAGTCAAGGGTCTAATTGGAACGTAGTATATTATCTTAGTTATCGAACACTACTCTAACAGAACTAGCCCACAGTTTAAGAGGCCAGAAGTCCAAATCAGGGTACCAATTCTAGGACAAGGCTTTCTCCCTCCATCATCCCTGAAGGAACGGCATCTCCTTAGCTCCTTGACAGTTTTCATGTGGTGTGGCATCTATATTCCCCCCATCTCTGCTTGCTTGTTTACTTTCTTTTATATTGAAAGGGTATTGATTTATGACACGCTCTACCCTAATATTGCCTGATAAAATAGGAAAGAAAACACATTCCAAAATGGGATGATAAATTCAGAAAGATTAGGATTGGCAGCATATTTGGGTGACACATAAATCTACCCATACCAGGCGAGTAGGGAAGAGAAAGAGAACCATCGAAATAGCTGAGAAGTATAAGTTGAGGGATTTGAGTATTACATAGAAATGTTTCTGGACCAAATCCAGGGTATACATGTATATGGTAGCCAACTAGAAAGGGGGCGGGAGGGAGGAAAGGGAAAGGAAAAAAAAAAGAGATGTGTGGTGGGGGCACAGGGCACTGACCCACCCAAGGGGAGGGTATTGTTTGTATCTCCACAGGGAAAGAGGGGCCAGTGCCAGACAAATGCAGGCAAGGAGTGGGGAGCCAGTGGAGGGGCCTGAGGACTCAGCCCCATACCAGCTACGTGGACAACTGCCCCTCCCCCCCAGAAGAATTTAGAGGAATGCACTGAAGCTGCAGCTAGGGAAGAGGGGCATGTCTGATGAGAGCACATGGGAGCAAATGAAGGGGAGGAAGAAAGAGTGGAGCACATCCTGGCCCACCAGGCCTGGAGGACGATATCCCAGCTCTGAACAGCCAATGCACAGATTGGACCATATGGCTGATCCCACTATGAGACACGCTGTCCCTTGTTGGCCCAGGGCCCTAAGAGGGACAACACTGGAGACTCTGTGTTGGGACTGGCCCGGACTGACCCCCTGACACAGAGGCAAACCACTAAAGGCTTACAGCAAAACAACCATGGGAGCATAGCAGGGAGCCCCCAGGGAGTACAAAGGACAGACTCAGACCAGAGCGTGGCACCCCATCGGACCTGACTGAAGGACATACCTAGAGATCAAAAATCAGACCTTGATCTATTTACAGGTTTTTCTTTCTTTTTAATTTTAATTAATTTATTCTTCTATAGGCAATTGGTTTTCTTTTTTGTTGTCATTGTTGTGTTCTTATTCATTGCCTATCTTGCTATAATTTGATTTTTGGTGCATATTATTATCTCTACAGATCTATCTAGGTAAGATAGACTGGATGGATAGTCTGGAGGAGAAAACAGCGGGACCAATGGTTCCAGGGGGACACGGGAGAGGGGCAGGCAGGGGAAAGGAGGTGGTGCTGACCAATCCAGGGACAGGGGAACAACAAGTGATCAAAAATCAGTGGCAAAGAAGGTATAAGAGGCCTGGTAGGGATTCAGCAAGGGCAATGTAACTGAGAGAAATTACTGAAACCCAAATGAAGGTTGAGCATGATAGTGGGATAAGAGGAAAGTAAAAGGAAATAGAGGCAAGGACTAGGTGACAAAGGGTATTTATACTGGTCTAAAGACTGGAATGTACACATATAAATATATTTACATAAGAGTGTGAGAAAACAGATCTAAGAGCATATATTTACAGGTTTATTATTAAGGCAGGAGATGGACATTGGGCCTCCACTCAAGTACTTACTCAATGCAACAACACATTGTTCTAATAAATTGGCATTCCATGATGCACAGCTTCCCAACATGATCGCTGAAGAAAAATGTGTGCATAAACAAATGTGGTGAAGAAACCTGATGGTGCCCTGCTATCAAAAGATCTAGCGTCTGGTATCTTAAAAGCTTGAAGATAAACAAGCGGCCATCTAGCTGAGAAGCATCAAAACACACATGGAACAAGCACACCAGCCAGTCTGACCACGAGGTGTAGAAGGGACCAGTTATCAGACATCAAAGAACTAAATATCATATCAACGGGTGCCCACCTCCCTGATACGAGCACTGAAGACAAAGTGGGTGCCTAAGCAAATATGGTGAAGAAAGCTGATGGTGCCCGGCTGTCAAAAGATATAACATCTGGGGTCTTAAAGGCTTGAAGATAAACAAGGGGCCATCTAGCTGAGAAGCATCAAAGCCCACATGGAACAAACACACCAGCCTATGTGACCACGAGCTGTCAAAGGGATCAGGTATCAAGCATCAAAGAACAAAAAATCAAATCACTGTAAATTTGGGTGAGTGCAGAGTAGAGAATCAAAACCCATTGGTAAGCAACTGGACACCCCCTCACTGAAGAGTTTCGAGGAGGAGATGAACCAGTCAGGGTGCAGGGTAGCAAAGATGAAACATATAACTTTCCTCTAGTTCTTAAATGCTTCCTCCCCCGCACTATCATGATCCCAATTCTAGCTTACAAATCTGGCTAGACCAGAGGATGTCCATTGGTACAGATAGCAACTGGAAACACAGGGAATCCAGGACAGACGACTCCTTCAGGACCAGAGGTGAGAGTGGCAATGCCTGGAGGGTGGAGGGAATGTGGGGTAGAAAGGGGGAACCAATTACAGGAATCTACGTATAGCCTCCTCCCTGGGGGATGTACAGCAGAGAAGAGGGCGGGGGGGGGGGTACATTGAACAGTGTAACATATGACAAAATAATAATAATCTATGAATTAAGAAGGGTTCGTGAGGGAGGGGGAAGGGGAGGGAGTGGTGAAAATGAGCAGCCAATATCAAGGGCTCAAGTAGAAGGAAAATATTTTGAGAATGATGATGGCAACGAATGTACATATGTGCTTGACACAATGGATGAGATAGGCATTATATGAGCCCCCAATGAAATGATTTTTAAGAAATTTTGGACTCCTTTTTGTCTTGAATTCAAAGTGCCCTTATCTGTGGGACCTGAAATCTTCATATTGGCATACATAATTGCTTTTGGTCTTTGTCTTATCTAGCTTCCCTCTGCTGATGTCGTTGTTAGATGCCAGCGAGTACGCTTTGACTCATAGTGACTCTATGAACGCCTCACAGTCTTGGGCCATCCCCACAGTTGTTCCCATTCCCTGAGCCCATTGATGCAGCCAACTGTGTAGATCCGTCTATTTCAGGACCATCCTCTTTTTCGCAGCCCGCTCACTTTACCGAACATGATCTCCTTCTCCAGGGCCTGATCTCTCTTGATGAGATCTCCAAAGTATGTAAGACTTGCCATCCTTGCCTCTAAGGAGCACTCTGTTGCTTCTTCCAACACAGATCTGTCTGTCCTTTTAGCAGTCCGTGGAACTTTCCTTATTCGCCAGCATCACAATTCAAATGCATAGATTCTTCTAAGGTCTCTCTTATGCCGTGTCCAACTTCCACACGCAAATAATTCAATGGAGAATACCATGACTTGGTGTGTCAGACTGGGTCGACTAGAGAAGCAAATCCAAAGACAAAACTTTACACCAAACAGTAACTGTGCATCAAGAAAACTTCCCAGCCCAGTCCAGATCAAGTCCATAAGTCCGATATTACCCCATATGTTGATACTAGTCCATAAATTCCTCTTTAGACTCACACAGCCATGCAAATGACACTGAATGCAGGAAGATCACAGGCCAGTGGGTGGAAAGTCTTGTGGATCCAGTGATAGTGGAAACATCTCAGTGTGGATGTGGGCCTCCATGTGGCTCCTCCAGATCCATGTATCTTGTCGACAGAAAGATAAAGCAGAGAGAGTCTCCTGCCTCCAGGGAGGAAGACAGGAGTTTCCAGAATCCTCAGGAGAAGGCTATGCCCACACAGAGGCCTCACTGACTGTGACCTGAGTGATAGGCTAGACTCCACCCTTCACACGTTGACAGATTATATAACTGCCACACTTGGGTCAGGTGCACCTGAGTCCTCCAAGGAACATCCATGCTGTTCAATAATCTAAAGAGGTCTTATGCAGCACATGTACCTAATGCAATGTTTTTTGATCTCTTGAAAGATGCTTCCATGGTCATTGATGGTGGATGCAGGCAAGATAAAATCCTTGACAACTTCAACTTTTTCTCCAATTGTCATGATGTTACCAGTGGCCCAGCAGTCAAGATTGTGGTGTTCTTTATATTGAGTTGCAATCCACACTGAAGGCTACAATTCTTGATCTTCATCAGCAAGTGCTTCACTTCCTCCTCACTGTCAGCAAGCAAGGTTGTGCTATTTGCATACCAAAGGTTGTTCATTAGCCTTCCCCCAATTCAGATGCTACATTCTTCTTCATGTAATCCAGTTTCTCCTTCTCGGATGATTTGCTCAGCAATTCCACAGTTTTACCTGTTAGTCAACAAGATTATCTATTAGCTTTTTAATAGTTTGACTACACTTCCTTTTATTTCTTGCTATCCCTCATTTCCCAGCCTCATTGAATTTACTTCTGATTGAATTTACTTCTCATGGAATTTACTTTCTCGTTGAATTTACTTCTGATCAATATATTCATGTATCATTTTTATAACACCAAACATAACGCCACTTTCTGCCATCCACAATTACTATTTTCTTTTATTATTTTAATGTCATCTCTTTCTTCTGTACAATATTGGAAATTCTTTATTCAATTTAGTGTTTAGTCTTACAATATATTACTAGTTTTTACTCCTAATTAATACAGAAAATACTCTGTTACTCTTCTTTGAGTACTTTATCCAGCTTCTTTGACATCTTTGTCTTGAGAACATAAAAGAGCTGTCTGAAGTTTACTTGTCTTTGTCTTTCTTTCATTTTTACTTTTCTTTCTTACAAAAGTATTTTAATAGAGATACAGAATATGCTGTTTTCCCTCTTGCTGTTGTTAGGATTTTCTTTATATTATAAATCTCTATTTATGAAGAGTATATACCAACCAAACTGTCTTTGAGCCAATGTCAACTCACAGAGACCCTATGAATCAAGGTAGACATGCCCCTATGTATTTCCAAGATTGTAATGATGTATTAGTCTGGGTAATCTAGGGAAACCAATCCACGGAAGCGAGAGAGTTTTATATAAAGGATAAATGTACATTAAGAAAGCATCCCAACGAAGGGCTGTCCAAGCCCCTAAGTCCAACATTAGCCCATATGCCTGACACCAATCCACAAAGTCCTCCTCAATCTCACAAAGCACATACAATGATGCCAACTTCAGGAGGAAAGTCGATTCAGTGAGCGTGTAAGCATCTCAACACTGGCAGGGGCTTCCCTGCGGCTGAGGCAGTACCCAGGGCTGCGTCAGGGTAGATCCATGTGGCTTCTCAGGATGTCTTGCAGAAAGTGAGCCTTGCCAGTTAAGGCAGCTGCACCTGGTCCGACCATCACAAAGCAGGAGAGCCAACAACTAGAAAGGCGAGGCTCATGGAGCCATTTATCCCTCCGCCCTTCAGTTAACCCCACATGTGTTTATCGGCCAGGTTGGCACAATAAACCTTAACTATCTCAAACTCTGTGTGAAAGTAGAAAGCCCCATCTTTCTCCCGTAAGCAGCTGGTGGGTTTGAACTGCTGAGCTTCCAAAGGTTAACAGCCCAACGTGTAACCACGATGCCACCTGGGCTCCTATTAATGGTATATTTACTTTTTAAAAACTGCTTGTGAATTGGGTGAAGGCTCACAAGACAGATGAGCTTTCCATTCAATTTATATACATTTTATTTCATCTCATTGATTACAAATCTCACAACGTAATCTCAGGGATCCCACTTCCTCCTGTTTCCTTTTCTCCTTCTTTCCTGCTCCTTCTGAACTTTGACCTTTGGCAAATGGTGTCTTTTTTTATTCCAAATACATTATTATTTTAAGATGTTCATACCTCCCTGGTGTATTTGCTTCTCTTATAGATCTGCCTATTGCTTGGCTGAACATTGAGCTTGGTAAATTCATTTCCAGACCTGAATGGTGACTTAGAGCCAACACTGAGGAGGCTCCACCAGTCTCTAGCCAACCAATGAATGTAATATTTTCATAGTTTTGTGGTAGTTACATAATCTGTTGTAAATTTGGGGCTTGAGAGGATTAAGAGCGAAAGGGTGGAGCCTAGTCTGTTAATGGGATCATAGCCAATGATGACTGTATGTGGGTGTGGCCTTCTCCTAAGAATTCTGGTAATTCCTGTATTTTATCTCCTTGCACATGGGAGACACACTCTCTCTCTGCTGACTTCCTGGGAGATATCCCTGAGGAGAAACCACATGGACCAACCCTAATGTAGCCCTGGGAACTGGAGCAGCCACGCAGCGACCCCTGCTGGCATTGTCCTGCATTCAGCATCATTGCATGAGTTTTGTGAGTCTGAAGGGTACTTTATAGATTGCTATTGAATAGATGGGCTAACATCGAATTCATGGGCTTGGACTGAACTGGGTTTGGATGTTTTCTCAATATTCAACAATTCTTGTATATAAACCTCTTTCTTACACACACGTGTGTGTTTATGAATTTGCTTCTCTAGTCTACCCAGACTAACACACGTTTTCAGTGTGCTTCGAAATTTTCTCCACCACCACCCAGTCTGCTCTCATGTGATCCCTTTCCGAAAGCTCAGTGGAGGTCAATAGCAGTGTGGCAATTATAGAATCTGGGGTCAATTTGAGAGGATTATGAGTGAAGGGGTGGAGTCAAGCCTGTCAATCATTGTATAGCCAATGAGGCCTCTGTGTACATGGCCTTCCACTGAGGATTCTGGGAATTTCTGGATTTCCTCCTTGGAGCCTGGAGACACTCTCTCTCAAATCATTCCCAGAGAGACATTGCAGCTGACAAGACATATGGAACTATGCTCATGCGCTGAGCTGGAGGAATCACGTGGAGACCCCATGGAGACAGGCTGATGACAGAGCTTCCAAGCTTAAGGAACCATATGGATATCCCTGCCAGCGCTGAGATGCCAGTCTACCCACACTGGATCCACAAGACTTCCCACCCACTGGCCTGTGATCTTCCTGCATTCGGTGTCATTGCATGTGCTGCATGAATCTGAAGAGGACTCTGTAGATTGGCATCAGACATATGGACTTGATCTGGATTGGGCTGGGGTATTTTCTCACTATTCAATTGCTCTTGTATATCGAGCTCTTTCTTGTACACATAGGAGTGTCTATGAATTTGTTTATCTAGTATACCTGGACTAACACAAGCTGGCACCTTATAATTCTTCTGGTCTCAGGGTCATGGGCACTGATGTCTGAGGGACCCATTAATCCATTAGGCTAATTGTTTGCATGGATATTCTATTTTCATCACTCTGTTTCCTCCAAATAGGGAGAGACAAGTAGTTGCTCCTTAGATAGCCACTCATGAGTCTGTAAGACACCAGTCCTTAACAAAATAGGATCTGAGCATTGCCCTTGTGGAATTTGAATGACTTCGTCTTTTTTTTTTTTTGCCTTCCAATTTTCCTTTTTTACTTATGTATTTTTCCAAAACCATTTTATTTGGAGCTAATACAGATATCATTGTCTTTCCATAGTTCTATCACACCAAGCGGTATTGTACAACTGCTACCACAATTAGTTTCCAAACCTTCTCCTTCCTGAACTCCTTGAGCTCAGCTTTCTTTAAATACAACCCCCGTTTATTCTACTTGCTGACTCTATAGCTTCCTGGGTTTCATATACTGAAAAACACCTAATAATAATGCAAAAGGGCCACCCCCGATGATGAAGTACATCTAAGATAAACCCTAGTGTGTACAAACAAAAATACAGACAATGTTGAAAACCAAATCATGCCCAACATGCATGAGAAGAGGGAATCAACTGACAAGGTTTTAACCATCCAAGTCAGGTTTATCGTCGCGATCTTCTTTTGCACTCTTACTTTTGCAGTTTATTTATCCTTCAGAATTTGAAATGTCTTTCTATCCTTGGTATCTGTCCCAAGTAGTTATAGGAATTTTTGTTCTTAGATTGTTTCCAGTAAAACTTGATTGCTCTGAAATTTTCTTATCAGATCTAAATCAGAAGAATGGTCGATAGACCTTTGCTTTGATCCTTCAAGGACCCAGCACCCTTTGGGAACCTGCTGCTTTAGAAGGTTCTAAAGAAATACCTTGTTAATTTGGTCAAAATTAACAAAAGTGTGGAGTTCTCTTCTCTTTCACTCTCTTCACACAGAAGCAGGATTATGTTTGACAAACATAAACTCTTAAAAACACCCAGATCCCAGATTACACATCTATGCAGATTGAAGCTGCAAATTAGGAAGGGATGTGATGCCGGAAGCCACCCTGCATACTTTCTTATAACAGAGAAAAACATATTTTCTCAAACTTCAATATTCCTTAAAATAAGGAAAGTCAGCTTCTTCTCTGTGAAATTGCCCAATGATGAATGAAATCTGTTGGTGTGAAGGCCTAGAGACTCCAGGGTCCAGGTTCAGCATGGGAGCCTGCAATGTCTCTTCTGCCTATGTATCAAGGAGGCTGTGAGCACTGATTTTTCCCCTAGGGATGTTCCTGAAGGACACGGGTTTGAAAATTATTCCTGTATAGAAACTGTTCACTCAATGTTGACCAGCAGATCAAAGTCATGACATTTGTTTTGGGGCAACAGATTGGCCTGGGCATTAAGTTCTCAAAGGTGGTGGCCACTCCCACCTACTTACCTGAGCTCTCCCATTATGCCAGTGTGGTGAGGAGGTGAATGGAACAAGATTGGCAAGCCCTGTCCCCTGCAAGGCAACTAGCGACACCTGTTCTGGTGTACTGGCGCACCTTGCCCCGTGCCCAGAGCAATTTGTGAAGTCTCAGCCCCTGTGCTCAGGAAGCTGCTGATGGTTGGAGGGTATTGACTATGACTACACCTGAGCCAAGGACTTCCTTGCCCCCTGGGCACCTTCACCAAGGCTACTTTTGATGCCACCCCCAATACCTACAGCTTTCCAATCTGATCTCTGCAAGGAAACATGTTCACTAAGTCGCTCTACCAGGAATTCACCGGCCATGTCATAAAGACCCCCACCAGAGTCTCAGTGCAGAAGAACCAGGCTCCATCTGTTGCCACCACATAGCAGATTTTATACAAGAAAAATACACTGGATTAATTAAATCTAGGTGGGGCAGGGGTGGGGAAGCATCTTCATGGATTTCATTTGTGTATAAATAGTTATGATTTCATTTGTGTATAAATAACAGTGTGGCTTCCTCTCACCTGCTGTCCAGAATTCTACATTCTGCTTCCTCAGGATTTGGGAAGGAATTTCATAATACGCTCTAGTTGAAAAGTGAAAGAGAGCAGTTCCCATAATTCCTCAAAGACTCACTTTCTCTCTGCTCTACAGCAACCCCCTGCTGAAGCAGCCAGGGAAGCCCGAGGAGAGAACTGCAAAGCCAGCGCTAGACCACCGGCCCCAGCATGGGACCACCTTCTGACCCTGGACTGTAGAATATAAGCCACTTTCCCTTCTGAAGCATATAGAAAAATCTATGAAGATTTTCAGGTGCGCCTCAATTAATTACTGATTATATTTGTGTATCAGATCTAGAAGTTTATTCTTGACACAATCTAATCATCTATTTAGGGTACAGAACAGAGTGTGGAGTCAGTCAGACTTGAATTTGGTTTTCATCAGCTTGCTGTATCACTGAGAAATGCCCCATATGATGTGTCTAGTGCTATGCTGGGTAGCTCAGATCTAGCAATGAGGCATCATTTAACAACCAACAAAATGAACTCTGGGAGTGTTGTCTAAGGAGTTCTTCTCAGGTATTTAATATTTTGACAATGTATGTATGCTAATAATTACTAGTAACAAGAAAACTGTCTCCTACAGAGTTATGCTTCCTTATTTCTTTACACAGGAAACATGAAGTCAAATCCCCAACACATCTTTAGTAAAAGAAGCTAGGAATTCCACAGAGACAGATCAAACATGTATATCTGAATTTGACAAAATGTATATCTGAATTTGAAGAATATGTAAATTCTTATATTCTTTATATATAAGTTAGCTTAGTAATTAGAGGTAAGTTTTGAATTTTAGAAGTCATGCAGCTATATCAATGTAAACCCTTTAAAATTGTAGATATGATCCTATACAATTTATTAAAACCCAAGCCATACCAAGATTTTGTTGGGTTTTTTTTTAAGACTTTGTTGAATACTTTTTTTTTTAATTCAAAGTACCATTGTTTCAAATCAGTTAGGCTGTGTAGGAATATAAGAATGCTTTCTTGTTAAATTATGAACTTCTCTGGATATTTGTTTGACATATTTAACTGATCATTGTTTGTGCTTGAGTGTGCACTCATAAATACTAGTAAAAGTATGAAACAGGTTTATATTGAGTTTCTAGGGAATGAGGTGGAATAGGGTAAGGATTGTGCATATGGATTAGATAAATAATGTCATATAGAACAGGAATGAAAATTGTGGGAGGTGGGCCAACATTGCTACAAAGCAGAACGAGAACTTTAGCGTAGCAGCAATGGCATGATTGGTGGTTGCTTATGTGAAAAACTCTCCATCAGAGAATGGGCTAAGAGGAGCCACCCAATTCTAACTACCCCCGATTCACTGCAAATGGAAACAACATTTAGTCTCTGTTACATTGAATAAAACAACAACAAAGCAGCACCTATGTATCGACAGTGGTTTAGATAGTTAAGAACTGATTCAGAAAAATAGTTCTCAAAATCATCATTTTGAGATTGACATAAAGATACAATCATCAGCATGGGAAATATTCAGTTAGTTAAGAAGTATTACCCCAGCAAGCAGAACTAATGGAAGATGTTGGTGCTTACTCTGGACGGAAGACAGGTTTGCAAAGTGTTGCATTTTGTATCTGAACAGATAGGTTAGTTTTCAGATTTTTCAAGACCAAGAATTGGCGTTCTGCTGTAGAGAGAAGGGCAACAGGGGTCTTGACCAGTGTACAATCCACCCTTCCCTTTTATAGAACCTTGAACTTCACGTGCTTTTAGATTTTAAGCCTATTTGTACAATGCCATCAATAAAAGCAGGTATTGAATTAGAGGCCTGTTGTCCCTCCTCTCTCAGTAAGTTCTAGAAGTAGACTCACAATTGTTCCTTGTTGCTTGTCATTGAGTCCATTCTGACTCCCGGCAACCCTACACGTGCAGAATCAAATGATACTACAGCAAACTTCCAAGATCGTGATCTCCCTGATGTAGATGACCATGCCTTACTCCAAAGAGGTCTCTGTGCTGTCCAGTGATTTATTTGGTATGGCTTTCTTCTCCTTCTCCTTTGTCATAGTCTTTGTAAATCCTACCACATGACTAGGGGGAAATACGCATAGGGGGTACAAAATTTTAAGGAAGAAACTGATCAATTTTGCTTTCGGGAAGACTTTTAAATGAGTAATCTAAGAAGGCAGAATGGAGTATTTTTCCCATCAAGAAAGAAGAGCCAAGGGTAAATAAAGCTTGTGCTCTGTATCTCAAAATCCCTGTGTCCTGGAACTCCTCGATAAATGGGACAGAGTTGTGACTCCAGAAGGACACCAGAAGCAAGCAAGCCAGGAGCCAGGGCACCAGATGCTTCAGAGAGTTCCTGGCTCATGTAGTTAAGCAGAGCTGATTGCTTTCCAACAGAAGACTCATTTAAGATGTTGAGTGCTTCCATGAATTTCATCGGGGCAGCCAGGTTTGCTGATACTTGATCCTAGAGCTGAGTGCCTTCAGGCTGAGGTTCATGATAGATTGCTCTGCCCTTTGGGCATTTATTGGCAGTAATACAGGAGCTCTGTAACCCTGACCAGGTCAGGATAGAGGCTAAGGGGTCACAAAGCTGAGAGGCTGAAGTCTAGAGAGAGGTGTGCCTGTAGGTGATTAAGTTGCTTTCCACCAGAAGAATTGTATTCTGAGCATTTCAAATCCAGATGTGTAGCTTGGAAATTTCACTACTACACCCCCACAATCGTAATGTGGTCCGTGAGTTCTGCGGGACGATTGCAATGGATTATAGAACACAGCCCAGAGATAGAGCATGCCCTGAGAGCAAGGCTTGGTATCAGAATTAGTAGAAAGGTTGGAAGGTGGAGTCGCATTTGACCTCTGCCTCAGAGGTCAGAGATTTGCTTTGGGCTGATGTTGAATTTGATTCTCTTTCTCCTTTGTGATGTCAGAGGAGGTCAGATGTCAGCCCCACGTCCTGCCCTGCATACAGTTAGGGTGAGTTTGAACCACCAGCATTTTGGTTAAAAGTTTATGCCTGACTACTTGTACGCCCAGGCCCTGTACGATCTCACAAGGAGCACTGCTATCTGCTGTTGTGAGCATGCTCTGACACCTCTTGATAACTGGCTAAACAACCGGATAGCGAAGCACGATCAGTTTTCAGAATTTGAGCACCAATTGTCCCTTTACTTTTGGATCATTGAGGTGATAGGGAATATCTAGAGGTCAATTCCATACAGGTCAATTCCAAAACTAGAGGTCAATTCCATACAAAACTAGAGGTCAATTCCATACAGGTCTGAATAATGACAGGAGATGCCTGATTTCCTGTATAGAAACTCATAAAGAGGGAAAAGTCAGATGGAAATTTTAGTGAACATTGAAAGTTAGAGCAATCCACAAGGGTGCTGCATGAAGACCCCGAAGGGCACTCCAGTGCTGGACAAAAAAGTTTTCAAGCCGTCTTTTCTCCCGGAAGCTGAATTCCAGTGAACCTTTGAAGTGGCAGGACACACGCAGGAGCTCATCATTTTACAAGGGTAATGGGTCAAAGAGTGACACCTTTCATCTTTAATGCTTGCCAGGAAAGAAAAGGATAAAAACCCGTATCATTCAGATTATCCAAACACTGCTCTGCCTCTACAGAAAATGGCAGTTTATTCTTCTTTAAAAATATATAATAATTTTACTGTGAGAAAAGATGCGCTATCTCAGAATCATTCTCTCTTGCACAATGTCGGAGATGTCACAGAGGAAGAGAAGTCTGCACATCAAACTTTGCCTCTCTTTGTGATTCCAAGCAAACCTTACATCTCAGTTGCAAATTTTTGGCCATCTAAGCCAAGGAGCACACATAATTTCTAAATATGAAGATATCAAGCATTTGCTGAGTTTCCACTGTATGTGTTGATAAGGCAATGGGCCGAGTTGACACTGTAAGTCTTAATGTCTTGATTTTTTAATATAAGGATATAGGCAGTAAAGAATGCACTGGACAGTCAGTAAACACTTGCTTGAAGCTTTTGTTCAATAACTTTATGAGACATTTAGATCTCAGTTATAGTCGCTACAAAATTGTAAGAAGCATGGCTTACCTTTAAGACTGGTGTTATGCTAAAAATGGAAAATCAATGGGAATATGCTTTCAAATTTTAAAACTTTAAATGTATTACAAGTCTTGTCAGTACTATCGGATCATCTAATGAATGAAAAATTACTATTTTTATTTGTATCTTCATCCTTGATATCCTAAAATATGTGTGAATCTCCACAACAAATTATTAAAACGTTTCACAATTCTAATCATTTGTGTGAGGGGTCTTGGGTTTGCTTTCTTTAGGCCCCTCTGCCTAGCAAGCAGACAAAATCATTGTATTGTGTGCGTGTTCAAAGACAGCTTCCTTTGAGCCTAGAAAAAAAGAAA